>NC_089507.1:88082062-88707062 GCF_036850995.1 Saccopteryx leptura
TGTGAATAAACTTTAACTCCTAAAGGTTTTATTCCAGCAAGTGGTATTCTTTTGGATCTTGTTAAATCTACTAATAACTAAAGTCTTGAACTTTCAACATTTCATTAACTGAAACAAGAGGCTGGGGCAATCACTGTTGCAATAGTGTGACTGCTATATTTTTTTTATTCTCACAGCCACCAACGGATAGCTAAAAAGCTGCACCTCCTAAGAATGTGTTGAGAGAGTTTCAAGGCTCAGCAAATTTCACCCTCTTGCTGTCAGTGGTACAATTAGACATCTGCTGTAATTCAAAGCTTAATTATCAAGTGAGCATCTCTTTGGATTAATAAATGCTGAGGTTGTTGCCCTTGCAATGTGAAAAGGCAGTACCGAGTAATTCACCTCATTCTTTCTGGTTGACATTCAGCAATATCTGTTATTTGGCAGGTCAGCCTGACCTGACTTATGTCACAAAAGACCACATAGATCACACAAAGCATTCTGTGCACATTTAAAAAGTTCAAGTATAAACTGTGTTTCCTTTACGGATTAAAAATAAAATATGTCTTTCTACTTGTTTAATTGGTGAAACATTTCATTTTGGAGCAATGTTTTACTAAAAATAGTATCCCAAAGTATTTCTAAATTCTGAGAACTTGACCAGTATATTGACACAGTAGAAGAGTCTATTTCTAGTAAATAAGTTCCAATATATGTAATCTATATCCAAAGTGCATTAGAAAGCAACTTGCTTGGGCATATCAAAGGTGACTTCAAAGGAAGTACAAATTTGGTGCTTTGTTTTATTATAACAGAAATGACAGTAAAAATTTTATCTTTTCTTTTTCTAGAACAACACCTAGCATATTGTAAGCTCTTGATAAGTATTCTTTGAATACATGAATAAATCTTTGGTTATCTTGGGAAAGTAGAACTCATTTAGCATTTATACCTAGTATTAATTCCTTGGTGATTTCCACTGGTATTTTAGGGACACATTTTAATACCCTAATAACCTAATTCCTTGTTATTCAAAGTGTGGCCCACAGACAAGCACCAACATCATCCAGGAACTTGTGAGAACTACCAAGTCTCAGACCTACTAAATCATAATCTTGATATTAAAGTTTGAGGAAACCTGACTTAAAACAGATAAAATAGCCTTAAAATTAACATCAAAGCCTACCTAAAAAGGAAACACAGGGAAGTAGCTCTTCTCGATGGGGACAAAACCAGAGGTGAGTTTTAAAAGGTCCAAAATATTACTTGCCCATATGGTGTGATAGGTGATAGATACATAAACTCAAATGGTTGTACCCAGTAATTATGAAACTTTGGATAAGTTTCTTAAGCTGTCTTAAAGTTATTTGTGAAAGAGAGAAAGAAGAAAGAAAGAAAGAAAGAAAGAAAGAAAGAAAGAAAGAAAGAAAGAAAGAAAGAAAGAAAGAAAGAAAGAAAGAGGGAGAGAGGGAGGAAAAGAAAAGAAAAGAAGAAAGGAACAAGAAGAAAGCCAAGATAGAAGTCTTCTAGCCGTTGCCTGATTGGCAGTGGTGCAGTGGATAGAGCATTAACCTGGGATACTGAAGTCCCGGATTCAAAATCTCAAAGTCACCGGCTTGAGCAAAAGATGCTAGCTTGAGCCCAAGATCTCTGGTTTGAGCAAGGTGTCACTGGCTCAGCTGGAGTCCCCCACTCCCCCCCCCCCCAGTTAAGGCACATATGAGAAGCAATCAATGAACAGCTAAAGTGTCACAACAATGAATTGATGCTTCTCATCTCTCTCCTTTCTTTCTCTCTCTCTCTCTCTAAAAATAAAAAAGAAGAAAAAGAAGTCTTCCAGTCCTACTGGGAATTTTTTCCTATCTTCAAGTGCCTTGAGTTTTATTTCCCACAAATTAATTGGGCATCTCTTTTATTTCAGGCCATTCCAGTTTGGCCACTCCGTATGCCTCCTGTCCCCCTCCCACTCACTCCCACTCTGCCAGTTGCCTGAGATATATGCTTTCTGCTGTATGCATTATGAATATACTTCCAGCCCATGAATTATAAAAATGACATTTACAGTGAAAAGCCCTTGTCATTTCAGATAGATCAGAGAAGAATTTACTCATATGTAATACCTATACGCTCACTTGGTTAATGAGGCACAATCAAGGAAATGTCTAATCCTTGTTGTATCCCCTTCAACACATATTCAGTCTTCTTACACCTCATACTATTAGGCCAGATGTTGTCTTTTTTATCCTCTGCACAAATTTTTTTTAATTTTTTAAAAAATTAATTAATTTATTTTTACAGGAACAGAGAGAGAGTCAGAGAGAGGGATAGATAGGGACAGACAGACAAGAATGGAGAGAGATGAGAAGCATTAACCATCAGTTTCTCATTGCGATACCTTAGTTGTTCATTAGTTGCTTTCTCTTATGTGCCTTGACTGGGGGGCTACAGCAGACCAAGGAACCCCTTGCTCGAGCCAGCGACCCTGGGAACAAGCTAGCGAGCTTTTTGCTCAAGTCAGATGAGCCCGTGCTCAAGCTGGAGAGCTCGGGGTCTCGAACCTGGGTCCTTCTGCATCCCAGTCCGACGCTCTATCTACTGTGCCACTGCCTGGTCAGGCATCTCTGCACAAATTTTTAAAGAAACTATCTATAAAGATCTGTTTTATATTTTTTCATTTTATGTTTTTATTATCCTATTAACTTAATAAGAGATTTTAACATATTTAAAAGGCATTTCATAGAAAATAATTACTAGCAGAGCTTTAAAGAAAACTAAAGTCTTTATTTATATTCCCTGACTAGAGAGATATTGCATATGTGACATGATTTATGTAAAACATTACTAGTAAGCATAGTAAGTATCAGCAAATTATGACTTAAGTAGCACTAAACAACACCCCAGTCCACTACTAAACAACACCCCAGTCCACCACCCAAATCTATTGATTGGATTCTTCCATTTGCAAAGACAAAGACTTGAAACTGGAAAGCCATATGGCTCTAAGATCAACCTCATAATGGTGAGTTAAAGATGTCAAATTCATGCTACAGCTCTCATCAAGCGCTAAGTCTATTTCTCCTCCGCTTGAATTCAGACTAGCCCTATCACATACTTGGACTATTACAACATGGCAAAAGTGACTACATTGTTTTCAAGGCTAGATCTACAGAGATCTGTATATTCTGCTTTGCCCTTCTTGGAATGCTTTCTCTTAGAAGCCAGCCACCACATAAGAAGTACAACTACTCAGAGACCACCACACTGCAGAGGTCCAGGCCAACCACATGGAGGGAATTCTCATGAAGGAGTACCAACATGCCATATTTGGGAGTACGCTTTCTTAGAACTTCCAGCTCTGCTCAACTACCAGGTGAGTGAGAATGAATGAATGAGACAACTATTGCCAAGTGAGCAGAAAAAGTACCTGAGCAAATTCTGCCTTAGTTCCTTACCCACAGAATTATAGGAAAAATAAAATTGTTACTGAAAGCACTAAGTTTAGGGGTAATTTGGTATACAACAATAAATAACCAAAACACTGGGAGGCCAATTATTTTCTCTCTTATTACCTCGTGGTCTTCTCCTAGCTCTGTTTCTGCTCTTGCACTTTCACTGAGAAATTTTTCCTGAAATCTCTAGGGACAACTCTCTCTCCCTCTCTTTTTTTAAAGTGAGAGAGGGGAGCTAGAGAGACAGACTTCTGCACATGCCTCAGCCAGGATCCACCTGGCAACCACTATCTGGAGCTAATGCTTAAATTAACTAAGCTATCTTCAGTGTCTGAGGCCAACGCTCAGACCTACCGAGCCACTGGCTGTGAGACAGGAAGAGAGAAACAAAAAGGGAAGAGGGAAGGAAAGAGAAGCAGATGGTCACTTTTCATGTGTGCCCTGAAAGGAGATTGAACCCAGGACGTCCACACACTAGGCCAGAGCTCTATCTATTCACTGAGCCAATCAGACAGGTAGACAAAATTTTTTAAGGATAAGGTTAATCAGCTTAGTGAATTATCTCATCATCTTGGACAGAGCCTTTTGTACCAATTGGTCTTATAAAAAATGGTGTTTTTATAAGTGGGCTTTAGTTAGCCAGGTACACACGCTGGTCAAATTAATGTCAGACTGCACAAAGACTGCAAAGACCTGGCTCCTTTCCTGAGCAGGGCAGTTCCTAGGGACACGGGCATGGTTGGCACCTAGCCTGATTGCTCTGAACACTTTGCTCATGATTAAATCCTCAGTCTTTTGAATTAACAAATTATCTCATGTTAAGATGCAAACACTCTCTCACCTGACCAGGCAGTGGCACAGTGGATAGAGCATCGGACTGGGATGCAGAGGACTCAGGTTCGAGACCCTGAGGTCGCCAGCTTGAGCACGGGCTCATCTGGTTTGAGCAAAGAATCACCAGCTTGGACAGAAGGTCACTGGCTCGAGCAAGGGGTTACTCAGTCTGCTGAAGGCCTGAGGTCAAGGCACATATGAGAAAGCAATCAATGAACAACTAAGGTGTCGCAACAAAAAGCTAATGATTGATGCTTCTCATCTCTCTCCGTTCCTGTCTGTCTGTACTTCTCTATGACTCTCTCTGTGTCTCTGTAAAAAAGAAAAAGAAAAAAAAAAGATGCAGACACTCTTTGCACATGTAATACTTTCATTGTTTAAATTTTAATATATATGAGAGGATTCCAGTAGGATATAGCTTTATCTGTGCTTTAATTTTGGAAAAGAAAGAGAAGGTCTGAGATTTACAGACACTAGAGGCATGAAAAAAAAATCAACAATGATTCAAAGGAAAAATTAAAGGGCTATGAAGGATCATTTTTCAGTTTTGTCTAGAGTTTGGCTTAATCATAGAATGTTGATAAAAGATAGAATTTTTTTCTAGATATGTGGTATCACCTGTAAGATTGTGTAAAGGCACAGTTTGATGATTAAGTTCACACAATAGTAAATGAAGTGGAAGATTAACCCAGAAGATACATGTGGGATGTAAACAAGAGGTTAGAGCCTAGGGAAAAAGAACGAGAAACAGAGAAAGAATAAGGCCCTAACAAGGTTGATCACTGTGTATGCTTCTCCAGTAAATTTAAAACAGTATTTGCATAATGAATATATTATTTTAGCCATTATTGACTACTAGAATGTGATGGTCGATATGCTTCCAGAGGCTTTCAGAATTTTTTAAATGGTGTATTTTCTTTATAATTTTTTTGAGAAGTTCTGTGAAGCCAGTATCCACCATCAGAGCTGCATGGTCCATGCAGGTTCGCATTGAATTCGGACAGTTAGTAAAGAAACAAAGGAGCTAAAAACTGGTGGCAATCTTTAATCCTAGTTTGCACCCGGCAGGCAAGTAAAAACACACACTGGGCTCCAAAACCCATTCATTCAGTGCTCACAAAGCTACTGACTTATCCATGTTTTCCTAGAATCAAAGGTTTCTAGCTCACCAGACTTATTCACCTCTGTTCACCATCTCCTCCCTTCTCCCTGCACAAACTGGCTTTTCCTTCAGCACTCTGCCATCTTGGCTGCTTCTCTGGGCCTCCTCCACATGGCCTTTCTCTGCTCTCCATTTCTGCTCTCTCCTCTAATGCTAATCTCAGGAACCGAGGAGCAAGCTCCTGGTCTGCCCCACTTTATAGTGCAGAAATCAAAACCTTTAATCCAATATACAAAATAGGGAAGTCTCTGATACAAAGTCCACCCCACATCAAAAATGGTGGGAACGGCTTAGTCCTAAAACCAAGCCCCAGGCTACAAGGATCCTGCCTGCCCACAGCCCGCCCTCAACACACATTAATATAATTACACCCATTTCAAGCATAAGGGTAACTAATATCATCACCTGAGAGACAGGCTTCCACGTTGGCAGCGCCATCTTTAACAAAGTGAGCATAATATATTTTATCTGCCTAACAAGTTTCCAATCTGAAATGTGCATGATCTCAAACATCAGGGCTGTTGCTATATTTTGCAGATGATTCAACATGTTGAGTTCAGAAAAGAAAGAAAAAATTACCCAAGTGATTATCCAACAGTCAAATAAAGTAGCTTCATGCATCAATGAATTTCAAAATCTAGGTAGAGCACATGGATTTCTCATGCAAGAAAAAATTTCACTTGTTTCCTCCAGCTTATATAAAAGATTTTAAAAAACAACCTTTCTAGTATTAATTGGACTAACTTCATTTTAATCAAAACTATACAGTCAGGAAATAAAGAACTTTAATTTTTTAATGTACTCTATAAAATATATGTTTATATTTTTATCCACTTCATAAAACTATCATCAGTGATATATCATAGTACTCAAAACTATAAAAGAAAATTCAATTAAATGCATTTCAATGTCTTGCACTCATTAAGACAAGAACACAAGAATTAGATTTCCATATAATAAATCACCAGAAAAAAAGGGTGGGGACTCCAGAAAAGAATCCATGTACCAGAATTTGGCTAAGTGTATATTTTGGTGAGGGTACTACAGAGGAGGTATTTAGTCATTTGAAAATGTCCCTCATTCAGTTAAATCCTTCAACAGGAGTATATCATTTTATACACCACAAACTAGTCCTGCTGGCCTCTTTTCTGTTTTGTTTCTCTCTCTTTTTTTTTTTTTTTTAAGATTTTATTTCTTCATTTTAGAGAGGAGAGAGAGAGAGGAAAAAAAGAAAAGGCGCATGTTGGGCAGATAAAATATTATATATTACGCTCACTTTGTTAAAGATGGCGTTGCCCACATGGAAGCCTGTCATGCAGGTGATAGTAATGTGTGTTGGGGGCGGGCTGTGGGCAGGCAGGATCCCTGTAGCCTGGGGTTTGGTTTTAGGACTAAGCCTTTCCCACCCTTTTTGATGTGGGGTGGTGCAATCCCATCATGCCTCAGATAAGTGACTTTGTACCAGAGACTTCCTTGTTTGTATATTGGATTAAAGGTTTTGAATCTACACTATAAAGTTGGGCAGACCGGGAGCTTGCTCTCTCAGTTCCTGAGATTAGCATTAGAGAGGAGAGCAGAGAAAGGCCATGTGGAGGAGGCCAGGAGAAGCAGCCAAGATGGTGGAGTGCTGAAAGAGAAGCCAGTTTGTACAAAGTTTGTTCAGGGAGAAGGAAGGAGATGGGGAACAGAGATGAATAAGTCTGGTGAGCTAGAAACCTTCGATTCTAGGAAACTCGGATAAATCAGTTGCTTTGTCAGCACTGAATGAGTGGGTTTTGAAGCCCAGTATGTGTTTTTACTTGCCCACCAGGTGCAAGCTAGGATTAAAGATAATGGCCCATCAATTCGTGGCTCTGTTTTTTCATCACCGTCTGTCCGAATCTAGTGCGAACGAGCACGGGCCAGGCAGCTGTGATGGTGGCTGTGCCTATTGGCTTTACAGTGCAGGAAGCATTAACTCCCAGATGTGCCCTCACCAGGCAACCCGGGGCTTCAAACCGGCAACCTCAGTGTTCCAGGTCGATGCTTCATCCACTGTTACCACCACAGGTCACGCCTTTTTTTTTCAATTGCAGTCAACATACGACTAGTTTCAGGTGTATAGCCCCATGATTAGACACTTACATAACTTATGAAGAGATCACCCTGATAAATCTAGTACCTGACACCATGCATAGTTATTACAATTTTATTGACTATATTCTCTATGCTGGATTTTACATCCCCATGATTATTCTGTAACTAGCAATTTGTACTTCTTAATCCCTTCCCCTTTGGGCCTCTTTGTATTTTTTGAATTAATAAATCTGGGCCTTGCCTCAGGGTCTTCACTCTTGCTATTCTCTCTGGCTGTAATGCTTCCCTGTCAAATCTTTTCATGGCTGGTTCTTTCTTATCAGTCAGGCCTTAGTCCCCAGAGAGACGTTTTCTTTCCTGACCATCCATGGTAGACAGAACTTGAAGAAGATTCCCAACCCTGGTGTATACAGTGCTTTCCTTCAGTTATTTAACCAAACACTAATCTAGCTCCTGCTGTAAAAAGATTTTGGAGATAGAATCAAAGTCCCAAATCTGTTGACCTTAAATAGGGATATTAACAGGGTGAATCAGACCTAATCATGTGATCCTTTTATAAACAGATAATTTCCCTGGCTGATAGCAGAAGTCAGATATTCAAAGCATGAGAAGGATTCCATATGCCGTTACTGACTCCAAGATGGAGGAAGGCAAAGACTATGGGCAAACTTTGGGCGGTGAGAGTTGCCCTGGCTGACAGCCCACAGAGAAGCAAGGATCTCAGCTGCAAGAAACTGAATTCTGCTAATAACAGCAATGAGACTGGAAGTGTAAATGAGAGGGGCTACATAGTGATGTGACAAGCTCAGTGACTGAAAGTAACCACTCAGAATGGTCTCATCATAAATTTCTAACTGGGCAGGTCATGGCGGTGGTCACTCCCCAAGCTTATTACTTCCTTAGCA
This sequence comes from Saccopteryx leptura, assembly GCF_036850995.1. NCBI lineage: Eukaryota > Metazoa > Chordata > Mammalia > Chiroptera > Emballonuridae > Saccopteryx > Saccopteryx leptura. The sequence goes on from NC_089507.1 coordinate 88,090,471, forward strand.
AAGGTAAATCTTTACCTTAAGGGAGCCCTGTCCATTGTTATTTTGCATCTAGGATAACATACCTGTGAAATATCAGTAAATTTCTTTTCCAGGCCCCTCGAAGGAACAACTGCAGGCACTGGAGCATGACACCACAAAACCTATAGTTATCTTGTTGCCTTCATGTCATTTCTATTTGCTGTTAATGTTTTGTTGGGGTGTTTTTTTTTTACTTTAATTTACTGATTTTAGAGAGAGAAGGGAGAGAGGGAGAAAGACAGGAACATTGATCTGTTTCTGTCCGTGCCTTGACTGGGGTGGAACTGGCAACCTCTATGCTTTGGGGCAACGCTCTAACCAACCAAGCTATCTGGCCAGGTGTTAATGTTAAATGTTAGCTGTCCTATACCCACCAATGTAAAAGAAGTCAAGGCAAGTATGAGAAGCAAACAATGAACAACTAAGGTGTGTTGCAACTATGAGGTGATGCTTCTCATCTTTCTCCCTTCCTATCTGCCTGTACCTGTCTGTCCCTCTCACTCTCCCTGTCTTTCTCTGTCTCTCACTAAATAAATAAATAAATAAATAAATAATAAATAAATAATTTTTTGCATCAAATGTCTTTATAAAAATGCCATCTTGATAAGCCATTTCAATTATAGCTACTACTTGTCAGGATAGCTGTAGCTGTCTCTTGAAGACTTAAAGATTCTTCCATAATGTATGATAAATGTCAATTTATAATTAAGATTTAGTAAGATTAATCATAAATAAAAAGTAAAACTTACAGTTCTAAACTACTCATCTGATTATTTGGTCTACACCCAAAGCTGTTTTTTAAAAATGCTAATTTTCATTGATGTGGAATATCCTTACAAGTTTGCTAACAAATAATTCCTCAAGCCTACAATAGAAATCACCAAGAAAAATATCCTCTTACTTCAGGTAAATCTTTTTAATGTTGATTTTCTTTATTAGCCCCCCAAGCCAGGTATCTTTCTTGGCTCCCCCAAGTCCACCCTCCATCCTTCTGCAGCCCACTTTCTGCTGGAGGAGGTTGGCCTATAACTGACTGCATCAACAGACTTCTACATCCTTAGCTTCTGCTGGGTTTATCTCAGTACCTTCCGAGAGAAATGATATAAAAGATAAAATATTGTATAAATATATTTTTTAAATTTTAATAATTGCCTGACCTGAGGTGGCACAGTGGATACAGAGGCAATCTGGAATGCTGAAGTCAGCAGTTCGAAGCCCCAACTTGCCTGGTTAAGGCATATATGAGAAGCAACAAGTTGATGCACCTTGCTCCTCACCCCATGCCCCACCACCTTTCTCTCTCTCTCTAAAATCAATAAATAAAATCTTTTTTAAAAAAATTAATAATTAGCCCTGTCTGGTTGGCTCAGTGGTAGAGCATCAGCCTGGCGTGCAGGAGTCCCGGGTTCGATTCCTGGCCAGGGCACACAGGAGAGGTGCCCATCTGCTTCTCCACCCCTCCCCTTCTCCTTCCTCTCTGTCTTTCTCTTCCCCTCCCGCAGCCAAGGCTCCATTGGAGCAAAGATGGCCTGGGCGCTGAGGATGGCTCTGTGGCCTCTGCCTCAGGCGCTAGGATGGCTCTGGATGCAACAGAGCGGCACCCCAGATGGACAGAGCATCGCCCCCTGGTGGGCATGCTGGATGGATCCCGGTTGGATGCATGTGGGAGTCTGTCTTACTGCCTCCCTATTTCCAGCTTCGGAAAAATGAAAAAATAAAATAAAAATTAATAATTATATAAACATTTTAAATTTCCTAGTAGCACATTTTAAAAATTAAAAAGAAACAGATAAGTGCAACACTATATCTATCTTAGGTAGGTCCTGGCTGTTTGGCTCAGTGGAAAAGCGTCAGCCCAGCATATAGACATCTCAGGTTCGATCCCCGGTCAGGGCACACAAGAGAAGCAACCATCTGCTTCTCTGTCCCTCTCTCTTCCCTTCTCTCTCTTTTTCTCCTGCAGTTAGTGGCTCAGGATAGCTAAGTTGATTGGAGCATTGGTCCCAGACAGGGTTGCCAGGTGGATGCTGGTTGGGGTGCATGTGAGAGTCTGTTTTATTATCTCCCCTCCACTCACTTCAAACAAACAAACAAATAAATAAATAAATAAATAAATAAATAAATAAATACTATTTCTTATATATTATTGTTTCCTAGTTCTAATGAATGTAACATTGTCATATTTTATACATTTTAATACTAAATTTTCAAAATTTGATGTTTGTCCTATAATTATAACCACATTTCAAGTGCTCAGTAGCCATCTGTGACTAGGCTACTATATTTAGCAGTGCAGTTTAGCCGAATACAAGACCTGGCATTGTACCACAGACAGAAAGAGTAAATTTGGGATATTTGTTTCCCAGCTCCTTCCTTGTGGAGTCACCTCAAACTTGCTTTGTCTTTTCTCCTCTGGTTCCAGTTCCTCTCAAGGTGGCCTGCTCTGCGCACTGCTCTCTGCCCGGCACTGGTAACAGTTCCTCTCCAGGTGGCCTGCTCTGCACACTGCTCTCTGCTCGGTACTGGTAACAGTGCCCTCATCTAGCCTCTTTAGTCTTAGGGATGATTATATGATAATAGTGTTCTCCTTTGTGATTTCCATAAACCTTCTTCAAACATCTATAGTATCTCTTTATTAAATCCTTCCCAAATTATCCTTATTTGACTATTTCTTCTTTTTCCTGGTAGGACCTTTTCTGATTCACCACTTTACTGGGATTCTTCTAAAAGGTTTAAAGGTCACATCCTAGAAGTATTATTTCAGAAATAATCAGTTTTGAATATGTACCTATCAAATGACAGAGTGGTATACCTAAAAGGTACACTAATAAGCAGAAGAATTAATTGGCATGTAATAAGCTAAAAATTGCCTAAAGTAATCATAAAAGTGTCTAATAGGAGTATACCTTCTGTATGAAATAACTATTAATCAATAAAAATATTAGCATGATAAAAAATTGCTGTTGTTAAAAGTTGAAATCTAACAACTTTTTTTAAAAAAACTTTTTTTCTTTTTTTAGATTTTATTTACTTGTTTTAGAGAGGGGAGAGAGAGAGAAAGAAGGAGGGAGGAGCAGGAAGCATTAACTTCCATATGTGCCTTGACCAGGCAAGTCCAGGGTTTCGTACCGGTAACCTCAGCATTCCAGGCCAATGCTTTATCCACTGCACCACCACAAGTCAGACCTAATCTAAAAACTTAAATGTTGCCTGACCTGTGGTGGTGCAGTGGATAAAGCATCAACCTGGAAATGCTGAGGTCGCCAGTTCGAAACCCTGGGCTTGCCTGGTCAAGGCACATATGGGAGTTGATGCTTCCTGCTCCTCCCCCCCTTCTCTCTCTCTCCTCTCTCTCCTTCTCTGTCTCTCTCTCTCTCACCCTCTCTCTGTCCTCTCTAAAAATGAATAAATAAAAAATTTAAAAAAATAAAAATAAAATAAATGAAAACTTAAATGTCAATATTTCCCCATGTTTTAAGACTTCTGTACTCTTTATTCTAGCAAGAATAAAAATTCTGGAAGTCCTTACAGATCTTACACTTTATGGATTAAAGTAACCTCTTTCATTCGGACCAGGCAGTGGCACAGTGGATAGAGCCTGGGATGCTGAGGACCCAGGTTTGAAACTCGACTTGAGCACAGGCTCACCAGCTTGATTGGGGGTCACTGACTTGATGCCCAATGTTGCTGGCTTGAGCCCAAGGTTGCTGGCTTGAGCAAGAGGCCATTGGCTCAGCTGGAGCCCCCCCATCAAGACACATATGAGAAAGCAATCAATGAACAACTAAGGTGCCGCAACTATGAGTTGATGCTTCTCATCTCTCTCCCTTCCTGTCTGTCTGTACTTTGTCTCTCTCTCTCTCTAATAAATATATAAGTAAGTAAACAAAATAACTTCTTTCAGAAGAATGTGGGAAGCAAAATTTTAAAAAACACTTATTTAACAGAGATATTTACTTGAGTCGCTTTCAAGTATTGATTTCTAAGATTTATCTTGATTGAGAACTGTTAACAAGTTCCAAGAAGAAAATTATACATAAATATCTTTTTAAGTAGTAGAGAATTTATAAATTTGGAGAAAATAATGTTTTTGAGAGAGAGAGAGAAGCAGGGAGAGAGAAGGAAGGAGAAGGGAAGCCTTCATTTGTTGTTCCACTCAGCGGTGCACTCACTGCTTGCTCCCGTGTGTGCCCTGACTGGGGTTCAAACTCACAACCTTGTTGCTTCAGGAGGATTCTCTGAACTGACAGAGCTAACCAGCCAGGGCCAAATAAAAAATTTTTGACACAAGTTTCTAATAATAAAAAAAAATTTACTCTGTGCCCCTATTTAAAAGAAAAGTTTATACAGTTGTGTAGTATAATCTGCCATGCACGCTGTTTGGGGAGTTCCTGAACACTCTTTTGGACCTATGGAAATGGAGGTCTCTTTTATCACAACTGTGATCATAATATTAAATTTTTATGAAGCAGAAAATTCAATTTTGTATTGTCTAGAGAAATACTGACATTTCAATAAAATATTTGTCTTTGTGATGTTCTTCTTGACCAAAGAAGTTGTTCATGGGACAGAGGAAGCAATCTATGACGAAATGAAAACTACTTGGGCTTCATAAATTGACCTTAATCTAATGCGAGGAAAACATTTTCTTCTCTCTTCTACAAAGTGCTTGTCTTTTTTGACAGAAAACAACATGGCAGTAACCACACTATTGCAAAACGTATTTCAATGAGATTTCAGGAGGCATAGTAAAAACAAAAACACTTACAAAATCAGTTTTAAAAGCTAAACTCCCTGGGTCACACTGATGCCAACCAATGCCTGCTTTGTTTTGAAATTTTGGGTGCAGCCAGTTTTCTTGTGGCTAAACTTACACTTAGATATTGGTTAAATCAGAATGGGGAATGGGAAGGTTACTCTTTAGTTGTGGCCTTCCTTGGAGATATATATGGATCATCTGGAGAAACTCAGATTTTAAGGGCAATCACTTGCAAAACCACAGGAGGGCTACCCCAAACCTCGGCCACTTAAAATTGGTCACCGAAATCTAGTTTTGAATAACAAACTCTCAAACAGTAAATTTGACTTCATGCTTACCATCTTCTACTTCTGATCTAAAGAAAACATTAGTTTTAAAATGGTAAGAGATGAACTTGTTGAATAAATAGACTCAAGAAAAGTATTTTCTTTTCTGGGAATGGGTCCAATGAATTACCCAAGATATTCTCAAAATTGTTAAGGCAAATATTTCTTAGTCAATCATTAAGCAAAATTTCACCTACAAAATTCAGTGATCTAGAGTTTTACGTTACTCTTCAAAAGCATTATAGGATAAAGTAAGCAACAAACCAAAATATACGTATAGTTAATATCTTGACCCAGGAAAACTACAATGGGAAGGCAAGGTAGGCATTATATCATCAAAAGTTCTTAAATTTTTTTGCCTGACCAGGCGGTTGCACAGTGGATAGAGCGTAGGACTGGGATGTGGAGGGCCCAGGTTCAAGACCCTGATGTTGGCAGCTGAGCGTGGGCTCATCTGGTTTAAGCAAGGCCCACCAGCTTGAGCCCAAGGTCGCTGACTCAAGCAAGGGATCACTCGGTCTGCTATAGCCCCCCAATCAAGGCACATATGAGAAAGCAATCAATGAACAACTGAGGAGCCGCAACAAAGAACTGATGTTTCTCATCTCTCTCACTTCCTGTCTATCTGTCCCTCTCTGACTCTGTCTCTGCCACACACACAAAAAAAAGTTAAATTTTTGAAATGAAAATAAGATTTCACAACTAGAAGATAATAGTGTGGTCGAACATTTAATGAGGGGAAATGTTACTTACTTTGAAAATAAAAATTATATCAATAGCATTTATTTTAAAATCATACAAACAGCCACTAAAAAATCTGGCTTACTTTTCTCAAAATTATCTTTCCTAAAAGTCTTCAATAAAAAACATAAAATATTTTGGCATTATGTTACACAATTTTTCCTTATGCTGATGTGAAACTTGTATCTTTGTGGAAATACCTAATTTTTAATTTTTGCTTTGCAATAGAAAATAGTATTTTATCCTAAACCAGACACATAACACGCACTGCAAATATATATTACAGGTAGAAGACACATAGTTCAACAAAAACAAAGAGTTTAAATGCGTACACCTGAGGGGTTGGCTCATTTTCCTCCAAGACATTATCAGATAAGATGTTCTCTTAAATCTTTTTTTAAACTTGAACTGAGAGGAGGTTAAGTTTAGTATTTCCTTTCTTTTTTCCTGTTTTCTTACTTCTTGCTGGCTTCAGAAAGTTATGGAAGCTCCCCCAGAATAAGCAGTGAGCTTGTCATTTTATCCTTAAACTGATATTGGCTTAATTTGAAGTTTACAACTTTCATTTCTTTGTTACAGAACTGAATGTTTTCATCAAAAAAACAAACAAACAAACAAAAACTCTCTGCTTTATATCTTTCCAATATAAATTACAGATTTTCAGTCACTCCCTATATTTTAATTATTATTTGTGATTTTAGCATATTTCAAGAGCATTTTTAGACCAGGAAAAATTAAATTTTCAAGTTCTTTGTATATCTTTACATAGAATTAAATTGTCTTTTCAAAAAGCTACCCAGGAAATTCTTATGCATCCTAAAGTCTGAAAACCATTGCCATAAAGGGTGGTCCCTCCATATTATGAGAATAAAAAAAATTGGATTTCATTTCATTTTTGGTCACCTAATCTGCCACATACACACACACACACATACACATACCCTTGATTATTTGGAAATAAAAATTTATTGTGTTTGATGGATATGTAATTAGGTTATATGTTAAACTGATGTAATAAAGAGCTAACAAGATATAATGCATTAGGTCAGTGGTAGTCAACCTGGTCCCTACCACCCACTAGTGGGTTTTTCAGCTTTCATGGTGGGCAATAGCGGAGCAACCAAAGTATAAATAAAAAGATAGATTTAACTATAGTAAGTTGTTTTATAAAGATTTATTCTGCCAAAATTAGCAAAAATTCGACATAAAATACTTGGTAATTATTTTTATATTCTTTAACTTGCTGTAACTCTGCTTTATGAATTTTATAAAGTAAAGTTACTTCCCTACTTTATGAATCACCATTACTGTGGAACCAGTGGGCAGTTAGAAAATTTTACTACTAACAGAGATACAAAAGTGGGCGGTAGGTATAAAAAGGTTGACTACCCCTGATCTAGATAATACAGAGTTTATTTATTTCTCCTGCATGGTACAAGGGAGGTAGAGAGCTCTAATTCAGGAGGTCATTTAGGGATTCAAGTTATTGCTACCTTGTTTTTCTGCTATGGCCCATGGTCAACACTGGCTCATAACATCATGTCGACAATCCAGCTAGCAGTAAGGGAAAGAGATGCAGTAGAGGACAATAAAATTCCTTTAAAAATGTGATGAACAGTTGTACACTTTACTTTTACCCACTGGCTAAAATTAAAAGAATTACCAAGAACTAGCTTAGTTTATACAATGTACAATACACCAGAAGACAGCCAGACACCTTTAACTTCATTAGAAAATTCCCAGCATTTCTTCTTAATCTTAATTAATGTATGCACATGTGATTTTTAATCTTGCTATAGACAATTATAGCAATTAGTAGGCATATTCTCTCCCATCTTTTCATAAAAATACTTAATATATTTTTATCTTGGAAAAGAAAAAGGAATTCTCTCTTCTCAAATTTTCAATTCACAGCTAGAAAATAAGCCAGAAATTTGGTCATTTATTCTTTGAAATGTTAACTGGCTCAATAAATATATAAAAGTATATACATGGATAAAATTTGCTAAATAAAGGGAAATCCAATCTTAGACACTAAATAAGACTGAATAAGAAAGGTGCATACAATATTAATCTATTTTATCCCCAGTGATGACCCCTAACCAGTTACATTTGGTCTCATACAAACATTGGGTACAAATATATATCCAAGTCACTTGACTGATTCTTCTTTAACACTTTTTGAAAATAAAATGGGAACGGTTTTAGTTGTGTTCAGTAAGAGATAATCAGCCTGACCAGGCAGTAGCGCAGCGGATAGAGCATCAGACTGGGATGCAGAGGACCCAGTTTCGAGACCCCGAGGTCGCCAGCTTGAGCGCAGGCTCATCTGGTTTGAGCAAAAGCTCACCAGCTTGGACCCAAGGTTGCTGGCTCGAGCAAGGGGTTACTCGGTCTGCTGAAGGCCCACGGTCAAGGCACATATGAGAAAGCAATCAATAAACAACTAAGATCTCGCAATGAAAAACTGATGATTGATGCTTCTCATCTCTCTGTTCCTATCTGTCTGTCCCTGTCTATCCCTCTCTCTGACTCTCTTTGTCCCTGAAAAAAAAAGATAATCAAAACTTGATCTTCAAAATTCTCAGATCTGATCAGATCTTTCCCCTGATTAAATTCATTTCATTACTTCCCGTTGCTCTAGGGTTGGGAAAGAAATAAATCAAACATAAACTAGATTTTTTTCTCTCCCCACCAAAAGTGGGAACATGGGGACAGGGGGCAGTTATTGACTTACATAATGAAAAACTGCAAAGATGGATTATCTTTAGGTCAAGCTAGATAAAAAGGCTCAAATGGTTTCACCAAGACGGACTCACTCTGTATCGACTTTCATTTTGTCTATTTTAGTCAAGTGGGTGCTTCCTTATGATAGGTGCCAGAATGATGTCCTATTGATACATTTACAGCAATCCTGACAGAAAGGAAATAGCTCCTCCTCAGTCCCAGAACTGTCTTTTGTTTATCTGGCTATAATATGAACATGGTTCAGATGTCCAGGATCAGTCACTAAAGCCAGAGGTTCTCAAGTTCTGACTGGCTAAGTCTGTGTGGATGCAAACCTTCTGAAGTTGCAAGTGAAGTCAGATTCACTTTAATCACCTGTAATGAAAGTGGGCGGTGTCAACATAAGAAATATCCAAACTTGTAAGAATTTTTTTAATTTATTTATTAAATTTAATGCAGTGACATTGATAAATCAGGGTACATATGTTGAGAGAAAACATCTCTAGATTATTTTGACATTTGATTGTGCTGTATACCCCTCCCCCAAAGTTAAATTATCTTCTGTCACCTTCTATCTGGGTTTTTTTGTGCCCCTCCCCTCCCCCAACCCCTCTCTCCTTCTTCACCCCCTCCCCCCTCCCCCTAGCCCCCACCCCTGTTGCCATCACATTCTTGTTCATGTCTCTGAGTCTCATTTTTATGTCTCTTCTACGTACGGATTCATATAGTTCTTAGTTTTTTTTTCTGATTTACTTATTTCACTCCGTATAATGCTATCAAGGTCCATCCATGTTATTGTAAATGATTTGATGTCATCATTTCTTATGGCTGAGTAGTATTCCATAGTATATATGTACCAAAGCTTTTTAATCCACTCGTCCTCTGACGAACACTTGGGCTGTTTCCAGATCTTCGCTATTGTGAACAATGCTGCCACAAACATGGGGGTGCATTTCTCCTTTTGGAGCTGTTCTATGGTGTCCTTGGGGTATATTCCTAAAAGTGGGATAGCTGGGTCAAAAGGCAGTTCGATTTTCAGTTTTTTGAGGAATCTCCATACTGTTTTCCACAGTGGCTGCACCAGTCTGCATTCCCACCAGCAGTGCAGGAGGGTTCCCTTTTCTCCACATCCTCGCCAGCACTTATTCTGTGTTGTTTTGTTGATGAGCGCCATTCTGGCTGGTGTGAGGTGATATATCATTGTGGTTTTAATTTGCATTTCTCAATGATTAGTGATGTTGAGCATTTTTTCATATGCCTATTGGCCATCTGTATGTCCTCTTTGGAGAAGTGTCTATTCATTTCTTTTGCCCATTTTTGGATTGGATTGTTTGTCTTGCTGGTGTTGAGATTTACAAGTTCTTTATAAATTTTGGTTATTAACCCCTTATCAGACATATTGTCAAATATGTTCTTGCATTGTGTAGTTTGTCTTTTTATTCTGTTCTTGTTGTCTTTAGCTGTGCAAAAGCTTTTTAGTTTGATATAGTCCCATTTGTTTATCCTGTCTTTTATTTCACTTCCCCGTGGAGATAAATCAGCAAATATATTGCTCCGAGAGATGTCCGAGAGTTTACTGTCTATGTTTTCTTCTAAGATGCTTATGGTTGCACGGCCTACATTTAAGCCTTTTATCCATTTTGAGTTTATTTTTGTGAATGGTGTAAACTGGTGATCTAGTTTCATTTTTTTGCAGGTAGCTGTCCAATTTTCCCAACACCATTTGTTAAAGAGGCTGTCTTTACTCCATTGTATTTCCTTACCTCCTTTGTCAAATATCAGTTGTCCATAGAACTGTGGGTTTATTTCTGGGTTCTCTGTTCTGTTCCATTGATCTATATGCCTGTTCTTATGCCAGTACCAGGCTGTTTTGAGTACAATGGCCTTGTAGTATAACTTGATATCGTGTAATACCTCCCACTTTATTCTTCTTTTTTAAGATTGCTGAGGCTATTCGTGTTCTCTTTTGGTTCCATATAAATTTTTGGAATATGTGGTCTATATCTTTGAAGTATGTCATTGGTATTTTAATTGGTATTGCATTGAATTTATAGATTGCTTTGGGTAATATAGACATTTTAATGATGTTTATTCTTCTTAACCATGAGCACGATATATGCTTCCACTTGTTTGTATCTTCCTTCATTTCTTTTATCAATGCTTTGTAATTTTCCGAGAACAAGTCTTTAGTCTCCTTGGTTAAGTTTACTCCTAGGTACTTTATTTTTTTGGTTGTAATTGTGAAGGGGATTGTTTCCTTAATTTCTCTTTCTGACTGTTCATTGTTGGTATATAAAAATGCCTCTGATTTCTGAGTATTGATTTTATATCCTGCCACTATTGCTGAATTCATTTATCAGGTCCAGTAGTTTTTTTACTGAGACTTTAGGGTTTTCTATATACAATATCATATCATCTGCAAATAATGATAGTTTTACTTCTTCTTTTCCAACTTGAATGCCTTTTATTTCTTCTTGTCTGATTGCTGTGGCTAGGACTTCCAGGACTATGTTAAATAAGAGTGGTGAAAGGGGCATCCCTACCTTGTTCCTGATCTTAAGGGTATTGCTTTTAATTTTTGCCCATTGAGTATGATGTTGGCTGTGGGTTTCTCATAGATGGCTTTTATCATGTTGAGGTATGTTCCCTATATTCCCACTTTGCTGAGAGTTTTGATCATGAATGGGTGCTGGATTTTATCAAATGCTTTTTCTGCATCTATTAAAATTATCATATGTTTTTTCTCCTTCTTTTTGTTTATGTGATGAATCACATTGATTGATTTACGAATACTGTACCAGCCTTGCCTCCCCAGAATAAATCCCACTTGATCATGGTGTATGATTTTTTCCATATATTGTTGGATCTGGTTTGCTAATATTTTGTTGAGGATTTTAGCATCTATATTCATCAGAGATATTGAACTATAATTTTCTTCCTTTGTGTTGTCTTTGCCTGGTTTTGGAATTAGAATTATGCTCGCCTCATAAAAGGAGCTTGGAAGTCTTCCTTCCTCTTAAATTTTTTGAAATAGTTTGAGAAGGATAGGAGTTAGTTCTTCTTTGAATATTTGGTAGAATTCTGTTGTAAAGCCATCGGGCCCCAGACTTTCCTTTGTTGGGAGTTTTTTGATAACTGTTTCGATCCAAACTTGTAAGAATTTTTATAAATTTATTTGAGCCAAACTGTCAACAGTTGCTGAGAAACAAAATTTCAACAGATTGAGAAAATACTCCAGAAAATGGCTGTTTCACCACTTATTTTATATATTAGAATCAAAGGAGAAGACAGTAAGGGGGTTACATGAAATTCATTGGTGAATGATTAGAGACATGAGAGAAAGCAAAGAGGGGAAATCTTTGGGATGGGATTAAAAATGAAACATACTTTTACACAGTCAGGTAAAGGAGAGTTAACAATTAAGACTTGACAAGATAATAATAACAATGAAGGGACTTGCAGTTTCAAGCCCTGGTGGGGTGGTTGTTCCCTGAGGGGCTAAAAAAGATTACTTTTATATTTTAGATGAATGTTATCAGGTACTTGCAGATGCAAGAGATAACAGGCTCAATTAAGGTAAGCATGGCCTGTGTTAGAAAAAAGTACCACTCTAGGACATGACTACCCATCATGAACTGCTTTTAGTTAGAAGGTTTTCATTTCAGACCATCCTTTGTGGTTAATTTAGCTCTCCACACACAGACCTGGCATTTTTGCAAGGCTGCCATGCAGGCCTCACATGAGCTTGTCAGATTCTGCATGTGGCCCCTTTTTTGTCAACAGAAGGAAGAGAGGAGGTCCACAGGGAAAATCAAGCAATGGTTCTAGGAAAATTTAATTCTGGATAGGCATAAACACACATTTATTGCAGTTCATCTCTTGACTACACAACACTGACATATTGTTGGTCAAATAAGTTTGTAAATATGATGTATACATTTGCTCGCTTATAGTTTGCATTGGGTGTGGGGGACAGACTGTAAGCAGGCTTGGTCATTATAGCCTAAGGCTTGGTTTTAAGACTAAGCTTTTCCCCACACCCTTGACTGTTGCTTGATGTGGGTGGTGCACTTTCATAAGGAATCCCATTATGCCTCAGATAAGTGACTTTGTATCAGAGACTTCCTTATTTGTATATCGAATTAAAGGTTTTGATTTCTACACTATAAAGTGGGGCAGACCAAGGACTCACTCTCTCGGTTCCTGAGATTAGCATTAGAGGAGAGAGCAGAGAAAGGCCACATGTAGGAGAGCAGAAGTAGCCAAGATGTCAGAGTGCTGAAAGAGAAGCCAGTTTGTGCAGGGAGAAGGAGATGGGGAACAGAGGTGAATAAGGCTGGTGAGGTAGGAACCTTTGATTCTAGGAAACTTGGATAAGTCAGTGGCTTTGGGAGCCCTGAATGGAAAGGGAAGTGTTTTCCCATTGTGTGTTTTCCCATCGGGTGCAAGCTAGGATTAAAGCTAATGGCCCACCAGTTCTTGGCTCCATTACCGTCTGTCCAAATCCAATGTGAACCTGCATGGGCCAGGCAGCTCTGATGGTGGCCTCGGCAACTGGCCATACATGATACATCTAACTATCTCTAACAAACATAATGTACATCTATGAAGAGAAAACAAAAATACCACAAAAACTTCTACTTAAAAAAGGGGGAAATGGGAGGCAGGTAGTATACAGTAAGCTATCTGTATATGCATTATCCTTCTGGGCAGGCGCAGAGGGGTGTTGTAAGGCCAGAAGCCACCATCGTGGCCATTCACATGCAGGTTCCTATTAGATTCGGACAGATGGTAATGAAATACTGGAGCCAAGAACTGGTGAGCCATCTTTAATCCTAGCTTGCACCCAGTGGACAAGTAAAAACACACACTTGGCTCCAAAACCCACTCATTCAATGTTCACAAAGCTCCTGACTTATCCAAGTTTCCTAGAATCAAAGGTTTCTAGCTCACCAGACTTATTCACCTCTGTTCCCCATCTCCTTCCTTCTCCCTGCACAAACTCTGTACAAACTGGCTTCTCACTCAGCACTCCACCATCTTGGCTGCTTCTCCTGGCCTCCTCCACGTGGCCTTTCTCTGCTCTCCTCCCCAATGGTAATCTCAGGAACCGAGAGAGAGCAAGCTCCCGGTCTGCCCCATTTTATAATGTAGAAAGCAAAACCTTTAATCCAATATACAAACAAGGAAGTCTCTGATACAAAGTCACTTATCTGAGGCATAATGGGATTCCTCATGAGAGTGCACCACCACACATAAAAAAGGGTGGGAAAGGCTTAGTCCCAAAACCAAGCCCCAGCCTACAAAGATCCTGCCTGCCCACAGGCCGCCCCCAACACACATTAATATATATAATCATGCCCATCCCAAGCAAGAAGGGCAACCAATACCATCACCTGAGCGACGGGCTTCCACGTGGGTGGAGCCATCTTTAACAAAGTGAGCATAATATATTTTATCTGCCCAATAGGTGCCTTGTCTTTGGTCAGAATCTTGGACCTGACCAGGTGGTGGCTCAGTGGATAGAGCATTGAACTGGGATGCAGAAGACCCAGGTTCGAAACCCCGATGTCGCCGGCTTGAGCGTAGGCTCATCTGGTTTGAGCAAGGCTCACCAGCTTGAGCCCAAGGTTGCTGGCTTGAGCAAGGGGTTACTCGGTCCACTGTAGCCTCCCCCCTCCCCAGTCAAGGCACATATGAGAAAGCAATCAATGAACAACTAAGGTACTGCAATGAAAAATTGATGCTTCTTATCTGTTGGGCGGATAAAATGTATTATGCTCACTTTGTTAAAGATGCCGTCGCCCAGGTGATATTAATGTGTGTTGGGGGCAGGCAGGATCATTGTAGCCTGGGCTTGGTTTTGGGATTAAGCCTTTCCCACCCTTTTTGATGTAGGGCGGTACAATCCTATCATGCCTCAGAGGGTGACTTTGTATTAGAGACTTCCCTGTTTTGTATATTGGATTAAGGGTTTGGATTTCTACACTATAAAATGGGGACGGAATGAGAGTTTGCTCTCTTGGTTCCTGAGGTTAGCATGAGAGAGCAGAGAAAGTAGAGCCAGCAGCGGAAGGAGGCCACGTGGAGTAGGCCAGGAGAAGCAGCCAAGATGGCGGAGTACTGAGTGAGATGCCAGTCTGTGTAGAGTTTGTATCTGGGATAAGGAAGGAGATGGGGAACTGAGGAGAATAAGGTTGGTGAGCTAGAAACCTTTGATTCTAGGAAACTCGGATAAGTCAGTGGCTTTGTGAGCACTGAGTGTGACTGGGTTTTGGAGCCCAGTGTGTATTTTTACTTTCCCGCCAGGTGCAAGGTAGGATTAAAGGTTATGGCCCACCAGTTTTTGGCTCCATGGTTTCTTTACCGACTGTCCGAATCCAATGCGAACCTGCATGGGCCGGGCTGCTGTGATAGTGGCCCTGGCCTTGGCTCCTGGCTTTACATTATCTCTCTCCCTTCCTGTCTGTCTGTCCCTGTCTCTGTCACACACAAAAAAGAGAATAAATATCTTGGAAAGCCCTCCTGTCTGTCTGCTCTTGAAATGGAACTGTCTTCTGGAATGGTTTCCATTATTCCATTATATACTGCTCACAAAAATTAGGAGATATTTCAAAATTAATATGAAGCGATAAAATATACCCTAATTTTTGTGAGCAGTGTGATTTGTCCTATATGGCCATAGCTGAGAAAGGCCCTGGGGAGTATTAATTTTATAATTATCATACCCCACTAATAGTGCTGTTTCTGTTAGTGTGGCTTTAGGCTCCTGGCTGAGTATTGCATTGAGGGTTGAGCAATCACAGCCCTGAGGTTATGGGTGGATGAGTTTCTCTTGAAACCCGAGTTCTTTAAAAGCTTACAATCTACTTGTTTCCAGTAAACTCAGTGAGTTAGCAACAAAAGCCAGAATTAGTGCTGATGCCTAGTTCTTGACTATAGATGCCAAAGGGGGTTTAACCTTAGTGTTCTGTCAACAGGGATGAGTGGACTTCCTGGTTTCAGTCTTATTTTCCAGTCTCATTCTACCCTCCTCACCTTTGCTAGCACCAATTTAGATGACAACACAGGGCTCAACTTTTCAAGCTCCAAAGAGTTAAGATGCTTTGACTCTCAGCTGTTTTGGATGTCAGGATAGGGGCTAATGGGCTACTCAGTGTTTTTACTGCTTCCTGACGAACCAGCTTTAACTGCAGCTTGTTGCTTTTATAAAGTCCCTTAGTAAACCTCATAAGAAGGAACCAATCCATTATTGACTTCTCCCCAAACACGTCCTCTTTTTAAATTATTATTTTATTTATTCAATTTTAGAGAGAGAGAGGGGAGAGAGAAAAAGAGACAGAGGGGAGGAGCAGGAAGCATCAGCTCCCATATGTGCCTTGACCAGGCAAACCCAGGATTTTGAACGGGCAGCCTCAGTGTTCCAGATCAACACTTTAGCTATTGTGCCACCAGACGTTAGGCCCCTCAGACATGTCCTCTAATTTCCAGTTTTAGTAGGCCCCAGCTCTAAGGCTCAAGATACCATAAATAGGAAGTTAATCCACTGTTGTGTTAATTTCTCAGCTAAAGAAAGAGGGGTCTTCATTGTCACTTTCCTTCCTAGATTCAGCTAATTCTGCATTTTAGAGTTTGTTACTTTCCACGTTTCATTTCTTGTACTATATCATTTAACAAAATAAATCCAGGAGCCTTTCAGATTGAAGTGGCTAAAATATATCTCAAATAGGCTTATTTGTTAAGAGGAATTTACTCGTTCACAATACTGCAGAGTTCTTGAATACATTTGTTCAATGACATCAACTGGACTTCATCTCTCAGCTCCTCTTCCCTGCATGTTGGCTACACTATAAGAGAAACAGTTCCTTTGCAGGAGCTCAGCTTCTCTCTCCCAGGTGCCCTAGCTCTAGGTTTACATCCTGTAGTGCCCAGAATCCCAACAGAAAGAGAATGCTTTTTCCCAGCACTACCAGCAAAAGGCTAAGAGTTAGTCTTACTGGATCTGATTGGCCTAACTTAGGCTGTTTCCACATAACAATTCCTGTGGGGAGAGATGGAGGTTATTCTGATTGGACAAGGTTTGTTGAAGACATGCCCACCCTTAAAGGTGAAGGTAGACTAGATCTTCTTCAGGCTCATGGTAGGAAGGTTGGTTCCTGTAAGGCCGTGGCCATGGCCATACTGGTTCATGATGGATTCAGGCAGACAGTAGAGGAACTGTGGAGCCAGAGGATGATGGGCTATTCTGTTTATTAGAGTCTTACAATGGTGGATGAGCAAGCAGGCAGGGAAAACCACTTCTCTCTCTCAGGGCTGATGAGCAAACAGACGGGGGGCAGGGGGGAACCCCTTCTCTGACAAACACTAGCAATAATGGCCCCACCCAATGGTGGCAAGTAATCCATAATCTACAATCTGCCGCCCTGAGGGCAAGCACCTGCAGCCTTACATATAATATGCACATGTGGTGCTGCCCCGTGCTTTTACACCAATCAGGCAAAGTACAAGTGAGCAAGCCTAACACACTTGTTTGCCCAACAGTTTCCTAAGGATAAATCATAGTGAAACCAGAAACACCGGAGTTTGTGCTGCCTGTCACCATTTGGCCAAATAAGTAGACAGGAATTGAATCTTTATGAGCTCTTTATTCAGATGGCTGCTGTGGGGCAACTGTGTTAGGCTTGCTTGTGGGTTTACCGGCTGCAAGCACTTTGTCTGATTGTTGTGTTAGCGTGTGGCTGAGCCACATGTGTATGGCCTATATAAGGCTACTGGTGCTTGCGCTCGGGGGATTGCGGATGGTGGATTGCCTGCCTGCTCGCCACTGTGAGGGGCAATTCTTGCTGTTTCTTTACCTGACAAGCGGTTTTCCCCTGTGTCCCAGTAGAGCACAAGCTCTACATTGATCAGGCATCCCCAATTCCACTTCCTTGCACAGTGGGACACTCATGCTTAACAACAGGGCTGGCAGCTTCTCCAAAACTACTCTTGGGGTGGCTATGAGGATTCTACTTATCAGTGCCAACACCAACTGCCACTGGAGGAAAGACAGACCAACACACAAGTTAGTTGCAAGAATTACAAAGGCAGTTTATTACTCAGAAATCCTACGGTGTGCCTGGGTACAGCTTAATGGGGCCCCATCAGCATGCTCCTCTCAGCTGTCCTTGGCCAGAGCAGTGTGCAGACAGTCATGTTCAATGTTGGAGTCTGGGCAACTACTACAGCAGGGGGGTCCCTTAGCTTTAGTACCTTTTCTGGCCAACACCTTCTAATAGGTGTCAATCTACAAGATTATCATCTCAATCCATCTTCTAACAGGTGTCAATTTACAGGATTATCACATCAAATCACCTTTTTGGGAGTTCCTAGTAGGGAGCCCTTTTTATGTTAATCCACTGAAATGTCACATCAAACCACTTTTAAGGTGTTCCTAGGGAAGCTTCTTGTTTATATTCACCTACAGAGTTATGACATCAAGCCCCTTTTTATCTATATATAACTTCACACACACACTGGGCCCTGCGTGAAAGGCAGAGTCTACCTATCATCTGTACACACTAGATTAATTCCTATCCAGACAGCACAGCCTTATTCACTTGCCTTAATGCCTTTTAATATTATATCCTAACTTATTTCTATATATCTTCCACATTTTTCTATAATTCTATATACTTAATTACTATAACATTATATTACTGTAACACCCTGCCTGTGTGCTTGTTCACCATTGTGAGACTCTATTAAATGGAATGACCCAACTCTTTCTGGCTCCACAGTTTCTCTACCATGGCCCAAATCAATGTGGACCTGCCTGGCCTCAGCCACTGGCATTACAGCTGCCAATCTGGGGAGATAGGGTTACATTCCTATCGCCAGCCAATCTCTTTTTTTTTTTTAAGTGAGAGGAGGAGAGGTAGAAAGACTCCCATCTGGGGCCAGTGCTCGAATCAACTGAGCCATCCTAGGTGCCTGAGACTAACATGCTTAGACCAACCAAGCCACTGGTGTTGGGCAGATAAAATATATTATGCTCACTTTGTTAAAGATGGTGCTGCTCACGTGGAGGCCCGTCGCCCAGGTGATATTAATATGTGTTGGGGGTGGGCTGTAGACAGGCAGGATCCTTGTAGCCTGGGGCTTGGTTTTAGGACTAAGCCTTTCCCACCCTTTTTGATGTGGGGTGGTACAATCCTATCATGCCTCAGATAAGTGACTTTGTATTAGAGACTTTCCTATTTGTATATTGGATTAAAGGGTTTGATTTCTGCACTATAAAGTGGGGCAGACAGGGAGCTTGCTCTCTCAGTTCCTAAGATCAGCATTAGAGAGGAGAGCAGAGAAGGGCCACATGGAGGAGGCCAGGAGAAGCAGCCAAGATGGTGGAGTGCTGAGTGAGAAGCCAGTTTGTGCAGAGTTTGTGCAAGGAGAAGGAAGGAGATGAGGAACAGAGGTGAATAAGTCTGGTGAGCTAGAAACCTTTGATTCTAGGAAACTCGGATAAGTCGGGAGTTTTGTGAGCACTAAATGAGTGGGTTTTGGAGCCCTGTGTGTGTTTTTACTTGCCCTCTGGGTGCAAGCTAGGATTAAATGGCTCACCAGTTTTTAGCTCCGTTGTTTCTTTGCCAACTGTCCGAATCCAATGCGAACCTGCATTGGCCAAGTGGCTATGATGGTGGCCGTGGATACTGGCTTAACAACTGGCTACAGGAGGAGAAGAGGGAAAGAAGTGGGAGAGAGAAGGGGAGAAGGAGATGGTCCTTTCTCCTGTGTTCCCTGACCAGGAATCAAATCCGGGACGTCAATACTCTGCACCAAGGCTCTATTCACAGAGCCATTGGCCAGCACCCCATCCAACTTTTTCATAAGAAGAAGAAAAGGATAGGAAAGTGTTTTGGAATTTCAAGACAGCATTAATCAGATCATACTCAAAGATAATTGTATCATAGTCAGTGGGAATCCCATCCTTGAAGCACAAAGGCTTTGGGCATAAAGGTGGATCATTCACAGAATTCATTGAGTCTTGCAGTCCTGTTTAAGTACCATTACTCAAGATAAAATCTTAACTCTTCTGTTCCTATTACCTGACAAGGGGAAAGTGGATCCTGAGCAGGTGAAATCAATAGATAAGGATAAAAAAAAAATGACTCTGTACTTACTGTGACCTACAAGGCCCTATGTGTTGTGGCCCCTGCACACCTCATCAGCCTCATCTGGTTGCATTCCCGAGTCACACTGGCCTCTGCCACTGCTCTTTCTGCTTCTGGACCTTCCCTCTGCTGCAATGCCTTCTCCCTGGAATGAGACTCCTCCTCAGGCCCCATTAGATAAGTTCATTTCTACTCATCTTCCAAAAGCTCCCCAGTTTCCAAACTTCTCCTTTATAATGCTTGTCATAATTGGAATTAAGTATTTAATTGTATAATTACTTTCACTCTATGGAGATAAAATACCTCTGTCTGTAAATTTAAAAATAGTATTCATGGAATGAAGACATGAAGAGCATGAACAAATGGACGAGCTGAAGGAATGTGTGGTGCTAGAGATAGTTTTATTTCTCTCCCATATTTCTGGATCCCGTTTCCTTCCAACTCTCCCTTAGACACCATTTCTTTCTGATATTGTGTTCATGGTTGTCTTAAAGAGAAGTTTTAGTTGTACAACAACACATGACTGTGAAGAAAATGTGGGGCAAAAATAATTTGTAATCACATATGTGTTAGTCAAATAACTTTGTAAATATGATGTACAGGTATATGTTTGCTCACTTTGGGTGTGGAGGACAGGCTGTAAGCTGGCAAAGTCATTATAGCCTAAGGCTTAGTTTTAAGATTAAGTCTTTCCCTCCCTTCTAATACTAAGGTCTTCTCAAAATTAAGCTTTCCCCCACACCCTTGATTGTTGCATGATAGGGGGTGGTGCACTCTTATGAGGAATCTCATTTACGCCTCACATAAGTGGCTTTGTATCAGAGACTTCCTTATTTGTATATTGGCTTAAAGGCTTTAATTTCTAAATTATAAAATAAAGCAAACCAGGGGCTCTCTCACTCGGTTCCTGCCATCAGCATTGCAGGGGCCTCCCTGATCTCTTGCCCTCTATGGGAAAAGCAGGTTTCCTTTACCTGCCTTGTCTTCTCTCGTGGTTTGCCTGTCTTGGTGAGACACTAATAAACAGAATGGCTCACCATCCTCCAACTCCACCATTTCTTTATTATCCGTCCGAATTCAATGAGAACCTGCCTGTGAATGGCCATGATGGCAGCCCCTGGCCATACAATATGTCAACATAAGAAATGTACAAACCTGTAAAAATTTTTCAGTTTATTTGAGCCAAACTGTTGATAATTTCCAGGAAGCAAAATCTCAATGGATTGAGAAAATGCTCCAGAAAAAAGCAGTTTCACCATTTATTTTATACATCAGAATCAAAGGGGAAGACATACAACGATTACATGAAATCCACTGGTGATAGATTAGGGACTTGGGTGAAAAGCAAAGCAGAAAATATTTGGGATTGGATTAAAAATAAAGCATATTTTTATTTAGGCAGGTAAAGGAGAGTTAACAGTTAACAACTGACAAGATAATAACAATGAGGAGATTTGTGGTTTCTGCTCTGGTGGGGTGGTTATGCCCTGAAGGGGCTAGAAAAGAAGATTTTTAAAAATATTTCTAATGTATATTATCAGACAAATTATTGTAGATGCAAAAAGACTATAGGCTCAATTAAGGTAAGCATTGACCTCTGTTAGAGAGAAATACCACCCTAGGACATGACTGCCCAGCATGAACGGTTAGAAAGTTTTAATTTCAGACCATCCTTTGTGGTTACTTTAGGTCTCTGAGTTTTTGCAAGGCCACCATACAAGCCTCCCCTGCACTTGTAAAGTTCAGCATGTGGCCCTTTTTCTGTGTACAGATATTTGTGAAAGATATATCATGTTGCTCCATGCAAAGTGCTCCTATTCTGAGTAAGACAACCCTGAGATCTAATGTTAGTTCAGCCATTTACAAGCTCTTCGACTGTAAATATATTTATTTTCTCTGGCCTTTGCCTATCTGTAAACTGAAAACAACATCTAACTTACTATAAGTTACCAATCGTGGACAGTCCTTCTTTTGTAAGTTCTGTCCTCCCTTAAAAAGTGCCCTCTGCCTGACCAGGCAGTGGCGCAGTGGATAGAGCGTCGCACTGGGACGCAGAAGACTCAGGTTCGAGACCCCGAGGTCTTCAGCTTGAGCGCGGGCTCATCTGGTTTGAGCAAAAATTCACCAGCTTGGACCCAAGGTTGCTGGCTTGAGCAAGGGGTCACTCAGTCTGCTGAAGGCCCACGGTCAAGGCACATATGAGAAAGCAACCAATGAACAACTAAGGTGTCGCAATGCGCAACGAAAAACTAATGATTGATGCTTCTCATCTCTCCATTCCTATCTATCTATCCCTGTCTATCCCTCACTCTGACTCTGTGTCTCTGTAAAAAAATTAAATTAAATTAAATTTTTAAAAAAAGGAAGACTAATCTTTAAATGTATGTATTCAATTGATGCAGAGTCGATCCATTGTGTGTGATGTGACATATTCGTATTTGACATGATGATTCATCAGGGATCAGTACAATACCCCGAGATGTAATTATGAGATGCATGCGCTCTACAGGGGAGACCTTGAGAGAGCAAGTGATATACCAAGGGAGCAAATGGCTTTGTGTACTTCTTACTAAAACATGACACAGCACATATGATATTGTAGACTCACGATTATTTCTTTCTCAGTGAATATTCAATCATAGACAGGTAAGCACAATTCACATTTTATTAATTCATTATCTATTTAATAATTTCCAAATACATATAATTTTATTTACAAGTATTTTCCCAAAATTTGAGTTTTAAAGTGGAAATCTAACCTCAAACCATATCTATTAATAACGCATTTTGATTAAATAGTTGCATAAAACAGACATTTAAAAAATTTTTTTTTATTTATTCATTTTTTTAGAGAGGAGAGAGAGGGGGGGGAGAGAGAGAGAGAGAGAAAGAGAGGAGAGAGAGACGGGGGGGGGAGCAGGAAGCATCAACTCCCATATGTGCCTTGACCAGGCAAGCCCAGGGTTTCGAACCGGTGACCTCAGCATTTCCAGGTCGATGCTTTATCCACTGCACCACCACAGGTCAGGCCATAAAACAGACATTTTTTAATTAGAAAATGCTAAGTACACCTGAATATCACTCCAAATTAGTGGTTTTGTTTGATATTTAGTTTTGTTAATTTAGCTTCCGGAACATTCACCTACCATGATGTAATGTTTTTAGTTCCTAATATGTTGCCTCATTCGTGTAGCTCTATATTTTATTGTTAATTTTAAATTTCATTTAAGGGATGGAAAAAGAAAAAAAGAAAAAATGCCGTTTCAACAATAAATGGAAAAAGAAATTTCCATTCCTCATATCAAAGATACCATTGTTTTCTGCAATATTTGCAGCGCAGAATTTTGTATTGCAGTTGGTGGCAGAACAGCAATAACAAAACACTTGACCACCAGCAAACATAAGCAATCATTAGATGCATCAGCTTCCAGTTGTAAAGTAACAAGTTTTTTTTAAACTTCAAATTATTCTGAAGATGAAAAACAGTTGGCTGCAATGGAAGGAACATTTGCATTTCATACCATAATTCACAATCAAAGTTTTCATAGTATGGATTGTACAACTAAATTATTGAAAAAGTTTCACCATGCAAAATTTTCATGTGCGAGGACAAAATGCGAGACTATTTTGAAATCAGTATTTAAAAATTACTGTGACAGAATACTTACAGAGGACTTAGAAACTGCAGCATTTGTAACGATTTTATCTGATGCATCAAATCATAATGAAATTAAATTGTATCCAATAATAGTAAGATATTTTAATGTTACCAAGGACATTTAAGTAAAATTTTAAATTTAGAATCCATTGAGGGCGAAACTTCTGAAATTTTGTCAAACCATCTATACAGAGTAATAAATGAAAACAATTTGAAATCCAAAGTTGTTGCACTAACGGCTGATAATACAAATACAAATTTTGGTGGGCGAGGACACAAAGGGGTGAATAATGTGTAAGTAAAATTACAAGAGTTACTCCAAAAGAAAATACTAGGAATAGGTTATAATGCACATATTTTGTCAAATGTAATTAACACAGTGTCATGTGCCATGCCAATTGATGTAGAAGTAATAATAACTACACTTTATTTGCATTTTAGTCATTTTACCATTCGTGTTGCTACTTTAAAGCAATTTTGTGAAGAAGTAAAGGTTGAATACAAAAAACCTTTAGGATATTCAGTAGTTAGATGGCTTGCTTTAACACCTGCTATAGAGTGTGTTCTATAACTATTTGAGCCTCTCTGTTCATATTTTTTAAGTTTAGACAAATGTCCTAAAATCCTGGAATTGTTTTTCAATAATAAAATATCTGAGATATTAATGTATTTTGTACATAATCAAACATCTATTTTTCATAAAACAATTCAAAAGATTGAAGGTGAACATATTTCAGCTACGGAAGTTAGTCTTATTTTGAATGGCTTATCCTTCAATATAAATCTCATTTTGAAAAAAAATTTCTTCCTTTGATTATAAAAAGAAAATTGTCAGACTTAGAGGAAGCAAATCCAGGCATAACAGAAAAGCTTATCAAAGAAGTGCAGAATTTTTACCAGACATGTTTTCAGTATATCAAAGAATGGTCTGAAACAAACATCGTGGGAAATAACAATTTTCTTTTTTTTTTTTTTTTTTTTTTTTTCCTTTTTTTCATTTTTCTGAAGCTGGAAACGGGGAGAGACAGTCAGACAGACTCCCGCATGCGCCCGACCGGGATCCACCCGGCACGCCCACCAGGGGCGGTGCTCTGCCCCCCAGGGGGGGATGCTCTGCCCATCCTGGGCGTCGCCATATTGCGACCAGAGCCACTCTAGCGCCTGAGGCAGAGGCCACAGAGCCATGCCCAGCGCCCGGGCCATCTTTGCTCCAATGGAGCCTTGGCTGCGGGAGGGGAAGAGAGAGACAGAGAGGAAAGCGCGGCGGAGGGGTGGAGAAGCAAATGGGCGCTTCTCCTATGTGCCCTGGCCGGGAATCGAACCCGGGTCCTCCGCACGCTAGGCTGACGCTCTACCGCTGAGCCAACCGGCCAGGGCGAAATAACAATTTTCAATGGTGTTTTCTGACTTCATCGCAAGTATATTGGACAGATATTGAATCTTGTCTTGAGTTTTTATCTAAAGAAATGTCAAACATCAAAGTAGATGATAATTGTCTCTTTGAAGAAATTAGAAGACTGAATGTATATTTAAATTCTGAAAAATTAATATAATGGGAAAATAAACATGTCAAAATTAATACAAGATGGGTGGAAATATTCAGCCATTTCAAAAATGAACATATTCCATGTGAAAATTTATTTATTCTTGTTCAGTTTACATTGTGCTGTCCTGGAACTAATGCAGCAGTTGAAAGAGTTTTTTCAATTGCTAATGATTTTTGGACAAGTGAGAAATTGAGATTGAATGTTGATACTGTAGCTGCAGCACTTGCTGTAAAATTCAATATGAAGGATATTCTTGTTCAGATATTTCCAATATATTGTTACAAGATGATACATTGACAAAAATAATATTCATTCAATGGAAAAGTACTCATTTGGATAGTATCTAAATGAATACTTTTTTCTTACAATTATTATTAAAAATTAATAGGCATGTAAGCATAATTACAACATAAAATATTACAAATGTTTTTATTATGCATTTATCATATTATAGTATATTATTGTTACAATTAATAAAATGTTTCTTTTAGTTACGATATTGTTTTCTTCTATTTATTTTTGTCCTCCTTTTCATTGTAAAAAAAGTTGGTCACCTTAACTTACAGGATCCTTATAAAATATAAAAATATTATGTACTTTGTGTCCAGCCCTCAGTAGGCAATCAATATTTGGAATGTATTCTCAAGACTATTCTTGGGCCACTCTAGTGAGAAGCATGGATTAGAAACTGCATCCATCACTGCACATTGTCTAGACGGAGAGCCTCTCACCACCATAGGAAACTTTTATTTGTCTATCACTTGTGCTGTTCCATAATACACCCTATGTTATAAAGGAAGCTCTGACTTCTGGAATTGTATCTTACTTACATTACAGACATCACTTCAGCTTGGCCCACACCATCAGCATTTAATTCATAATACATTTCACACATCACATTTCTCTCTGTCCAAAGCAATGATAAAACTTGTGAAGAAAGTCCACAGGGCCACTGGAGAGGGAGAGGGAGAGGGAGGGCACAATGAAATGACCTCTTTTAGACTGTGTCACTCACTATGGACTGTATCCTACCTGAAACATTAAAAATAAATAAATAAAATATAAAAACTTTTCACTAAACAAATTGGCCTTGCTCTTTAAAAGTCCTATCTTCTACCTCAGTTTGTCAACAGAATAATGGTTTAAAAGATCCTACCTTTTAGGAACGTTGTTCAATAAGTCCCCCTCCCCCCCAGTATCTTTATCTACCCACTTCACCATCAGGAAACACGCTCAAGCCTCTCCTATCTTAAAAATTTCTTTCCTCGATCCCACATCCTCCCTCTACAGCTACTTTGCTATCTCTTTCCTCCTCTCTTCAGCTAACCTTCTTTAATAGTCTCCTGTACTCCGTGTACCCCATCCTCACTTCCTGTTTATCCTTTACCTCAGCAATCTGGCCTCTGTCACCACAAGGCTTGTGATAAAGCTCGCTTTGGTAAGGATTCCTGTGGATGCACTACTGTTATATCCAAGGGACACTTCTCCGGTGACAGCTCAATAGTATGTGGCACTACAGCCAGGCCAGATCTCCTGCGAGCTTGTCCTCACTTGGCTCCCACAACACCCCACATCTCCATCTCTGCTTTCCGGCTTTTGGAGCTACTCTTCTTGCTGTCAGACCTCAGGGGCTGTTTCTCTTTCTTTCCTAGAGCCTCCCTTTCCTCCTCACTCAGAGCCCAAGGTTATCTTCCTCAACTTCCATCTTCATGCAGAAAATTCACACTTCCGGAACTCCATTCTAAATCTTTTTTTTGTAGATTTTAGCACCATCTATCCAACTGCCTGCTGCACATCTCCCCATGGATGGCCCTCTGGAGCCTCAAACTTAACTTTTCCATCCCTGACGTCTTTTTTTTTTTTTTCACAACTCCCCAAATCGTCTTTCCAGGTCCTCTCTGGCTACTATTTCCATCTCCAGGGAAAGTCACCACCGACCATCTCACAGGCCAGGTCAGAAACATGAGTGGCCTCATCAAGCCATGCCTCTGTCCCACCCCTGCTCCACAGACATGACTGCGCTCCATTCCTCCTACCTCTGGGAAACAACGACCCTCTCCCTTTCTCTCCTTCCTATGGCCTCATGTCTAATCCAGATGCCCCAATTCCTCCTAAGTGACTTTTCATTTCCTCGCTGGTATGTTCTCAATTTATTCTCCTTACTATAACTACAGAGATATTTCCAAAATCCAAATCTGATCATTTAAAAAGAAAAAACCTATATTGTATATAAATAAAATAAAACAAAACCCATTATGATGCTCCATTGCACTTAGGCCACAATTCAAACCTCTCACTATAATTTACCCAAACCCTCACAGTCTGGTCTCTGCACACTGTTGCAGCTTGAGTGTTCACACTCCCCCTTGGGACCTTTATTCAGCTCATTTGGAATGTGTTTTATTTCTTCAAGTGTGTCACACACTTTCATGCCCCTGTTATTCATGTACTCTTCTATCTCCACCATGTAACTCTTCTCTGACTTTCTAATTGGTCTGAATAATTCCTATTCATCCTTAAGATTGAAGCTTAAATGTTACTTTCATGAGAAGATTTCTTTGAACCTGCAAGTAAGAGCTCAGCACCTTTACTACTGCACCTGGCACACTCTTCTTTACACCTTAAATTGACTTATAATTGCCCATCTGCATGTCAGTTTTCCCACTTGACTAAAGCTCTGTGAGGGCAGGGGACACAACCTATTCACTATTATATCACTGAATAACCGAATAAATAAATTTATTGAAGTGAGAATAAAGCAGAGAGTCATCACAACATAAGCTTAATTTTAACAGAATAAGGCTGAGGAAACAGCATGGGAAATGCCACCACTAATGTGAAACAAAAACAAACAGATATGTCATTATTATAACACTATCCACTTCTGATCCTTCTGTGTTTTGAGGATTTCCCCAGCAGACCCCCATCATGGCACAGTTTGAGTTGGTTTGGTTATGGTCACGCATTGATTAAAATGACTCTCAAGAATGTGAAAACTGAAACACAAATAACACATTTGTGTCTCTCAAGCACTGCCAAAATGATAAATTAGAAATTCAAACTTGAACAACTATTTATGCAATGGAAAGTAAAACTAACAATCTTTTATTTTTAAAGTTTGTTATTGTTGTTTTTATTCCTGAGAAGGTGTCCCAACTAAGTTAGTTTTCTTTTACCTCAAATTCTTTTGTTAGCTTCTTTCCACTCTCTGAATTTATAGCACAATCTTTTTTATGAACAAAGCAATTCAAAAAGTCCCAACTAAACTTTGGGACCTGTAATGCTTTCTATGTCACCAACACGATGCTTTTGAATTTTATGCATTCCTGCCAAAATCCACACCCTCCACAAAGGTTGATGCATGAAGTCTCTAAAATTTTTTAAATAAAAATGTAAGCTACAAAGGAAAGTAATTATGGTCACCAATAATTAAGATCTCTATCATAAATTTATACACCTTTCTCTATGGCTTAAGAAGAAGAAATTGAGAAAGAACTTCAATATTTTATCTTTCAGGATTTTAAGTAACTTGTTATTCTTTCCCTGAGAAATGTTCTCAGGGAATAGATGAACTTCACATTTGGAATGAACAGAACTACCACAGTGGATGGAGCATGTTTTAAAAAAACACACAAAAAAACTTAAACACATTTTTTAACAATGTTTCTGTTACTGTAGCATTCTCCTCTGTCTGTGTGAACACAGGCAAGAAATGAAAATGTAATCAGCCTAAGATACAATGTCACAAGTTGATTGAGCTTCTTTTCTGTCTCCAGAAAAGAATTACAGTTGGTTTATTTGTTTCCTTTTAGTTTGTGGAAAGGACATGGAAGAAGTCTTAAGTCTGAGAATGTATCACCTGCTGTGTGACCCTGGGCAAGTTACTTAATCTCTCTGACATGTCCCTTCATGTGTTAAACACATGTTCTCTAGTGTTTAAAAATAAAGTAAGTTGGTTCATAACTGTCTTACCTATTTTCTGGATTATTGTGTATACTAAATGAGATAATGTATATTAAAGTTATTATTTTTTGGCTGGTATTCAGTAGCAGAGAGTCTAGACTACAATTCTAGACTGTGTTATTTATTTATATCAGACTGAGTTTCTCTTTCTAAATTTTTGAATATCTATTTTTACTTTTAACAGCAGCCTTCATCCATCAAAATTATGACTTTACCTTTTCCTGGGTTTTAAATTTAGAGAGTAAGTCTTTCAGCTTTTGTTCACTAGCAGGCAGTGGCTATTGAGGTTTTATGATTTAAAGAGATTCAGGAAAGTTTCCATCATTAAAATGTATTAGTATCACCGCTAGGATCACACCCACCTGACAACCCCCTCCCCCCCACCACGCTAAACTAAACAAACCCTTCTCCAATATTTCTTACACCCTTACCTTTCCCTAACCAGTCTAACTAAGATTAGAGAGCATAAGATTTCAGGGAAATAAAAATGAGTGGGACCAATAAAACAATCCTTTAAGATTTATTTTTGATGTTCTGATTTAACATACGTATGTGTTTGTAAGTTTGTTTCACCTTCTATTACAACCTTTCTTTCAGGAACTCTTATTTTATGGTCACTGCTTAGATATAATTTATTCTCTTGATAAAAGTCATTGTAAAATGCAGAACAATTGTTTGGCAATCAACCCATGTTCAACATAGAGGCATGCCTAACTACTGACGGACCAAGGACAGTTTCTGCAAAATAATAATAATATTGTGCCCTAAGATATAAATTAAGAAAACAAATGAAACAGAGGCTGATAGTGCAGAGCTGCAGGAAACGACTCTGTCCCTTGTGCTCCCACAGACTCTGAGTTGGCACTGAGAAAGATCTCATTAGATTTTTTCACGTATTTTGGACAGTATGAAAACATACTTCAAAATATATGAAGAAAACTGGAAGTTAAATAATAACTACCCCATTTCCCTTTTTATTTATTTTTTTCTTTCTTTTCCATACAGAGTATCATATAAAAGGGATTAACTCATGGAGAGGTGTCTAAAATTAGTTTGCTCTTTATAGCTGTTGCACTAATATTTAACATGATGCTATACCATATATGGGTAAACTAGTGCATGGTCATCATTTTAGAAAAAGAAAGATAACAGAATCAATTTGTCTAATTGTCTAGATTTAAGAATGGTCTAACAACTTTTAGAAAAATATGACAAAACTCAACCAACAGAATATTTCCTTAAGAACAAATATCCCAAAACGGTCTTCACAAATTGAACTTGGGCAACCTGTCAGATCGTCCCATTGGTTGGTGCATTGGCCTGAAGTGGTAAGGTTGCTGGTTCTATCCCTGGTCACGGCACATACAGGAACGGATCGATGTTCTTATCTCTCTCTCAATCTCTCTCCCTTCCTCTCTGGCTAAAATCAATAAATAAAAGTGTAGCCTGGCCTGTGGTGGTGCAGTGAGTTAAAGTGTCAACCTGGAATGCCGAAGTCACTGAAGTCAAGGCACATATGGGAAGCAACTACTATATTATGAGTTGATTCTTACCGCTTCTCCCCCCTTTCACTCTCTAGAAATAAATAAATCAATAAAAAAATATTAATTAAAAAACTGAACTTGGGAAACTTCCAATCTTTTTTCTCCAATGCTTCAGGGTACCAGTACTATCATATTTTTTCTTATTTTTTCCTTTTCAATATTGATAATTTGGGTCATTCTTTGACTGCTAATTATTTGTCTCCTCTTCCAAATATTTATGTTTTTACCTGTCACAAAAGAATTTAAAAGGATTTAACCAACCTGAAATACAGAACTGGAGACACGAGCAGCTTTGCTAGATCTCTGTAAAGGTGTTCAGGTTCCACCAGAACACAGAGATATGCATTTGCTTTATGAATGACAATATTGTGTACCTATTAATATTAGGTATAAAAATCAATTGTTTTCATTTTATTTGTTCACATTAAATCTATACTAGTGATTGCTAAGCAGATTTGTACACCTGTCCCCAAATCTTTTGAAAAAATACTGTTACTCAAGTTCTGTCCCAGAGCTCCTTAATCAGGATCTCCAAGAGGCTGGGGCAAGCAAAGGAGTGGAATCTAGTTATGCATGTGTCAAAAGCTCCACAGATGCTTCTGATTCGTTTTCCCAGTGGAAAGATTCCCTGCCATCCTATGCTGAGGATGGCATCCCCAAAGATCCATGTCCTATGAACGCTTTCAGTAGGTGGCGCTCATTCCACCTGCCAGTTCCCTTGTTTGGCAGGAATGAACCCTTAGTCATTCAAGGAAGTCAGGAGCAGATCAAGGGTGCTACAGTTCCCTTTCACCACACCCATACTGAAACAGATGGCGAAACTTTTCCTTACAAACAGTGTTAGTGAGGTAAAGTGGTGGGGATGGGCAGTGAGCTGAGGAGGGCTATCACATTTGTTTATTACACAAATGTAATCATTGTTTCAAAGAGTTCATGCATGCCAACACTGTCAGTTAAAAGTAGAAACAAAAAAAGAGGGGGACAAAGCAAATGATAAGATATATTTAGTAGAAGAAGTAGAAATTTAGACAGAAGAGGGCTGTGGTTTTTGTTTGTTTTATATGAGAAAGAGATGGGCAACACTGATACTACTGCTAAAAAAAAATAATTGTGTGAAAAACTTATCATGGCCTACACAGAGATAACTACAGCTGCTAAAATAGGGAGATAGCACAGTGTGGCCTGGATGTGAGCTTTAGAACCAGAGAAACCTAAATTTAAACCTTGGCTCAAGCTATTTAATCCCAGCTAAGTTATTCAACCCTTAATTCTCAACAAGATATTACCTACCTTATTTGGTTGTAATAAGCATTAAATGCAAAGAAAGAAAGAAGTGTAAAACTATTATCCCAATGCTTGGAGCATAGCCAGCATTTAATAAATAGTATTATATTAATTTAGGAGTACTAAATTAATAAGAAAATGTAAATGCTGAGTTGTTTTGTTTTGTTTTGTTTTGGTCACAAAAATTAATAGAAGTTATTGAGTTTTAAAAGGAAGAGTCCTATATCAGTGAGTACTAACTATAGTGAGAAAAACTTAGAAGAAAATGAGCAGAAGATATGAGGATCATTCTGTTATAATTTAAAAAGGCTTGATTTTGTACTTATAATACTTGGGTTCACTTTTCATATTTATAAATTGGGAATTAAAAGCCATCTTGACTATGTATATGATTTTGAATATTAAATAATACTGTACACTTGACCATAAAAACATAACACTGTACAAAATATTTTAAAAATATAAAACCCGAAATAAATGTAAAATGGTGCTGAGCTAACTAATAGTTAAAACATTTTTCTTTTGAAGTTCATCATTCACATTGAAAAGTTATTCTCTCAAATAAAAATGGGATATTAAGTGAGTTACCAAATTTGGATGAGAATAAAAAGAGTTGCTACTGGATTGTGAAGTCAGAATTTATGAGAAGAATTTGATATTAGCAAAATGTTTACAATACTCCTGGAGGCATTTCCATGAGGTTTGGCCCAAAAATTACCCTAATATTCTTTTTATAATACCTTTGGCAATATTTTAACAGAATTAGACATTTGAGTTTCATTTAACATTTCCTTCTGCCCCCATTAAATCAATACACACATTGGATGGCTCCTGATTTAAATAAGTTTGAATTACCTCATTTGTATCTATTTCTTTAAAATTTCCAAAGTATAGATTGAGAAATTAACAATATGGAAAAGGTCAGAGAAAAAGTGGAAATCGTTAAGGAAAGAGAATCTATCAAGACCTTCATAATATACTGCTCACAAAAATTAGGAGATATTTTATAGCTTCATATCCATTTTGAAATATCTCCTAATTTTTGTGAGCAGTATATTATGACCCCTGGATTTAGATTATAATGGTTTTTATGAATAATAATTTATATCAATAAGTTAAAATGTTACATCTAAATGTTTAATCCATTAGAGATTTCTAAAATTAGCATTCTACCTCTGTTACAATATGTACCTTTGTATGGTATGCAGTATTGTCACCAGACAAAAGGAAACAAGAAAGCCCCTTCACAGCACTGACTGCCGTGTTGTTTGAAGGTCAATTGTCTTTTAAGCATGCAGAGAATCTTTATCATGTCATACTTCAGAAATATGTTTTCAGAGATGGGGAACAACAGGCCATGATTTAATGCTTTTGTTAAACCATTATAATTCTTCCAAAGCGTACTATCACAACTATTTCTTTTTGTTAAAGTGAAAATCAACTCCTTAAAGACAATTTCCTACTCTGCAACTGGGGAGGAAATTAAGAATCACCTATTTTTTTTTTTTTTTTTTTTGTTAGTACAAGAAATTTGCATTGTAAAGCAAGCTGCTGTTGTCAGCTCTTTAATGGACAGAGCAGACAGGAAGCTGTCTGTACCCTAAGACATTTAGAGACTGAGCAACCGAGTTAGACAGCCAGTGCCCAGGCCAACCAAGTCAATTTTCTAACACAGAATAGCAGTTCCTGGAACTTGTTCTATCAGTCTTTTTTCTCTGTTAAAGAAACAGTGATTTCTCTTTGTGGAAGCAGTACTGCTATTTCTAGTCTGAGGGGGAAAAAATGGGAAAGATTTTGATAATCGACTTGTTAAAATAGCAAATTATAAAACATAGATTATCTACACTTATAGAAGGAATCTCAAGAAAGCATGCAATTAATAAAAGTTGGCTCTGAATTACCCATCCAAATGTGCACTAATGCCCAGTAAATATCTGATTATGTGCACGATATCTTTTCCTTCCCAGAAATAGCAACTAAGAGGTTTTTTTAAATCAACAATACAAAAATCTTGAAAGTATTTTACACTTGGAGACCTTCTGAATTTTACTCCTTCTTGCTATTAAAAAGTCACAATAGCCAAGAGGAGTAATGTATTTTCTTTCCAATTAAAAAATGTCATATGGTTAAGGGTGTGGCGGAGGTGCAGAGAAAAATGTTGGCTCAAGAGAAGTGTAGGGCCTGTTGCAAAACCAACTGCAAGCCAAGTATTATTCCAGATAGACAAGAACCACCTGTTACAATACGGGGGGGGGGGGGTATTTAAAAGATGAAATGAGAAAGAGGTGATGTTAAAGATCATTTCTCTAATTATCATGTAAGTAACTAAGGGCATGTGCAGATGTTTGTATGAAACACCTGTGAATACAATACTTGCCACATGCAATTTAATGTAGGAAGATGTTATATATATATATTTCTAGTCAATCAAGAAAAACTCCTAGAAGTAGATGGTTTATGATTAGTAATAGGAATAACTACCTGGGCACTTACCTGGTGTCTATTTAATCTTCACAACAACCCTGTTGTTTTAGCGAATGTGTAGCAGATGAGAGAACTGATACATAGAGAGTTAAGTTCCAAGCTCAAGGTCACACATTTAGTAAAGGATAGTCAAGATTGACTTAGATCTGCTGGACTAAATGCTTTTAACAATTCTGCTGTACTGTTCACTACATAAATGTATGTCATAGTCTTAGGAAAACTCGGACTTGAAAAACACACCCAAGAAACCTTCCAAAGAGCTTCAAGTTCATTAGTAGTTGCCAATGCTTGGATGACATATCAGTTGACAGAAAAGATGTAAATTCATTTTCACAGAATGAAATGCTTAAGGGAAAATGAACAATTTTGCTTAGTTTATGCAAAATCAGAAATCTGAGTCAACTCTGTCTCAAAGTGGAATAAACCATCTTTCATTTGAACACACTTTAAACATTCTCCTTAGTAACAACGTGACACATAGAAAGAGATCCCCTTTTAAACGTTTTTTCAAAAAGGAAACATTGATTCCATAAAAGTAGCCAAAGACTTTACCTGTAAAGAAATTACATACATAAAAAATTGGGATACACGAAATAACTTGTGTTGATTTACAAGGATCACAATGTAGTGATCCTATAAAAGATGTGCACAAAATATATATTTAAAACATAAATGTCAATAGCGTGAGAACTATAGAGGGCAAATCTCAAAAACCACTATTCCATATAATGATTCATATGGGCGTTGTTTATTTCATTTTACATAAAAAATTATGGTTAGAAAAAGCATTAAAAAGAGAAGTAAAACTCAGCAATTGAAGAGAAAAACGCTAAGGGACGGGCGTAGTTATCGAGTCTGGAACGTCACGGAAAATCAAGCGTCCGTCATTCGGAATTTTGTTCTTTATGGGTCGATTTCTTCGTTAACTATACGGTGGAATTAAAAACAAAAACAAAAACAATAAAGGCTATTACGGAAGAAAATTTAAATATTTGAAGACGCAGGCTTATTTCTTAGACCGACTCTAGCGAGAAGTAGAATTACTGAGAAATTCCTCTTGGATGTGTGAGAATCCCTTTCCTTCTCAGCCCACGTGGCAAAGTAAACAGAAGGTGGGCCGGGGCGGGGAGCAGCAAGACTCGGTCAGTTTCTTAATTTGTCGGGTCTTTGAAACTACAGGCGCTTAATGTACTAAAGGCAGGCCCTCGACGAAACTGGGGCGTGCTTCTGCTCGGATAGATTAAAGTGCCAGCGTAGACAGGATGCCAAAACCCGGGAGAGGCGGTGGACCGAGGACCTACCGGGGGATGGGGGTGCGGGCCTTTGCGTGGTGAGGTGGGTGCGCGCAGAGCGTCAGCTGGGATGACGGCAGGGAAATGGGCGCAAGGAACACTGCGAGGGTGTCGGGCGGGGATGGGCGCGCGTGGAGGCGAGGAGCGCGCGGATACCTCAAGAGGAGTGGTGTAGTAAGATGCCAACAAAAAGTTTAAAAGGTTAATCTGGGGTCTTGCATCGTCGTGCCAGACACCCACGCCACGTCCCCCTGCGCGCCTGTCCCGCGCCTTCCCCCGGGTTTGAGACGCGTCCGAGGTCCCCGGGTGCCCCGAGTCCGGCCGCGGCGCCCGGGGGCTGGACCTTCCCCCGCGCCGCCCCGCCGGGCGCGCCGCTCCGCCCGCTCCGCTCGCTGCGCAGCGCGAGGGCGACCCAGGACCGCGCGCCCCAGAGTCCGGCCCCGGGTGCCGCGGCCTTGGTGCGGGACGCCCCGGCTGGGGGGGGGGTGACTCCCTGGGAGAGGGGGCAGAGGGCCCCAGGGCGGCGGCGGCGGCCGGCGGAGGAGGCGGAATCCGGGCGGAGGAGGCGGGGGGAGGAGGCCGGGCAGCGGCGTGCGGAGACGGCGGAGGAGGAGAGCTCGGGCGGCCGCCGCCTCCCCGCGAGCGCCGCGCGCCCAGGCCCGGCTGGCATGCGAGTCACGTCCGCCCCCTCGGCGCGGCCGCCCCGAGACGCCAGCCCCGCCGAGTGATGAGAACAGACGTCAAACTGCCTTATGAATATTGATGCGGAGGCTAGGCTGCTTTCGTAGAGAAGCAGAAGGAAGCAAGATGGCTGCCCTTTAGGATTTGTTAGAAAGGAGACCCGACTGCAACTGCTGCATTGCTGCGAGGCTGCGGGACGAGAACGAGGTCAGAGCGCTTCTCTTTTGCCGCGAAACTCTCCCTTTCCTCTCCCCTTCGCTTTCTCTCGGGCTTCCAGGGACGGGGCAGCAAACCCCACAGTGTCACCCACAAATACCAAGAGGGAAAAGGGAAGCTTCACAAATTACTGGAGCCTCTTCAACATGGCTGACAAATAATAGTTTTAATTCCCCCCCTTCCTTAAACCTATAGTTCTGTTTTCTTCTCTCTTCTGCTATTGCTCGTCTACTTCGAACCCGGAAAAGTTACCTTTGTGACTTCCACCAGTCGGTTTCCCGGTCCTTTATCCTCAAGGAAGTGATTTTTCTCTGCTTTCCTTTCTAAAATAGTTCAGCTTTGGGGGGCACTGCGTTTCCCTCGCAGCCCCCCACCTCCCCTCGTTGGTGTTAAGTCAGACGGGACTCGGGTCCATCCCAGCCCACCCCAGAAAGAACACTGACGGGTTCCGACTCTTTTATCTGCTGTCGCTCAGGGTCTGGGTCTCGGTCTGCTCGCCTCTTCTCCTCCCGTGTCCTCTTTTTTGGGGACGTATGAGCGAGTGTCACGGGGAGTGAAACTGGAGTACACTAAGTGGGGTTTTTTGTTTTTTTTTCCCCTTAGTCCGCGCGTTTTGTTAGTGGCGCCGAGTGAGGAAAGAATAGTTTCTCTGTTCCCCCAAACAAGACCAGAACCCACTTTCTCAGGGTACATCAGCTCCGTGATGGGCTGTGCCCTGCAGCCTGGCGAGTGTGTGTAAGAGAATTTGTGGGCAAATCTGTGTCCTGGCTTTGTGCTTCTCCCGAATCCGCTCCGTTGGGCTCCCCGGTAAGTGACAGGCAGACACAAAGGCAGGCGCAGGCCCGGGGAGGGGGCAGACGGGAGGGGGAGCGTGGAGAGTTGGAAGACTGCAAGGTCAGGGGCGCCGAAAGAAATGAAACCCAATCCCAGCAAAGAAACAGAGAAGTAGAGAGCAGATTTTTAACAGTCCGGTCCAAATTTCTCTTTTTCTCTTGGCTGCTCTCTTTTCTCGGGTCTTTTATCTCTCTGCCTTTCTCTCTCTTCTCTTCCTCCCCCTTCTCCTGCTCCACACACACACTTGAATCTTGATGAATCTCTTCACTGGGGCTGCTGGTCTAGTGTTAATAAGCTAACAGAGTTTCTATGGAGAGTTTTCTACCTATGGCAAAATAAAGTGTGGCCTGGATAGGCTCTCCGGGAAGGTCGACGATAAAATACGTTATTTGCTGGCTGTTGCTTACATGACATACTTTTAATTGCATTAAGTGATTTCACCCTCTTCCCCTAGTGTTTAGGAACTGAAAGAAGGGTTATTTTCTAGTTGTTTGCTTAAAATTTAGTGAAAAAATTTTGCAGATGCTTGTCTAGGGAGTTGGATACATATATGAATGTCAAGTCTTAAATCATATATTATAATTTTCTCTCTCCAGTCAGGGTTAGTAATGGTAGGTCCAAATCCAGAAATAATCATCAACAAATGATCTATCATAAAAGTAAGATTGTATCTTAGGGGAAGTTGAGATGTACAAGAAAAAGATCAATTTTGTTTGGTTTAAGGTTGTGACTATTGTTGCCTGGCTAATGAAATTGTTATATTTGCATTTTAATGGAAAGTTAAAGTACTGGATGTGAGTTATATTCTTTTACATATTTGCATGTGTGTTTCATTATAGGTTTGAAATAGAATGTAAATTTCAACACAGTAGATATTGATCTTCTTAATGTTATTAAACAGAAGTGTTAGTGAAGGGTTGGAAAGTCAAGCTTAAGTTCATAAGACATGTATATGATGATTAAAAGATGGACAGAAGAAAACGCATGATAATAGACATTACTGAATAAATAAGATTTCTGAAATGATTTGTCCTCAGTAGTTCATGTTGTAACTCTATTTTGATCTCTGAAGAAACAGTTACCATAAGTTTGCTTTAATCATTGATACAAGAGGTTGTTTCCCATGGGCAAGGGACAAGTATTACTCATCTATGTGGAATAGAAACAGCTCAGATGATTAGATAGTTCTGATAAAACATTAAAGAGAAAACAGGAATTTAGCATAATGCTTACTATTTGCTGAGAAAACCATGATTAATTATTCCAGCAGTTCAGAATTAAAAATAAACAATTCATTTTGCTTACAGACTAGTATCTAACTACTTTGGGGGGACTTTTCAAATATGGCATATACTGTCTTCAAGTTATTAAAATAATAATAGATACAGTATTTTCCACTCACATTGATAAATAAGACTACTTATATTAGTTAATT
This sequence comes from Saccopteryx leptura, assembly GCF_036850995.1. Lineage (NCBI taxonomy): Eukaryota > Metazoa > Chordata > Mammalia > Chiroptera > Emballonuridae > Saccopteryx > Saccopteryx leptura. Next base: position 88,129,130 of record NC_089507.1, read on the forward strand.
TTAATTTGGACCATGAAGGCTTGTTCTTTTTTTTTTTTTTAATTTTATATATTGACTTTAGAGAGAGGAAAGAGAGAAATCAAGGGAGGTATGGGAAGCATCAACTCTGTAGTAGTTGCTTCTTGAATGTGCCTTGACCCCACAAGCCTGGGGTTTCAAACCAGTGACCTCAGCATCCCAGGGTGACAATTTATCCACTGTGCCACCACAGGTCAAGCATGGCTTCTTCTTTTCTATCATCAAATTTAGACTCTTGTTATTTTATGCATCCTATTTGCATGCTGAAAATAGCTGCTAATTTATGTTTTATGAGAGCCTCAGTGATTATAAGATCTGCATATTACTCACCAATCTGAACAAAATACCACTTTCCTTTGTTAGAAAAGACAAATCACTTGAATCATTATGTAGCAGATAGTTTGTAATAAAAGACATAACCTCAGTTCTTCATTTACCATATCTGTGAGAGTTAGTACTACCTGGATTATCTAAAAATTTCATAGATAGAACTGTCGTGTGTAATTGATTAAGGGGAGTGATGGCAGACAAGCACAAGATAGATAGTTTTTCTTTAATAACAGTATTGTTTCACTTATTTTCTTACAGAATTAATAGTTACTGAGAAGTGAACTCAGAATGAGGAAAGTCCCCTTCCTTTGTTTAAATTCACACATTTACGAAACTGTTCCTTTCTTGATGCTTTAACTGGATTTGACATTGTGCTGGTCCATGCCAGTAGCCAGAGAGACGGCTAGGATTTTGATGAGTGGCACATGGGCCTAGACCTTGGCAAGTCAACATCACTTCCAGAGCAAGTGAAATGCACCTGTGGAAGACTTGTTGTGACAGACTTCCAAAGTCCTGCTTGGGCACTGGATTTGTATTAGGTAATAAAAATTGCAGTTAATGTTTTGGTTTCACTTGCTGAAGTTAGAATTTCTCTATCAGTCTCTCCAAGACTCCACCCATACACAGTGCTGTAAGCCAAATGTCACCATTGAAATCTATTTCCTTACTCGCTGACCTCATTAAAAAGCCCTGATGATTCATTCACAGACACACCTAGGCAGAAACTCTTATTTTGCTTCTTGCCCCAAATGCAAATTGGTAAAATTTTATGAGATCTTATGAAGTTACCTTGAAATAAAATGTCTTCAAAAGCTATGGATGTTTGACATTCTAGAATGTCTGATACTTAGGAATATTAGTTCTGCCTTTTTGTGCTCTTAATGGCTTCTACACAAGTGCAATTGTTGCTATTGCAACTTAATGGAGTTTAATAGTCTTACTTAGCATCTCAAATAACTAGAGGAAGTTTTCTTAGTTTTATAAACAACCATACCACTGTTTTTGCTATAATTGTTTTCTATCATGAGGACAGGTTAAACCCTGGACCAGCAGACAGGGTTGGTTCATCAAAATTATATTTTTCTCAATTATTATGCCATACTGCACAGTAGTTCTTAAGAGTAGTAATGGCACCACAAGCAGTAGCAGGAAAATCTCACAAGCCAGCTTCACAATTGGAGCCTTCACTGTGGGAGACTCAGGTTGCCAAGTAGAGCCAGTGGTTATCTTGAAACTGTGTTGGAGAACACAACCACAAATGATTTTGCCAAATATACAGTATTAACTTGGTCTGGATCTCCAGTTTCTATTCTGACTCATTGCAAAATCTCAGTGAATACTGTGGTATTATTTTAGGAGATTATGAAGTCCATCTGTTGGTTTAGTATATTGTAGGAGTGAAGAGTTCCAGAAGGGGAGAGGGTAAAGTGAGCACTCAAATAAAAAAATAATTATAGCTACCTACTCAATTCCAGCAATATTCTGATCCTACATTGTATATTGCAGAAAATCACTGACTTTAGATATGTAATCTTTTGTCAATAAAATGAATTTTGATTGCCCATTCCAAGATAGAAAATTCTATCAGCTTTGACTTATGTTTTCTCTACTTGCCATGAAATGCTATTAAATATGCCAGGCTTCAAGAAATAGAAAAAGATAGTAGGTGGATTTTCAGTACTTTCATTAAAAATAAATTCAGTGATAATGTCAACCTGTCTGCAGTCTTGAGTTTAGAACTCAGTATTTTATACTTACAGGGGTTGTTACCCAAACTGACTTGAAAGCAAGCTCCAAATAATCTGAGAATTAAATTAAGAGATGTGAATAAATTGGGATGAAATGTTTTTGAAGGACAATATAGAACAAAAAATGAACTGGTTGCTTCACAGAAAATACTATATTTTTTAAAAATTAGATTTATATCTGTTGATAGAGTATTAAATCTCATTTCTATGTCTTTTTGTTCCCTAATAGAACCTAGTGGTAGCTTAGTCAAGATTAAATGAATGGGAGGGTAGTGCGGGTGGGGGGAGGTGTGAAGGTGGTCAATGGGTACAAACTTCCATTTGTAAAATGAGTAAGTTCTGGGATGTAATGTATAACATGGCCACTGTAGTTAATAATATGGTGGTGTATATTTAAAACTTGCTAAGAGAGTAGATCATAGAAGTTCTCACCACATGCGTACACACAAAAATTATAACTATGTAAGGTAAGTGATGTATTTACTAACTTTATTGTGGTAACCATTTTCTAATATATATACACATATATCAAATCATTATATTGTCCACCTTAAACTTACACAATGTTTTATGTCAGTTGCACCTCAATAAAAACTGGAAAAATATTTAATGAATGACAGAACTAGCAAAATAAATGTTATTTAATTAGGACATGTGTAATATATTCTCAATCATAAGAGAAAAATAATGTAAAAGGTCTTGGTGATGACAATAGTAATGATGGTACTTTTTTCTTAAATGTAACTTCTAAAGTCATCCATTGTCGGCCCTGGCCGGTTGGCTCAGCAGTAGAGCGTCGGCCTGGCATGCGGGGGACCCGGGTTCGATTCCCGGCCAGGGCACATAGGAGAAGCGCCCATTTGCTTCTCCACCCCCCTCTCCTTCCTCTCTGTCTCTCTCTTCCCCTCCCGCAGCCAAGGCTCCATTGGAGCAAGGATGGCCTGGGCACTGGGGATGGCTCCTTGGCCTCTGCCCCAGGCGCTAGAGTGGCTCTGGTCGCGGCAGAGCGACCCCCCGGAGGGGCAGAGCATCGGCCCCTGGTGGGCAGAGCGTTGCCCCTGGTGGGCGTGCCAGGTGGATCCCGGTCGGGCGCATGCGGGAGTCTGTCTGACTCTCTCCCCCCCGTTTCCAGCTTCAGAAAAATACAAAAAAAAAAAAAAAATTAAAGTCATCCATTGTCCACATACAGTTAGTAAATTAATACTGGGATTACATACTCTTACTTAAATTTTTTATTGAGATACTTTTAGATTCATATGGAGTTGTAGGAAATAATACTCATTGGGCATGTACATTCTGCTTCATTTTTTCCAGTAGTAACATTTGCAAAACTGTAGTATAATATCACAACCAGCATATTGACATTGATAGAGTCTACCATCTTATTCAGATTTCCCCAATTTGTTTCTATACCATTCTATCACATGATCAGATATTTTAAAACTATTTTCCTGGAAACAAATGTTAAACAGAGTTCTACTTCATCAGTCATGTGATTGTGTTAACATGACTTATCAAAATATACCTCAGAATAAGTTTTTCTTTACTTAAATGTTTTTTTGCATAAATGCCTTTGTGTTCAAAATAGATTAAGTTGTGTTAATGGTTTATGATATTGTAAGATAGGTCATTTAATTTTCATCACAAATGTAGAGATAGGTGTTATTACATATCATCCGCATCTCAGGTAAGAAAGCTGAAGCGGAGTGAGGTAAAATAACTTGTCCAAGTTTCTACAGCCAGTAGATGGCTTAGCTAAGATGGGAAGTTAGGCATCCTGTCTCGAGAGCTCATTTACCCACTGTGCTGTGTAGCCTCATTACTATTAAGAATAAAAGTGTAGCTATAATGTAGGCTACATAGGGAAAGTCATAAAAGAAGACTTAATTCATAGTTTTCTATGCAGAAACTTGTGTTTGAATACTCATAGCAGCATTACTAATAATTTTCAAAAATTGGAATTACCCAGATGTCCATATATACATAAACTGTAGTGTATATTCATACAATGGAATATTATTCAGCAATAAAAAAATGGATTACTGATACATGCTACAACACAGGTGAACCTTGAAAGAAGTAGGAAAAGGTCACATACAGTATGATTCCACTGATATGAAATGTCCAAAATAGTCACATTTAAAGAGACTAAAGTAGATTAGTAATTGCTAGGGGCTGGAGACAAGGGAAAGGGGACTCACTCACTGCCAATCAACATGAGGTTTCTTGTAGGGATGTTGAAAATATTCTACAACTAGATAGTAATGATTGTACAACTCTAAAAGACCCTGAATCATATACTTTATAGAGTGGATTTTATTTTATGTTGATGATATCAATAAAGTTTTGATAAAAACGCATACCATTGATAATCTATGTGACTTTCAGAAAATATCTCCTGTCTTATGCAAAGAAATGTAGGTACTGTTTGAATTTACTTGTGTGAGGCTAAGGATATTTTTCTAGAAATGTGATGCCATCAAGTTTTATGTAGTTGCCTTTCTCTCATAGATGAAAAGAAGAAGGATACTTAATTACACAAAAGTTTACCATTGTTTTTAGTGATGAATGTGAACCCTTAGGACTTCTCTGAGATGATTCATTTGACAGGTGATAGGTTACATGACTTGGTGAACAGGGCTTAATATATAATTGCAAGAAACTTTTCTCATGTATATTCAGTTACTTAGCCATTTTCCAGTTAATTCAGGAGATGCAACCCAAATGTTAAAAGGAATGGCTAAAACTGCTGCCAAGTGTGTAGCTTAAAATTAAAATGACAAAACATTTCTTGCGCTTAAGCAAAGAATTCTGTTTCTGTGTACTGATACTGTAGTACATTATAGACGTAAAATAGGGTTGCGAAAGAAATTGCTCTGCCACAGTCTTCATGATGCCAGGATGAAGTGAAGAAAAGTTAGGGTCAGAATGTTGATGGCTCTCCCATGTTTTACAGCACATGGCCACAGTCTTTACAGACACCAACAGAATTTTTCCAAACTTATTAATAATAAAATGAGTAGAGACTTTTAGGACTAGTCCCTGTGAAATTAGGACTTAGAGTTTTGTACACACAGGTGAATTACTTGGGGTTGGTTTATTTGAATTTCTAACTTTATGTAATTCTAGATACCAGACATTCTTCTTGTTGAGTAATGCTTATCTCTCTTCTTATACTGATGAGAATGTTGGATTGCTGCCAGTTGGATCCCATAGCTTGGGGCCATGAGTGATAACTGGGGGGGGGGGGGATCAATGATCATTGAAGCATTCTGCTTTAATAATGTATACCTGTTATTCTACTCAATAAGGAGATGTCTTGGCTTTATACAATTACTGTGATCATTACTTTTTCAAGGAAGAACTGTGGAAATGACCCAGAATTTGACTTCTTAAGAGAATGATTATGGTGATTCTTGTAGGTATGTTGTATATTTGTGACAGGCATAAGTTAGACGCTCAGGTTAGAACCTTTAACCCATCAAGAAGTTGACATATTGATGATAATGGAAGCAATAGGTGGAATATAGGTCTGGTCCTACTTATGGGAGAAATGAGTAGCTTACTTGTACTTACCCTTTCTTGTTTTCTCTTAACACTAACACTTTGTGAAAAACTTCAGCTGACTACTTTAACAGATTTTTATACAAGTATCTTCACAATATTCAAAGGAGTGCTCAGTGGGTTTGAGTGTAGTACTCCATCTTTGCTTTTTTAATGCACTTCTAAAAATTATAATCCTTTTAGCCTGACCAAGTAGTGGCACAGTGGATAGAGCATCAACCTCTGGGATGCTGAGGACCCAGGTTCGAAACCCCGAGGTCGCCAGCTTGAGTGCGGCTCATCCGGCTTGAGCCCGGGTTCACCATCTTGAGCGTAGGGTTATCAGCTTGAGTATGGGATATTGACATGACCTCATGGTCACTGGCTTGAGTGGGGAGTGAGGGGTAAGAGGTCATTGGCTTGGCTGGAACCTCCCGGTTAAGGCATATATGAGAAGCAATCAATAAACAACTAAAGTGCCTCAAGTATAAGTTGATGCTTCTCATCTCTCTCCCCTCCTGTCGGTCTCTCTCTGTCACACTAAAAAAAAATAAAATAAAAATTTAATCCTTTCAAACAAATTAGATATATAGAAAATAGGATATATTTATTTGTGTTTATGTTTTTAGCATTGATTTTTATAAATAATTACTACAGAAGATACACTGTATTAAAAAACAAACAAACAAACAGAAAACATAAGGCTGTGAATTTTTGCAGATGGACTGCTCTCACCAGAGAGCGAAATTATCTATGATCAGCTGTAGACTCAAGTGATCTTCCATTAAGGTATGACATAAATAGTATTGATATTTTTTATTTGCTACTTTTATTATTTAGAGAATTTCACAGTTCTGTGGATGCTGCTAAAAATGATAATTCTAATTACTCTTGTCATGTCTCATTAGCTGTTGCCATAACCTGCCTTATCAAGTCACTTATTTTCTTGATAGAGTAATAAATCTAGTGTCTATGTCCAGATTATACTTTAATGGAAACTACTCACCCAACTCTAAGGATGGGTTTTTGTTGTAGTTTCCTCAAGTTGGTATATTTTTTGTCTTGCAATATAGAATAGGCTTAAATGCCATATTTCCCCATGTATAAGACGCTCCCATGTATAAGACGCACCTTGATTTTGAGACCCCGAAATTTGAAAAAAAAAATATTACATGAAGTTATTGAACTCAAGTTTTATTCATTATAAAACTCATACAACTCCTCATCACTGTCAAAACTCCCATCTGTTAGCTTGTCCTCCTCTGTGTCTGATGACAGATCAGTCTTCATATATTGCCTCGTCTTCAGTTCTATCTATGGCATTTGAAATGCCACAAACACCATATAAGACCCATCCAGTTTTCAGACCCCAATTTTTTCCAAAAAAAGGTGTGTGTTATACATGGGTAAATACGGTAATGATAGTGAAACCCAGAGCATATAACATGAGCTGAGTTATTCCTTATTTTTTTCTTCCCTGTCTGCATTAAGAAACAAGGGCATCTTTAAAATTACCTTAATTATTAGTTTTGCTGCTTCTAAAGGAAAGCAGCAGAGCCTGAAAATAATACAAAGCTATCACACCCAGATTCCATCCCTAATATACTCTTGTTCCTATTAATTTATTTCTTAATCTGTTTGTTCTCTCAGCACTTTTTCCATTTTTGTTTGAAGTCTCTTACTTTGAAGTTATAGATTTTTTATATTTGCCATGGGCTATAAAATTCTCTCAATTCTTTTATAACCTTTCATGATTTTTGCATTAAATGGATTGCTTTTAGACACTCTCTAATTAGTTTGGATAATTATTAGCTTTTTATTTGTTTTACTGCATACTTCGTAACAGAACAAGAAGTCATTCTGCAATTAAAGTGTGATAGTTCATAAAATTAAAGTGCGCTTCTTAAAAAGTAAATTCATTTTTCAAACATTAATTCATTTACATTTATATTTTAATGTACCAAACATAACCATGACAGGAGAAATACTATAAATGGATACTTTTCAAACGTGAGGAAAGAGAAATCCTCCAAACTAAAAATACTCACCACATATATTATTTGTTTTAGTGAAAGGAGAAGCAGGTACATTTTAGCAGGAAAGCACATATTAAACTTTGTACTCTAGATTTAATCTATCTATGTTCTAATTCAGCCACCAAAATGTTGTTTTCTCCTAGGAAGGCAGAATATTTATACTTGACATTAAGAAACAGTTATATTTAATTTTTGAATGTCTACCACATTGTTGCTTGGGGAAAACAAAGCTAATAGATATTTTGCTATAAAGACTTACCTTTTTAATGGTTATCCCTTGATTTTGTGTTTCTACTGAAAATCAAAATTGGAAAGGACATTTGATTATTGACTTTGGTAACTAAATGTTCAGTATTTTGAAATTTAACCTGTTTACTCTTTAGTGTGATTCTTAGTTAAAGTAGGGAATTTATAGACACTTACAGAAAATGGGTAATATCTAATTTAAAAACCATTTTATTATGTGTATAAGAAATACAGTACAAGGAATTTTTAAAGAAATGACTTAAAACCCATGCTTCAGATTTTGTTGCAGAGTATTTTCAAATTATTTTTTATTTATTCATTTTAGAGAAGAGAGACAGAGAGAGAGAGAGATAGAGAAAGAGAAAGAGAGAGAAGGGGGGAGGAGCAGGAAGCATCAACTCCCATATGTGCCTTGACCAGGCAAGCCCAGGGTTTTGAACTGGCGACCTCAACATTCCAGGTCGATGCTTGATCCACTGCGCCACCACAGGTCAGGCATTACAGAGTATTTTAAGAAACAGAAGTTTAATTTACTACTGATAGTTTTGCTTTATTTATTTATTGCATTGTTATATATTGTCATGTTTTAAATAATTCTGAAGGTTATGGGAAACTTTTCATATTCAGGGGTAAAAAAAACCAAAGACAAAAAAATCCCCAAAACTTAGTTGGGGACATTATTGGTAAGAATTTAGCTTCTTTAAGGAATGAATTTGTTTCCTGTTCACAAATTCATTGTAAAATATAAATTAAATGTAGATGTGGGTGAAATTTTTAATAAAAAGACAGGCAAAATACTAAATTGTGTTTCTGTTCACCCAAACAAAACCATTGGCTGTCAGTTGTCACTTTGCAAACCATTTGCCTACTTAGTATGTCTCCAGTGGTGTGTAATTCCTTTCATAATATTTCAGTCCACACTGAAGTAAATAAGCAAATAAAAAGAAGTCGTCTTAGGATGAGAGCAGACACAAAGTGCATTCAGAATACATCGATGAAATTACAGAAGTCACCTTAAATTTAATTAGGTAGGGAAGTTAATTTTGATGCTCTCTTTAGGTCAGGAATTACTTAAAGAAGGAAAGAAATGCAGTAGAGATTGGTCACTTCATCCAGTTCTTCCATGCAGTGATTATTTTTTGGGGGGAGGGGAGGGAGGTGAAAGGGAGAAAAGCAAGAAAAAGAAAGAAATCACCTTTAGAGATAATTTATTGACGTTTATATGCTCCTTCGGGGGGCCAAAAAAATGGAAGGTTTTTCTTTGGAGCTTGTTGATGCTTTCTCGCCTTCCGATTACACGCAGTCACGTCAACATTTGACACGTGGGTGCCCTGAGCATGGCAGTGCTATTTACAAACACCATCCGAGGATTCCAGAGGCTCTTATGTAACAGCTGAGAGAGTACAGGGCTTTGTGTGTCTGTGGGCGGAGGAATCAAACAGTTTAATTCATAGTCCGGGAGCCCTTGTCTGGCTCTGACAGGGTCATGAACCAAAGATCAAGGTGTCTAGGTCAGGATTCACCCACTCAATAAGCTGTTTTTCTACCAAAGCCTCAAAGGCTGTGCCTTAATATAGGTTTGATCTGTTTTTAAGTCCTGCAGCCAGCTATGCCAGACTTCTTCCTGATTTAGGAAAATGTGGGCAGATTGTGCCTTGGTTCTGGTTGTAATTACAGGGCCACTGTGTCTGAAGTGCACGTGCCTGCAGCCCAGTCTCACAAATGCTCTTTTTTTAAGTGGATTTTCATATGTGTAAGCATCTTCAATATGAGGAAATTCATAATCCAGCTTGCTGAGCTAGACACTCCAACCACAGATTACTCAAGAAAATGGTTGTTTAAGCACCTCCCCTTTCTACCCCACACCCATCTTCCCCCCCTCCCTTCCCAGTTCCCCATCGCCACACTCCCTCAGCTTTCCTCCAGTTTCAATTCCATATCAAGACTTGAGTTAAAAATCTTTTTTTAGGTGTTTATACTTAGAGAATTGTTTTTTCCTTTCCCAGATTGTTTTTTATTTATGTTTATCAATAAAAGGAAAGTCTTGAGTTAAAAAAATAATAAAGCATCAAGAATTTAAATGTCTAATCCTATGTATGTGTTATATGTTTCCTGGTGCTTTTCATTGTAAATCGTAAGATAAAAGATGACTGGTTGGAATATTTAAAATACAAGTAAAAAATTTTTTTTAAGAACTCATTTATTGATTTTCCAGGGTTGTGGGTGGGTGAGCGAGAATATCAACTCATAGTTCCTTCACTTTTGTTATTCCTTGCTTGCTTGTCGTATGTGACCAGGAAGCCCCAGGGTTTCAAACGGGTGACTTCAGCATTCCAGGTCAATGCCACCACAGGCCAAGTTAACATAGGAGTAAATTTTGAGTTCTTTTTATATTGTATATTAGCTGGGTATCATAATCGATTATCCAAAAATACAACTCTTTTTGCGTAACAAAGAATTGAAATTAGATCATTGAAAAATAAAACTTGTTAATTAAAAAATAGGTCTATTTGAACTTTTCTTTCCTAGAATATTAATCTATTTATCTGTCTAGTAATTATACTACCTTTCTAGAAAGAGGAATGGTCAGAATCTTTGAAAAGCGGTAGTACTATGAAAGAAACGATTCCTGACCTGTGGTGGTGCAGTGGATAAAGTGTTGACCTGGAATGCTGAAGTTGCCAGGTCGAAACCCTGGGCGTCTGGTCAGTGCACATAGGACAAGCAACAACTAAGGTCAAGTAATGATGAGTTGATAATTTTCACTCTCCCCTCTGGAAAATCAGTAAATAAAATCTTTAAAAAAATGAATTTAACTCTTAAAAATGAAAGTTATTTTTTCAAGGGATAAACCAAGTAACAAATTTGTGCTAAGTAATAAAGAGAAATTTAATATGTTTAGTATAGGAAATTTAGGAAATTTAGTATATTTGGTATAAGAGAAATTTAGATCTGGAAAAATTTAGAGATTGTCCAAATCTAAATTTACATATGAGGTTTAGAAATCAGTTTTAATTATTAAACTTACTTAAATAAATTTAGCTGTTTAACATCTGAGTTTGTTTTCATTTGGAAGAAATTACCAAAAGAGCACCTCATTTAACTAATACAATGAAATCTAAGGATGGACGTTTTTTATATCTGTTGCTGAGTAAAAGTTTCTTCTAGATTTGAAAAGACATAACTTATTTAGTGTTTAACAATTCTAAGATTCTGTACATTTCTAATAAATTGAATTAAGATATGGTGAAAATAAATTATAGACTTTTTTTTGGAGAGAGAAAAACAGACAGGAAGGGAGAGAGGGATGAGAAGCATCAGTTCTTCTTTGCTGCTCCTTAGTTGTTCCTTGACTGCTTTCTCATATGTGCCTTGACTGGGGGCTCCAGCTGAAGCAGTGACCCCTTGCTCAAGGCAGTGACTTTAGGCTCAAGCCAGCAACCTTGGGCCTCATATCAGCGACCTTTGGGCTCAAGCTAGTGTTCATGGGGTCATGTCTATGATCCCATGCTCAATCTGGTGCCCCCTGTGCTGAAGTCGGCAGCCTCAGGTTTTGAATGTGGGTCCTCAGCATCCTAGGTCAACTCTCTATCCAATACACCACTGCCTTGTCAGGCTAAATTATAAACTTGAAAAGGTTCTTTTCATTTGCTTGTTTTATTACTGTGCTTTTCAATGTTTTGGTCTGAAGATGGCATATTTATCTTTTTCATGATGTAGGAGACAAGGGAGGCAGAGAGCAGGGTCTCTTCCCTTATAGTACTGCCCAAAGGGAGTACCCCAAGCCCAAGGCATAGTTATCTTAATCACTAGGCCCAAATAGTCAAAGTTTGTGTGAAATTACTTATGAGTATACTTTCCTGCTAAGAGCAGTGTCATGTCTGAACACTCTTAGGCTTTCACAAGAATCATCTTACCCTATACTGGAACATTAATATTGTCTCCTCTTCTTATACCTTTGATGGATAGATAGTAAATTATATGTGATATAAGCTAAAAGTGGTCAGAGTTTGATAAAAGCTGTTAAGTTAATGCATTTTTGCTAAGATATATTTTAATATAACTTTCATTTGACTATAATTTCACTTGAAGTGGCAAGCATGCAATAAAAATTGATTTATTTAATGAATGAACTATCTTCATAAAGATGAGACTAAGTGGTAATTGTCTCTATTATAAAATACCAAGAGTGTAGATTGAATATGAAATATACATACAAGAAGCAATGTGGAAACTTTAGGCTGTTTATCTCTTTAAAATTACTACTGAGTGTGTGTGTGTGTGTGTGTGTGTGTGTGTGTGTGTTGAACTTTTGATACATGACTTAAGTTCTCCTGGTAGAAATGGTTAATTAAACCATAGTCAAAACCGCTGTCTATGAATATAAAATGAAGAAATACTGATGTCATGCATTTTTGTCAGATATCATGAAGTTGCATGAAATTTTCAGGGTCTTTTGTATAAACTGCTTTTATATGGTTCTTTGAGAAGATAAAGAATCAAATATCAGCTCATATATAAAAGCATCTGTCTTGGTGATGTAAAGAGTGGCTCTAGGGTGTTCCCTCTTGCCAGGGAGTTCCAGGTCATCCTGATGCCTTCCCAGGTGGTCACGCAAACATGGCTTTAAAGTTTATACACAGAATTCTGAATACCGGTGATGTAACAAGGGAGGGAGGTGGAGAAGGACTAGTCTGTAGCTCATAAACTGTTTAATGACCTGGATCACGAATACTGATAAGGAATAAGGAAGCACAGATTGTAGTAAAACTTGACTGGGGGTGTAAGGGGGAAACATGGTAGATGCTTAAAAGAGGCTTTCCCCTAACACCCATCATTATTTATTTTAAACTATCATTACCACCCAAAAGAAGCTTTCTACTTTGAACTTAAAATAGTAGCACTTAACTGGGATGAGTGAGTAAGTGCTTTAGTATCCAAGGACTGGAGGTGATGAAGCTCTTAAGAGTCACTCTCTTTCATAACCAAGCTGACTCAGGCTCTTTCAGAAGTTACAGTAACTTAACCATCTCTAGTAATGTTACTGGGTACCTGCATATCATGTTACTACGTGCCAATACGGAGTTAGCGCTGCCATTTTCTCATTTTAAAATTGTTTCTCACCCATTATTTATTTTATTTCTGAAAGAATATTATTTCTACTGCATATAGAAATGATTTTCAAACTCACTGAGTGTTATAAGGCTACATTGCTTAACATTGTAATCTGTTTAAGAGCCTGTATCTGCAACAACATGGGGGGTGGGGCCTTCCTATCTGGTAAAATCATGATAAAAAAGAAAGAAAATGTAAATGATACTTTTGGAAAATATATAATAATAAAGTGGTGGTATACATGCAGCTAAATACCAGCAACGATGTTTACATGGAAAAGTGTCTAAAATAGTAAGAGGAAAATATGTAAAAAATGAGACTATAAAGAGTTTTCAATGTTCTTTTTCCCATTTATAACAAATTATCAAACACTTTTTTATTCACCTTTCTTTGGACTTTTAATGGTTTATTTATTTATTTTTGGACTGTGTGTTTAATTCTGTGTGCCTGTATGCTTGTGTTTGAATGTTTTTGTATTTTAGATTTGCTATGTAAAGTACAGATGTTTCCAGCTGCTTACAAGGTTTTGCTACTTGGAGTCCCACCATCTTCACTCCATCATTTTACTGTATTACCAGATTTTCAAAAATGCAGTACATTTTAAAACATAAAATCATAGAATGTTGTTGGCTGAAAGGGACTCTAGAGACTCTAATCTATCTGTTGCAATTACAAATGAGAAAATGGAGGCTTGGGAAGGGAGAGACAGTTGCCTCAAATTGCATAATAGAATATTTATCACTGATGATAGCCAATATGGAGTAAGTTTTTACATTGTGTTAAGCACCGTGGTAGGCACTTCCCAGAGATTATTTAATTCTCACATCACGTCTATTTTTGTTGGTGCTTTTATTATTTACTGAGGATGAAACTAGAATATGGAATTAAATAACTTTCCTCTGCATTTGGAGTTATTTTTGCCATCTTCCTATTTGCAAATTTATTACTAAACCCCATAAAGTATTTTACCATGCTTATTTGCCTTGCCTCTGTCCATTTCTCCTTTCCTCGCCCGTTCTTTTTCACTTTATTCTGTTGTGACTTGAATTTCTTTCTCCTTGGTGTTTTCACCTCTCTGACCTTTCTTTCCCATCCTCTTTTCTGCTTTTTACCATCTTTTCCACCAAAGGAACCTACCTACATTGCCTTCTTTCTAAAGGATCAAAATCAACTCCTGAACAGCTAGATGTCATCAAACACTGGTCTTTGGTGTTAGATTTAGTTTTAAATCCTGACTTTCCTTCTTATAAGCTGTGTATGTTCTTACTCAACATAGTAGCTTTAACCTCTCTGATCTGCTTCCCCAGCTGTAAAATGAGAGCAGCTAGTAAAACCTATCTCACAAATTGCTGAGACAGTCAGATGAGTTAACAGAGATCAAACATTTAGCATATTATTTGACAAAGTTGCAGTGATTGCATGAACTTTTGTTCACTTCTCCAGCATGTGTTGAACATCCATGTACTAGGGATGAAGAAAGCCATCATCCTTACCCTTGTGGAGTGTACAGACTACAGTATTAGGAAAGAATCAACACTGTGTTTTTTTAAAAAAAATCAAGTGAGATGGAAATCATAGGACTCACACTCTGGTCAAGTGAAGAATTTTCTAAGATGCTTCCAGCCCTTTGGTCAAAGATATGATTCTTCAAATGCCTGGATGGCCCTAGGTTCTACTACAATTGACATAGCTTTCGCATCTTTGGGGCCTGACAGAACTACGCAAGTCTAACAGCATAGTCTCTGAAGAATGCCTGTGGAGGAAGAGATAAAAGATTATTTCCATCTCCTTTATTGTTTCAATCAAGACAGAAACTGTAAGCCTATAGTTTCATGTGTTCACAATCATCTTTTACTGTCTTTATTAGGTAAAGTAAATGAAAAGATACAAGCTTGCTCAGAGGAATATAAAATGATAGCATGCACAATTTAAAAACTGCTAAGGAAGCCCTGGCTAGGTAAACTCATTTGGTTAGAGCATTCTCCTGCTATGCCAAGGTTGCAGGCTTGATCCTTAGTTAGGGCACATACAAGAATCAACCAATGGCCTGACCAGGCAGTGGTGTAGTGGATAGAGTGTTGGACTGGGACATGGAGAACCCAGGTTCAGAACTCTGAGGTCACCAGCTTGAGTGCAGGCTTGTCCAGCTTGAGTGCAGGCTCATCCAGCTTGAGCACGAAATCATAGACATAACCCTATGGTCGCTGGCTTGATCCCAAAGGTCACTGGCTTAAAGCCCAAGGTCGCTGGCTTGAGCAAGGGGTCACTCGCCTTGCTGTAGTCCCCCCCTCCCACCATCAAGGCACATATGAGAAAGCAATCAAATCAGTGAACAACTAAGGTGCCACAATGAAGAATTGATGCTTCTCATCTCTCTCCCTTTCTGTCTGTCCCCTCTCTCTGACTCTGTCTGTCAATAATAATAATAATAATCAACCAAAGAACACATAAATAAGTGAAACAACAAATCAGTGTTTCTCTCTCTCTTCTCCCCTTCCTCTCTCTCTGAAATCGATAAATTTAAAAAAATTGAAAAAAATATACTACTAAGGATTATAGGTGTTGCTTGTTCTTAGTGTGTTCTATACCTCACCTTAGGAACAGAAACAGACACCTGGCCTACTTTGCATAAAGATGGACAGTCTTGTTCTCCTTCCAGGAGCTTCCCATGGGAATGAAAATTCCTTACATGGTGTTACATAGGATTTGGGATGCATGTGAAAGATGTTTTGGAATCTCCCATAAGTTAACCGTTTAAAATATATCAGCTATTTGCGTGTCAGCAACTGTCTTCTTTCATCAAGACTTGAAGTTTTGTTGAGAGCCAAGATCCCATCTTGTGTGTTTGTTAAATCTCCCACAATAATTAGTGTGTAACCTAGTGCATAGCAGACCTTTAACACACATACATACCTACTTACTGATAACACTGTTGTTGTGTGTAGCTTGAAAATACTCTTGAGTGCTGTTGTAAGTCTGAACTATCATTTCTGCAAAATAAGGTACTCAAAATAGGTGTGTGTGACTGACCAAATTATTTTCTATAGTGACTTTTCAAAAATTACAAGGACATGGTAACAACAAAACCAAACAATTTTAAACAATACAATCAGAAGTAGGTCTTTATTCTCTCCTGTAGTAATACATTTAATCTTCAACATTACTAATGTCAGACCATACCTTTTTGACTTTCCATCATGTGAGTTGTGAAAATTAGTATTCCTTATTTCTATTTTCTTTTCTTGCCTTCTGACAACTTCTAAATTCTATATCATTGTTCTGTATTGCCAAGTTTATAATGTTTTAATTGTTCTGTACCTGTAGCTATTTCTCTTGTGCTTTGTTTGTTGCTCAATGCTAACTGAAAATAAAAAAATAAAAAAACAGCATTTATGATGTTGTGATAATAATAAAGTGCACTCTAATACCAAGTAGAATGCTTGAACATGTAGAGAAGGAAAAAATGATCCCAGAGCACTAAAACTTGGTTTGTCCCAGGGATAATGTTTTAAGCTTTAAGGTAAAATGGATTCCATTCTCTTAAATTTCTTTAATTTCTAAATATCGTGCAACAGTTTCGTTTTTTCACTTCTGCATTTAGATTTTCTTGCAAACTTTTATTTTTTCTTGAAAATTATTTCTACTTCTTGATAGAAGAGACATGTTTTTATCATATTACAGTGATTTTTTTCAATTTCTTAATTATGCTATTGGTGAATGAGATATACCTCTTTAAAATTATTATTCTCTATGCTCCCTGGTTTTAGTTCTGGATTAGAGTTTCTTTTCATTATTCTCCTGGTTGGGTCCACTTGTTACTTTAGTCCCATGTCTTTCTGTTTATTTAATTCTTTTTTAACTTTTTACTGACATATATTTTTAAGTTGGTTTATTTTCTAGAAATCTTGTGTACGAGGCAAACCGAGACCTTGAATGTCCCAAATGCCATAAATTACATGTTTTTCAGAATTAATTGATAAGTTATTGTGAATGTGATCCTGGGTACAAAGTAATTTCCCTCCAAATTTGGGAGACATTGGTACATTGCTGTCTTTCACTCAGTTTTACTTAGAAGATATCTAATACAAATATGTTTTCTCTTTTAGATAACTGTTTTTTTATATAAATGTTTACTAGGATCTTTATGTTTTCAGTTCTGGAATTTCTCTAAAAAATTAAAAGCTCAGGAGAAAATCTAAGTCTCAATATATTTAGGCATGGATCTTTTAAAATGTATCCTTTCAGCATTAAGCTATCCTGTACAATCTGGAAACAAGTGCTGTTCCCTCCAGGTTTTCTCACTTGCTGTTCCCTCTTCCTGGAACACGTTTCCTTCAGGTATTTACATGTGTTGCTTCTTCCCTTTTTTCTGATCTCTCCTTGAGTGTTACCTTTTCAGGAACACATTCCCTAATCATTCTAACAGAACTATCACACTTTTTTTTTTGCAATGAATTGTCACTCCTTATAAGATAAAGTTTTCCTTTCATAAGGCTTATTACCTCTTATAAGGTTTATTATCACTTATTTGTTTTCTTACGCTTTTTAAATATTTTTTTATTTATTGTTCGCACCTCCAGTGGATGTAAGTTCTCCGAGAACAGAGGTATTGTACGGGTCACTGACATGCCACCGCAGCACACAGAACAGTGGCTTGCACATGTTAGGCACTCAATAACTATTTGTTGAATGTATGAGTAAATGAAAATGGTAAAAAAGGAACGGCAGTGATATAATTTTATATTTTTACTGTTTTCCTCTTTAAGGCTACCAGTGTGTATTTTCTCTCCTTATTTAGCCCCCTATCAGAAATTAAAAATAGATAAAATATCTATGGAGCTGACATCATAGGTGAAATGAGGTTTTCCTATCCATGTGGCATAGCTGAGAGAATCTCCTAGGAGATTCTGGAGCCAAGGAAATATTTGTAGCTAAAATATTATACATACTGGCAACTGTACCTTTTTGTGAGGTTATTATAATTGGGTAATATTGTAGTTACATTGTATGTCCAGAAGACTTTTGTGGCTACTTTAAAATATAAACATGATTTGTAAAACTACTTGAAGTCTTAGACAGTGATTTATAAATAGACTTTTGAAGCTGAGGCCTCCTGAAAGATGAGCACTGCCTGTATTCTTTTTTCTGCCTCTGCTCTTTCAGTTGTGTGACTACCATCTTCCTTGTCAGCTAGGAAGGACAGCACCACCTCCAATAGCTCTGAGCACTTACTGTCATGATGAGATGATATCATTCACTAGGTCCTTAGTTCTGAGTCCAAGTATTCTTTGTGTTTATTTCATAGTCAAAATTGTTACAGGTAGATAATTCTTCATATGTTAGTTTCTACTGGTTTTGTAATACCTTCTTTATGCATTTTAAAAGTGGTTCAAATAAATCCATAGTCTTTTGAATGTATTTTTCTTACTGTTGTTATTGTTTTTATTTTTTTTAATCTTTTTTTTTTTTTTTTTAACAGGGACAGAGAGTCAGAGAGAGTGATAGATAGGGACAGACAGACAGGAACAGAGAGAGATGAGAAGCATCAATCATCAGTTTTTCGTTGGGACACCTTAGTTGTTCATTGATTGCTTTCTCATATGTGCCTTGACCATGGGCCTTCAGCAGACGGAGTAACCCCTTGCTCGAGCCAGCGACCTTGGGTCCAAGCTGGTGAGCTTTTTGCTCAAGCCAGATGAGCCCACGCTCAAGCTGGTGACCTCAGGGTCTCGAACCTGGGTCCTCCACATTCCAGTCCGATGCTTTATTCAGTACGCCACTGCCTGGTCAGGCTGTTTTTATTATTAAAGGCTCAAAATCCAGCAGAACTTGAGTTTGATTTGTAAGCTCCATGATGGGATATCTGTTTCTGTTTCATCAAACTGTTATCCCCAGTATCGAGCACAATGTCTAGAATACAGTAAGCCTGGAGTCAACGTTTGTTGAATGTAGTCTGATATTTTCAGAGAATTCTTTTTTTTTTCCTTGAGAAAGGCAGAGACAGACAGGAAGGGGAAAAGATGTGAAGCATCAACTCATAGTTGCAGTACCTTAGTTGTTCATTGATTGCTTTCTTATATGTGCTTTGATGGAGGGGCTCTAGCCAAGCCAGTGACCCCATGATCAGACCAGTGACCTTGGACTCAAGCCAGCAACCTTTGGGCTTAAGCCATGATTATGGAGTTATGTCTGTGATCCCATGGAGTTATGTCTGTGATCCCATGCTTGAGCTGGTGACCCCACACTCAAGCCAGATGAGTACGCCCTCAAGCCAGTGACATCTGGGTTTCAAACCTGGGACCTCAGCATTCCAGGTCAATGCTTTTATTCACTGCGCCACCAACTGGTCAGGTTAGAGCATTTTAATAACATAGAAAACCCATAATGCTAGTGAAATGAAGTACAAATTGATAGAGTAGTTCTTTCTTTACCTTTTTCCAAATATAGAGAACTTTCTGAAATCATAGAATTAATTTATGTATTGTTAAATCTTTTATTGACAATCATATATAACTATACAACCAGATTAAAAAAACAAAAGTTATCCTTTATTGATCTTCTATTCCTTAAAAAGTGACAGAAAGATGAGAATTTGTTGATTTTTGTTTTGTTTTTAAAGAGAGAGAGAGAGAGAGGGTGGGAGGAGAAGTGGGAAGCATCAACTTGTAGTAGTTGCTTCTCATGTGTGCCTTGACCTCGCAAGTCCAGCGTTTCAGACCAGCGACCTCAGCGTTCCAGGTTGACACGTTATCCATTGCACCACCACAGGTCAGGTGAAAGATGAGAATTTTAAAAAACTAGACATCAGAAGAATATTCAAATAAACAACAGTAACTTAAAATCTTCAGATAAATTCCAGTAAGTTACTGAGGCATCTTCTAAAATTCTTAATTCTCTACTGGCACTACCAAGGTGCAACTCTTGAGCTAAAACTGTCTCTTGGCAAAGGATGATGGTCCTTGTAGCCAGTATTGGTTATATCTGCCCATTTATAGTGGAAACTACAATGTGGTACATGGGGTCTTGAAAAAGGTAAGGCAGCATTTATACCTGAGACTAGACCTACAGAATTAGACCAGCCTCTTTTCCCCAGATTGCATTATACGTTTTCATATGCGTGTCTTTACCTGTTCTGGAGTCCGTTTTCTAATCTTCTTCCAGGACTTATCCTCTTCTTCACATGTCCACAGCATGCACTTCTCACATAGCCAGGTAGGATTAGTACATATTTGGTATTGCAAAAATGAATTGTCATCTTAAATGGAGTCTTTGGCTTTTGATGTGATGCTGGGCAGGATGCTTACTACGTATTTCCGCTTGTATTAATGAAGGACTTAGACCGGATAACGTTACGGAAATTTCACTGAACTTCAAATCCAGCATAGTTAGATATATATTGTACACAACTACTTGAGCATATTACAAATGTTAAATACATATTTGTTTCATTACATTTAGTAAGTGACCTTTCTAGTTTGATTAAGGGAAAATAAACAGTATTATATTCAAATGCCTGTGTAAACATTTCAGGACTATGAAGGTTCAGTTCAGGGTTTCTTATAGATTATTTTTATACTTTCTGCAATATTTCTAATAATATGAGAATATTAGTGACCTTAAAAGATGACACTTAAAAAAAGAATTTTTCAGTGAGAAAAAAAAGTATTCATTAGAAGTGGTCTAATAGATGATATATTTTTGGGAATGAAATTGATCAGGACAATTAACAAGTTTTTTTTCTAAGTTGGCTGTATATACTACTACTATCCTGTTATGCAGTCATATTGGTTTTATGACAGTGCAAAGAGCAAAGTTACTTTGGTTTTATTTCCATAAACCAAACAGTATTATTTTTTAAATTAAAATATTTTATAAAAGTTGACATACAATATTATTATTATTATTATCTATTTTTTTTTGTGTATTTTTCTGAAGTTTGAAACGGGGAGGCAGTCAGACAGACTCCCACATGCGCCCGACCAGGATTCACCCAGCATGCCCACCAGGGGGCGATGCTCTGCCCATCTGGGGCGTTGCTTTGTTGCAACCAGAGCCATTCTAGCGCCTGAGGCAGAGGCCATGGAGCCATCCTCAGTGCCCGGGCCAACCCCGCTCCAATGGAGCCCTGGCTGCGAGAGGGGAAGAGAGAGGCAGAAAGGAAGGAGAGGGGGAGCCTCCCCTGTGTGCCCTGGCTGGGAATCAAACCCAGGACTCCTACACACCAGGCCGATGCTCCACCACTGAGCCAACCGGCCAGGGCCACAATATTATATTAGTTTCAGCTGTACAACATAGTGATTAGACATTTATACAATGTACAAATTGATTCCCCCAAGAAGTCTAGTACCACGCTAACACCACATACAGATGTTACAATAATGTTGACTGTATTCCATATACTGTATTTTATATCCACATAACTTTTGTAACTACCAACTTGTATGTCTCAATCCCTTCACTGGGATTAAGAAGTAGGTTTTTCACCCAAACCCCTAACCCCTTCCCATATGGCAACTATCCGTTTTTTCTCCCTGTCTATGAGTCTGTTTCTGTTTTGTTTGTTCATTTATTTTGCTTTATTAGATTTCACAAATAAGTAAAATCATATGGCATTTGTCATTCTGTCTGACTTACTTCACTTAGTATAACACCCTCTCGGTCCATCTGTGTTGTTGCAGATGGCAGTATTTCACTTTTTATGGCTGACTAATATTGCATTTTGTATATGTACCACATCTTCTTTATTCATTCATGTATTAATGGACACTTAGGTTGCTTTCATATCTTGGCTATTGCAAACAATGCTGCAATGAACATAGGTATTAGTATGTCTTTTCAAATTAGTGTTTTGTATTTGGATAGATACCCAGAAGTGAAATCGCTGGGTCATGATAGTTCTATTTTTAATTTTTTGAGGACCCTCCATAGTGTTTTTCACAGTGACTACACCAGTTCACAGTTCTACCAACAGTGCACGAGGGTTCTCTTTTCTCTACATTATTACTAATACCTACTGTTTTCATAAACCAAATCTTAAGTATCCCTTTAGAGAATAGATGCCTGACCTGTGGTGGCGCAGTGGATAAAGTGTCAACCTGGAACTCTGAGGTTGCCGGTTCAAAACCCTGGGCTTGCCTGGTCAAGGAACATATGGGAGTTGATGATCCCTGCTCCTCTCCCTTCTCTCTCTTTCTCTCTCTTTCTCTCTCTTTCTCTTTCTCTCTCCCTCTTCCTTTTCTCTCTAAAATAAATAAATTAAAAATAATCCTAGAGAATAGATAATGTGAAAAAGTCCTGCTTCTCATGTCCTCTTAAGGATATAGAGTTTTTTTTCAAGAGGAAGTTTTCTCCTGCATGCCAATACAAAGAATAAAAAGTTTACCTGTTTTTAATTCCTAAAGGAAATGTGCATAAAATTGCTATTTACTGTGTACGACTTGCTAGAGTGATAAATTCTTGGATTAATCTTTTAGAAAATTCCAATCTATTGAAAAACTTGAAATAACAATGAGTCATTTTAATAAGTAAAGTTAATAAAGTCTGGTTTTGGAAATGACAGATTTGCTGCAAGAATGCAAATTTGATGAGACCAGGAAATTCAAAGAAATTTGCTGCTATATTTTCTGTACTAAGTTAATATAAAAGTCTATTTATTCAGATACTAATTACATGGTAAATTAGTCTGAGTCTTTTAACTCAGACTAATATCCTTAGGAGAACTACTCTTAACAAACTGATATATGTAAACAGGATTATAATTGAACAGAGATTAATATAGGTTAGGGGAAATCTTGAGTTTTTCAGGACTTCATTTAACATATTACTGACTGAGGGTAGAAGCATACATGGAAATATAAACATGTTACTCATGCATATAAAATAGTATATGTAGTTTCTTAATAGTAGGTAGAAACTACTTCAAAAGACTACAGAGCTTTGTCATAGTTCTTGACTTACAAGACTGGTCACTTTATTGTCACTCTTGATATTTCTCTGCTTATATCATGTAAATTATTTAATTATCAGTAACATTTTTATTAAAATCATGCAGCCGTATTATTAGGGGATAGTTTAAAAGGTTTATGTTTGAGATTTTTTTGTCCATGAGAATGCTAAACAATCACAAGTATAATGAACATAATACTATTAAAGATTGACACTAAAAATTGTCATGGTTTAATACTTAAATTGCTAAAGAATAAATAAATCTGACCAAAGGAATGGTAGATTTTTTTAAGTTTATTATAGAAAAAAATGAACATGATATCTTAAAACTAAAGTCTAAAGATTTTTTTAAAAAGACCACAGGTCTTTATTAACATACACAATGAAAAAATTATTATAAATATATACTTAATATGCTAATTTGAAACAGTCTTTTTCAGAGAATAAAAACAGGGAATACATTCTAATTTACTGTATCAGGCCATTATATTATCAGGCCTAATAACAAAACTAGATAAGGATATTATAAGAAAAAAAATTATTAATATCTCTCAGAACATAGGTTCAAAATACTCAACAAAATATTAGCAAATTAAATACCACAATGTATAAAAAGAATTATATACTGTCACCACATGGGGTTTATACCAGGTGTTATGGCTGGTTCGACATTCAAAAATCAATTAATATGATTCATTACATTAATAGGCTAAAGAAGAAAAAAATAACCGTAGATGCAGAAAAAGCATTTGACAGCAGCTAACACATAAAAACTTCAGCAAACTAGGAAGAGAACTATTGTTTTTCAAGATAGTACTGGAAGTCCTAGTTAATGGTGATACAAGAAGAAGAGGAAGTAAGAAATAAGGAAAGAAGAAATAAAACTGACTTTTTTCCCAGATGACATGGTTTACTATGTGGAAAATCAGAAATAACCAGCAAAAATACTCCAGCAACTAATAAACAATTATAGCAGGTTGCAGGGTACAAGGTTAATATATAAAAGTCAATTACTTTCCTATGTACTAGCAATGAACAGGTGGAATTTGAAATTTAAAACATGTTACCATTTACATTAGTACCTCCCATATGAGATACTGAGGTATATATCTAAAAAAATATGTACAAAATCTGTATGAGAAAAATATACCACTGATGAAAGATATCAAAAAAGAACTAAACAAATGGAGTGATGTTCTATGTTCATGGATAGGAGGATTTAATATTGTCAAGATGTCAATTCTTCCCAGCTTGACTTATAGATCCAATACAATTTTGGTCAAAATCCCAATAAGTTATTTTGTGAATATCTACAATGAATTCTAAATTTTAAATGGAGAAACAAAAAAACAATATTTAAACACAATATTGAATGAGAAGAAAGTGGTAGATTAACACAGCCTAACTTCAAGTCTTGCTATAAAGCTTTAACAATCAATACAGTGTGGTATTAGTGAAAGGACAGGCAAATAAATCATTGGAACAGAATAGAGAGCCCAAAAGTAGACCCACATTAACACAGTTAACTGACTTTTGTTTGACAAAGGAAGACTAGAAACAAAGACAGTATTTTCAACAAATGGTTGAAAATGCTAGTCATCCACATGCAATGAAATGGATCTAGACACAGATCATACACTTTTCACAAAAGTTAACACAAAATGGGTCATAGACTTAAATGTAAAATGCAAAACTATGAAACTCCTAGAAGATAACATAGGAGAAAACCTAGATGACCTTGAGTATGGCAGTGACTCTTTAGATGCAACACCAAATACATGATCCATGAAAGTAATAATTTTTAAGCTGGAGTTTATTAATATAAAAAACTTCCACTCCGCTAAAGTCAGTGTCGACAGGTTGAAAATAGAAGCTACAAACTGGGAGAAAATATTTGCAAAAGACATATTTGATAAAGGACTTTATTCAAAATAGACAAAGAACTTTTCAATCTCTTAAAAAACTGAACAACTTAATTTTTTATTCCTCATTTTAGAGAGGAGAGAGAGAGAGAAAAGCGGGAGGCAGGGGAAACAGAGCGCATCAACTCCCATATGTGCCTTGACCAGGCAAGCCCAGGATTTTGAACCAGCAATGTCAGCATTCCAGGTCAATGCTTTATCCACTGCACCACCACAGGTCATGCTGAACAACAATGTTTAAAATGGGCAAAAGATCTGGACCGACATCTCACAAAAGAAGATGTACAGAACAACTAGGCATATGAAAAGATGTTCAATGTCATGTCATTAGAGAATTGCAAATTAAAAAACATCATTGAGATTTCGCTACACAACTATTAGAATGGTCAGAATCCAAAACACTGACAACAAATGCTAGTGAGGATGTGCAGCAGCAGAAACTCTTCATTCACTGCTGGTGGGAAAAGACAATGATACAGCCACTTTGGGAGAAAGTTTGGCAGTTTCTTTCCAAATTAAACTTACGCTAACCATGCAATCCAGCAGTTGTACTCCTTGAAAGTTACACAAAAGAGTTGAAAAGTAATGTCTGTACAAAACCAGCACATGAATGTATATAGAGCTTTCTTTTGTACTTGCCAAAACTTGGTAGAACCCAGGATGCCCTTCAGAAGGTGAATGAGTAAATAAACTATGGTATTCAGGCAACTGAATAATATTCAGCATCGAAGAGAAATAAACTACCAAGCCATGGAAATACATGGAGGAAACTTAAATGCATATCACCAAGTGAAATAAGCCATTCTTTAAAAGCTACATACAGCTTGATTTCAGTTGCGTGACATTCTGGAAAAGGTATGGAGACAGTACAAATGTTAATGGGTTTCCAGGAATTAAAAGGCTGGGAAGGGGTGAATAGGCAGAATACAGAGGAGTTTTAGAGTAGTGAAACTATCTTTTTTTTTTTTTTAAGAGAGAGAGAGAGACAGACAGACAAATAGGAAGGGAGAGATGAGAAGCATCAGTTCTTAATTGTGGCATCTTAGTTGTTCATTGATTGCCTTCTCATATGTGCCTTAACCAGGGGGCTCTAGCCGAGCCAGTGACCCCCTGAAAAAACTATACTATAATATACACCAGTGGTAGATACATATCCGTTTACATCTGTCAAAACTCATAGAATGTAAAACACAGAGAGTGACCTCTAATGTAAACTACGGACTTCGGTGGATGGTGATGTGGCATCGTAGGTGTGTCAGCTGTAATGAAGGCAGCACTGTGGTTGGGCTGTGGATACTGGCGGGAGGTGTGCATGTGGGTGGACAGAAGTGTATGAGTACTCTCCACACTTTGCTAAATTGCACAGTAAACCTAAATCTGTATTCAAAAATAAAGTTTATTAAGAAAGGGTAAAGCAATCTGAAAAACCTTAAGCTTATAGAAAAAAAGATAAAGCAATAAAAGTATATCTTTTCTTTCTTATGGATAGTGTTTCAATTCAAGTCCTCTTTTGACACTCAGTTTTCCAACCTGAGGTTAAGGAAAATAACCTAATCTTCTTCTTAATTGACCCACAACGTTATTTGCAATGAACCGCTAGCAACAGTCATTCATAGAAAGGCAAGTGGAGGAGAGGATAGGGCATATCCAGAGGGGAGTTCATGGGCACAATTCAGTTGGCTTATTCAGTGCCCATGGTACATCAAAGGCTATAAACCAAATTCATGTACCTACAGACAGCATGGCTTTTCTCAGAGTGCTGAAGATGAAAAACTCTTGTTTGTTTCTTTATATGTTTTTTCCCCCTCATCACTGCTCAAAAAAAATGAAAGGTATATATGTTCTCTTCATTTAGGAAATGACTGCTTTTAATAGAAACTTATTTTTAGTGAGCCATTACACTTAGATGATTTATGTCACCTCTGACATGCTTTCTGATAAAACATGACCTCATTGGTGGCTTGGGAGATGACCTGTGTGCACTGACCTGGCGGGCACTTGGACAGAAGATTGACATCTCACTATAAGTCTGTCTACTGTGAGGTTCTCTAAAGCAGCTGCATTCCTGGTGGGACCTGATTCAGTTTCTCTCACTGTTAGGTTCTTTAGTTTTATTCATTTTTCTCCAAAGGAAAGAGGTTTTTCTAGCATGCAAAGTATCTGGCTTTTAATGGCTACTGAACTGAAATAATATGCATCTACTAATAGTTTTTCATTTGTTTCTATTCTCTGCTTCCTCTGGTGGTTCATTCGTGGAGGTTAGAGCAGGTATGCCTTTCTGGTCAGCTGATAATTGATCTTTCTTAGAAAAGACACTTGCACATTCCAAAGTACACAGGTAGTTAGATGCTTCGATTTTCATTTAGCTTCTCATTCACTCAGAATCCATGAAGAATTAAGATGTTTAATACTGATTTCCATGGCCTAGGAATGCAAGTTAACTTGATGTAAAGGGCTTTTCCTAGATATCATTCTCTAAAGGCAAAGTCAGTGGCTCCTTTATTTTCAAATTCCACTTTGCTCATTGTTGATTTAAAAGCGATGATTTTTTTCTTTTACTATCTAAAAATATTGTTCCACATTCCAAAAAGTCATTGATACATACAGGAAAATACAAATTCTTACATGCCTGCTCTTTTCTGCTCTCATATTTGCAATGTATAAAATATATGCACACATTCTCTATAATTATTGAGCTCTTTAGTTTTAAAATATATGGTGTGTTTGTTTTTCTAGGGAGCCGAGTTAGGTTTATTTAAGAGCTCATTTTTTGCACTTTCATGACACAAAAAAACCTTTCTGAAGTATAAATATTCTTTATTCTTGACCACTGTCGCAAACTTATATTACACATGCTAATTGTATTGTCCTTTTATCATTCTTTATAACTCAAAATTTTATTCCTTGTTTGCCTCTATAAAAGTAAGTTTAAAAATAAATCTCTGGTTCTATAAATTATTATTATTAATTATTATGATAATTTATGTTTCTACCCAGAATATTTAAAAAAACCTTTACAAGTTTCTATCATTAACCTTCCTGTCTAAGCTGTAATCTCTATACACATTAGTTAAGTCTTTTGTTATTTTCTTCTTTGAAGTGTGTGTCTCTGAGTGATTTGTAAACTCTCAATGTAGTTACAATTAATATGCTTTTAAAGGTGTTTGTTCTTTTCCCTGGGAAGTTCTTGATGATTTTTACTTTGTCATGTCATGAAAAATGTGTGTCAAAGCACCATAGTGCTTTCCTACTTGCTTGCACGCCTCTGTATTAGAGGAACTGGGAGTAGACAACCAACTCTTCTTTTATTTTGGTTTCTACAACACAGAGGTTGCTAGGTGACTTTAATCCCTTTCAACAAGAGGTCAACAACAACAAATTCTTCCCCTTTAGATTTATATATTTCATGTAGAAGATCTCATAAATAAAAATGATTTAAAACGTTGTTTAAAAATATATAGTTCTATATATACCACCTCTAACATCATTAACGTGGCATCAAATATTTTAAAATTATGCTGCCATTTATTCATCATTATGATATGCTTGTTCATAAGAAATTATCCTTTAAGTGGCAATAGTTGTACAGCATATTCAGAAAATTTAATATATAAAAATCCAGTTTAATATGAAAATGATAATATTATGAAAAAATGTCAAAATTTTATTAAAATATCTATTTTGATTTCTCATTCATTTATATGATTCTCTGGTCTTATGTGTGATTGAATTTAAAGTTTTTTATACTAAATGTCTTTATTTAGGGAGAAATATATTTCAATTCTGTCATCCTAATCATTACTTAAAGGTTTAACCTCATATTTTAATTTTTTAAGTTGTCTAAAAATTGTTAAAAAATATTTTATCTAATTTTCATGGTTAATTTTGAAAAGTAAAAAATAACACAAAAACCTTTTATCTTTAATTTTTTTTTCATTCCTTCCATCAAATTTCCCCATGATGTTGCTTTCTAGCTATTGCCAAAGTTAATAGTTACATTTTCTCCAGTAATAAATGTTAGATTTTCAAAGACTTAAATAGTTGCTTAATGCCTTTTTTATATCCCTCATTAGATCATATAAACAGCTAGAACTGATACGCAGCAGGTGTACGTGAGTGCGGCTATGCTGATGGTTACTGAAACATTTCCAAGGTAGCTGGAGAATTCTGCTGTCCTAAGCCACTGTGGTTCTCTCCTTTTGACTCCCTGATCCTCCCAACAGTCCATCAACTATAATCATCTAAGGCCTCTGGGAGCTCCTGCAGCATAATGACCCATGTTTTTGACATGCCAGCTATTAATATTTTGATTATCACTCATGTCTAGTGAAAAAGAATGATCATGTGTCTTGATGTTTACTCAACTGTTTTTAAGACTATCTTATGATAGAAGTATTTTGTCATTTTAATGGATCAATTTTGCAAAATGCATAATTTATTTTTAACAATCCAGGTAATCATAATAGTGTTTCTCTGTGTTCTGAGATCTTTTGAATATAATTTTCCATTTTAAGGAACAAGATAAAATTAGAATCTTTGGAAAATTTGTGGAATTTTTCTCTCCTTTGTCTTTTTATTAGGAATAAGATTTGATGAAATTTCCTTGTTTAAATGTTTAAAATGTGGTATATATATAGTATTATAACTGAAGTAATTCTGCTTTTTTAAGTAATTATAAATAATGGCAGTTTTATATATAGTGTAAAATGTCATTTTGTATACCGTTTGCCTTCTCATCAAGCATTAGAATTATTCTCATTGCCTGACCAGGCAGTGGTGCAGTGGACAGAACATCGGACTGGGACGTGGAGGACCCAGGTTTGAAACCCCCGGGTCACCAGTTTGAGCAAGGGCTCATCTGGTTTGAGCAAGGCTCACCAGCTTGAGCCCAAGGTCGCTGGCTTGAGCAAGGAGTCATTCAGTCTGCTGTAGCTCTTTGGTTAAGGCCCATATGAGAAAGCAGTCAATGAACAACTAAGGTGCCGCAACGAGAAATTAATGCTTCTCATCTCTCTTTCTTCCTATCTGTCCTTCTCTCTCTCTCTCTCTCTCTCTCTCTCTCTCTCTCTCTTTCTCTCTCTCTCTCTGTCACAAGAAAGAAAAAAGAATTCTCATTGATTTGATGTTTATATTGACGTTATTAATGTAATGGCTTTAAACCTTCACTCATATAGCTCATATGACTTACAGCACCCTTGTCTGAATATATTCTCTGGGCTGTTAAATAATTTACATCATAATTAATAGAATTTAAAAATGGATTCTTTTACTTCCCATCAGTCTTAAAGGAGGGAAGGTGGGCTTAATATACACTTAGTAATTTTCCTAAAGAGTAGATAAAATGAACTCATTTTTAAAATATCTAGGTTAATGTTATAAGTTTGAAACAGTTATTTAAAAAGCGCTTACAGTCTACCAAGTTATTGATCCTCAGTCTATTTCTGTTATAAATGAATTTAAAAAATCAGCAATTCCGACTAAGTGAACCATAACAGTGACTGCATTACTCTGAAAATTCCATTACATCACTTAAAATATAAAATTATTATATTTAAAGGAATAGAATATACATTGTAAAAGTTTCTTTGGAATCAATAATTATTATTGTGACTATCAGTTATAGTTATATATTATAACTTAAGGATTATTCATTATAAAGTTTTAATATTATTTAAGTCAATTTAAATTGGGATAATTCTACCAATATAATTTTGCTCGTTTTTATATATTATTCATTTGTACAAACCTCTTTATTTTAGATCTGTATTTCTTCGGTCTGCATTAAATTAGATATCTAAGTCATAGAACCATACAGCCCTAACCCTTGTTTGGACCAGAGATAATTCACAACATTTTATAGATATCTGTAGTCTTCGGTTTCCTTAAGTGATCAGCTAAAGAGCATGAAGTTATAGAGCAGGGGTCGGGAACCTATGGCTTGCAAGCCAGATGTGGCTCTTTTTTTTTTTTTTTTTTGTATTTTTCTGAAGCTGGAAACAGGGAGAGACAGTCAGACAGACTCTCGCATGCGCCTGACCAGGATCCACCCAGCACGCCCACCAGGGGCTACGCTTTGCCCACCAGGGAGCGATGCTCTGCCCCTCCGGGGCGTTGCTCTGCTGCGACCAGAGCCACTCTAGCGCCTGGGGCAGAGGCCAAGGAGCCATCCCCAGCGCCCGGGCCATCTTTGCCACAATGGAGCCTCGGCTGTGGGAGGGGAAGAGAGAGACAGAGAGGAAGGAGAGTGGGAGGGGTGGAGAAGCAAATGAGCGCTTCTCCTGTGTGCCCTGGCCGGGAATCGAACCCTGGACTTCTGCACGCCAGGCCGACGCTCTACCACTGAGCCAACCGGTCAGGGCAGATGTAGCTCTTTTGATGGCTGCATCTGGCTCGCAGACAAATCTTTAATAAAAAAAATAATGTTAAAAATATAAAACATTCTCATGTATTACAATCCATTCATTTCCTACCACTCATGTTCATGGTTGTGGGTGGCTGGAGCCAATCACAGCTGTCCTCAGGGACAACACCAGATTTTTATTGGATAATGCGTAATGTACACGGGTTGTTGTATGGCTCTCATAGAATTATATTTTAAAATATGTGGCATTCTTGTCTCTCTCAGCCAAAAAGGTTCCCGACCCCTGTTATTGAGTATCAGAATTAGAACCTGACGTGGACCTATACTTTGATTATCTCTTCTACCTAACTACTTTCTTAGTTTACTTAAGGATTAATGAGTTATGGAAGAAAAATTTCTTCTGACATTTAGCTCAAAACTTAGCTCCTAGTAGAATTATTGTCCTGTAGTCAACTATATAAATATTTGCCAGTACCTAAACTTCCCTGTGTGGAGAAAAAGGAAATGACAAGTAGTCCATTAAAATCAGTACAAGCACTTTCTTTATCTCTTTCTCATCCTTTACTCTTTTCTTCTCCTTCATTACATGTAATTTCTAGAGGGATTCCCCCAAATGCTTGGATGTTAGGAATGGCAGTTCCATTGTAGGAAATATGTTTCTTGTTTTTGTGGATAAAAAGTAAACCATATCCTGTACTGGCTTTTCAGAGTTAAGATACTAGGCACGTCTCCATTGGTTTATACAATAGTAGCCCAGTCTGACCAAAGAGGTCAAGTATTACCAAATACAAGAGTATCATAGAAATGTTTGTATTCTAGATGTAAGAATATATGTGTGGTTTTTTTTTTCTTTTTCTTTTTTTTTTTTTGTGTGACAGAGTCAAAGAGAAGAACAGACAAGAAGGGAGAGAGATGAGAAGCACCAATTCTTCTTTGTGGCACCTTAATTTCTCATTGATTGCTTTCTCATATGTGCCTTGACTGGTTGGCTACAGCAGACCGAGTGACCCCTTGCTCAAGCCAACAACATTGGGCTCATGCTGAAACCAGATGAGCCTGCACTCAAGCCGGCGACCTGGGGGTTTCAAACCTGGGTCCTCCACATCCCAGTCTGATGCTCTATCCACTGTGCCACTGCTTGGTCAGGCTACATATGTGTTTTTCCTGCTTGATTTTTACTCAATGTTTACTTCTAATGTAGGTTTTCCATCTTGGTTTTTAAAATATATCTATTTCCTGTCTGACCTGTGGTGGTTGCAATGAGTAAAGCGTCAACCTGGAATGCTGAGGTCGCCAGTTCAAAACCCCAGGTTTACCTAGTCAAGGCACATATGAGAGTTGATGCTTTCTGTTCCCCCCTTTCTCTCTCTCTCTCTCTCTCTCTCTCTCTCTGTGTGTGTGTGTGTGTCTCCTCTTTTAAAAACGAATAAATAAATAAAATAGTTGATAAAATATATCTATTTCCTTGTGCCCCCCCCCCTTTTTGTTATTTCTGGAAGATATAGAAGTTGATCTGATAATCTACAAATATTGCCAAAGAAACACCTCTTTGTTTCTGTGCTTGGCTCTTAAATAATTTCTTTGTGCAAAATACTATACCAAATAGTTTATAACTGCTGCCTGATATTTCAACCTTGTTTGGCAATTTTAGTTCTATAAACTTTAGTGTATATATATATTTTTTATCTTAGTGGAACTTGTTCCATGCATGCTTACTGAGTTTTTCCTTGGAGTCACCAAGGAAAAATGTGTTAGGAAGTGCAGGAAGTAAATATGCAAGAGGACTTCCTTTAATTTACTTCTTAGAGCTTTGACTACTGTAGTGATTCTTTTATAAAGCATTGATAGAACAGCCATCACTGCCAAGGAGCTGACATACTTTGAAATAGCACATTTTCCTTTGGGCACCACAGAGGTGGGATCATTTATTTGCAGAAAGAGGGTGGGTGCGCTTGTCTGTGGGGTGTGTGTGAGAGAGATCAAGAAGAGAAGAGAGAGAGGGAGAAAGAGGAAGAAAACCGTATGTGTGCATGCCTATTCTGCTGAGGTCCGTAACCTGCTGTTCAGTGAACTCCAGTCCAACCCCATTGGGACCTGGAGGAGGATCCCATTAGCTGGGAAGCAGCCAAGGCAGCATGACAACAGAAGGAAACACCTATGCTTAGAAACTTTGAAGAAACAGTAGTGGATGGACTAAATCTAGCAGTATCACAGTCCCTTGTTTGTTACAGAAGTATTTAATCACTTTTGATCATTGAAGGATCCATCTGTTGAAAACACCATATATATAAAGCTCCAAAGAAAGATGTCCATATCTGATGCATAGCTCATATTGATACATATTTATAGGTACAGTGACAGGTTTGTAGAGAAAAGTTGTATTCACTCTTTGAAAGTATCTGCTTCTAGGGTTTGAAATATAGAATAACTTGTCTTCAATCAAAATGAAATGTTTTCGTCATTGAATCTCAGCCATGTAGCCTGTGAGGCATGGCGGATAAGACAGCACAGGCCCTGCAGGCCTGGCGCCTAGGAAGAGTGCACTGAGGGACATGACTGATATTTTGAGGATTAAGTGACTAGGACATTCAATAAATCGTAGCTATTTTTATTTTTTATCTACATTCTGAAAAATATTGTAGGAAGTACAAATTATTGCCTGACCAGGCAGTGGTGCAGTGATTAAAGCATCGGCCTAGGATGCTGAGGACCCAGATTCGAAGCCCTGAGGTCTCCGGCTTGAGCGTGGGCCCAACAGCTTGAGCGTGGAGTTTGTGGCTTGAGCGTGGAATCATTGACATGACCCCATGGTTGCTGGCTTGAGCCCGAAGTTTGCTGGCTTGAAGCCCAAGGTTGCTGGCTTGAGCCCATTGTCGCTGGCTTGAGCCCAAGGTTGCTGGCTTGAGCAAGGGGTCACTTGGTCTGCTGTAGCCCCCCCTCCACCCCCAGTCAAGGCACATATAAGAAAGCAATCAATGAACAACTAAGGTACCACAACAAAGAATTGATGCTTCTCATCTCTCTCCCTTCTTGTCTATCCCTATCTGTCTCTGTCTCTGTCTCTCCCTCACTTAAAAAAAAAAGAGAGAGAAAAGTACAAATTACCTTTACATTTTTTTTTTAGATTTTTTAAATTGATTTTTAGAGAAGAGAGAGGGTAGGGGAAGAAAAGCAGGAAGCATCAACTCATAGTAGTTGCTTCCTATATGTGCCTTGACCAGGCAATTCCAGGATTTTGAACCAGGATTTTGAACCATGGACATCAGCATTCCAGGTTGATGCTTTATTTGCAGCGCTACCATAGGTCAAGTCAAATTATCTTTTTACATCACAGTTAATAGTTGATGAACATAAAATATGCCAGAATAGAATTTAATTTAGGAGAACAAAGAAAATTTTCTATTGGAACCACATATCCTTAGTAAGATTGCAACATTGATGGTGAGGTATTTCATTTAATTAAAAATGTAGAGACTAAGAACATTTAAATGAACTCATATACTTTATTCTTAGGTATCAAGCTCTCTTTTTTAAAATTTTATTTATTGATTTGAGAGAGAGGGGAGAGAGAGAGAGAGTGTGTGTGTGTGTGTAGAAAGGGGCAGGAGAGGGAAGCATCAAGTCATAGTAGTTGCTTCCTGTATGTGCCTTGACGGGGCAAGCCCAGGTTTTCAAACCGTTGACCTCAGCATTCCAGGTTAACACATTATCCACTGAGCCACCACAGGTCAGGCAATCTCTCTGTCTCTTGTTCTCTCTCTCTCCCTGGCTCTTACTTTAACCTGTCATCAACTTTATGTTGATTCTGCTTTGCATTCTAAGTTATTTTTTCTTATAATCCCAGTATATCAGGTCAGAGGGAAAACTCAATGTATAAGCTGACTGCCAGTATTTTGCATCTTTTTGGAGACTATTTACCATAGCTTCCTAAATAGTATCATTAAACTGCTCTTTTAGAACTGGTACCCAAGTTCATGAGTCATCACTGTATTGATTTCTGAATGTTATCATATTGGAGGCATTCCAAAACTGAACAAAGCCAGAATTGTTGACCATGGAGGAACTATGTTCTGACAAGAGACCTGTGGTCCCTTACAGGTGTACATTCTATTTGTGGAGATGGCCTCTTTTTATAAGGGGGTTATTTGAGGCATAGAAAACTGGAACTTCATGTTTCTCATTGGTAGTTTGCCAGCTTGGTTCCCAGCCAGCCAGATAACTGCTTGTAGTGACACTCACTCCTCTAGGACTTCCAATCTTGTGCCAGCCCTCAAGGGACAGTCCCACGGAGCCTGCTCACACCATCCTGATCCAGTCACTGCTGTCCTGAGTGCCCCAATGTATAGATAGAAATCTAATCCCAACTCAAGGGATATACAGCTAAAGTTCCAGTAAAACTCTGAGAAAGGGCTGTGTTATTTTTACTATTTTAAGCGGAAAACAGGAAGGCAGGTGGATAGGTCAGTTAGTCCACCTTCCTCAGTGAGGTGTCTCACCAACACTGCCCCAGCCTGGTAACCTGCCCATCTGCCCTTGGCTCCCGGGGAGCATTCAGAGGACTGGCCTGCCTCTCCCATCTTTTGGCAGGAAGAGAGGCAAGGGGCAGCCAGGCCATCCTGAGGAGCTTGGACAGGGAGGCCTAGGTGCCCTCCTCCTGGTCACACTGTCCGTATGCTGAGTCCCAGTCCCCACCACCCTAATCTCTGGTCAGGAAGAGGCCTCATTTTGAGTTATGCTTTGCTTTTGCATAGTAACCCAGGGAGGCCTAGCAACATAGCAACACTTCTTTTTTTTTTTTTTTTTCTTTTTTCATTTTTCCAAAGCTGGAAACGAGGAGGCAGTCAGACAGATTCCTGCATGCGCCCGACCAGGATCCACCCGGCATGCCCACCAGGGGGCGATGCTCTGCCCCTCTGGGGTGTCGCTCTGTTGCATCCAGAGCCATTCTAGCACCTGAGGCAGAGGCCACAGAGCCATCCTCAGTGCCCGGGCCATCTTTGCTCCGATGGAGCTGCGGCTGCAGGAGGGGAAGAGAGAGACAGAGAGGAAGGAGAGGGGGAGGGGTGGAGAAGCAGATGAGCGCTTCTCCTGTGTGCCCCAGCCGGGAATCGAACCCGGGACTCCCGCATGCCAGGCCGACGCTCTACCACTGAGCCAACCGGCCAGGGCCAGCAACACTTCTTAAATAGAAGGCAACAGGTTATGTTCCATTTCTTAAAAAGAAAAAGTTTCTAAACCTGGTCTTAGGAATCTGAGTATGTACAGACAGTGACTCTTTTCTAGTGTTAACCAATGCTCTTTGACCCTTTCCCAAAGGAGGGCATATTTCATCGTCTCCAACACCAACCTCCTAAACTTCACCTCCTGATAATTGTTCATTAAGATTATATAACTTCCTCAAATATACCATGTCAAGAATTTATTTTGTTATTTCAGATTCCTTTCTAGAATTATCTATTTTTCTGATTAATATCATCATTCAAGCTACCAAACTTAAAGTTTTACTTTAATTGATTCTTTCTTTCTACATCTAAAATGTTACAAAAATCCACTTCTTTCTTTTCTTTTCTTTTTTTTTTTTACAGGGACAGAGAGAGAGTAAGAGAGAGGGATAGATAGAGACAGAGAGACAGGAATGGAGAGAGATGAGAAGCATCAATTATCAGTTTTTTGTTGCAACACCTTAGTTGTTCATTGATTGCTTTCTCATATGTGCCTTGACCGCGGGCCTTCAGCAGACCGAGTAACCCCTTGCTCGAGCCAGTGACCTTGGGTCCAAGCTGGTGAGCTTTGCTCAAACCAGATGAGCCCGCGCTCAAGCTGACGACCTCAGGATCTCAAACCTGGTCCTCTACATCCCAGTCTGACACTCTATCTGCTGCGCCACCGCCTGGTCAGGCTAAAATCCACTTATTTCTCAATATTTTCCTATTTCATCATTTTGTTTCATTTCCTCTGGAAGTGTTTTCCTACCATTTTATATATGAACTATTACAGGAAGTCAATATCTTGCTTGTAATAAATCATAACAGTTAAATCTTCTACTACTTCACACCCACTAGGATGGCTATAATATGAAAGACAGACAGTAAGTGTTGGTGGAGATGTGGAAAATTGGAACACTCATACATTGCCGATGGAAATGTAAAATAGTACAGCCATTTTGCAAAAATAGTTTGACAGTTCCTCAAAGGGTTAAACCTAGAATTACCATATGACCCAGCAATTCTACTTCTAGGAATCCCACTCCCAAGAAAATTGAAAACATATGTGCACCCAAAACTTTAAGTAATGAACACTCATGTTCAAAGCAGGATTATTCACAATAACCTAAAGGTGGAAGCAACCCAAGTGTTTATAGACAAATGAATGGACAAACAAAATGTAATATATATATACAGCTCACAAAAATTAGGGGATATTTCAAAATGAATATGAAGCCATAGAATATCCCCTACTTTTTGTGAGCAGTATATGTACAATAGAATACTATTCAGCCTTAAAAAGGAAGGGGTTCTTCCTATAAACAGCCAGAGATGGCCTCTGAAAATGGTTTGCTGTTTACTTGATCCAGAAAATCCAAGGAAGTCGTGCAAATCAAGAGATCCAAATCTTCTTGTTCACTTTAAAAATTCATGAAACTGCTCAGGCCATCAAGGGCATGCATATCTGAAAAGCTACCTAGTATCTGAAGGATGTCACTTTACAGAAGCAACCTGTGCCATTCGGTTATTACAGTGGTGGAGAGATAGGTGTGTCCAAGCCAAACAAGGGTGGGTACATACTCGGTGGCCCGAAAAGAGTGCTGAAGTTTTACGGCACATGCTTATAAATGCAGAGAGTAATGGGGAACTTAAGGGTTTAGATGTAAATTATCTGGTCATTGAGTACATCCAGGTGAACAAAGCTCCCAAGCTGCATGAGTGGATTAACGCATACATGAGCTCTCCCTGTCTCACTGAGATGATCCTACTGAAAAAGGGCAGATTGTCCCTAAACCAGAAGAGAAGGTTACACACAAGAAAAAGATATCCCAGAAGAAATTGAAGAAACAAAACTTATGGCCCAGGATTAAGTTCAGCATAAAATAAATGCCAGTAAAGGTAAAAGGGAATAAAGGAAGGAAATTTTGAAGCATACTACAACACGAATGAATATTGAAGACATTGTGCTAAATAGCCTGACCTGTGGTGGCGCAGTGGATAAGCATCAACCTAGGATGCTGAGGTCGCTGGTTTGAAACCCTGGGCTTCTCTGGTCAAGGCACATATGGGAGTTGATGCTTCCTGCTCCTCCTCCCTTCTCTCTCTCTCTCTCTCTCTCTCTCTCTCTCTCTCTTCCCCCCCTCTCTCCCCCCCCTCTCTCTCTCCTACCCTCTATAAAATGAATTTTAAAAAAAGACATTATGCTAAATAAAATAGCCACTCACAAAAGGACAGATAATATATGATTCTGCTTATATGAAGTGCATGGAATAGTCAAATTCTGTTTCCCAGCAGCTCGGGGGAAGGGAAAATGGGAAGTTAGTGGGTTTTGGGGTATTTTTTTTTTTTGTATTTTTCTGAAGTGAGAAGCTGGGAGGCAGAGAAATAGACTCCCATATGCACCCGACCAGGATCCACCTGGCAAGTCCACTAGTGCAGTGGTCCCCAACCCCCAGGCCATGGACTGGTACCGGTCTGTGGGCCATTTGGTACTGGTCCGCAGAGAAAGAATAAATAACTTACATTATTTTCGTTTTATTTATATTTGAGTCTGAATGATGTTTTATTTTTTTAAAATGACCA
The DNA here is from genome assembly GCF_036850995.1 of Saccopteryx leptura. Lineage (NCBI taxonomy): Eukaryota > Metazoa > Chordata > Mammalia > Chiroptera > Emballonuridae > Saccopteryx > Saccopteryx leptura. The sequence continues at coordinate 88,168,181 of NC_089507.1, forward strand.
GATTCCCTGTTACATCCGTCTAAGACTCACTTTCGACGCTTGTCTCGGTCACGTGATACATTTATCCGTCCCACCCTAAAGGCCGGTCTGTGAAAATATTTTCTGACATTAAACCGGTCCGTGGCCCAAAAAAGGTTGGGGACCACTGCACTAGGTGATGATGCTCTGCCCATCTGGGGCTTTGCTCAGTTGCAACTGGAGTCATTCTAGCGCCTGAGGCGGAGGCCATGGAGTGGTCCTCAGGGCCCGGGCCAGCTTTGCTCCCATGGAGCCTTGGCTGCAGGAGGGGTAGAGAGAGATAGAGAGGAAGGAGAGGGGAACGGATGGAGAAGCAGATGGGCACTTCTCCTGTGTGCCCTGGCTGGGAATCAAATCCAGGATTTCAACACACTGGGTCGACACTCTACCACTGAGCCAACCAGCCAGAGCTGGAAGTTAGTGTTTTATGGGTAGAGTTTCAGTTTGAGAGATGAAAAATTTCTAGAGATGGATGGTGAATGTACTTAATACCATAGAACTGTATACTTAAAATATTAAGATGGTAAATTTTATATTACATACATTTTACTACAAAAAAATACTTGTGAATAAATGCTCATAGCAGCATTATTTATAATAGCCAAAATGTAGAAATAACTCAAATATCCATTATGAATAAAGTGAGATATGTCTATACAGTGGAATGTTACCCAACCCTATAAGGAATGAAGTAGCCTGACCAGTGGTGACACAGTGGATAAAGTGTTGACCTAGGACGCTGAAGTCCAACATTCAAAACCCCAAGGTAGCCGGCTTGAGCGCAGGTTCTTCTGGCTTGAGCACAGGCTAACCAGCTTGAGCACGGGGTAGCTGGCATGAGTGTGGGATCATAGACATGATCCCATGGTCGCTGGCTTTAGCCCAAGGTCACTGGCTTGAGCAAGGTTTTACTGGCTTGACTGGAGTCCCCTAGTCCATGACATGTATAAGAAGCAATTAATAAACGACTGAAGTGACATAACTATAAATTGATGCTTCTCATCTTTTTTCCTTTCTATCTCTCTTTTGTTAAAAAAAAATTTTAAAAAAAGAAATGAAATAGTAATACACATTAAAATGTGGATGAACCTTGAAAATATTATGCTAAGTGAAAGAAACCAGACACAAAAAACCAGATTTTACATGGTTGTGTTTATTTGAAATACCCAAAAAAGGTAAATCCATAGAGACAGAAATTTAATTAGCTAGAGGAGGGATGCATGAACTGACTCCGAATGGGTAGTGGATTTATTTGGGGACTGTTGAAATTTTTCTAATATTGGATAGTGGCAATAATGGTATAACTTTTTGAATATTCTAAAAATACTGAGTAGTATGATTTTTAAGGATACATTTTATGGTATTTAAATTATATCTCAATTTTTAGAAACCTACATAATGCCATGTTTTTAAAAAAATAGCATGTCCCCGTCTCAGTTTACTATTTCTAGCTATGTAATTTTGAGAAAATTAAGTGACCTCTCTTGTTATGCTATATAATAGGGATACTACTAACTACCTCACCAGCTGTTTGTGTGAAATGAGGTAACATATGCATTACATCCAGCACTGTGTCTGGCATTTACTAAGAACCCACTAAATTTAGTAAGACCCCTTGGGACACCAGCCTTCAACAACTTCCAATACTGTTTTTCAGATATTTGGGGAAATGGCCCAACTCCATTAGCCGTTTTACTAATACACTTTATGTTCTGGCTCCAATGTACCTCTTCAAGTTCTTATAATGTTCCTTTATAGAAGTCCTTTGGTCAGAATGGGCTTTTTATTTTCCCTCATGTTCTTACATCTCTGTGTGCCCGAAAATGGTGTTCTTTTCCTGTTCCTCTCCATCTTTCTCTGACTTTCAGCCTGCTCTTTGAACTCAGAAGACTTTCTGAAACCAGACATTAAACTTTCTCCTTCATTTCATGGGAAGTAATCTGTATTTTTTGTAGCACCAAGATTTTCACTACATCTTTGACCGGTGCACTTTGGTTATATTTTTAAGGCAGTGTCCAATCTCTCCAGCTAGATCAAAGCCCCTGAATTTAGGGACCACATGTTATGCTCTACCTTCTCCATAGCACTTAGCACATTGCCTTAATATAATATTCTAAATAAACATTTGCTATCTGTGGGTTAACTTAGTGCTACATCTCACAAATACAAAGCACTTAAACTAACGATTCTTAGTCTGGCTGCACCTTAGGATCACTTGGGGAATAAGGCTTCATTTCAGCCCAACAAATCAGGATCTCTGAGCAGAGAGGCCTCAGCTTCCCACATTGGGTTAAACCATTGGGTTAAACTGTTGGGTTAAACAGATGAAGGACTATAAGCCAGTAGGTCTCAAGCCTAATTGATTATGCAATAGATGCAAGGAGCACCGCTGTGGGTAGAGATGCTTTGGGCATTACAAAGTGTTCTACAAATATTAGACAATGTTATTATGGTGCGTTTGGGAGTTTCACTGCTTTGAGAAAGATCCTTCAACCCTAATTTTTTTTTTTTTTAACAGCCAACGGTGTAATGGAAATATCCAATTATGGGCATCTTAAACCTTTTAAACTCTTAAGTAATAGCTTTCAAACCAGATGTGCATGCCTTGTTTCTTTTTGCTAACTTAAAAATATTCACTCTTTGTCTTTCCCAGGCTGGCCAACATTCAGCAGCAGACCCTCTCAGGATTGTTTACTTGCCCTTGTTCCTGTTGAGTTACCAAGCTTGGAAGCAGGAGATGGGTTCAGCAGCAGCCAACAGGCCATGACCCGGGAGGAGCAGTGAGGGACAGAGCTGCTGGTAAGACAGTGGGGACAGCTGGTGCTTGGTTTGGAAGACGTTTATAACCAATCTAATGGTCAGTGTCTCTTCCAACCTCAACTCTAAGTTACTCGATTCTCTCAACTGCCTTTATTATCTATGCTTTGGACACATGGCTTAGATTTTAAGATCTATGAATTCCCTAAAATTATGTGCTGATTTTTGTATATTTACATTTTTTTTTTCTGGAGAAAAGATTATCATCAGATTCTCAATGTTTGTGAACTTAAAAAAAAAATAAAAAAGAGATAACTATTCATAGTTAACTATAAGCAGGGGGAAAGGTAATATCTAAAACCACTTGTCACAGTATTTCTCCTCTCCGTTTTTACTTGATTATGGCTACTTTGTCTCAATCTTGTTGAAGACCAAAAAATTGAGATTTGTGGTTATTTGCTGACCTGAAAAGTGAGTACCTACGAAGCGTAGGTAGCTGGGTTTTGTGACAATTAGACTCCACAAATTAGTGGAGAACTAAATTATAGAATGACAGAACTCAGGAGAACCTGTCTAATACTCCATGATTTTTTTAAAAACCAAATACAGTGTGTCTGTAAAGTCATGGTGCACTTTTGACCAGTCACAGGAAAGCAACAAAAGACGATAGAAATGTGAAATCTGCACCAAATAAAAGGAAAACTCTACCAGTTTCATACCTATTCAGTGCAGGTCGATGTGGGCTCATGCAAAGACTTTTTAGAGCTCCTTAGGTAGCTATCCCGTATAGCCTCTACAGACTCTCCACCAAATTGCATGTTTCTTTCAACTGCTTATCCCACCAAGTAATGTTATTCCTATGTGGTGACGCATCATTATAAACGCGCTGATATTCATGTTGCACTTTGGTCACGGATTCGAATTTAGCGAGCCACAGAACACACTGAACTTTCCTCTGTACCGTCCACATCTTGACTGGCATGGCCGTGGGCTGCTCCGCTGTATACACGGTGTTACATCATCATCTGCGCATGCGCACATGGTGCCACATCATCTTACAGAAACTGGGAGGGTTTTCTTTTATTTGGTGCAGATTTCACGTTTCTTTCGTCTTTTGTTGCTTTCCTGTAACCGGTTAAAAGTGCACCATGACTTTACAGACACACTGTAGAGGTCCGAACAGAGGGAGACACCAAATACTTTTTATATCATGTCACTGTAGTGAGTTTAAAAAGAGCAATTTGTTTAGAATGCCATTGACCTGCTAGTAAATGTCCTAACCTAAGGCTTATTTATCAGGTCATTATCACTTATGTGGATGAATAGAAGTAGGAAACTGGTATATTTTTTCTCTTCCAGAATATTTAAGATGCAGACTGGAATGAATTTGACCGTATATAGCTTTGTCTTTACTATAAGCCAGTTAAAATTATGTGGGCCTTGTAGGAAAGAAAATAGAGTTAGGTAGAGAGAAGGAAGAATGCAGGTTCTTTTTTTCCTTCTGTAACTCCTTTAGCAGGTAATTCAGCTTTGGTTCCCCTGAATTTTGTTTATGCATTCATCATAACAAATCTGCTAAAATGCCTTTGAGGCTGTACTCTGTCCTCACTCCGGATGCCTGAGGATGTCAGTGTGCTCTCTGCCACTTGATTATTCTTAGAGACTGACCTGGCGCTGAGCAGTCCCTTCCAGCGTGTCCTCAGTTAAACTCCCATGATTCCTGGATGTTGCCATTTTCGAGACATGGGGCAAGTGCCTCTGCCTAGATTACCTCTCTGCCCTGGGAATTTTAAGTCACTCTGCAAGGGAAAGAGAACTAACTCAGCACAGTAGTAACTCTCAGAATGAAAATTTTCCCCTTGCATGTTAATGTTTGTAGAGTACTCATTGTCACTGAAAATAGACTTCCTCTTTCCTCTCTCATGCTGGAAAATCTTAGGTAATTATGAATAAAGCATTCTTTGCTTTTCCCCTCCTCCCTGAGTGGATGCTTTGCCTCTCACTCTGAGGACTGTGACTGCTCACCCTGTAGGTGACCTTAACATGAGAACAGAAAGATTTTTAAATGGAATTTTTATCTCTTTAGTGAAGTCATAAGTTTATTTTTCCTTGGAGGTGACAGTCAGGTAAGTAAAAAATGCAGAAGTTTAGGGAAAATTATGAGATAAATTACTAACAAGAAACAAAGTCGGGAAATTAAAATATTGCTGTATGCAAAAAAAAAAAAAAGAAATATATTTTACAAGTGACTCCCAAAGGAATTCTTCCTTCATGTTTCAAAAATAGCTTATTTTGCATTTATTTTTTTATACTTGGATAAGCTCAGTCTAGGACTTTTTTTTTTTTTTCAGTAACAAATAAGCTGAGAGCTTATATTTTAATAACTTTGGAAAATTATTTAACTCCCTTAAGCCTTATTTTACTTGACAAATAGGTCATAGTTAATACTAATAGGGTCATAATAATATTATTATATGGATAATATGTGCAGTGCCTGGCACGTAGTAAGTTCTTTATATTAGCGTTTGTTATTAATTACTATTAATGCTGCTTTCAGTGTTTTATTAAATTTTTTAATATGTTAACATGGATTCAAGTATCCAACTCAATATAACACCCTCACCCCCTCCACAAGGTGCCCCCCATTATATCCCCTTTCCCTTCCTCCCCCAACTCCCTCCCCTTTCCCTCTGGGATTTGCTGTCCTGTTACCTCTATCTGTGTGTTATGTATGTATAATTTCACTAATCCCTTCACCTTCTCAGATCCCACCCCCTCGTCCCCCTTCCCTCTGACAGCTGTCCCTCTGTCCCCTGTGACCCCGCCTCTGCCTCTGTTCTGTTTCTCACATCATCATGTTCATTAGATTCCACATGAAAGTGACATCATAATCATATTTGTCTTTCTCCTGCTTTCAGTGTTTTAATAGTGAATTTAGTTAAAAAAGTATTTCTTGGTTATTAAATACCAGGCACTCTGTAGGAATGAGAATGCATTAATGAGCAAAGCAGATAAAAGTTTTTCTCCTTGTTTAGCTTAGAGTCTAGTGTGAGAGACAGAAATAAATAAGATAAATAAGTAAAAATGTATGTAGTATGTTAAATATCAGGAAATCTTAAGCATAAAAATTTAAAATAGAAGGAAATTGTGGGCATGTTGAGGTATATTTGAAGATGGCATAGTCATGAAAGACCTCTTGAGATTATTTTTGAGTGAAAATGAGAAAAAGGAATACAAACAAAACCATAAAGTTGCATAGGAAAAGAGCATTCCAGGTAGGAGAAAAGCCACACGTCCTAGAACAGTAAAAGCTTTTTCCAGACTGAGTCAAAGAAAATCAGAGCATATTATGCAACTTAATCATACTCCACCAACAAACATGACCCATATATCTAAGTGATACAGATAAAAACTGTTTCGGAAGTACAAGGAATGGCACAGTTTGTCTAGAATAAAACAGAAGACTTCACACAAAGAAAGTAGTAGCTTATGGCCCAGATCTTGAAAGATAGAAAGAGTGTGGATAATTGGCAAAAAGATACAAACTTTCAGTTATAAGATGAGTAAAGTCCGAGGATCTAATCTATAACATGACAACTATAGTTACACTACTGTATAATTGAAATGTGCTAATAAAATAGATCTTAAATGTTCTCACCAAAAATAAATAAAGTTTAAATATGAGAGGTAATGCATGTGTTCATGGGGGAAATTCTATCACAATGTGTGTGTACTCAGATTATTATATTGTACTTTATATCTATTTACCGTATAGTTTTGTCACTTATACCTCAGGGATGCTGATGAAACACCTCCAAGGAAAAAATTCTAATTAAAGTTATTTTTATACATGTCACAGTCGCAGAGCCCTCACACGCGGTCTGCTATAAAACAAACAACACACACACACACACACACACACACACACACACACACACACACACACACTGAGATGCCAATAGAGACAGCAGGTGGAGGAGAAACAGCATGAGGTAAAGTGAAATAAGGATGTTAGCTTTGAGGGCAAGGGTCTACTAGGCATAGGACAGGGTGGTCGCAGAAGCAAGCAGTGTTGTGTAGAGTTGACATGTTGACACTAAAAGAAATAGGGAAGTTAGGGAACCAAGAAATAAAATGTGGCTTCTCTAAAGTCATACTGTTAGCCATTAACAAAACCTGGACTGACCTCAGTTCTCCACATGTAAGTGGAATCATATGGTACTTGTCTTTCTCTCACTGGCTTATTTCACTTATAATGCTCTCCAAATCCATCCATGCTGTCTTAAAAAGTAAGGTTTCCTTTTTATGGCTGAGTAGTATTCCATTGTATAAATGTATCATAGCTCAATGTCACTAATCATCAGAAAACTGCAAATTAAAACCACAATGGGCTTATCAACATCATACATGTCAGAATGGCTATCATCAATAAGTCAGCAAACAACAAGTGTTAGCAAGGATGTGGAAAAAGGGAACCCTCGTGCACTGTTGGTGGGAATGCTGTTTGGTTCAGCCACTGTGGAAAGTAGTATGGAGTTACCTAAAAAACAAAATTAAAAATGAAGCTGCCTTATGACCCAGCCATTCCACTTCTGGGAATATATCTGAAGAAACCTGAAGCACTAATTTGAAAGAATATATACACCCCTGTGTTCAGTGCAGCAGTATTTACAATACCAAGCTATGGAAGCAGCCCATATCCATCAGTAGATGAGTAGACAAGTGTTGATTTCCTTTTTATTTGTATTCTTTTTTTTTTGTATTTTTCTGAAGTAAGAAGCAGAGAGGCAGAGAGACTCCCACATGCGCCTGAATGGGATCCACCCAGCATGCCCACCAGGTGGCGATGCTCTGCCCATCTGGGGTGTTGCTCTGTTGGAACCAGAGCCAATCTAGTGCTGAGGCAGAGGCCATGGAGCCATCCTCAGTGCCCAGGCCAACTTTGCTCCAATGGAGCCTTGCCTGCAGGAGGGGAAGAGAGAGACAGAGAGGAAGGAGAGGGGGAAGGGTGGAGAAGCAGATGGGTGCTTTTCCTGTGTGCCCTGGCCAGGACTTGAACCTGGGACTTCCACATACTGGGCTGATCCTCTACCACTGAGCCAACCAGCTGGGTTCTTATTTTTAATTCTTTTAATTTTTTTTTTGAGAGAGAGACAGATGGGAAGGAAGAGATGAGAAGCATCGACTCAAAGTTGCAGCATTTCAGTTGTTCATTGATTGCTTCACATACATGCCTTGACATGGGGATGGGCGTTCCAGCTGAGCCAGCAACATTAGGCTCAAGCCACTGACCTTCAGGCTTAAGTGAGTGACCATGTGATCATGTCAGTAATCCCACAATCAAGCTGGCAACCCCATGCTGAACCTGGTGAGCCTGTGCTCCAGCTGGTAACCTCAGGGTTACAAACCTGGGACGTTAGTGTCCCTGGTCAATGCTCTATGCATTGTGCCACAACTGGTCAGGCAAATGTTGGTTTCTTAAAGATCAATCCTTTGGTGTGTGTGTGTGTGTGTGTGTGTGAGAGAGAGAGAGAGAGAGAGAGAGAGAGAGAGAGAGAGAGTATGTGTGTGTGAGAGAGAAAGAGAGTAAGGGAGAGAGATGAGAAGCATCAACTCATAGTTGCAGCACTATACTTGTTCACTGATTGCTTCTCGTATGTGCCTTGACCTGGAGGCTCCATCTGAGCCAGCAACCTTGGGCTTCAAGCCAGTGACCATGGGATCATGTCAGTGATTCCATGATCAAGCTGAAAACTTGAGTGTTTCAAACCAGGGACCTCAGCGTCCCAGGCTGATGCTCTATCCACTGCGCCACCACCAGTCAGGCATTAAAGATCAACCTTACAAACTGAAATCAATGCTCATTGTTCTGACAAGCTTTATCAACTTATCTTTTGAGTCATAGGAATTTAAATAGAAATCATCTAATGCAGTCTCTTCAAACTTTACTTTTGTACTATTCTGCTACCCATCAGTTTATTAATAAATATGAGAAGTGTTTTTAAAAGAGAAAATGTTTATATTTCTGCTTACAATTCTTTATACATTTATTTACTCTCTTCATTACATATGCCACATTATAACATAAATCTTAAGTCAATTGTGTAAAAACAAAACCTTTGTTATATGTGGTGGTGTGTTGTGTATATTTTAAATGCAAGATTAGTCTGAAAGTCTCTTATGTCCCAAGAAACTGAATTATGGGAGACTATTGACACTCTCATGGGCTTTGCCTCAGAATATTAGCAGTCTCTTAATGCAAATAGCACTATGGCGTTTTTCATATTAATGTCTATCCTACATATGACATGTACTTTGAATTTAGAACAAGTAAGTCTTGCTAAAATAGAATGCACCCTGTAAAAGGTACTCTCACCATTCTTATGTTTCAGTTACCCCATCGAAAGGTGAAGTCTCAGTCACCTCCACTGATCTCATGGAATATTTTAAACAGAAATGAGAGTTTTGGTGAATACTTTGTATTCTGAAAGTTTCAATGTAAATAAAGGAACTAGAAATGTTAACCCATATTTGACCTAATTGTTTCCTAAAAGTTTAAAATTAGTGCATTTTCTTGTTTTGGGTTTTTTTGTTTGTTTTTTATATTGAGAAGATTAGAAGAGCAAGTAATGGGTTTCTGGGAGAATCTGTGATCAGAAAGTTAATGTTGTACATGTGCATAACACTTTTGTAAATCTCAAACCAAGGAATGTACACTCTTTGAATCTTGGTGGGATTCTTGGAGGGACTTAAAAAAAAGAAATCATCTTCTCAAGATCTTGCATCTTCCTCCACACCTCATACATGTGCACACACGCACACACAGATCCTTCCTTAAATTCTCCCAGCTACCTACCTTGTTTCCTGCTTTGTTGAGAATGTTGAACTTGTTGGGCGAGAACGTCTACCTTTCCCTTCCACGCATACCCTCAAATCCAGCCTATACATGCCATACCCCTTCATACCACTTTTTGGCATTTCCTTTTTCTATGAGTTAATTATATCCTTATTGTTCTCTCTACTTCTGTTTGTCTTTTTTTTTCCCCCAGATGGTCAATTTAATGCGTCCCAGTGTACTCATTCTTAATGCAAAATCTAACCATCACACTTCTTAAATACCTTTGATGGATACCCATTGTTAAACTTTGTTAACATAGTGAAGGCTCCTCCCTACCCCACAAAGTTTTTACAGTTAAAATGGAGTTTATTTGGTCAAAGCCATTCAATGGTGGATGCATTGTGAGGGTGCTTAGGGCCACCTACCTCCCCTTCTTCAGCCAGTGTGGCCCAGAAACTTTGGTATCTAAAGAACTCAATTTGAAAAATCACTGACCTACAGACAGTGTATAAAACTCTGTACTTGATACTTCCATCTGGCTCCTGATTACTCTTTTTTTTTTAAGTGAAAGGAGGGGAGGTAGAGAGACTCCTGCATGTGCCCCAACCAGTACCCACCCAGCAACCCCCATCTAGTGCTATCCTAAGTATGTGGGGTTGACACTCGAACCAGTGGAGACACTGGCTGTGAGAAGGGAAGAGAGAAAGAAGTGGGAGAGGGAGGGGAAGAGAAGCAGATGGTTGGTTCTCGTGTGTATCCTGACTGGGGATTGAACCAGGGACATCTGCACCCCAGGCAACACTTATCCACAGAGCCAACTGGCCAGGGCTCTGATTACTCTTCAACCTCCTTGTCATATTGTCTCTCAGATTCTGGGATGTAATTATTACTAAATATAGTCTGAACAAAACTTATTTCACTCATCTAAGCCTTTGTATTTGCTGTTCCTCTTCTGGTTAGCTGCCCTTTTTTTCTTAGAGACCCAGCTCAGGTTCCTCATTAGCAAAGCCTTATATTTGTGGCACTCTTGTTCCTCAGCATCACAGTGTTGCAGTCATTTGTGCCTGTCTTCTCTACAAACTCTGAAATCCCTAGGGCAAAGGCCTTGTGTCTTATCTTCTTATATCTAACATTGTGCCATATCTGGTTACATAGTAGGCCTTTAATCACACTCTTTAAAAGAATGAATTCACTTTGTGGTCTTTTTTTTTTTTTTTTGTATTTTTCTGAAGCTGGAAACGGGAAGAGACAGTCAGACAGACTCCCGCATGCGCCCGACTGGGATCCACCCAGCACGCCCACCAGGGGCGACGCTCTGCCCACCAGGGGGCGACGCTCTGCCGCTACCAGAGCCACTCTAGCGCCTGGGGCAGAGGCCAAGGAGCCATCCCCAGCGCCCGGCCCATCTTTGCTCCAATGGAGCCTTGGCTGCGGGAGGGGAAGAGAGAGACAGAGAAGAGGGAGGGGGGTGGGGTGGAGAAGCAAATGGGTGCTTCTCCTATGTGCCCTGGCCGGGAATCGAACCTGGGTCCCCCGCACGCCAGGCCGACGCTCTACTGCTGAGCCAACCGGCCAGGGCCTACTTTGTGGTCTTTTTATGTCCTTTATTTTTCTTTGTCTCATTTCTCCCCTTCTTAAAATTGATACAGCACCTGCCCATTGGGGGTGGGGGGACTGGGGAGGATGGACAGTTGGAATGTCAAGTGTTTAGGCATGATGATCTCATATGTATACAAAGTTACATCATTTCAGAGTTTGAACCTCATAGATGCTCAATTGTAACTTTTAATATCTTTTTTTTTTCCTTCCAAAGTGTCCTATCCAAATTAAATTTATTACAGTTGGGCTTTGTGTTTTTATTGGCTATTTCAGAGATTTTAGGAATGCATTCAATGTTCTATCTAATTCCAGTAGTATTGATGAACATAAATGTTTCACTATAGGAAGGGAGATTTGAAAGCTATTGTGGCTAGTTGATGTCTATTGGGTGAAAATTATGACAAAAAAGCCCACTCAAGCCCTTATTTAGTGAGTTCTGAATGCAGGAAATGTTTTGAAATTTCCAGAATGTTTCATCAATGATACCTTTCCTTTAAATAAATAGGCTCTGGATGGTTGGCTCATTGGTAGAGTGTCAGCCCAGCACGTGAAAATATCCCAGGTTTGATTCCCGGTCAGGCCATACAGCAGAAGTGACCATCTGCTTCTTCACCCCCCCCCTTTCTCTCTCTCTCTCTCTCTCTCTCTCTCTCCCCCCCCCCCTCTCTCCCTCTCTCTCCCTCTCTCTCCATCTCTCCTTCCCTCCTGCAGCCATGGCTTGAGCAAGTTGGCCTTGGGCACTGAGGATGGCTCCATGGCCTCTACCTCAGGGGCTAAAAAATGGCATGGGTTGCAACGGAGCAACAGCCCAGATGAGCAGAGCGTCTACCATAGTAGGCCTGCTGGGTGGATCCAGGTCAGGGCACATGCAGGAGCCTATCTCTCTGCCTCCCCTTCTTTCACTAAAAAACAAACAAACAAACAAACAAACAAATAAATATAAGCCAGCCAGCCATTTACTTAAAAAAGAACCTGCTTTGAAAAAAAAATTTTTTTTTTCTTTTTGTATTTTTCCAAAGTGAGAAGCGGGCAGGCGGGCAGACTCCTGCATGCGCCCGACCGGGATCCACCCAGCATGCCCACCAGGGTGCGATGCTCTGCCCCTCTGGGGTGTCGCTCTGTTGCATCCAGAGCCATTCTAGCGCCTGAGGCGGAGGCCATGAGCCATCCTCAGCGCCCGGGCCAACTTTGCTCTCATGGAGCCTTGGCTGCAGGAGGGGAAGAGAGAGACAGAGAGAAAGGGGAGGGGGAGGGGTGGAGAAGCAGATGAGTGCTTCTCCTGTGTGCCCTGACCAGAAATCGGACCTGAGACTTCACACACCGGGCGACGCTCTACCGCTGAGCCAACCAGCCAGGGCCTACAAATCTTTTTATTAATCAACCTTTCGCATAACAAACCTGCAACTTCGAGCAGTTTTTTTGTTCTGTTTTTAACTGTCAAGTAACAGGAGGAAGTGGTTAGTTTACTTTAGAATGTAGGTGTTGTAGGAGGCAATATGTTTGGTCTGGCTGTCCAGGTGCTTTGCAGTGTTACGGGGACATAGCTGAGAATGTATGAAAGCTTGCAGGGCTAAATCAATATACTTTATCTCTAGAGAATGTTTGGGGGAAAACTTCTGAGCTCTAGGTGCCCTAAGCCAGTAAAGTGAATATTAAAACCCATAGCTCCAGAAGAGAGTAAATAAACTTCCCATATAAAATGCAGAATTAAATATTTGGGCATTTTAAATGTATTTCAATTAGGACAAAAATATATAGGTTTTTGTTACATATTTATTAAAAGTATTTAACCAAATAGTCTCAAAACTTTTTTTTACTATATTCATTTTCATACTTTTTTAATGATAAGAAGTAGTACTTTTCTTTGCATAATTTGTGATTTAGTTCCCTTTTTCTTTTAACGTTCTGAATTCTCAAGGTGAGTCGGTTCCTAAAAATTTGAACAACTGAAATTGCTATGATGGCAAGATTTGAGTAAGAGTGTGTGTGTGTGTGTGTGAGAGAGAGAGAGAGAGAGAGAGACAGATAGGGACAGACAGACAGGAAGGGAGAGAGATGAGAAGCATTAATTCTTAGTTGTGGCACTTTAGTTGTTCATTGATTGCTTTCTTCTATGTGCCTTGACCAGGGGCTACAGCAGACCGAGTGATCCCTTGCTCAAGCTGGCGACCTTGGGCTCAAGCTGGTGAGCCTTGCTCAAACCAGATGAGCCTGTGCTCAAGCTGGAGACCTCAGGGTTTCAAACCTGGGTACTCTGCGTCCCTGTCCAAAGCTCTATCCACTACACCACCGCCTGGTCAGGCAAGATTTGAGTAACTTTTAATTTTAATAAGAAATACACAGCCTCTGTGAAGTCATCCAAACTCCTGGAAAAAAATTTAGCTCCTTTTCTATATTTCCAAAGCATGTGATAATATTAGAAAGCTAATCACATTGTTTCCTTGTAATATTTTAAGCATTTCTCTTCCCCAGGGACAAAAGTCTTGTATCCTTAGTACATACTAAGCATTGAATAGGTATTCAGATGAATACTGGGCTACTATTGTCTAAAATGCAGATATCATATAATATCAGGCATACAGTGCTCTCAGTTATTCAGAATAATTTACTAATGGAGGGATCTTTAGTTATTTCTTTATGTGTACTTTTTAAAATTTAAATAACGTGAGTTACATGTTTATTGGCAATCTAAGAATATTACTGTGGCAACGTTTGAACTCAGTCTAACTGCAGGATAATAATTTAAAAAGGTTTAAAGATTATATTGGAAAGGCATAAGTTTATTTAGGCTTGATACTTTTTTTTAGTTGATTTTAGCAGTATATATTTCTCTGTAACCTCATTCAGTTTATCTCAGTATTCTAATTTATTGGTCTAAATATATAACATTTCATTATTCTTTTAATATTCTATATATCTGTAGATAGAGCCCCTCTGTCTACACTAATTTGTGTGTTTTGTTTTACTGTCATAGTGATTTTTTCTCTCACATATTTCTTTTCAAATTATCTATCCCTGGATTTATTTACTAATCCTAGTTTTAATTTCTCTTTGAGCAAAAAGTTATTTAGAAAAAGAAACAAACCTATCTTCAGCTTATTCTTTACATGTAATTTCATCATTTGTAGTGTTAATTCTGTGGGGGATGGTTGCTTCTTTTAATTCTGTTTTATATTTTGCTGTAAAATTATGTTACGTGGCCTTATTTTCCTTAACTTCTTAATTTTCTTCTTAATTGCAGACTGCTTTCTAATTTGTTTGCCATTTCAAAGAGTACCTGTGAAAACGTTTTTTGGTAGGATAAAGTGCACTAGGCCTAAGATTTGTTTGTATAACAGTAAGCAAATCATTTCTGAAAGCTTGCTTTTCTTCTACTATTGAGTAATAGTCTTATTTTCTCCTTTCAGTGTAAGTCCCCGCCCCCCGCCCTCGTCGGTTTCATTCTGTGTGTTTGTTTTCCCTACTTACACATCCTTGGAAGGCTGACTCACCTGCTACCATAAAAATGATAGAATCTTCTTAGATTGTTCAAAATATTTTTTTAGTGGTGCATTTGAAACATTATCACTGTAAAGCTTTTTTCAGTTTGTTGAAATATTGCTTAAGATCAGCCCCCTGCATCTCTGCCGCCAACAACTCCACCTGCCACCCGTCTTTCTTTCACTATGGTAACCTCTGGTCCAGGTTAATAATTTGGGTTTGTCATATATACACATATATGTATATGTATATGTGTATGTGTATGTATATGTATATGTATATGTAGTGCTTTCACCCATCAGTTGAGGAAGAGCTTAGTTCCCAGGGCTCCCCCTCCACAGTGAGCACCACCAGTGGAGAAAACCAAGCCCTCTTTCGAGGTGAGCCCACTCTGAATGAGAAGCCCGGTTAGAGCCGAGTCCTGCCGCCTGTCGGTGTTCTGCTTGGAGAGTTTATGCATGTTTTATTTGCTTCCTTTGGCTGCTTCATGGTTAAATAAAAAATACCTTCTTCTCCAAAGGCTCCTTCACCTTTACTTTTTACTGTTGTACATTAGGAGGGTACCTTTAGGTGGGGAGACAGTTTTCCTTTGTCAGGGTTCGCCAGCCAACAGAGACCCAGCTCTGGGAGAAGTACCACAGCATTGTTGGGTTCCTAGCTTCCTCCCAGCTCTGAGATGGGGGGGAGGGCTTCAATTCTAAAATCTCCCCCTACCTTTAGCCCCGTCTACCGTAACACATGCCTAAAATAAGGGGCATGGAGCAGTCACATTGGGTTTTCTTATTTTCTTCAGCATTCTACAACTGACTTAGAAATAGGGGCTGTCCCATGTTCATTGCAGCACTGTTCACAGTGGCCAAGACATGGAAACAACCAAAAAGCCCTTCAATAGAAGACTGGATAAAGAAGATGTGGCACATATACACTATGGAATACTACTCAGCCATAAGAAACGATGACATCAGATCATTTACAGCAAAATGGTGGGATCTTGATAACATTATAAGGAGTGAAATAAGTAAATCAGAAAAAAACAAGAACTACATGATTCCATACATTGGTGGAACATAAAAATGAGACTAAGAGACATGGACAAGAGTGTGGTGGTTACCAGGGGTGGGGGGAGGGAGGACAGGGGGAGAGTTAGGGGGAGGGGGAGGGGCACAGAGAACTAGATAGAGGGTGGCGAAGGACAATCTGACTTTGGGCGAGGGGTATGCAACATAATTTAATGACAAAATAACCTAGACATGTTTTCTTTGAATATATGTACCCTGATTTATTAATGTCATCCCATTACCATTAATAAAAATTTATTTAAAAAAAAAAAAAAAAAAAAAAAAAAAAGAAATAGGGGCTGTGATTAGACTTTTAGTGATGGCCCTTAATATGGATTCATCTATATGTTATCCAGAAACTCCTCAAACTTTCTCTCCACTGCCACTGTCCCTGGTATTTTGGTGCTGATGCAGGATATTTTATTTATTTATTTATTTTTTATTCTTTCAATCATTTACTGGAAAGAGCACTTAGATGTCTGCTCTTACGTTACCACTTCTCTCCAGTCTAATTTTGTTCATGAATATAATGAAAATTTGCTCCTTAAGTGCATTAAATATTAGATGTCACTTTCAAGGAAATTCAAAATAGAAAGTTAGCTTTCAAGAAGAGAGAATAAATTGTCAGCCAGCTTCACAAAGACAAAAATAAGCCAAATCTTATCAAACAGGTTTGGAGTAAACATTTTTTAAAAATTATTTTTTATTATTTTTTTAGAGAAAGAGGGAGAGAGAGAGAGAGAAGGGGGAGGAGCAGGAAGTGTCATCTCCCACATGTGCCTTGACCAGGCAAGCTGGGGTTCTGAACCGGCGGTCTCCGCGTTCCAGGTTGACACTTTACCCACTGCGCCACCGCAGGCCGAGCTGTAGTAAACATTTTTTATATTTCCAATTCAAGTTGAACTCTTCAGATAAAATTAAAGAGCTAAGCTAAAGTCTTTAGCTGATAAGGATTCTAAGCATTAATTTATGGGACTCAATAAGCCCACTGGAAATTTTACATAAATTTTGTTAGGAAGAGGGGCCCAGGTGATTTTATAAGATTCTCAACAGGATCTCAAAGCTAAGGAACTAACGCTGTAAATCTGGAAGAAAATTAAAGCAAAAATTCACCATCTTGTGAGTTTCTAGTTAATAATAATAAACCTAATTCCACAAGAGATTGCTTTAACACAAACATGAACACTTTGAGCTTGGAAACACTCCTTAAAAGGAGAGTGAAGACTGAAGTGGGAGTGCAGAAAACGGGATTTGTGATGATTTGAAGCGTTTCCAGAATAACCAACAGATTTTAACCAAGATCTAGCATTGCATAGCTCCTCTGGTATGCTGCAGGAGGAGAGAGGAGGGGGTTTTAAAAGACAAGTGGTGAGCACAGTCACTTGGTTTGAGCACGACTGCAGGTTTAGTGTCTATGTAAAGGGAACATGAAAAAGAACTTAAGTGATGGCTCCTGAGGACAACTCTGTACTCCCGCTCTTTCCCTCCTAACACAGCGTTTTCAGCTAGCTACACAAACCACTATGAATTGCTTCGTTGTATAGTTAGGCATGCGCAGAATAAATAAAACCCACTTTTCAGATATATCAGAATATTTTCATACATTGTTTTATTTTGGTGGAAATGAGTAGAATAATTTTCTACAAAAATTGAAGGAATCGCTTGTTCAATTTGTGAACAGTCTAACTGCTCAGCACTGAGCAGGACTCTGCAACATATTCTTCCTGATTACATTTTGAGTTCTCTGTAGAATCAGTTTTCCAAATTGGTAAACTGGTTTTCTCATTTATTTTTATCATCTAAATATTTTTCTTGCCATTAACTGAAGTATAAGAGACACAGGGAGACTTGATTTGTTTTCATGTGCAACAAGTTTAAAACCCTAATTATGGCATCTTTATTTTACCACGTAACACTTTTACATTTTTTAAATCTTTCCCAATCATAGAAAAGTTTCTGAACGTGCCCAACAACTTTTGTTTACTAGCTTATAGAATAAAGAAGAGTAAAATAGGAGTGCATAAAGGCACAGTGGTGAGAAGATAGTGTTTTCAATTAATCTCAAAGTTTGGGATTAATTTAGTATTAATTCTATTCTTTGATGTCTTCCTGTTTTCTTTGACATGGTGACCTGCTATAACAAAGAGGAAATAGCAGGAAACTTGGTACCAATTAAAGCCAGTCTCCCTCCACCAAAAAATTAAACTGTCAGCAAATATAATCTCAAATCCAAATAGTGATAAGTGTTTTAGAAATAAACAGGAATAAAGGGACAAAGCTATTAAATTTCAACATCTGCTGGAAAATGATTAAAATGCATGCCAGTTTAGTTAAGTTTGGAATTTAATAAATACAACCAACACAGCAGAAATACAACTAGATGCTTTATGCATGGTGCTTATGTTTCATTGGGGGCTGCCTCCAGCAAAACTGTAATGAATGTCTACATGAATATATTTTATACATTCACCTTTGGTGTCCATTCCAGTTGTATAATTTTGTTGTGTGTATGTTTTGTTTTAATGAGAGAAAGGAGGACAGATGGGGACAGGCAGAAAGGAAGGGAGAGAGAGATGAGAAAGATCAACTCATAGTTGCAGCACCTTAGTTGTTCATTGATTGCTTTCTCATATGTGCCTTCACTGGGGGGGCTCCAATCAAGCCAATGACCCGTTGCTCAAGCCAGTGACCTTGGGCTCAAGATAGCAATCATCGCCTTCAAGCCAGTGACCATGGGGTCATGTCTAGGATCCCACGCTCTAGCCAGCAACCCCGCATTCAAGCTGGTGAGCCTTTGCTCAAGTCAGATGAGCCTGTGCTCAAGCTGGCAATCTTGGCATTTTAAACCTGGGTCCTTGGCGTCCCAGGCCAACGCTCTATCCACTGCACCACTGCCTGGTCAGGCCAGGCCTGTTATGCAGTTTTTTTTCTTTTTCATGAGAAGCAGGGAGGCAGAAAGACAGACTCCCACATGTGCTCCAACTGGGATCCATCTAGGAAGCCTCCTAGGGGTGATGCTCTGCATCTGGGGCCATTGCTTCATTGCTTGGCAACTGAGCTATTTTAGTGCCTGAGACCAGACCATGGAGCCATCCTCAGCACCTGGGGCCAACATGCTTCAACCAAGCCATGGCTGCGGGAGGGGAAGAGAGAGAGAGAGAGAGAGAGAGAGAGAGAAAATGGAGAGGGGTGGAGAAACAAATGGTCACTTTTCCTGTGTGCCCTGACCAGGAATCAAACACCGGACATCTATATGCTGGGCTGACGCTCTACCACTGAGCCAACTGGCCAGGGCCCAGTTATGCATTTTTCAACCAAGGTGGTTAAGGTTATAACAATATCATTCCAGGTTTGCATCTGATTAATAGTATTTGAAATTTGAATTTGTTCTAGACTGAGTCAAGTATAATAACAGATTTCTGGGTCAAAATGAGTCTTCAACCTTACCTGGTAGGAAATTTTAAATTTCTGTTCTTATCCTCACTGAGATGCTTTGGATGATCCTGGACACAGACCCCCCGACTTTAAATTTTTACATTAAATAGTAAAATGAATTGAATTCCAGGGCTAGAGGTCTAAATACTCTGCCTATCAATTGAAATTGAGGGCCATCGCTGACATGGTGTACTTTTAACATATGTAATAGTACAGATGTCAGTTTGGTTATAATGGGAACAGAAGTCTGATGACAGATTTCTTTCATATATTTTTTTGTTTCTTAATGCAGTAAAATATGTGATTTTATTCTTCCATAGTGAAGATATTTTATTAATGGTAGATGTCTTTAAGAAAATTGAGAAATCTTAAATTTAGAGCCTGCATTGAAATAACAATTTTAAAGAAAAACAGAAAATTCAGAGTTTATTTCTGAACATCTGGGAACACCAGTGTTAAAAATTTCCCCATGTGGTTGGCATAAAACACTTAGTTATAGGTATTTTGCTGACATTTCAGGTTTGTTTGTTTGTTTATAGTTGAGCCTATCAAGAATAATCATATGCTGTTTTTATTTAATCAACAGAAAATTTTTGACTACTAAGTTGGGAGGGAAGGTAGAAAAGACATGGGATTTGCCTGTAGATGGTTCACAAATAACAGAGTCAAAGGTAAACCTTGTTAGTGATAAAAAGAGAAATCACTAAGGGACTTTAGGGCTCCAAATTTCTATGTAAGGTCTTTGTACTTTTATCCAATATGCTTCATAAAGAAACTGAATTATTTATATTATAATCAAAGTAGAGTTTTGAGGATTTGTTTATTGTGTATTGGAACCTGGATTGATAATAAACATATATGGGAAGAGACTTTTTTTTCCCTCAATTGTTAATTCAATAACTAGATGTTGTTTTTTTTCTACATACTATCTATACCTGATAGTATACACTTTTAAAGTCTTTATAGAATTTTTGTGGGATTTAGTTTTTAATGCTTTAGTCACTAAAATAATTTTGTGTTAAAAGGCATAATTGCTTAAATGTGGATCTTCAGGTTCATTCATTCAACAAATACTCTGCCACGTACTGAGCTATGTACTATGGTTTTGACTGTGAAACCAATAGGCACAGCTCTTACTCTGCGAGAAGTTTAAGCATGGTAGAGGATGCAGATTAGGAAACAGGCAGAGACAGCATAGTGTCAGTGCTGTGGTGAGAAAAAATAGGTGTTCTTGGAATATCCAGTAGACCATCTAACACTGTCTTGAATGACTTCATTCAAGATTTTCTAGAGGAAGTATTGGGTATACTACAACCTAAGTAGAATAAGTAAGAGTTACCTACTTTGTCCAGAGTGGGAAGGATAAAGGGGGAAAAGATGTTTGCTAAATCACATGTGCAAAAGGAACAGGGGCAAGAGCGAATATGGTGTGTTCAAGGAACAATAATTATATCAGTAAGAGGATGGGGCAAAAGGACATGAGATAAAAGGTTAACAAGAAAGCCTTGAAGTTGTGTTAAGGGATGTACAAAGCTAAGAGGATCTACTGAAGGTGGGAAGTAATTAGAGAAGTAATGGTGTTCAGCACTAGACTTGAGTATAAAGAAGAGTTAGAAGATGAACAAGACCAGGGGCAAAAAGTCCATTTAATGGACTGCAATAGTAATCCAGGAACAAGAGATTGACAGCAAAAGCTATGGTACTAAGAGCGAGGATGTAGATATGCATTCCAGAGAAACTGAGAAGGTAGAACCAATAATGGCAGGCATTTAATGGAATGTTTGTAAGAAAGAAGAAAGAATTAAACATCCACGGTTTCTTCTTACATAACTGGGTAGTTGATATTCTGTTTTATTCACACTGATGGAAAATAGAGAGGACAAGTTTGAGAAGAAAGATAATGAATTCAGTTTTGGATATACAGATGACTAGGAGACAATTGCAAATTTAAATTGGGGACTCTGCTGAGTACTAGAAATAAAAATCTATTTTGAAGTAAGATAGGTGTTGACTTCCTGTTCTGTTTTGTTTTGTTTTTTTGCATGTGGATATTTTTCCCAGGACTGTTTATTGAACAGAATGTTTTTTCTCTATTGAGTATTCTTGGCTTTCTTGTCAAATACTAGTTTACCGTATATTCATCACTTTATTTTTGTGCTCTTGATTTTGTTCCATTGATCTATGTGTCTACTTTTGTGCCAGTACCATACTGTTTTGATTACTATAGCTTTATACAGTTGCTTGAAGTCAGGAATTGTGATGCTTCCTGCTTTCTTTTTCCTCAGGACTTTTTTTTTGCTTTTTGTGTTTCTATATAAATTTTAGAATACTTTTTCTTCTATAAAATATGCCATTGGAATCTTGACAGAAATTGCATTGAATCTTCAAATGTCTTTTGGTTGTGTAGGTATTTTAACAATATTAATCCTTCCAATTTCTGAACATGGTATACCTTTATTGATGTGTTTCTTCATTCTTTCATCAGTGTTTTGTAGTTTTTAGTGTGTAAATCTTTCATCGTCTTGGTTAAATTTATTCCTAAGTATTTTTTGTTCTTGATGCTATTGTAAATGGAATAATTCTCTGTAATTCTTTTTCAGTTAGTTTATTAAACACTACTGATTTTTTATGTTAATTTTACACTCTAAAAGTTTACTATAGCCTGACCAGGTGGTGGCACAGTGGATAGAGAATTGGACTGGGATGCAGAGGACCCAGGTTCAAGACCCCGAGGTCGCCAGCTTGAGTGCAGGCTCATCTGGTTTGAGCAAAGCTCACCAGCTTGGACCCAAGGTTGCTGGCTTCAGCAAGGGGCTACTTGGTCTGCTGAAGGCCCATGGTTAAGGCATGTATGAGAAAGCAATCAATGAACAACTAAGGTGTAGCAACAAAAAACTGATGATTGATGCTTCTCATCTCTCTTCGTTCCTGTCTGTCCCTGTCTATCCCTCTCTCTGATTCTCTGTCTCTGTAAAAAAAAATAATAAAATGAAATAAAAATAAAAGTTTACTATATTTGTTGATTTAACATTTTTTGATGAAGTCTTTATGATTTTCTATAAATAAAATTATATCATCTAAAAAAGACAATTTTACTTCTTCCTTTTTTATTCTGATGCCTTTTATTTTATTTTATTTTATTTTATTTTATTTTATTTTATTTTATTTTATTTTGACTGATTACTGTAGCTAGGATTTCCAGTACTATGTTGAATAGAAGTGATGAAAGTGTGAACTCCTGGCTTGTTTCTATTCTTGGGAGAAAAACTTTCAACTTTTCACTATTGATATGTTAATTATAATTTTGCCATATATAGCTTTTAACATGTTAAGGTACATTTTGTCTTTACTCTGTTGAGGTTTTTTTTTAAAGGAGAAATGAATGTTGATTTTTGCCAAATGCATTTTTGGCATCTATTGATCATATGATTTTTATCTTTTGTTCTTTTCTTTAAAAGAATTTATTGATTTTACAGTGGGTGGAAAAGGAACAAGAAATATCAACTCATAGTTGCTTTAGTTTAGTTGTACATTGATTACTTTTCATGTGTACCTTCACTCGGCAAGACCAGTGTTTTAATCCGTCAACCTCATTGTTCTAGGTGGACGCTCTATACACCACTTGTTGGGGTCCAGCCACAACAAGTATATACTAGGGACCTGAATGGGAAAAGGTATGAAGTTGAAATAAATCATAGACAGAAGACTTAAAGATATGTGTGTGTGTGTGTGTGTGTGTGTGTGTGTGTGTATATATATATATATATATATATATGAGTTCAGGAGCACACCATGGCAAACAGTCTCTACTGTTCCTTAGCCGTAATATCCGTGCTCCCAGGAGCACATCCACTTTTATTCATAGAAAAAATGTAGTCCATCAGCAATTCAATTGTTTCCAAGGCAACTCAAAGACAACCGTCACCATACCATCCAAATCTACTTTACACTAATAAGAAACTAGCTTCCAGCCTCCTCCGGGGAACATGGGTGAGACAAATGAGAATCAGGTGTAGCTCTTTGTTAAGTAGGCAAATGAGGTGAGGTTTGGGCCCAGCACCTCTGTCCAGATTGCAAAAATACCCTGTTTATTTATTTGGTCTCCAATATATCCCCCTTTTTATTTATTTTTTTAAAACTTCAATTCATGTGCTGTGATTCATACTCATCTGAATTCCCATGTTGCGATTTGGAGGCAGACTGGAAAAATATAAAATAAACAACAAAATTGAAATAGCTAATGCTAACAGATACTATAACAAGTGTCCTAATACAATTAAGTGATTAGATCAGTGGTAGTCAACCTGGTCCCTACCATCCACTAATGGGCATTCCACCTTTCATGGTGGGTGGTAGCGGAGCAACCAAAATATAAATAAAAAGATAGTATTTTTATAAAGATTTGTTCTGCCAAACTTAGCGAAAATCTGACATAAAGTACTTGTATGTAATTATTATTATATGCTTTAACTTGCTGTAACTCTGCTTTATAAATTTTATAAAGTTACATTACTTTCCTACTTTATAAATCACCATTACTGTGGAACCAGTGGGAGGTTAGAAAATTTTACTACTAACAGAGATACAAAAGTGGGCGGAAGGTGTAAAAAGGTTGACTACCCCTGGATTAGATTATCAAGCAAAGTCTTAACTAATACGACAAGATCTATAATAAAATTCTTACAGTCTTAAATGTCCCTAACATGTTACTGTAATTTCACCAAGTCCATGTTGACACCATCATTGTTTCATATTATTTGTAAATGTAACCCGACCCCACTTCAGTCTCAGAACTGTCCCAAGGAGCAGGAGTCACACATATTCAGGAAAAGTCCACAAGGCACTGGAGTTGTGGTCACATTTCCACACTTTGCAGTTAGAGTCCAAGTCCCAATGACCACTGCTTCTAGCCGATAACGATTGAGATAGACTGGTAAAGCCATCTGCAGCACATATGGAGATGGAGCTTCTGTTTTCTTTAAGCTGGAGAGATGAACCCAGGGTGCCTTTCCCTGGAGCTCTGCAACCATGGTGTGGTGAAGAGAACCTTGGGATACACTATGCTGGGTGGCAGAGGAAAATTCATCTAAATTAGGAGCAGGTTTCAGCCTAAAATAGACATAGGGCATTAGGCAGGAGGAATAAAGGAAACACTATATATTAAACAAAGCAGCAGAATATAAAGATTATCAACACCCACAGAGATTTCAAAGGATGAATAAAAGTCCAAATATTCAGGCAAGGCATAGTAAGTGGCCCTTGTGTCCACAAGAAACGAGATCAGTTCACCTGCTACTTGGAAGAAATATCCTAGGCTCATCCACAGTGATGTGAGATGGGGCGGACTAGCCCTGGGCACCTTTAGCTTTCAGTGGCAAGTCCCAGTAGGGTGGGCAAGGTCAGGTCACAGGTGGCTGGAGCAGTGCTGGAAGAGACTAAACCCTCCCTTAGAGGAGTGAGGGAGTAGCTTACCTTCCAGTGTCCCTTTTTTTTTTCCACAGCAAAGGTATGTCCCTGGTAGGGGCAGAGAGCCTGGAAGGCTTTAGCTTAATGACATTCCTTTCCACTCTTGAAGCAGGGCCTTGATAAGTCCTATGAGGCCCCTTTGGGGTGTTGGAGCCTTTAAGGATGTATGCCAAAAGCTGGTATTTTTCCTGATCGCTTTTGGGCTTTGTCTGCCTTTTCTTTTCCTCTTGGTCATTACAGACCTTAAAAACCATGCTCAGAAGATCTTGCTGAGGGTTTTGAGGGTCCACATCTGCCTATATAAACTTTTTCTATATATCTGGAGCTATTTAGAAAGAGACAAAACAACGTTACTAGCTGGATCAAATAAAAGAGTGTAGAAGTTTGAGAAAGAAAGCAGCAGACCTAGTTTACCCCATTCACCTCCTTGCTTTAGCTTCCCCTTGGCTGCAGCCTCTGCCAGTCTGGGCCCAACGCAGCTGCCGCATTGGAAACAAGATTCACAGGCAGAAGTATTTCCCTGACCTTCTTTCTTTCATTTGTCCTGCCTTTTATCAAAAATTCTTGGAATCCTCACCTTAAGGGCTGTGGCAAAAACAAGACCTTGCATGTATGAAGTCCCAACATCAGCACATATTCTGATATAAACTTCTTTTTCTATCACTATTCTTTCAACTGCTGGAATCAGCTGTGAAACAGATTCTTGATATTGCTCATCAGGATTTTGCCTAATATTGCTGAATTTCTCCATTTTTCCCCCAACATCTCGAGCTTGATCCCAAGATTACTGGAGTGGGGATCTCCAAGGGGCTGAGACAAAGACTTTGGGAGTAGAGAACTGCGGAGGCACAAAGTTTAAAATGGCCAAAGCTGTGATATTCTCATCTCCCGAGTTATTCTCAGACTTCAAGTTTTTCTTGTATTTACATTCCTCTGTTTCTACCTCATTCTGTTCAAAAGCTTCTTCTCAAATAAAAACATTTGTACAAAAAGAAAAAGATCCCTCACTTTTGATCCTACAACTCCCATATTTAGTTTTCTCCCGAATTATTTCTTATTATACTTTCTCACCAAACTCTACTTAAAAGCTTTACTCTCTAAAAGCTTTATACTTACTTCACGTGACTTTATTATTATACTCTCCCCCCAAACTCTACTTAAAAGCTTCACTCTCTAGAAGCTTTATACTTACTTCGTGTGCACACTTCTGGGGGTTTCCATTACCTCTCCTCTTTCCTTTTTCAATGGCCACACGTATGGGTGCCAGTTGTCACGGTCCAACCACAAGTATACATATACCGGGGTCCCGAACGGGAAAAGGTATGAAGTTGAAATAAATGATAGACAGGAGACTTAAAGATATATATATATACACACACGGGTTCAGGAGGACACCACGGCAGTCTCTACTGTTCCTTAGCCGTAACGTCTGTGCTCCCAGAAGCACATCCACTTTTATTCATAGAAAAAATGTGGTCCATCAGCAATTCAATTAAGTTTCCAAGGCAACTCAAAGACAACCCCCACCATACCATCCAAATCTACTTTACACTAATAAGAAACTAGCTTCCAGCCTTCTCCGGGGAACATGGGTGAGACAAATGAGAATCAGGTGTAGCTCTTTGTTAACTAGGCAAATGAGGTGGGGTTTGGGCCCAGCACCTCTGTCCAGATTGCAAAAATACTGTTTATTTATTTGGTCCCCAACAATCTCTGAACCACCACAGGCCAGGCTATCTTTTGTTTCATTAATGTTTTATGTCTCATTTGTTGATTTGGGTATGTTGAACCATGTTGAATCCCACTGGATTATGCTGTATGATCCTTTTAATATGCTATTGAAATCAGTTCTGCTTGCTGTTACTTTGTTGAGAGTGTTGGCATCTATATATATTCATTAGGGATACTGACGTATAGTTTTCTTGTACTGTTCTTATCTGATTTTGGTATCAGGGTAATGCTGGCCTCATAAAATGAATTTTGGAGTGTTCCCTTCTCTCCATTTTTCTGGAAGAGTTTAAGAAGAATTGGTGTTAATTCTTTAAATGTTTAGTAAAATACACCAGTGAAGCCACCTAGACCTTTCATTGTTAGGAGGTTTTATATTACTGACTCAATCTCATTACTCATTATTGGTCTATTCAGATTTTCTATTTCTTCATGATTTAGTTTTTGTAATTTGTACAATTCTAAGAATATATCCATTTTTCTACGGTGTTCAGTTTGTGTATAGCTCATAGTAGTCTTTTATGATCCTTTATATTTCTTTTTATTATTATTATTATTATTATTTGTATTTTTCTGAAGTGAGAAGCAGGGAGGCAGACAGACAGACTCCCGCATGCGCCCAACCAGGATCCACCCGGCATGCCCACCAGGGGGCGATGCTCTGCCCATCTGGGGCATTGCTTTGTTGCAACTGGAGCCATTCTAGCACCTGAGGCAGAGGCCATGGAGCCGTTCTCAGCACCTAGGGCCAACTTTGCTCCCATGGAGCCTTGGCTGCAGGAGGGGAAGAGAGAGACAGAGAGGAAGGAGAGGGGAAAGGGTGGAGAAGCAGATGGGTGCTTCTTCTGTGTGCCCTGGCCGGGAATCGAACCTGGGACTTCCACACGCCAGGCCGATGCTCTACCACTGAGCCAAGCGGCCAAGGCCATGATCCTTTATATTTCTATGGTATCAGTTGTAATGTTTCTTTTGTAATTTTATTTGAGTGCTTTCTCTTCATCAGTTTATCTAAAAGTTTATCAATTTTGTTTATCTTTTCAACGAACCAACTCTTTAGTTCTGTTACTCTTTTCTATTGTTTTTCAGTTCTACATTTAATTTATTTGTTCTTTATTATTTCCTTCCTCCTGCTTTGAGTTTAGTTTGCACATCTATATTTTAAACTAAAGTAAAATTACTCACTTGTGCACACTAAATCAAAATTGGGACCCCCAAAATTTTAGTAACAACTCCATGAACATTTTATTTTAGAGATGCATTTGTTAAATTTTTTTAATTGCATCAAATCCTGAGTTTAAATTTTGACCCAACTTCTTTTTTTTTTTTTTTTTTTTTTCATTTTTCTGAAGCTGGAAACAGGGAGAGACAGTCAGACAGACTCCCGCATGCGCCCGACCGGGATCCACCCGGCACGCCCACCAGGGGCGGTGCTCTGCCCCCCAGGGGGCGATGCTCTGCCCATCCTGGGCGTCGCCATATTGCGACCAGAGCCACTCTAGCGCCTGAGGCAGAGGCCACAGAGCCATCCCCAGCGCCCTGGCCATCTTTGCTCCAATGGAGCCTCGGCTGCGGGAGGGGAAGAGAGAGACAGAGAGGAAAGCGCGGCGGAGGGGTGGAGAAGCAAATGGGCGCTTCTCCTATGTGCCCTGGCCGGGAATCGAACCCGGGTACTCCGCACGCTAGGCCGACGTGACCCAACTTCTTAACTGTTCTTCTGACATGGCAATGTACAGCTGCAGTGTAAAATAGCCCACAGTGACAGGTTTTAGGACCAGAACTTAATGTCTATTAGCATACTGACATAACCTGCTAAAATTTGACAATATATGATACTTGGTTATTATAAGGTCAGAAAGGTAGACTTAGTAAGATTCTCAGCTTTTCAAATATGTTCAGAGGAAGTAAAATCTAGAAGTAGTATACTAACTTTTTGTTTGTTTGTTTGTTTTTAATGAGAAAAGGGGAGACAGAGACAGACTCCTGAATGCGCCCCAAACGGGATCCACCCAGCATGCCCACTAGGGGGCGATGCTCTGCCCATCTAGAAAATTATATTATTGTTCTGTGAAAACTGCGTAAACTTGGCTCATTCACTGATCTATTAATTTTAAGCTATTTTCAATCAAAAAGCCAATTCACCTTTTTTTTTTTTTTACAGAGACAGAGAGAGAGTCAGAGTGAGGGATAGACAGGGACAGACAGACAGGAACGGAGAGATGAGAAGCATCAATCATTAGTTTTTCGTTGCGCATTGCGACACCTTAGTTGTTCATTGATTGCTTTCTCCCAATTCACCTTTTAACAGAGATAGCTAGAGTCATAATAACAGATGTATACCTATGTGTATTGGGCAGACCATTGGCCAAATTAATTTTAAACATACCATTTGGTATGGCATCTAAATTTGTGACATCTAAATAATGAAGTGGTTATATGGAAATTATTTTGCAGATAAGTAGATTCTTATTTTGAATTAGTATTTTTAAAGATTTTATTTATAGATTTTTAGAGAAGGGAGAATGAGAGAGAGAGATTGGGTGAGAAGTATCAACTCAGAGTTGCTTCACTCTAATTGTGCATTGATTGTTTCTCACATATACCTTGACTGGACAAGCTTGGGGTTTCGAACCGGCCACCTCAGCATCTCCAGTCTACTCTTGATCCACTGTGCCACCACTGGTCAGTCTCTAATAATATTTTAATGCAAACATATGTGGGAGTATATTTTTAATTTTTCCGCAATGTTTAGATTTAGTGAGTTTACAATCCTTTTTTTTTTAAATATTCTTTTTTTCCCCTCTTCTTCTTGTCTTTCCTGGCTTGCCCTGTAAAGATATATATCAGTGCAATGCTATATTAAAGGAGCACCCAGAGTACACCCTGAGCACACTTTTCTCTTAGTATATGTGCTGCCGAAGAAAGCCCTTTTAACTTTAAAGACATAACTTAAAAGGTCTGATAAAAAAACTAATAATTTTTCATGTATTTGGAGAAAATAGAATTACATGGGATAGTTTAATATAAATAAAATTTCTGTAGGGAATCTGAATTTTACTGTCTGTCTTGTCTTATTTTTAAAATTGTTTCAGGGTTATTGGATTTTTATTTTATTTTTTTGTGACAGAGAGAGACGAGAGAGAGAGGGACAGATAGGGACAGACAGACAGGAAGGAAGAGAGATGGGAAGCATCAGTTCTTCCTTGCAGCACCTTAGTTGTTCATTGATTGCTTTCCTCATATGTGCCTTGACTGGGGCTCCAGCAGACCAAGTGACCCCTTGCTCAGGCCAGCAACCTTGGGCTCAAGTTGGTGAGCCTTGCTTAAACCAGATGAGCCTGCACTCAAGCCGGCAACCTTGGGGTTTCGAACCTGGGTCCTCCACACCCCAGTCCGACGCACTATCTGCTGTGCCACTGCCTGGTCAGGTTTTCAGATGTTTTAATAGAACACAGAAGGTAAAGATGAGAGTTATTTTCATAATGGATGGGAGAATGTGTTTCTGATGAATATGTGATTATATGAAGTCCCTTTAAAACGGCTATGCAGTTGATGTTTCTTATTTTCCTAATGCTTTACCCTCTAGGGAAATTCTTTTAATTTTTTTCTTCTGGATGGACTAAAATTATTTATAATATGAAATAATGTTGGCAGTTTTTTTTAAAATATTTTATTTATTGATTTTTAGAGAGAGGGGGGACAGAGAGAGAGAGAGAGAAGGGGGAGGAGCAGGAAGCATCAACTCCCATATGTGCCTTGACCAGGCAAGCCCAAGGTTTTGAACCGGCAACCTCAGTGTTCCAGGTTGACGCTTTATCCCACTGCGCCACCACAGGTCAGGCCAGTTTTCTTTAGAATTGGCACATACTGAAGAATCATAATGATAGCTCCATTGATAGGAAATGATTTTAATAGTATCTCCATCTTTAGAATATTTATTTTATTCTCAATAATAGCTTTGTGACACCCTAGAAAGTTAAGTAAAACACAATAATCACTAATTGTTCAAAAATAGGAAGAAGAAAATGACTAGGTTGCCATGGTAACTGTAGTAGATTAAAACTAGATGGGTATGAAGATGGAGGTATTCAGGGTTGTACAAAACTTTCAGAAACACAGATGAATTGCCTCCTGAAACGATGGTTGAGAACAAAACACTTTTGATAAGGACCAGATTCCGTGGATACAGTACAGTGCATAATTGCCAAAATGGCTGTTTTGGAAGAATTCCTAGTATAGAGTTTTCCCGTAAAATGTTAGGTATATTATTAGTTCGTTTCACATTAATATTTTAGATGGCTTTGGAGATGTAAAAATTTCATTGACACTGGTATAGTTGTCTTCTATATCTTGATAGTTGTTCTTTTTTCTGTTGTTGATTTTAGGGTTGAAGGCATGAGACAGCGTATCCAATAATATAAAATTAACACATTGATTATTTAAGATCATCTTTGTAAATCAGATGTTTATTATATAATTTGGCTCTAAGACTTTGTATAGATCTCACGATCTCAATGGAACCTGATTATAGTATTTAATACTGTAATCTGCAACCCTTCCGGTACTTTTTATCCTGTTACCTGCCCGGTTGTTTCTTCATTTTTCCCTTAGCACTCAACATCTTTTCACTGTACCATTAATTTACTCCTTATTATGCCTATTATTTGTCTCCCCACTAAAATATCAGGTCCAAGAGGGCAGGGATGTTGTCTTTTTTGTTCAGTGGTATAATGTTGTTGGCTACAACAGTGCCTAGCACATAGGATATGTTCAATAATATATGTTGAATTAAAGAAAAATTACATTGACAGGTTATTTTTATAACTACAGCTGTCATTAAATAAAAACATTGAGTTATTATGAACTCTGTCATAAATTACATGAAGTTCTTATATATTACTGGGAATCATTTCATTGGATTTATTGGAACAAATTATATCTCAATATATAAAAATGAAAGCATTTTTTCCCTATAATTGCCCTTCAAATATACTACAGTAGTCTCCCCCCACCCCTTTCTTCCTATGGTGTCTTCTTGACTAGATTGGAACAATTTATTCCCGTCTTTGAAACTCAATCCTATTCATCTTAAAACTTTCAGGTCAAGCTTTATTCAGTACTCTTCTCTTCCCCAGCACAGGCTTAACCTCTGGCTCCAACACTTGGCTTAGAGAGCAAGAAAGTCTCATTCTGAATACTGCCCGTCACCTCACCCCTTTCTTTTAAGCTACAGACACTAGGAGGTTGGGCAGGTCTAAGAAAGAATGAAAAAGGCTTAGGGCTCCATATTCACCTAAAGAAGGCAACAGAATTTTGGGTGTTTCTATTTTGATAGCTGACATTGACTAACCATTGGGTGTCCTGTGTGGGGCAAGCAACCAAATATAAGCTCTCTTTCTTGGCACACGTGGGTTCTTCAGAGGGACCTGCAGAGGCTCTTGCTGCATAGCGTCCTGAACTGACATGGGAAGTCTGTTTCCTATTCATTCTTCTATCACCACACACACCTTTTGTGCTTTGCCTACACCTCTCTGCAGGGGTCTGCTTGTCCACTGGACAGATTCTTGTAGGGTATCAGTGAGATCAAGC
Organism: Saccopteryx leptura; assembly: GCF_036850995.1. NCBI lineage: Eukaryota > Metazoa > Chordata > Mammalia > Chiroptera > Emballonuridae > Saccopteryx > Saccopteryx leptura. Next base: position 88,200,146 of record NC_089507.1, read on the forward strand.
CCAAACAACTACAGTTTCTGCAGTACATTTTTAAAAAATTAAAAATGCCAAACTTTCAATAGAGTATATCCTGTGTTCTAGTAAGACTAGCTAACTTACAATTAATTACCCATTATAATGATGGAGTGAACTGAAACTGAAAAATTATTCAGTTAATTTTTAAAATTCATGATAAATAAATAATGCTTGTGTCAAATTACATTTCTAATTTTATTTAATGATCTTTTTCCTCATCACATATTAGTTTGATGAGAGTTTGAGAAAGACCAGGAATAAGCCCAAATTTAAAAAATAATCCCAGGATTAAAAGATAAGCGAATAATTTGAGAACCGACAAAAAAATCATGCCCATCTTATCAGCTGGGAAACTGGTAGACTAGAGCTGCAAACTGTAAGCAGATTTATTTCAAAACTGTCAGTTGTCTCCACATCTGAAACTCAGACTTCTGTCTGTAAACCTCTTCTCTAATCTTCAGTGACATTCTCCCCGATTCTCCTCCCTCAAATAATCTATACGTTATTAAATTTTGTCTATACTGCTCTTTTAAGATAAGAAACAAATTTTCAAACTTCCCACATTGGAATGAAATAGTATTTACTGAGGATTATGGGAAACCTGACAAGGCCTCCCCAGTAAGTGTGGCGCTCCCTGTGTGTGCTTGTGATGTGTGTGCAGCTACTTGTTTAATTAACGCACTTCCGGAAATGCATGAACTTTCATTGGGACATTGATATGCTTTTTCAAGGGATGTAAAATACATCTTTACAGATTCCTTAATATTGAGATTAAAATTTCTATCAGATGAGAAATTTAAATGCCAATTTTGTTACAACCAGATTAATTTCCCTCATATTCTCCTATATGAAGCATCATATTCCAGACTAAACATATAGCTTTGATACATTCATTCTGCTTTGAAAATATGTTTTGGATTGATGATTATTTTCCTTTAAAATGTTAGCTTTAATATTGAATTAATAGAGAAGTTTTTAATTTCATAAATAATGCCTTATAAAAAACACTTTGCTTATTACCAGAGTGAGACCTAATCACCATACCAATATTATATATTAATTAAGAAAGAAAGTCAAACTAAATAAATGAATTGGATAGATGCAGAAGAAACCGACATTTTAGAACAGCACTATCTATAGGGACAGCCAGTAGACACTGCTGAGGCCCACCATCCTGCACATATCCGAAAGTAAATTCATAATGGATAAATTATATCCCATTTTGGTAGGAAGAATCTAAAATAGTTTTGCAGAATAGTGCCATCTATTAAGGAGCCATTGTCAAATATATCATCTTTATTTAACATTTTTCGTGTCAAGAATAAATTAATACCTAACACCTGAATTACTGATAGGGCAACACCTGTCAGTGGAGGTAATAGAGATATATACCATCATTTTCTAAGGTTTCTGCTGGAACACAGGGTCTTTAGGAGATGCAGTCCCTACAAATAATTAGTCTTAAGAATCTCCTCTCCTAATAATTTTCATATATCAATAAACAACTTGTGATGATGGCAGAATATTTTATGTACTTTTGATATTAGAACATGAAGTCAAACGTTCTTATAGAAAATAATTTTATGGCCTTATAGTATGGCAACTATACAGATCTATAAATTGACTCTTTGTCTCCTTAAAAAAAGCTGACATGAGATTTAAATGACGTGTATCTTTTTTCTTTTAGAGCAGTAAAAGACACACCCAAAAAGATCAATAAATCAAAAAATAAAAGCAAAAACAAAAGCCCTCTTCACAAATTTTGAACATCATCCACAGCTTTATGTGGGGAGAGATACGGCTTCCATTCTTGAATGATTCAGGAAGAGTCAAATGGTTCTGAGCTAAATTACAACCGTAAATGCATATTGGTGAAATGAGATGCTGATCCATTTGCACATTAATGTGCTATTTTTCAGTCATGCATCATAGCATCTTCAAAGAGGCCTGTCATAATTATGATGGATTAGACTGCAGAGTCAGTCCTAGATGCAGTAATTGTTTCACAGATGCTGCCAATGTGACTTGAATTCATAATAAATTACTGTCAGAGAAGTGGGAGAAGGAGCAAAATCAAATACCAAAGGAAAACTGCTAGGGCTAAAACTTGTTTTGGTTTTAAGAAGCCTAAATGTTAGCTACTGGTCAAAAGGCCAGTATTATCAACTTAGATAAACATGCTTCATAAATGAGTTCTTCTGACATAGAAGATGAAGGTTGACATACTTGGCTTTCTTTCTTTCTTTTTTTTTTTTTTTTTTTTTTTTTTTTTTTTTTTTTTACAGAGACAGAGAGAGAGTCAGAGAGAGGGATAGATAGGGACAGACAGACAGGAACGGAGAGAGATGAGAAGCACCAATCATCAGTTTTTCATTGTGACACCTTAGTTGTTCATTGATTGCTTTCTCATATGTACCTTTGACCATGGGGCTACAACAGACCGAGTAACCCCTTGCTCAAGGCAGTGACCTTGGGTCCAAGCTGGTGAGCTTTGCTCAAACCAGATGAGCCTGCACTAAAGCTGGTGACCTCAGGGTCTCGAACCTGAGTCCTCCGCATCCCAGTTCGACGCTCTATCCACTGCTCCACTGCCTGGTCAGGTGATATACTTGGCATTTTTAAAGTTCTCAATCTCTGCCTCATTCTCTCCCTCTCTCTCTCTCTCTCTCTCTCTCTCTCTCTCTCTCATACCTTATGGAAAATTATTCTCGCACATTAGCTGAAATCATAGAGTAGCCATAATATATTATTGCACAATCGTATTTATTTACCTGGTTATAATATAACCTTTGGGATTTCCAAAAATATTGATGGTAGTTATAGCTGATAGAACTACTCTTTTTAGTTCCCTAGAAGGCCATACTTTATAGGGAATATTAGACTTAGAATAAAAGGATAAACATAAATAATGTGACTAGTAGAGTCTAAATCATGACATTTTAAACTGTGATTTAATTATGGTAAATAATTTCTAGAATTGCCTCTTTAACCTTAGAAAGATGCTGAAGCTGGTTTTAGAACGAGTGTTATATTTTTTTTGTTCTTAAAATTCAAGTCACTTTGTTGCCTTTTTTTGGTAAAGCCATGAAGAAACCTCATTCTGTACCATGTAATCAAAAACGCTGTGTGAGTGTGTGTGTACAATTTAAATAATAAGCTACTTATTACATTTCGATTAGCAAAGATAACCAAATCTTTGTTAGAGTAAAGCAGATAAACATATGCCGTAACTTTTCCTAGGTTAATAGTTAAATAATTATGTCACTTTTGAATATTACTTGTTTTTTAAATGCACTCCATTGAGTTTTTTATATTGTCTCCTCCCTGCTTGATGACAACTGATACGTGTTCACTTTGGGGCACTAGTTCTGCCTCAGTGATGTGGATGAGTTCACTGCCATCCTTTTAAAAGCAACCTTGATGTAGTGGGAAATGTAGGGAATGAAGTTAAATTTTATGAGAGAGAGTTGGGTTGATGGAACCCAACCCTGACGTCTGGAAGTGCATTTTCCCTTTCCTGTGTGTCTGTGACCCTTCCATCAGATTGCCTTTCCATAAGCTCCGTCCCTGGCAGTGCGGGACCTGTCCATCTTTGTTAGCTCCACTGCATAGTGCTTGCACTGAGTCGGCACTCAACTAATGCCTTATAAGGACTTATGACTATGAACTTCACAGGTGAACTAATGGGCATTGAGCCCCAATGTTCTCAATGATATTATCAGCATATTTACATTATCCTCAAACATTTTAGAGAAAAATCAGCAGCAGCCCAGCACTGACTGAAGTAGCAAAGAAGAGAACAGAATAACTCTTGAAGTTGTAGCCTCAAATTCCATTTGCTAAATGTTTACATTTTCTTTTTAATTTTATTGTAATCCACACCACACAAAGAAATGATACCCTGATGAAATAACATGCAAAATAACCATAAACATGCTAATTTTTACAAACCCACAAACATGGAACCAGAATACTTTTACCTATGCCTAAGAAAACTCAAGTGTTGGCTGATTTTGAATGTACTAACAAAATAAAACATTCTTTCTGAGTAGTGCCCTTTTCTCAATATTATGTGGTGGGGAGTTCTTCTATTAATTTTCCAGCCCTGGCCAGTTGGCTCAGTGGTAGAGCGTCGGCCCTGTGTGTAGTAGTCCCGGGTTCGATTCCTGGTCAGGGTACACTGAATCACCCATCTGCTTCTCCCTCCCTCCCCCCTTTTTCTCTCTCTCTTTCTCTTTCCCTCCACAGCCATGGCTTGAATGTTTCCAGTGAGTTAGCCCCGGGCACTGAGAATGGCTCCATGACCTCGCCTCAGGCGCTAAAATAGTTTCTGAGCAATAGAGCAGTAGCCCCAGGTGGGCACAGCATCATCCTGTAGGGGGCTTGCTGGATGGATCACAGTCACGGTGCATGTGGGAGTCTGTCTGTCTGCCTCCCTGCTTCTCTATTAAGAAAAGAAACGAAATTTCCAGTCTAGCTAGCCCCTGTGAGAATGATTATATTGTTGCCTAACCTTCAACAAATTTCTCAGTTTTTACATCTATAAAGTAGAAGAATGGAACTAGCTCCTTTATTATATTCTGAATATTTTATATATTAAGACCATAATCATCATGTATTATCACTTACTTTGGATGCATTTAGCCTTCCAGAAGTTTAAAATACTGTTTAGTAATTCTGTGAGCAAGAGCTCTTTGTCCATTTGTCCAGAACTATTCTGGAAATCATCAGGAAGACCACCAAAATAATGTGGCATGTCTTCAATTCCAGGAAACTTTCCTTCTTTTAGCAAAAAAAAAGGAAAGTAATGTGATTTGTTATCATTTGGCAGCTTTAACAATGCTGTGCTCAGAATTAGCTCCTATTAGTTTGCAAGAGCAGGTTGGGAAATTTCAGGAATTTCATGAAATTGAGGATGATAGCTTGAAATTAGTTGTAAGAGCATCACTTAAGGAATATATTAAAAGCTATAACATGAAGTACCATGGAAAACATCCCTGGGAAACTTAACCAGTTACCTTCTCCAGATTTGCCCAAGACTCTTCTGCTTAGGCTCCTGCGTATGAACTTTGTAATAGTGTTAAGAAAAAATTAGTGTCTTAACTTTGATTGGCCAGTGTTCTCTTAGGTAAGTCATTGTCCCTATTGTAAAAGCAAGTCTTGTTCTAAAATGAAAATTCTTCGTCCTGATTTTTATAGATGACATTTTTATTTGGCATAAATGACTATATACAAACCTCTAAGAGCTGACATTTGAATATCAGTTGCATAAGAAAGTAGTATCCTGATTGGTATTCTACATTTTATTAATTAAATATTTTCTGGTGTAGAAAAAATAAGGGTGTTTAATCTCAATCTCAAAAAAAAGTTATGAGAATTCAAAATATTTTTTGATACCAGTCACTTTATAAGAGCAGATGTGAATGAATAATAACTCTATATCTTAGTTCTTGATCTGTGAGAAGCAAAAGCAATGTGACAAAAATATCTCTATAGCAAAAACTTAATTCATTTGAAAAACAGTTTAACTTTGAGAAAAGTTTTTCCCCCGTAAATTTATAAAAATAACCCATCAACTTGATTTTCACTGATTAGCAAGTAGATGTCTACAGTGATTATCTTGGAAGATTTTTTTTGTCTTATACATAAATTATTGACTTTATGTTAGCTTGAGGAAATTTGTACAAGCCTGGCCTGTGGAGGTGCAGTGGATAGGGCATCGACCTGGAATGCTGAGGTCGCTGGTTTGAAACCCTGGGCTTACCTGGTCAAGGCACATATGACAAGCAGGTAATAAGCAACTAAAGTAAAGCAACTATGAGTTGATACTTCTCACTCTACACACCCCCTCTCCTCTCTCTGTAAAATCAATAAATAAAATCTTTTAAAAAATAATTGGTATAAATAACACTAAAAATTATAGCATAAAAGCCTTTTCAATATTTCTTTATTTTTTTAAAGATTTTATTTATTCATTTTAGAGAGGAAAGGGAGAGAGAGAAAGAGAGAAGGGGGAGGAGCAGGAAGCATCAACTCCCGTATGTGCCCTAACCAGACAAGCCCAGGGTTCTGAACTGGTGATCTCAGCATCCCAGGTCGACACTTTATCCACTGCACCACCACAGGTCAGGCTCACTATCTCTATAATGAACAAGATGAACAGGCTTCATTTCTCTTTTTTATTAAAAATGATGCCTGCCAATGTCAGTATGAAAGCACTGGGTGTGGAGAGTGCTGTGCCGTGGGGGCTACTGGCTCCTATAATGTCCCAGGATGAATGTACACGAAGTGGTTTAGGAATCGAAATCAAAGAAAATGTCCTTTTTCTCCTTCTAAAAAGACACTTTATTGCTTTAAACTTTCTGAATCGGATTCATGAGTTAATAACAATCCTCAAATAACAAATTACCCTCCTCCTGCAATGGAAAGATACATAATTTTCCTGCTCTCCCTGAAAAAGTGAAACATTTCACTTTTCATATCTAATGGTTGTACTCAGTAAAGGAACTGCTGTCACAGGCAGAATAGTTCCAATAATTAGGTTAAATTAGTGTTTAAAAATGGATGTTGCAAAGACAGGTAATAACAAGGGTTGGAGAGGCTGTGGAGAAAACGGAACCCTCATTCACTGTTGGAGGGAATGTAAAGTAGTACAACCATTATAGAAGAAAGTATGGTGGTTCCTCAAAAAATTAAGAATAGAACTACAATATGTCCCAGCAATCCCTCTACTAGGTATATACCCCCCAAACTCAAAAACACTGGTACGTGAAGACACATGCAGCCCCATGTTCATTGCAGTATTGTTCACAGTGGCCAAGACATGGAAACAACCAGAAAGCTCTTCAATAGAAGATTGGATAAAGAAGATGTGGTACATATATACTATGGAATACTACTCAGTCATAAGAAATGATGACATAGGGTCATTTATGACAACATAGATGGCCCTTGATAACATTATGCTGAATGAAATAAGTAAATCAGAAAAAACTAAGAATTGTATGATTCCATACATAGGTGGGACACAAAATTAAGACTGAGGGACATAGATAAGAGTGCAGTGATTACCTACGGGGGGAGAAGGGAAGAAAGGGAGGCAGTGGGGGGAAGAGAGGGGCATAAAGAAAATCAAATAAAGGTGACTGAGGAAAAAAATGGCTGTTGCATTTCAAAACTCCATATTAAAATAAATTACATTTTAAGTCAACTTAATTTTTCTTAGGAGCTATTACTAGGGTCATAAAAATTTTGTAAACTTCATCTATTGTGATTTGCCCTTGACACATTAAAGGATGTCCAAGTAATGTGGAATGGAGAAAAATAGTTAAAATATTTTATATCTAGAAAATTATTTAAGTAGGACAACATATAGTATAAAAAGCATGCAAGTTTAATGTAATATATTACATAACAAATGTATATGTGTGTACAATGTAAATACCTTTTGATTAATATATGTGTGAATCGATTTTACAGTTGCCAAAAGAAAACATTTTTTATTGTAGTATTTGGAAAGCTAATTGATCCAGTCTAGGCTTATTTCTATGCTCCTTAATTTATGAAAATTAGTAGTACCCCTGTTTTTGGAGAATCCTCTTATATCAAAGCCTACAAATTAATTTTTATGATTCTAGAACCTAGAATTTTTTGTTAAAGATTACTGATGATTAAGAGTATTGGACAGCTTAGAGTCGTTTAATATATTACAACATAAGCCATATATGGAATTCAAAATTTTTAATTACATTAAAATGAAAGAAATGAAATTAATGTAATGATATATTTTACTTAATAGATCCAAAAGAGTATACTGTATTTCAACATGTAATAAAAAGTTTTTTTAAACTGAGTTATTTTTTTTATTTTTCTGTCCACACCAAAATGATTAAAACCCAGTATATAGTTATAGTTACAGCAGATCTCAGTTGGGACGAACCACATTGCAAAAGCTCAGTAGCCACACGTGACTGGTGGCTATGCGTACCTAGCCCATCTCAACATTTGGAAGCAAGGAGACTTCACAAAAATAAAGACATCACTTGGTTCTGTTTTTTGTTTTTTCTTTTGTTCTATAGAATTCATGACTTCTTTAATTTGTTTTATTTTTTAATATACCTGCTTAAAAGTTTCAGAAACAATAAACAGTTCAACACACTCTCCCTCCCAGTGCTTTTCCTGGAGGCAAAATATCATTTCCAGTTTGTTGAATATTCTCCCAGAGCTGACTTTTTTTTGTTGTTGTAAATGTACATTCTTATACATACTGTTCAGCAACTTGCTTTATTTCATTTAATTACTTGGACCTACTTCTATCTATATCTATAAAATTATAGGTTGTATTGGTGGAGTTTTAGTTTTCTGGTACAATAATATCATCCATGAATAATGACAGTTTTACTTCTTCCTTTCTAATGTGGGTGCCTTTTATTTCTTCTTTTTGTCTGATTGCCATGGCTAGTACTTCTAGTATTATGTTGAATTAAGAGTGGTGAAAGTGGACATCCCTGTCTTGTTTTCTATCTTAAGGGAAACACTGTTTGCCCATTGAGTATAATGTTGACTGTGGGTTTGTCATAAATGGCCTTTATTATGTTGAAGTATGATTCCTCTATTCCCACTTTCCTGAGAGTTTTTACCATAAACGGGTGCTGGATTTTATCAAAAACTTTTTCTGCATCTATTGATATCATCTTCTGATTTTTTTTTATCTTGAGATTTCTTTTTCTTTTTTTTTCTTGTGGCAGAGACAGAGTCAGAGAGAGGTACAGATAGGGACACAGAGACAGGAAGGGAGAGAGATGAGAAACATCAATTCTTCATTGTGGTTTCTTAGTTGTCCATTGATTGATTTCTCATATGTGCCTTGACTGGGGGCGGGGGGAGCTACAGCAGACCGAGTGACTCCTTGCTCGAGCCAGCGACCTTGGGCTCAAGCTGGTGAGCCTTGCTCAAACCCGATGAGCCCACGCTCAAGCTGGTGACCTCAGGGTCTCAAACCTGGGTCCTCCACATCCCAGTCCGACGCTCTATCCACTGTGCCACCGCCTGGTCAGGGGATCTTGAGATTTCTATCCTTCATTTTGTTTATGTGATTGATCCTGTTTATTGATTTGCGAATATAGTACCAACCTTCATTCCTGGAATAAATCCCACTTGATCATGGTATATGACTTGTTAATGTCTTGTCGGATCCAGTTTGCTAACATTTTGTTCAGAACTTTAGTATCTGTGTTCATGAGGGATATTGGCCTATAATTTTATTTCTTTAAAAAATTTTGTATTGATTGATTTTAGAGAGAGAAAACGGGGGAGAGGGAGACAAAAAACATCAATCTGTTCCTCTATGTGCCCTCACCAGGTATCAAACCCACAACCTCTGCATATTGGAACAATGCTCTAACTAACTGAGTCATCTGGCTAGGGCATATAATTTTCTTTCTTTGTAATTTCTTTATCTGGTTTTGGAATTAGGTTAATGCTGGCCTTGTAAAAAGTATGGAGTTTTTTCAAAAAATTAAAAATGGAACTGCATTTTGACACAGCAGTCAATCCCACTTCTGGGAATATATCCTAAGAACCCAGAAACAGTAATTCAAGAGACTATACATACCCCTTTGCTCATTATAGCATTTACAATAGCCAAAATCTGGACACAGTGCAGGTGCCCATCAGTAGGTGAGTGGATAAAAATTTGTATTAAATTTATGCAATGGAATACTACTTGGCCATAAAAAAGAGGGAACTCTTACCCTTTGTGACTGCATGGATAGATCTGGAGATTATTATGCTTAGTTAAATATGCCAGTCAGAGAAAGACAAGTAACATAAGATTTTCCTCATATGTGGAATCTAATGAAGAAAAGAAACTGATGAGTAAAACAGAAACAGGCATGGATATATTCAACAGACTGATGGCTTTCCAGGAGAGGTTGGGGGACTGGATGGAAAATAGTGGAGGGATTAAAAAGAGGGTCGAGGATAGGTGAAGGTGGATAAAGTGGGGGAAAGGAGGGAGGGAAGAGACTGCTTAGAGCAATGGGCACATGATGCAGTGTATATATGATGTTTTCTTGAGCTATACACTTGAAACCTGTTTGGTTTTCTGAACCAATGTCACCCAGGTAAATTCAATAAATATTAAATAAGTTAAATTTAAAGAAAAATAAAAAATAAAAATATAGGTTGTTTCTTTTAGCTACTGAAAAAGTGTGCATACATCGTTTAACATATATATATATATATATATATAATATATATGCATACTTGTTAGAAATATTTTTAAAACTAAAGGGTCAAAAATGTTGCTATGAAATTCAATAGATACTGCTAATTTGTCCTTTATGGTATTAGTATTTATTTTGACTACCAGGAACCATGCAAGAGAGTGCCTGTTTCCCTACATGCTAGCCAATGTACTGTAATATCAAACTTTTTTATCTTTGCCAATTTGAGAAAAATAGTATCCTGTTGCAGTTTTATTTTGCATTCACTTTTATAAGTGATGCTATATATCTTTTTAACTATTTAAGAGCCATTTACATTTCATTTTTTTTGTTAACTGTCCACGTCCTTTACTCATTTTTCTATTGGCTGGTTGGGCTTTTCTTTGTCAATTTGTATGAGTTTTTATATTAAGAAAAGTTTTGTGTTACTTTTAACTTTGATTATGGGCTTCTTTTTGCATGCATAATTTTTTTTGAACTTTCTAGTGTTTTATGCCTTTGAGATTTTTGTGTCACAAATAATTTACCCAGCCATTAGATCATTTTTTTAAAAAACTGTTCTTAGACTGCTTTTAATTTGAAGGGGGCTGAAGTTCCATATTAAGATTTTAAATCCATCTAGAATTCATTTTGGTACAGGATGTAAGGGACAGATTTAACTATCATTTTTTTCAAAAGACCATCTGATTATTTTGATATTATGTTTATTTGAAATATCATTACTGCAGATCATATTTCTGATTTATCTACTTCTGTTCAATTTTGTTGGTCTTATTAACATTCTTTTACCTATTAATGTGCAACCTGTTATAAGTATGGAAACTTTAGTTTCTTTTAAATATCTTTTAAATTGTCTACTGCCCTGTCCAGGCCTCGTTATGATTATTTTTCTAGGTCATTCTTGGCTACCCAATTTGTTTCTTTTTCTCCACGAACTTTACTGTCAGCTTCTTTAATTCCTCAAAGCATTCTGCTAGCATTTTTATTGAGAGTACATCTAATGAATAGATTAATTTGACAACTATAACAAAACATATTCCTTACTACTTGTTTTAAACTTTTATTCAAACAGGTCCTCTATATTTCTTTTTAAGTGTATTTCTAGTGTTTTCTAAAATTATTTTCTATTACTGTATTTTATTCAACTAAAGCTTCTGACTGGTTTTTGCTTTTATATCAAAGCTATTGGTTTTTTATTCTTTAGCTACTTTACTGAATTCTTATCGCAGTTTTTCAGTGATTTTCTTGGTTGCCCAGTGTACAATCTTATTATTTGCAAATAATGGTAACTTTAGTGTAGCTTTCTAGTGTTAATATCTTATTTCTTCCTCTGTTTCTTTTGTCATGGTTAGTAAGCAATGAGTATAAAAATTGGTTCTTTTTTTTTTGTTTTTGGGGGGTTTTTTTGAGATAGAGACAGACAGACAGGGACAGACAGACCGGAAGGGGAGAGGAGAAGCATCAACTCATAGTTGCAGCTCCTTAGTTGTTCATTGATTGCTTTCTTATATGTGCCTTAACCAGGGGGGTGGGGGCTCCAGCTGAATCAGTGACTACTTGCTCAAGCCAGCCACCTTGGGCTTAAGCCTGCGAGCCCACACTCAAGCTAATGAGTCTACAGTCAAGCCACAACCTTGGGGTTTCAAACCTGGGTCCTCAGCATCCCAGGTGGATGTTCTATCCACAGCGCCACTGACTGGTCAGGAAAAATTAAAGCTTTTTTATAGCCCAAAGGCAAAGTAGTCCTGATTTTTTTCCTATTTACAGCCTTAAAATAAATGTGATGAAAAAAACTGTGGGAAAATAAAGCATGACTGCATCATGAAGGGGGCAGCATTCACTTTATATAATGGATTACATATGTGCTCTAGTGTCCATTTCTTCCTGCTTTTTCCATTATTTGGACTTTGAAATCTACATCAGTATTGGTCTCAAAAATGTCTGAATGAATGAATGAAGAAATGAGTATAAGATGAGCAAATTTATATCAATTTAGTGAAACTGATTGAATGCTTACTTATACTAAACACAAACATGAACAGAGTGGAGTATTCTTAAGAAGCCTATACAGTTCGGTAGGAGTAAATAAAATACAAGTGAGTGCGATATGTTTAGCAGTAGACCATATAAAAGATATAAAAACAGCACAGAACTGGGAATGATTAATTCTCTTGGAATATCAAAGGAGGAACCCAAGGAGACATGATATCTGAGATAGTTTTGGAGGGAGGCACAGAAATCACTGGGAAATAAGGGGACTAAGAAGGCATCCTGGGAAGACAAGATGACAATGTCATGGAGGTTTGAAACAGCTTGCTGTATGTATTTATAAGCTGTGGTTCTAGTTGGAGCATGAACTGTGAGAGGAAAGAGGAGGAGAGAAGAATAGAAACCTGCATATGACAACTGTTTGTATGGCAGGAATTCTCAATAAAAGTGGGCAGCTAGTCCCTGTAAAAGAAAACAGATTCACCTCAAAAGGGCATTTTATAAACTACACTTTTCATTCCTGTCCCATCCCCTGGCATGCTAACACTAAAGCGGGTGTGCCTTATCTTTCTGGTGTGTCTGGTTTAAAGTGTTTGTGAACTTATGCAGGCAATATAAAGCCAGTAAAGTGTGTTAAGGAGGATTTAACTTTAGATTTGCATTTTAGAACCTTCTCTCTGACAACAATTTGAAGGAGCCTCACTGAGGTGAGGACAGGCTGGGCTCGGGAGAAGCCCTTTAAAAAGCTACTGCAATCATAATGAAGCAAAATAAAGTAAACATGGCTACCAAGTGGCAGTGAAGAAAATTCAAGGAATATATAGGAAATGGAATTGATAGCTTACAGTGATTTGCTATGTCAGATGCTGGAGAACGCAGAAAGGAGGCAGCTTTTCTCTATTGTTCTCAGCATTTTGACGCAAAGAATTATTTGGGCAGGAAGTTGATCATATTTACTAATGCAGTTTGAAGTTCCCACGTTACCTGGTGATTTTGGCCACCTTTATTCTCTGTGACCATAAATATTTGACAATTGTTGGGAAGATGATAATAATCATTTGAGTAGCTACTGGTTGTCACTTTGAAACATGAAAATGAGTATCACAATTTGCTCTGTCTAGGAATTCCAATACTATTAGTGACATGATTATTCTCTCAAACGTATTATTAGTGTGAGGGATGTATTGATGCATTCTAATTTTCGGTTTCCATGCTCTTTAGAATTCACTCAGAGGGCAGCCTTGTGGATGGCCCCGAAGCAAGCCTGATGGAACAGGACAGAACCAGCCATGTGGAGGGCAACAGACTGAGTCCATTCCTGACACCATCTCCTTCTCCCATTGGCCAGACAGAACCTCTGGCTCTAAAGCTCCAGAATGGAAGCCCATTAGCAGAGAGACCTTATCCAGAAGTAAATGGAGACACCAAGTGGCAGTCTTTCCAAAGTTATTATGGAATACCCCACATGAAGGGAAGCCAGAACAGCCGTGTGAGTCCGGACTTTATACAAGAAGGCAGAGGGTATTCCAAGTGTTTGCAAAATGGAGGAATAAAACGCACAGTTAGTGAACCTTCTCTCTCTGGGCTCCATCAGAACAAGAAATTGAAACAAGACCAAAAGGCCAATGGTGAAAGAAGGAACTTCGGGGAAAGCCAAGAAAGAAATCCAAGCAAAGGCAGCAGTCAACCAAATGTCTCCTATTTGAATGATAAGAGAGAATCTGTGAGCTCTGTGGCCCCAGAAAATGCAGTTAAAGATTTCACCAGCTTTTCAACACATAATTCCAGTGGGTCTCAAAATCCAGAGCTTCAGATTCTGAATGAGCAGGAGGGGAAAAATGCTAACTACCATGACAAGAACATTGTATTACTTCTTACAAACAAGTCAGTGCTAATGCCTAATGGTGCTACAGTTTCTGCCTCTTCCATGGAAAACACACGTGGTGAACTCCTGGAAAAAACACTGTCTCCATATTATCCAGCCTGTGTTTCCATTGCGGTGCAGAAAACCACATCTCACATACATGCCATTAACAGTCAGGCTACTAATGAGTTGTCCTGTGAGATCACTCACCCATTGCATACCTCAGGGCAGATCAATTTCCCACAGACCTCCAACTCTGAGCTGCCTGCAGAGCCAGCTGCAGTGGTGACTGAGGCCTGTGGTGCTGATAACGTCAGTAAACCAGCTGCGATGCTAGGTAGCTGTTCCTTTCAGAAAGCAGAACAACGGAAATCAGTTTTCGAGATATGCCCATCTCCTGTTGAAAACAGTAACATCCAAGGAACCACAAAGCTAGTATCTGGTGAAGAATTCTGTTCAGGTTCCAGCAGCAATTTACAGGCTCCTGGTGGCAGCTCTGAACGGCATTTCAAGCAAAATGAAATGAATGGTGCTTACTTCAAGCAAACCTCAGTATTCACTAAGGATTCCTTTCCTGCCACTATCACACCACCACCATCACAATTGCTTCTTTCTCCCCCTCCTCCCCTTCCGGAGGTTTCTCAGCTTCCTTCAGAAGGAAAAAGCACTCTGAATGATGGCGTTTTGGAAGAACACCATCACTACCCCAACCAAAGTAATACAACCTTTTTAAGGGAAGTGAAAATAGAAGGTCAGCACAACGTCCCATCATCCCAGAGTCCTGATCTACCTACACATGTATCCAACCCATCTAAGACACTTCCAGAAAGGCTTCAGAATAATTGTGTTAACAAGAATGACATACGGACTCCAGGGACAATGACTGTACCTTTGTGTTCTGAGAAAGCAAGACAAATATCAGAACATCTCAAGCATAACCCACCAGTTCTTGGTAGCAGTGGAGTTCCACAGGACCACTGCCAGCAGTCGAGACACAAAGAGCGAGAGATTCTGAAGGCTCGAGATAAGGAACAAACACGAGATCTTGGACTCCCAACACAGCTCTGTCTGAAACCAGGGTGGATTGAATTGAAGGCCCCTCATTTCCACCAAGAAGAATCCCATCTGAAGTATAATAAAGCATCACCACGGTCAGTGCTTCAGTATCAATCCAACTCCTCCAATAAAATGACCTCCAAACAATACACTGGAAATTCCAATGTGCCGGGGGGGCTCCCAGGGCAGGCTTACATCCACAAAATGATGCAGCCAGAGCACAGGCCACAAAGGTACCAAGTTGAGATGAATCCAGGGCAGTCTCAAGGTACAGTGGACCAGCATCTCCAGTTCCGAAAACCCTCACTCCAGGTGCACTTCTCAAAGACGGACCCTTCCCCTGAAGCTCACACACAGTCACTGTGCACCCCCAGATTTCATGTTCAACAAAGACCAGATTCCCAAACTGAGAAACTCATGCCCTCATCGTTAAAGCAGCGTTTGAATCAACAGACTTCACACGCTGAACCATTCTCCAACTCACACCTTTTGCAACATAAGCCTCATAAGCAGGTGGCACAAACAGAAACAACCCAGAATTCACATCTCCCTCAAAACCAGCAGCAGCAACAAAAATTACACATGAAAAGTAAAGAACAGATGCCCCATACGTTTTCTCATCCCCAAGGCAACAGTGGTCAGCAAAGAGAAGGATCATTCTTTAGCCAGATTAAAGTGGAAGAATGCTTTCACGGTGAAAATCAGTATTCAAAATCAAGTGAGTTTCAGGCTCATAATACCCAAATGGGATCAGAGCACATACAGAATATGAGTAGTAGAAATTCCTCCTATGGTCAGATCTTGAAATTAAATGCAAGTAAAGTTGCTTGTTCAAACAGTACTCACCTGTTTTCAGAGAATACGGAACAGACTATAAATTCTGAACTTTTTACAGGAAACAAGACCCAAAACTTGCATCACATGCAATATTTTCCAAATAATGTGATCCCAAAGCAAGATGCTCTTCACAGGTGCTTTCAAGAACAAGAACAGAAGCCTCTACAAACTTCTGTTCTACAGGGATATAAAAGTAAAAACCAAGATACGTCCAGTCAGCAAGCGGCCCAGCTCGCTCAGCAAAGGTTCCTGATGCACAACCAAGCAAATGCTTACCCTGTGCCTGGACAAGGAGGAAGTCACATTCAGACTCCTCCCCAGAAGGACATTCAGAAGCATGCTGCTCTAAGGTGGCACCTCTTACAGAAGCAAGAACAGCAGCAAAACCAACAACTCCAAACCGAGTCTTGCCATAGTCAGGCACCCAGGCCAGTGAAGGTTGAACCTGGAACCAAGCCCCATGCCTGTATGCACCTCATGTCAGCACAGCCAGAAAACAAAACATGGAAAAAGATAACTAAACAAGAGGTTCCACATCCGAGCTGTGATAACATGCAGCAACGGAGCATTCTTGAGACCATGGAACAACATCTGAAGCAGTTTCAGGTCAAATCATTATTTGACCATAAGGCTCTTACTCTCAAATCACAGAAGCAAGTCAAAGTGGAAATGTCAGGGCCAGTCACGGTTTTAACTACACAAACCCCTGCTGCAGAACTCGATAGCCACACCCCAGCTCTAGAGCAGCAGACAATTCCTTCTTCAGAAAAGACACCAACCAAAAGAACAGCTGGTTCTGTTCTCAATAATTTTTTAGAGTCACCTTCCAAATTACTAGATACTCCTATAAAAAATTTATTGGATACACCTGTCAAGACTCAGTATGATTTCCCATCATGCAGATGTGTAGGTAAGTGCCAGAAATGTCCTGAGACACATGGTGTTTATCCAGAGTTTAGTAAATTTATCTTTAGAGATGGGATTTTCTTTTCTTTTTTTTTTAAATTTTTGAGTCTGGCAGCAATTTTTAAAGGCTCATAAAAACCTGAAGCTTACATTTCTTGTCTTTAAATTACAAATGCTTGTGCTGTGCAAGAGAGAATTTCACTTACATTTAGTTTTTCCAAAATGTTAAAACAATTGTGCATGCTTATTTTTTCTTGTGTTCAAACCTTTTAAAATATAGAGGTATCTGTTTTAGATTTTTCAATTTCTTTAACTCTTTTTATCTCATCTTCTGGAGAGACAGCCAGACAGCAAAAACATCTGTTAAAATGAAACAAATAACTGCCATATGCTAACTAATGTAGACGCTTTTAATACTTTTTAATTAGGGGAATGTTTTAGTAGTTTGACAAAGTTCATTTCTAGATGAGGGAGAATTTATCTTCAGTCTTGGTGAGTGGGGGCTGGGAGGTTCGTAATGCTGAAGTTCTGAATATTCACGAGGTTGCTCTTTCTCTGTTTTAAACATTTGAAATATTATATGATTTATATTCATTTTGATTCTGTTTTCTCTTTAAACTTTTTATCTTTTGGATAGAAATATGTAAATGTTATTTCCTTTTTATTTTTTTATTTTTGAAACAAGTGCCTTTGTTAAAATTCAAGTTTTGTGTGAGGTCTGTTGGAATAGGGAAACATTTTGCTGGTGGATGCAGATTCTATGCAGATGTATGTGGCGATCTTTAACTATAGCTACTCAGCTTAGATATTACACATTTGAAAAAACAAATGTTAAACTAATGTGACTACTGGTCCACTCACCCCGTGTTTTCCTCTTATAACGGGACACCCCACATTTTCTAGACAAATGGAGGGAGGGTGCCTACTGGCGCTTTGTGTGTGGTCAGTATTAGGTTGCCTCAATGGGCTAAAGTGCCACACATACCATAGATAATATTAGGTAAGTTATCTTCACTTTCAGCCCCTCCTCCTGTGACCCTACCCCTTTCCCCCCACTTTTCATCTGTGATAGTTTGTAGGTGGCTCTTCCTTTTACCTGACCCTCTCTCCAGTATCTTTTCTCTTCATAAATTATTCTGAAGTACATACATATATGGGTCTGGATTCAGTGTTTTTATTTTCAAGACAAAGTAATTTAATGTCATGGGGAGACGAGAGGAGAAGAAAAGGTATCTTGACCATATACTGAGCAGTCTCCCGGGGCTGAGATAAGACAGGGAATTTTATTGTTAATCTTTTAACATCCAAGTAGCAGGCAGGATTCTAGTTAGCTGTAAAAAAAAAATTCTCTTTAGTTTAAAAAATTGGATTGTAGTTGCTATTACATATAATATACTATAACTCCCACACTGTTTTCTTTGTTTAGTTCCCCGTGTTTGGTATAAAATAATTTCTCATACCATATCTGAAATGTAATTTAATACATTTTTATCCAACAATCAACATATACATATACTTAATTATTTCGCACATTTTCTAATAGATTACTCCATCACTTAACTCATTCGAAAGATAAAATGTGTAAAGTCACATTTAGGGCCCTTAATGTGCAGTTGGGGGATAAGCTTTGTGGATGTAGCCTTTATATTTAGTATAATTGAGGTCTAAAATAATAATCTTCTATTATCTCAACAGAGCAAATTATTGAAAAAGATGAAGGTCCTTTTTATACCCATCTAGGAGCAGGTCCTAATGTGGCAGCTATTAGAGAAATCATGGAAGAAAGGTAATTAACGCAAAGGCACAGGGCAGATTAACGTTTATCCTTTTGTATATGTCAGAATTTTTCCAGCTTTCACATACAAAGCAGTAAACAATTGTAAATTGAGTAATTATTAGGAGGCTTAGCTATTCCAGGGTTGCCAATACTACACACTGTGCTATTCACCAGAGTCACAATGTTTGACAGGACTAATAGTCTGTGAGCTGGCACGGGCTGCCCACTTTGACATGGATGCCAAAAAATCCAGGCATGAGCAAGAACCAGCCAGCCAGCCTGCCAGGCACTGGGTGCTGGCACTCACTGCAAAGGGAGGCCCCACTCTGGCTCTCCTACTTCGTGATAAAGTGTCACAGAGGAAGAGGGGGAAGTGTAGTATAAGAAAGAAAGCATTGAGTTAAATTCACCTAGAGTTGTAAAGGCATAGTTATCTTTAAGGAAGTTGTCCCTTAGTATGAGCAAAGGGCAAGTGTGATATACTGAATAGAAACAGAGATGTTCTGTTTATAGCTGCACTTTCTTTTTTCCTGTCAGTCACAGGTACGCAGGTATTTACCTGAATCTACACAGTTACTCCTGCATGTAGAAGACTCTTAAGAGCAAGATAATCAATGCAGAGAGACTTTCACATAGGTATCCACAGTCCTTGAGCTGTTTCTATGCTAGGGTGCCTTTTCTTTAAGAGGTAGGCAGTGTTGCCATCAAAATACTTTAGGAAACATTCTGAGCAGCAAGGATATATTCCACATAATTTTTGCCCCATTTCAAAATTATTAATTTCTAAATTAGCTAAAAAATTCACTAAAAAATCATTTAGTACATGTATTGACAAGTAATAAATAGTACCTTGGTCATAAGAGGAAATATCTATTTCTAGAACTATCCTATATTTTCAGAATTGCTGGATACTAGGTATTTGCCAGTTTCCTTTTTAAAAATGTGAGAGATTTTTGAGGAACAGTTCTAACTAAAATCTATTATGATTCCCTGTTTTAAAATAGTTAAATTTAGTAAAGGACAAAAATCAAATAGTATATATCTTAGAAGACTGAACTTAGCAAACTTAAAAAAGTCTTGTGCTTTATGAATTTATGTATAAAACTAAGCTTTCCCATTATTTCCACCCAACATATAATTTCAAAAGAGTTCATTATAATTATCAGTCAATTTTGATACTAAAGAAAAACAAGGCTTAAAGTCTGTTATCCAGTTTGCTTGACTTAGACCTATTTTTAAAAAAAATAAACCATTCATTTCTCAGGATGTGGTAATAGAATAAAATTATGCTCAAATGTTCAGTATTTTGGGTGCCTTTAGATTCATTTGCTAATTTTCTGTGTGTGTGTTTCTGTGGATTTCTTTAAGGTTTGGACAGAAGGGTAAAGCTATTAGGATTGAAAGAGTCATCTATACTGGTAAAGAAGGCAAAAGTTCTCAGGGATGTCCTATTGCCAAATGGGTAAGTGTGACTTGACGAGGCTTCTGGTCTACAGTTGAGTTTTTTGATTCATTCGTTTAACCCTGACATTTGGGATACCCAGATCAAAGAGTGATTTATACCAGTTAAAAGGAATATTCCTTATATTTATTTTATCATGTGTTGTCTCTTAAGAAAAAAAGACAAATTAGTTTTATAATCATGTACCAACCATATTTAATTGAAAGAACTGAATGGTGAGGTGAAGTTCCATTCAATTACCTGCTACATGTATAATTCTTCCTTTAAGTGCCTTCAGTTAATCTTTATGTTATCATTTATAAAAACCTTGAATTTTATGAAAAAGACATGCAAGCCTTCCCTCGAGAATGGCTTTAATTCAGGGGGCACTGCCCCTGCTGGACCCAGGGTAAACCCCCACTTTGTACATGGGCAGCAAATGGTAGGTTGCAGGTGGTGATAAATGTTGCCCTAACTGTGACCCAGACGTGAGAAAATATACATACATAAATCAATGCTGACATCTGCTGCAAGTGACCCTTGTTTTGTTTTGGTTGGGGTGGGGGGTGTCGGGGTGGAACGGTGACCTGCACAGGTGGTGCGCAGAAGCTGCAGTGAGGAGAAGCTACTGTGTTTGGTGCGGGAGCGAGCTGGCCACACCTGTGAGGCTGCAGTGATTGTGATTCTCATCCTGGTGTGGGAAGGAATCCCACTGCCTCTGGCTGACAAACTCTACTCGGAGCTCACCGAGACGCTGAGGAAATACGGCACACTCACCACCCGTCGCTGTTCTCTAAATGAAGAGTAAGTGACTGTTCTCTAAATGAAGAGTAAGTGAAGCCAGGGCCTTTCCTCTCCTTCCACTGACGGGAAAGCCTGGCCATTGGTTGGAGGGAAGAGAGTTGAACCTGTACTTTTACATTTATAAAACGGGGGTCAAAATGCCTGCTTCACAGTCATGCAGTAGGAGGTTATGTTTGCTAACGTGGGCAGCTTGAGGTGATTCCATTAGTATTTTGTACCTTCAGAAAAGGACCAGCTTGCCCAGCGCCTGTGCTCACATGAACTCAGTCATACCGTCAACTTGAAAATACTTGTGTGTCCACTTGCTGCAAATCACAACTCGTGTGTGTGCCTGGACATCACATTAGTAAGTACTGATACCACTTCTAAGTGGCAGTCTTTGAAACAGAAAGTATGTGCGGTGAGAAAATTTAGGATTCCCAGGTCAAGGACCTTAATTGTGTATACAGCAAACAAAATAAGGGGCCTGTAGAAGTTACAGGAAACCAAACTGATTTTGACTTCTGTTTAGTGTAGTTCATTATTTCAACAATAGTAATCACAATTGCTTCCATTTTTACTATGACTAAATAATTGAGAATTTAGTAGGTACAGGTATGCATTTTTTCCCAGGAACATAAATATTTGGAATGGAAGAGCAGGGTTTTACAGTTAAATATATTTAGTGTATCCAAGTGTTAGTATGTTTTTAGTTGTGCTCTTTGTTTGTTTTTAACCCCCTCCATTTGCAGGAAGTTGAAATCTTTTCTTGGAGAAAGCAAGTACAGATTATTATTCCTCCGCTGTGCTATTCTTGTATAACACTCAAAAATGATGGGATCATTCACCATGCTACCCTGAAATCCTACAGCACTGATTTTACTCACAACTGTTTCTAAAATAATTTTAATTTTACACTTATTCTTTTAGTCTCCTTTCTCTGTATCCACCAAACTGCACAGTAGTTCACAGAGCTTATGAAAATACTGTGCTGCGCCTTGTGACAACCCACTGTTAACCAAATTTGTTCTTTTTTTTTTTTTTTTTTTGTATTTTTCTGAAGTTGGAAACGGGGAGGCAGTCAGACAGACTCCCGCATGCGCCTGACCGGGATCCACCCGGCTTGCCCACCAGGGAGCGATGATCTGCCCATCTGGGGCGTCGCTCCATTGCAACCAGAGCCATTCAAGCACCTGAGGCAGAGGCCACAGAGCCATCCCCAGCGCCCGGGCCAACTTTGCTCCAATGGAGCCTTGGCTGTGGGAGGGGAAGAGAGAGACAGAGAGGAAGGAGAGCGGGAGGGGTGGAGAAGCAGATGGGCACTTCTGTGTGCCCTGGCCGGGAATCGAACCTGGGACTCCTGCACACCAGGCCGACGCTCTACTACTCAGCTAACCAGCCAGGGCCCAAATTTGTTCTTTTGCTTTTACTCTAACTGGTATGGTTTTACTAACATATCTAAAATAGTTTCTGTCTCTGGTCATGAAGGAGTGCAAATTAACTACAAGCGATCTTTTTAGAAAAGTTACGTTTTCTACATGAAGCTGTGACTTGGCTTTCTCTGGTAGTTATTTTGTATACCTCACTGCCATAAATCCACTTTTACAAATCCATAGTACAGTAGAAGGTAGAAGTTGCTGATTTCATAACACGTGACTCAGACTTATGCTGTTCTGCTTTAGGTGTAAAATACTGCTCAGTTTACCCTAACTTCCCTTGTTGTTCTTCATTTAAAAATATACTTAGGTGCCTTTATTAAAAAAATAAAAATGAGAGTTAAAGCCCCTTGAGCTAATTGTGGGTGATAGCATTTTTCTCAGGGATCAGTAACACTGCTTGTATTTTTAAAGCAGACTACCTCTTAGACTTGATGGCTTGAACTTCTAAACCACTGAGGAACTCGTGGAAATGGCAGTTATTTAAATTCATTGAAGTTTCATGCAACCTACATTTTACATTCTTTGTAATTGATTTAATTTTCATTAATAGTATATACATCTCTGGGATTTTTTTTCTCTTAAGGCTTTTCATTACTTCCTAGGAATGCCATTGCCTGAAATGGAATCTGACACATAGAAAGAAATTCTATGTTAAGAACTCTTCTAACGTGTGTTATTTTGCATTGGAAAATCAGAACAAAAATGGAGCCAGGGTCTAAGAAAAATTATATTTGGTCTTAATAGGAGGCAAGTCAAAACTATTAAAAGATGTACTTCCAATATTAAGTCATTTTAAAGGCCAATCTGTAAACTTGTGCTTATCTTTGCCTAGAATTTCAAGATGAAGATGAGTAATTATTTAGATGAAATTTTTAACTTTGGGCTATTTTCCAAATAGCAATTCTCCAAAAAAGGTACTTGAGAAACATGATTAAAATAGACACTTAAGCCCTGGCTGGACAGCTCGGCGGGTTAGAGCATCATCCCGAAACGCAGAGGTTGCAGGTTTAATCCCTGATCTGGGCACACACAGGAACAGAACGATATTTCTGTCTCTTTATCCCTTCCTCTCTTCCTCTCTTCCTCTCTTGCTAAAATCAATAAATAAACATTAAAAAAAATAGACACTTAACCAATGGCAACAAAGACTTTACTCAGATATACTTTTGAAGTTTTTTCTAACCCATAAAATAATTTTTATGTCTGGCAGGAGTTAAAATCATGACTTTTTTGCCAAGAACATAGGATAATATCAAATTGGAGCTGCTGACTAAGTTTAATGTTCAAAGCTGTGTGAGCCTCATCACTGACTTCTTACAAAGCCCGGTGCCCACATGCACCATAACCACCCACTGTGAGTCCAGGAAAGAACTCTGAGAGCAGCTTTCAGTGGGTAGTCAAAAATGGATTTTTACATTTTCTTTGAGCCAAACCAGCTGTTTCTCCTTTAAATATTTCCCTTTGAGATTTCCATTTTATGACTAAGCCTAACCAATATTTTTTTGGCAAGTAACTGTTGTGGGAGTATATCTGTCATTATAAAAAAGTAAAGCCAGAAATGCCTTCTGCCATGCTGGGTGATTTTTTCTTTTTTACGGTTTTTATTTATTGATTTTTAGAGGGGGAGGGTAGAGTAGCAGGAAGCATTAACTCATAGTAAAAAATAATAATTCTAAAATTTGCCTGGAAACCAAAGGCCCCCAATATTCAAAGCCATTTTGAGAGAAAAAAAAAACAAAGCAGAATCATACTTCCTGAATTCAAACAATATTAGAAAGCTATAGCAATCAAAACAGTATGGGAGTAGCATCAAAACAGACACATAGAAATACAGAGCCCCAAAATAAACCCATGCAAATATGGTCAGTTAATTTTGACAGAGGAGCTAGACTATACAATATGGGGAAAGGCAGTCTCTTTAATAAATGGTAACAGGAAAACTGGTTTTCTCATGCAGAAGAATGAAACTGAACTCCTCTCTTGCATCATGCACAAATCAACTCAAAATGGATTATAATCTTGAACATATAACCAGAAACTACATAAAACTCCTTGGAAAAAAAACAAAGGAGGTGTGGAGAAGAAACTTTCCTCTACCCATCTGGTTCTTCCAGCTTATCTACTAATTAAATCAACATGAGACAGATTAACAAGAGTAAATAACCAAGTATAATTACATGTGGACATAAGGCTACACCACATACATGAGTCAGAAACCTCACATGCTCGAGAGACTCAGAGACAGAAAGGGAAAATGAGATGTATATAATATTCTGAATTATGCCCCTTTGGATTTCAGAAGGGAGGAAGGTCATTTGCAGACTGGACATTAGGAAGAAGAGATATTCGATAATTAGAAGTTAGCCTTGCCCTGTAGATAAGTCATAAAAATTATTTCTGGTGATAGTCTTATACACAAGTCCCCTAAATACATTTTTTAAAGGAGAGGTACACAAGTTTCTTGTAAGCCCAAAGGGCCTCTGCAGCCTTTCAAAATAATTCACCTGCCAAAGTGGCACATCTCAGGGAGGCCTGGACTGCACTCCTTCAGGAGTAAACTTTTTGGCATTCAGTGATTTTTTATTTTGGCAACAAAAGCAAAATAAAAAAGTGTGACCACATCAAATTACAAAGGTTTTGCACAGCAAAGGAAACTATCAATAAAATGTAAAGGAAACCTATGGAATGTGAGAAAATATTTGCAAATCACATTTCCAACAAGAGGTTAATATCCAAAATATACAAAGAACTCACAGAACTCAATAGCTGGAAAAAATACATTAATTTGGGCAAAGGACCTAAATAAACACTTTTATATAAAAAACATACAAATGGTCAACAGGTACATGAATGCTGCTGCTCCTCATCACTGGTCATCAGAGAAATGCTAGTCTAAACCACAATGCTCTATCTCTTCACACTTGTTAGGATGTCTATTATCAAAAAAAACGAGAGATAGCAAATACTGGCAAGAATGTGGAGAAAAGGGACCTGGTACACTCTTTTGGGGAATGTAAACTGGTAGAGCCACTATGAAAAACGTATGGAGAGTCCTCAAAAAATTAAAAATAGAACTACCATATGATCCAGCTATATATCCGAGGAAATGAAATTATTATCTCAAAGAGATTTCTGCACTCCAATGTTCATTGCAGCATTATTCACAGTAACCAAAGTGTGAATATAACTTAAGAGTCCATCAACAGATAGTGGGTAAAGAAGATGTATTTGCGTACACAGGCACGCGCGTGCACACGCACAAGAATACCATTCATTCTTAGAAAAGGAAATCCTGACATTTGTGACAACACGGATATACCTGCAGGGCATTATGCTAAGTGAAATAAGCCAGGTAAATACTGCATGATAACACATATATGTGAAATAAAAAGAAAAACAAAAGAAAGTTAAACTCCTAGAAGCAGAGTAGAAAAGGGGATGCGAGAGGCTCAGGAGCAGGAGAAATAGGAAGAGGTTTATAAAAGGATACAATATTTCAAATATAAAATAAAGTCTGAGGATCTAATGTATAACATGACTATAGTTGATAACACTGTATTATATATTTGGAATTCATTAAGAGAGTTGAACTAAAAAGTTCTTTACATACAATAAATAAAAAATAAAAAGTAAATAAGTGGGATGATGTGTGGATTAACTACATGAGGAACCGTGTGACAATGTATACATATATCAGACCATCAAGTTGTTCACTTTAAATATCTTACAATTCTACTTGTCAATTATACTTCAGTAAAACTGAAAAAATGCCTACCAAATCTAGTTTTCCTACTAGGTTATTTTATCATGTTTTATTTTTTAACTTCTAAGCTTGTCTGTTTATTGCTCTTAAGATATATTTGACTTGGGCTGTGAAATCATGGTAGTGTGTTTTAGTCAAGAACTAGAAAGCACTCAGAAGCCCCTCAACAGTAGAATGGTTAAGTTGTGGCCTATGATGGAAAACAACTCACTGAAAAGAATACATGAATAAAGTACAGCATGTGCAACAACGTGGATGGATATTCTAAACATTCTGTTGTAAAAAAGCAAGACACAAATAAGCTTATACTATAAAACACATCCGTGTGTATGTATTATAAATGTAGTTTTGCCTATTTTTATATTATATACAATATATTTATTACTAATGTATTAATATGGTATTTTTATACTAATAGGCAAAACTATATACACACGTGTATATATACACACCCATATACATTGTGTACAGTAAGTTATAGTATCCTATCTATATATATAAAATAGGCAAAACTATGTGTTTGTACATATATTCTATATATATGTAAAATAGGCAAAACTAATCTTTTTTGATAGAAGTTACTATTTGGGGGACAATGCCTGGAAGGAAGAATTAAGAGGAGATTCTGGAGTACTAATGTTTTGTTTCTTTATTTGGATGCTACTCTCTTGGGTATTATTTTGTTGTGAGCATTTGCAAGCTGTAAAATTATGTGTACTTTCCTGTGTATGTATTATACGACAATAAAAAGTGTTTAAATTGTATTTTAAAGTCAACTGAAATGGTTCTTTTCTAATGTGGTTATGTTACAGCTTAATATAGAGTTAGATTCAACATCCCTTAAAACTAATTTGCACTCATACTGGCCCAGAGTGTGAGATGGGTAGCCGAGGTCATGCTATCCAGAGCCATGAACTTGATCCTTTGATTTCTCAGGAGAACCTGTGCCTGTCAGGGGCTGGACCCAGAGACCTGTGGTGCCTCCTTTTCTTTTGGTTGTTCGTGGAGCATGTACTATAATGGATGTAAGTTTGCCAGAAGCAAGATACCAAGAAAATTTAAGCTGCTTGGGGATGACCCAAAAGAGGTTTGTTTACTTCCTGATGTATAATCTCTTTATTTTTCAAGGAGAATTCATGAGCACAGATGAACAATATGATATATTCCATTAATCTCTAACAAAGAATTTCATCTCAGAGATGATTCAACAAAATTTTTGCTAACCTAAAGACACATTATAAGTTACTAAGTTAGCATAATAATAACCATTATACCAAAGTAAGATAAAACTTGACCAACATGAACTCTTTATACCTATTGGCTTTTCTTTATGTTTTATGTTAACTCCAGTTAAAACTTCAGTGCTGTAATTTTTTCTGTTGTAACTGATAATGGAAGTCATATTCATGACTGCCACATTCAGAAAAGACCACTTCTAGTCACATCACATCTGGAGATTTGGTCATTTAGTTACTATACTGAGTACATTTAGAGTTTAATATAAAAGTATAACTGTAATAAATGAATACTGATCTCTTAATCAGATCACTTTGGCTTTTGTCTTTTCTCAATATATATATTTCTCAAAATATAACTTTCAGGTTTGTATTAACTAACAACTTTTGGGTAGCATGCATTCTAGAGTACGCTAATTAAATAATTAGAAAATCTCAGTATATTTAACTTAGATGTGACCAAATTTTTATTTATTCTTCAAACCTTATAATTATCTTTCAAATTTTAAATGCAACTAAAATATGCATTGATACTATGGATATTATAATATTGATGTGTCCTAAATGAAAAGTGTATTAACTTTATTATTCATGACTATAATAGTAAGTGGAAGTATAATAAAATGCAAAAATTCTTGAAATTCTGATATATTTTTTCATAGGATCATATTTTCAATAAATTATATTACTTTAAATGTGCTAGATGTCCTCTTTTCATAAGAAAAGAATGAATATTTAATAAGCCTAATGAAGAGTAGCAATTTTGCATACTGTCAGCCACTTTAATTTTCCACACTGGAGAGCCTTCTCATCACTGTCTTATAAATGTGTATCGCTCCAGCCAGGTTCCACGTAAACTACATCCAGAGAATGGCTAGAACACCCTCCCTCTGTTAGGCGGGGAGCTCCCCTTAGAAGCCTCACCTTCTCAAATGCAAATGAGTGTACCTCGGCCTGGTGGTTCCATCTCCCAAGAGTTTTAGAGAAATATGAACATGAAATGAGAACTTCTAAGGGTGATTAGAACAACTGAGTGTCACCACCTACAGTTCTAAAAAGCATATTACTTTGAAAAATCTGGTCTTTTTCAGGGAGGGAGTGTAACTGAACATGTTTCCTTGCAAGTAAACGTTACAAAGTTCCTCCTGTATACCACATTCTAGTTCTGAAAGTTTCATTTATATTTGAAGCATCTAGTCATTTTTCATTGTTATATAAAGAGATCATTTCAAATTTTGAAATGCTAGATTAATAAACATTTAAAAGTATAAAGATTAGAAATAGGCAAATTAAACCAAACACATCCTTTTAATTGCTTATCTTCCTTGGCAGCTAATTGGAGAGGGAGCAGAGAGGGTGAGCTCTTTAGGACCATGCCGTTTCATCCTCCTGACCATACTACCAGCATAAGCTTCTATTTATAAAATGCCAAATAGCAGCATGCAAAGTAGAATGTTGATTAATCTTATGAAAATACTGTAGAGCTAGATATTTAATAGCACATGGAAAAGGAGGTACAGTAATATGCAGCCTGTACTTTCACTTACAAGAGGTGATGTTACGATACTTTAGTTATTTAGTAAGAAGAGCAGTAAATAATGACTTGGATCTAAGATATGGGGGGATCTAACTGATAGTCTTTCTCATATACAACGAGAACGGATTTAGAATTAATATGCAGAATTACTCACTTGATACAGGAAGAGAAACTGGAGTCTCATTTACAAAACCTGTCCACTCTTATGGCACCGACATACAAGAAACTTGCACCAGATGCATATAATAATCAGGTAAGTTAAATAATTGAGAATGATTAACCATGTACTTATTTTTGATGACCTACCTACCTACTTCCAAAATATTTTTGAAACAATGATTTTTCTCTTTTTTCTAATTTTTACTCTAATTGTTGAAGTTACCA
Source organism: Saccopteryx leptura (assembly GCF_036850995.1). Lineage (NCBI taxonomy): Eukaryota > Metazoa > Chordata > Mammalia > Chiroptera > Emballonuridae > Saccopteryx > Saccopteryx leptura. The sequence continues at coordinate 88,229,398 of NC_089507.1, forward strand.
CAGTGTTCTGTTTTTGGTAAATAAAACGTATACCACTTTTAATCTGCACTTAAGCTTTTCAGTCTTACAATATCTACTAATCTGGTTCTGATATAAATAATTTTGTCTCTGTAAGCAGGCTTTGGTGACCAATTAAAATTATGTGGCCCAAACTATAGGTTCCAACCACTTTCTCTTTTCACAGAAAGTCTGTCATATAAAACTCTGTGTTTACTACTTTGTAAGATGCCAGATTTTGCTCCAAGCAAATATATTTTTTTCCTATTTAATAAGTATGTTCTATCTACACTGTACCTATTTAGAAGGCTAGGCTTTCTAAAATATTTGTTCAGAAATACTCACGAAGGTGGCAAAAGACTATAAAAGTCTTTCCTGTTTCAGTAATATCAAAAAGAGCATGGAATGAAAGCCTGTTACAAAACCAGATACTGTGTTTCATCAGTGTGGACATAAGTATGAGCAGTGTAGATTTTCTGTCTCTACAGTGTCTTCTCTAGAAGAGACATAGCTATGTAAAATAGCAATTACAGAATAATACAGGAACAGCTGGGACAGAAGTATACATGCATTTCTGAAGAAACAAAGAGGTTCTCTCTGAAAGTAAAGTACAGATGTAAGGTCATAAATCCTTCAACTTCATCATAAAGTTAAGAAAGCTCCATTTTTGTAGCTTAAGTGTGTTTTGGAGGTGAGGGAAGTGAAGTGATTTAATTTAAAAAGGGTCATTCAACTAGCCAAGTAAATGAACTATAACTTATATTTGTGAAGATTAAACTGTAAAAGAAGTAAGCTGTTGCAATCATTGGGCAAGAGATGATAAAGTCCTAAATTAAAGAAATGGCAATAGTGATAGAGAAAAGGAAGTAAATAGGTGAAATATATGAGATAGAACTTATAGAACTTAGTGATCAGTTGGATTTGAAGATGAGCAAAAGAGAATTTGAGATTCTACCAAATCTGGCTTGAATAGGTTGTTCTATTTGTATCAGGAATCAGTGAGGAAACGTAAATTTGGACAATAGAAGGGGAACATGGTAAATTTCATTTTGGACATGCTAGGTTTTATATACTTCTGGAGTAATTATCTGGAAGATAGGAAGAAAAACCCAGGCTAGCACTGCAGATCTGGGAGTTGTCAAAAATGCAGGAAGTAGTTGAAGTTGAGTATGTAGGTGTGAATGCCTATTTTTCAGAGTAGAAATTATAAAGAGGAGAAAGCTAATGGTAATGATGGGGTTCTGGAGCACATCGACATTTTATGGGTAAGTGGAGAGAGAGAAACCAGTGAAATAAGTACTAGAAGTAGGAGCAGTGAAGGAGGAGAGGTTAAAGACTTTAAGGAAAGAAGGCGATATGGGTGGAGGAAAACTGGAGGGGATGAGAAGTTATGGAGCAGAGTACACACCAAAAAGGGTTCCGGGAAGTATGGAGGGAAGCAGTGCATTTGGCAAACACTTAACATTGAAGACTAGTGAGATTAGATTAGGTTAATAGCAGAGACAGACAGAAGACCAGCCCTAATAATGCTTCAGCCACTCTTATTTCAGTTATAGACTTTAACCCTTTTCTTAAACTTTGTGGACTTTAACACTTACCCTAAACTTCACCCCTTTTTTTTAGTGGGAGCAAAGGAAGCAGATTTAACGATGATGGTCTGTTTTGTAAATTGTTTTATGTAACAATATAAGATTTTAGAAATATATGTGAATATCTATGAATATTATTTTAAATATTATTTATAATAGTAGGACTAAAACTATTATTTTAAAACTTTACCTATTTTAGTTACCTGTATTTAAACCTTACCTATTTTACCACAGAAAAGTTTGGGATGCTTTAAGTCCTGTTGAGAAAGAATTCTGGGTGAGAAATGCAATAAATCAAGCTATAAAAAGAAGAAAATGAATTGTCTATGTTGCTAAATTTTGTTTGGCTGCTTTCTATTGAATGAATTTTTTATAGGTACTATTAATCAAATGGTTTTAGCTGGGGAAAGGGACAGAATAACAAAGCATTGGTGTTCTATTTACTCCTTTGATTCTCATTGTAGACTCTCATACATACCTGATTTACTCAGCATTTATCTTCTACTCTATTACATTTTCTTTGGAGTATTTTATGCAATTCCTGAATGTGGAGTACCCAAAATATAAAGGTACTCAAAAAATTTTAAGTTACAACAAAATGCTTATATATAACTCCTGAGATGTGTTTCAGTATTTATATATGAATAAATGTGTAGATGCACTAATCAATGGGCGTAAAGTTTCAGTTAAGCAAGATAAACTGTCAAGATCTGCTGTAAAACATGTATTCTTATAGTCAACAATAACGTATTGTACACTTAAAATTTTGTTAGAAGGGTAGGTCTCATGTTCAGTGTTCTTACCACAGTAAAATAAAATTTAAGTACATACACACATTAAAATAGATGTAATGTCTCTATAAATTAATTCAATTAGTGGCTGTAAATGGATAGGATGGTTTTTATATTGCATGGTTGGTACTATTGGTAATGTTCACTTATGTGTCTTTAACATGGTTTAGAGATAATTAAAAAAAAGTCATGTAGTCTTTCCACACAGTAAGTGGGAAGATGTTCTGAGTTATGGATGCTGTCAAGACCTGTCATTTGACCTTTGCCTGATTCTCCCAACTGGATATGTTGTCTTTATTTCTCATATCTGGATGTGTTTCCTTGCTTTATTCTCTGTTTTCTTAGTTAAAGTCTTATTTGCTCAAGTTAAGCTTCTTTGGTTCTTCAAAGCATTTCTTCTGTCAACTCCATAGAATTAGAACATAGTTATTCTCAGCTTAAATATTCTTTCTTTATATCTTCCCAGTAGACTTATATTTACTCAATCTTTTCTGTGGTTGTCTTAACATTAAATTTTAGGCCTGAATTAGCAGGCTCAAATCTCAAAATCATGGGCTTTCATCATATGTAGAGCTAAGATTTTAGACCAGTGCTATCCAAGAGAACTTTCTATGACAACAGAAATATTGTCTCTCTGTGCCATTTAGTATGATAGCTGCCAGCCACACATGGTTATTAAACACTTGTTAGGTGGCTAGTGCAGTTGAAGTAATGAGTCTTTATTTTTACTTTTGTTAGTTTAGATTTAAATAGCCACATGTAGCTAGTGGCTACCATATTGAATAGTACAGTTTTATATCATCACAAAGCCATGCATGTAGAACTATCTTCCAGACGTGGAGATGAATTTTCAGTAATTCATTGACCAACCCCAGCATGGTATTTCTTATAAGCTGACATAAATCTATCTAATGACCAACTAGATTTTCTATACATTTTTATTCAAGGGACAGAATGATGCTGACTAGACCACAGTATGGACTAAACAGTCACAAACCACACAGATATGAAAGAAAGTGGTAAACACCTTCACTTTCCTTTGGCCAGAGTTATCAGTTTTGATACACAAATATGCTATGTGAACCCAGTAGTAAATAATATTCAAGCCATCAAAAGACATCATGTTGTGAGTTCTGCTTCTAGGCATAATTTACTTTTACACTGTAAGAAAAACAACATAATACATGAAACAATTTTTTTATACATAGGAGAAGAAAAAGTACAAGATAGTAATGTTAGAGAGAAAGGGAAATAAAAAAGGTCAACCTGTGATTACCATAATTTATTTCCTAAGGAGCACATTAGGCTTTAGGATGGAAGGAGGATCCTAAACAGACCCCCGGGTTATCTATGCATTAAAGAAACAAAGCTCAGAATATGGGCACGTAAGGTCATAGAATTCACAATTCAGAGTGCCAGGGAGGAAAAAACATCATTGAGAAGAGCTCCCAGTATCTATAGAGGGTTCTGCTTGAATCTTCAGATGATTACGGAGCAGTGCACACCTGGGAAGAGATTACCATGGCTGCAGAAAGAACCAGCAAAAAGAGCAGGCAGAATAGTCCCTTGGTTTTATACAGGATCAAGAAAGATTTAGTTAATACTTTTTTAGAAGGAAAAAATCTATCAACTTGCAAAATGGCAAATTGCATATTCAGAATCTTAAGGCCTTGGTCGCAGAAGCAGATTAGTCTATTCTGGTCCCATGTAAAGATGTTTAAAATCAAGACTTGAAAGCATCAGATTCCAAATAACTCAACAGCATCCCAGGACAAAGACTTGAAAACATTTTAAAACATGGTAAAATTTATAATATCTAGCATTCCATCAAAAATTACTAGGCATACAAAGAAACAAAAAAATATGACCCATAACAAGGACAAGGAAAAAAGAAATCAATAGAAATAGTTCCAGGAATGACATGATAACAATATATAGAGAAGGACATTAAAATACCTATCCCATACATATTCTATATAGGAAAGTATGAGCATGATAAAGAATGCTAACCTAAGAAGATATGAAAAAGACCCACATTATGCCTTGGCCAGTTGGCTCAGTGGTAGAGCATTGACCTAGCTTGTGAGGTCCCAGATTTGATTCCCAGTCAGGGCACATAAGAGAAGCAACCATCTGCTTCTCCACTCCTCATCCTCCTCTTTCTCTCTCTCCCCCTTCTCTCTCTCTTCCCCTCCTGCAGCATGGCTCAATTGGTTTGAACACATTGGCCTAGGGCGGCTCCATGGAGCTTCTGCCTCAAGTACTAAAAATAACTTGGTTGTGAGCATGGCCCCAGATGGGTTGCCAGGTGGATCCCGGTTGGGGCACATGTAGGAATCTGTCTCTCTATCTCCCATCCTCTCACTTGGGAAAAGAAGAAAAAATAAAAAGGCCCATATTAAACTTTCAGAAATGAAAAATGTATGGTATCTTGGTAAAAATATATACTAAATGCAATCAACAAGAGATTAGTGAACTGGAATACGTAGCAAAGTAAATTTCCAAAATGAAATAAAGAAAAAAATTGGAAAAAAAAGAATAGATCAATGATCTATTATAGATGAAACTAATTATTATACTAATATATCAAGAGTCCTAGAAGGAGGTAGGGTACAGAAAATTATTTAAAGAAATAATAGCTAGCCCTGGCCAGTTGGCTCAGTGGTGAATGTCGGCCCCGACCCAGCATGTAGAAGTCCCGAATTCGAGTCCCGGTCAGGGAACACAGGAGAAGTGCCCATCTGCTTCTCCACTCTTCTCCCTCTCCTTCCTCTCTATCTCTCTCTTCTCCTCCCACAGCCAAGGCTCCATTGGAGCAAAGTTGGCCCTGGTGCTGAGGACAGCTCTGCGGCCTCCACCTCAGGCACTAGAATGGCTCTGGTTTCAATGGAGCAACACCCTAGATGGGCAGAGCATCGCCCCCTGGTGGGAATGCTGGGTGGATCCCAGTAGGTCACATGCAGGACTCTGTCTGTTTACCTGCTTCTAACTTTGGAAAAATACATAGTAATAATAATAATAATGGCTAATTTTTTTTCAAATCTGTTAAAAATTATAGACGCATTGACCCCAGAAGCTCAGCAAGTCCCTAACAGGTTTAAAGAGACATGCAGTAAACTGCATAAAAGGTGCATAGAAATCAGTTTACTTAGCCGATAATAAAGAGGAAAATATGAAAAGCATCGGGAGAATAAAAAAAGACATGTCTAACAAGAAAAATAATAAATACAGGAGACCTCATATCAGAAAAAAATGCAAGAAAGAAGATAGAGGAGAAATATCTTTAAAGTACTGAAAGGAAAAAAACCTGTCAACTTAGAGAATCAGTGAAACAACTCTTAAAAAAGACAAAATAGTGACATCAGAGAAATGGCACCGTGAGGGGTGCTCCTGATATCTCCCCCTGAAATTTCAACAAATTCAATAACTAGAGACAGTAAAACAATCTCAGGAGCATCTGAAATACACATATACCAAACAAAGGTACAATTGGGTGAAAAGGTGGCTGAATATATAATCCACTCTGAAGGAAGTAAGATGGAGAATGGAGTATTTCGCTTTCCTCACTGATCTGAGGAAGGGCTACTTTTGCTTGGAACTGAGAGGAAGGGAGGGCTAGGAGCGAGAGAAGAAGCTGGGCTAGGGCAGACAATCAAGCCGAGAAGAGAGCGCTGACTCAGAACTAGTGTGAACAGCAGATTCCAGCAGAGGTGGCCAAGCGGGTGTCCTGCGGAGACTGGCACTAGAGCAGCTTTGGGCTTTGTTCACTCCAGGTCTGCGATCTCGGGTGGTGTGCGAGTGGCTCCACCTGGCACCTCTGGCATGGGCACGTGCGTTCATGGACAGAGGGGCTAGGCTGGAGACTATCAGCAGTGGACTTCTGTGTGGGCTGTAGCCAGAGTTTCTGTGTGGTCCCAGCTCCCCAACCAACAGCACAGGAAGTACACAAGAGCCGGGATCCCTAGGCTTGTACCTGAGGGGGGGGCCTCCACCAGCCGATACAGATTACAAAGCACATTCTCACAGAGCAGACCTCAGAGAGCACTGTGGAAGTGGTGGGGGCTAAGGGCTGGGTGCACAAGCAGCTTGCTGCAGGCTACCAAATGGCACAAGGGAGAGGCCTGTGGAGATCAGGCCTGCGGAGCATTGAGGCAAACTAGACATACCTGGGACCCTTAGAAAGGAACCTGACCAGCAGCTGACTCACTGCCCTGCCTGCTTACGCTGTTGGCTCTGGTTGACAAAGCCTTACCCAGAACTGTGCTTTGACCGGACTTGGAGGAGGGACTTGGCAGCTCTTAGGGCCTCTTGCTCTGCAGGGAGAGGCTGGGGCAACTTACCACTAGACGATACAGGTTACAAAGCACATTCCCGTGGAGCAGACCTCAGAGAGTACTGCGGAAGTTGTGCGAGCTGGGCTGCAGGCTTCCCAAGAGGGCACAAGGGAGAAGCGTGTGGAGATCAGACCTGCAGAGTGCTGAGGCAAACTAGACATACCCAGGGACCCTTAGAACAAAGCCTGACCAGCAGTTGGCTTAGTGCCCTGCCTGCTTATGCTGGCGGCTCTGGTTGACAAAGCCTTACACAGAACTGTGCTTTGAGTGGACCTGGAGGAGGGATATGACAGCTCTTAGGGCCTCTTGCTCTGCAGGCAGTGGCTGGGGCAACTTCCTGCCAGCCAATACAGGTTACAAAATGTATTCCCGCAGAGCAGACCTCAGAAAACACTGCAGAAGTTGTGCAGGCTGGACTGCGGGCTTCTAAACAGGGCACAAGGGAAAAAGCCTGGGAAGAGTAGACCCACAGAGTGCTGAGGCATACTAGACATGCCCAGAGGCTCTTAGAAAGGCACCTGAAAGGCAGTTGCCTCCCTTCCCTGCCTGCTTATGCTGGTGGCTCTGGTTGGCAAATCCTTAACCAGAACTGTGCTTACAGCAGGCTGGAGGGGGGACTGGGCAGCTCTTAGTACCTCTTCCTCTGCAAGCAGTGGCTGGGACAATGTCACAGCTGGGTCCCCAGGTGCTGGATCAAAAGGAGAGATGTGAGGAGAGGCACCAGACAAATTGACTCTCCCATTGTCAGAGCTGGCAAACCCTAACAAGCCCTGCCTACCAACAGGACTGAGGCCTAGTTTATGTCATTGCCATAGCATCACATCAACTGCAAATCTCTAATCAAGAGTGCCACAGGGGCAAAACCTGTGGACAGCACCAAGGGTCAAAAAGAAAAAGAAAAAAGAAGATAACCTCTCAAAACCAGGAAAAAATCATGCTTTTTATAACTTATTTTCATTTTATTTCTTGCATTTTTCATCTTTTTTTCCCACTTTGGTCATTTTATCCTCTTTCCATCTTATTCTTTCCTTTTCATTTTGAACTTCATTACCCATAGGTGTTACATTTTCCATTCTTGTTTTTTTTTAATGAGGGTTACATTCCAAAAACCTTAACACTTTTTTTTCTTTATCTTTCTTTTCTCTTTCACTTTTTTTTCTCATTCAATTGTCATTCACAAACAAATTATTTTATTCTAGATTCAATTTTTTTGTGGCATTTTATGTGTTTCTTACTTCATTTTTTATCTCTTTGTCATTTTCCCCCAACTCAGGCTCTCCAGTCTATGTAGTTTTTGTTCCACTTAGCACAATAGAATTTTCATTTTTTCACTGTAATATTTTCAATTATTTTTAATCTCTTATTAGTGTTATTAACAATACCAGTCTCAAATCTCATTAAGGAAAAGGAAATCAAATATCATGGATACAAAGGACAGAGATGTAGCTCAGACAGATGAGAAATCTACAGAAAAAAATTTCAATTGCTTGGAAACCTTGGAGTTAAATGACAGAGAATTAAAAATTGAAGTCCTAAAAATACTCAGCGAAATACAAGAAAGCACAGAAAGGCAATTTAGAGAGCTCAAAAAACAATTCAATGAACAAAAAGAATCATCACCAAAGAAATTGAACTATGAAGATGAATCAAACAGAGATGAAAAACTCAATTCATGAACTGAAAAATGAGGTAACAGGCTTAATTAATAGAACAGGCCAGATAGAGGAGAGATTAGTGACAAAGAAGACAGGCAACTAGAGACACTACAGAGAGAAGAGGAGAGAGACTCACGAATTTAAAAAAATGAGAAAGCCATACAGGAATTGTCTGACTCCATCAGAAAGAGCAACATAAGAATAATGGGTATATCAGAAGGAGAAGAGAGAGAAAATGGATGAAGAACATATTCAAACAAATAATAGATGAGAACTTCCCAAGCCTGTGGAAAGAATTAGAGTCTCAAATTCAAGAAGCAAACAGAACACTGAGTTATCTTAATCCCAACAAGCCTACTCCAAAGCACATCATAATGAAATGATCACAACCAATGACAAAAATTCTCAAGGCAGCCAGGGAAAAGAATACAACATATAAAGGAAGGCTCATTAGATTATCATCATATTTCTCAGCAGAAACTCTATAAGCCAGAAGAGAGTGGACCCCAATATTTAAAGTTCTGAGAGAGAAGAACTTCCAGCCAAGAATACTATATCCATCAAATCTTTCTTCAAATACAAAGGAAAAATAAAAACATTCACAGATATAGAAAAAATGAGGGAATTTATCACCAGCAAACCCCCACATCAGGAAATACTAAAGGGGTTTATCCAACCAGATACAAAGAACAAAACAAAACTACAAGTAAAAGATCCATCAAGATCACAATAAAAACAAGGTAATCTGTGACAACAAAACCAAAAAAGGGGAGAGAACAAAGATTAACAGTAGCAAAGGAGGATGGAGTGCAGAAGCACTCATGAGATAATGTACTACAATGAACATGATATGTATCCTTTTATATTACTTAATGGTAACCACCCCTGAAAAAATCACCACAGAAACACATGGCTTAAAAAAAGAATAAACTGCAGGAGGAAGTATGGAATACAACCAAACAAAAACAAATGATAGAAAACCAAAGAGAAGAACCAAACAAGATACAAAGCTATCAGAAAGCAATATATAAAATGGCAATAGGAAACCCTTAAGTGTCAATAATTATACTAAATGTAAATGGATTGCACTCACCAATAAATGGACACAGAGTAGCAGAATGGATTAAAAAAGAAAATCCAACTGTATGCTGCCTTCAAGAAACACATCTGAGCTACAAGGATAAAAACAAATTTAAAGTGAAAGGTTGAAAAATGATTCTCCAAGCAAATATCCAAAGGAAAGCAGGTGTAGCCATACTCATATCTAACAATGCTGACTACAAGACAGCAAGGGTAATCAGAGACAAAGATGGTCATTTCCTAATGATAAAGGGGACATTGAATCAGGAAGACATAACACTTCTTAATATATATGCACCAAACTAAGGAGCACCAAAATATATAAGACATCTACTAACTGACATAAAAATAAAGTACGACAAAAATACAATCATATAGTGATGCCTTGAGATACGAGTTTAATTCGTTCTGTAACTGCACTCATAAGTCAGTCAACTCGTATATGAAACAAATCTCTTCCATTTAAAATAACTGAAATAGATTTAATCCGTTCCAGCCCTGTGAAACATCCCCAAACCATCCTAAATTATGAAAAAAAAAACATGTTTTTAATTAAGAAACACACATGTATTCTTTACCAATGCATAACAGAATATATGAAATAAAAGAAAAAAGTGTTATTTAGTACTGTATTCTTACCTTGGAGACAGACGAGTGCAGCTAACAGGTGAATGGCGGAGGAGGAGGGAGGGAAGAAGGGATGCAGGCACTGTAGACACATAAACTAAAACTGCACTTAACACTAAATGTAAACTAAAACTGCATTTTCTTTACTTTAAACAAAACTAAGACTGCACTTTCTTTACTTAAAATGAAACCACAAACACTTAATTTTTTAAAATGCACATAACTTTAAACTTAACCTAAGCTTAACATTACGTGTTTTTCATTTAATCACCGGTTTTTGCCTTTTTGGCTGCACTTTTGGCATTTTCACTTGCAGGACTTTTAAATAAAAATCTATCCAAAGAGATTTGCTTTAGCCTGCCTTTTAAAATGTTATGGAAATGTGACAAACAAGTGTCATTAAAAAGTGCTGAAGCACGACCAGTTGAAACTTTTTCTAGGTGTTTCTTTTCAATGAAACTTGAAAGCTTCTCCCACATTGCCTGGTTGAAACTTTCTGAGTGTTTCTTTTTTTTTTTTTTTTTTTTTTTTTCTGAAGCTGGAAACGGGGAGAGACAGTCAGACAGACTCCCGCATGCGCCCGACCGGGATCCACCCGGCACGCCCACCAGGGGGCGACGCTCTGCCCACCAGGGGGCGATGCTCTGCCCCTCCGGGCCATCGCTCTGCTGCAACCAGAGCCACTCTAGCGCGTGGGGCAGAGGCCAAGGAGCCATCCCCAGCGCCCGGGCCATCTTTGCTCCAATGGAGCCTTGGCTGTGGGAGGGGAAGAGAGAGACAGAGAGGAAGGAGGGGGGGCGGGGGTGGAGAAGCAAATGGGTGCTTCTCCTGTGTGCCCTGGCCAGGAATCGAACCCGGGTCCCCCACACGCCAGGCCGACACTCTACCGCTGAGCCAACCGGCCAGGGCCCTGAGTGTTTCTTTTCAATGAAACTTGAAAGCTTCTCCCACATTGCCAGCATGTTTTTAATTTCACTTGTAGAAATCACTTCCTCCGACTCTACCTCTTCCTCACTACTAATCTCTTGCAGAAGCTCCGTATGTTGCATCATCTGTTGCTCCTTCAACTCCTCAGTTGAGAGTTCCTCCTTATGTTCCTCAACGAACTTGTTTACATCACCCTCAACTACCTCCAGACCCATCGACTTTCCAAGGAACATAATCTCCTCCAACGCTTCTACCTCAGTCTTGGTCTCTGGTTCAAATCCTTCAAAGTCCCTGTCTGCAACATCAGGCTATAACTTTTTCCATGCCGAGTTCAAGGTTTTTCTTATAACTCTTACCATGCCAAGTCAATAATGCATAAACATATCATGATGTTGTAGTGATCTTTCCAAAACTCTCGAAGGGTTAGATTTGTATTTTCAGTCACCTCAAAGCAGTGGCAGAACAAGTGCTTTGTGTAAAGCTTTTTAAAGTTGTAAATGACCTGCTGATCCATAGGTTGCAAGATTGAAGTCGTGTTGGGTGGGAGGTAGAGGACTTTCACAAATTTGAACTCATCAAGAATGTCATCTTCAAGACCAGGTGGGTGGGCTGGAGCATTTTCAAGGATTAGTCAAGCTTTCATCGGTAGTTTATTTTCTTGAAGATATTTCTTCACTGCAGGACCAAAGACAAGTTTTACCCATTCAATAAAAAACTGCCGTGTAACCTATGCCCTAGCATTGGCACGCCACATAACCTGCAGTTTTTCTTTAAGAATCTTGTGAGTCTTAAAGGCTCAAGGATTTTTGAAATGATACACTAGCCTTGGCTTTACTTTACAGTACTGCTAGCATTTGCACACAATGCAAGGGTCAGATGATCCTTCATGGGTTTATGGCCTGGCAGCTTCTTCTCCTCTGCAGTGATGAAAGTCCTCCGGAGCATTTTTTTCCAAAACAATCCTGTTTCGACACAGTTGAACACTTTAGAGGGATGTAGCCTTCCTTTGCGATAAGCGCAGCAAAGCGTTCATTGTACTTCTCAGCTGCCTTAACATACATCAGCACTCGCAGCTTCACCATGCCTCACACCAGTGGATGCCAGATCTCGTCTTAAAATTTTCAAACCAGCCGTGACTTGCCTCAAACATATCTTCTGCCTCTTTATTCTTTAATTAATTTTAATGGGGTGACATTGATAAATCAGGGTACATATGTTCAGAGAAAACATCTCTAGGTTATTTTGACATTTGATTATGCTGCATTCTGATCACCGAAAGTCCAATTGTCTTCCTTCACCTTCTAACTGGTTTTCTTCGTGCTTCTCCCCTCCGCCAACCTCCTCCCTCTCCTCCCCCCACCCGGTAACCCCCACACTCTTGTCCATGTCTCTGAGTCTCATTTTCATGTCCCACCTATGTATGGAATCATATAGTTCTTAGTTTTTTCTGATTTACTTATTTTGCTCAGTATAATTTTATCAAGGTCCATCCATGTTGTTGTAAATGATCCGATGTCATCATTTCTTATGGCTGAGTTGTATTCCATAGTATATATGTACCAAAGCTTTTTAATCCACTCATCCACTGACACTTGGGCTGTTTACAGGTCTTCGCTATTGTGAACAATGCTGCCATAAACATGAGGGTACATTTCTTCTTTTCAAACAGTGCTGTGGTGTTCTTGGGGTATATCCCAAAAGTGGCATAGCTGGGTCAAAAGGCAGTTGGATTTTTAATTTTTTAAGGAATCTCCATACTGTTTTCCACAGTGGCTGCAGCAGTCTGCATTCCCACCAGCAGTGCAGGACGGTTCCCTTTTCTCCACATCCTCGCTAGTACTTATTCTATGTTATTTTGTTGATGAGCGCCGTTCTGACTGGTGTGAGATGATATCTCATTCTGGTTTTAATTTGTATTTCTCTAATGAATAGTGATGTTGAGCATATTTTCATATGCGTCTTGGCCATCTGTATGTCCTCTCTGGAGAAGTGTCTATTCATTTCTTTCGCCCATTTTTTGATTGGATTGTTTGTCTTCCTGGCATTGAGTTTTACAAGTTCTTTATAAATTTAGGTTATTAACCCTTATCACATGTATTGTCAAATATATTCTCCCATTATGTAGTTTGTCATTTTATTCTGTTCTTATTGTCTTTAGCTGTGCAGAAGCCTTTTAGTTTGATATAGTTCCATTTGTTTATCCTGTCTTTTATTTCCCTTGCCCGTGGAGATAAATCGGCAAATATATTGCTGTGAGAGATGTCAGAGAGTTTACTTACTGCCTATGTTTTCTTCTAAGATGCTTATGGTTTTATGGCTTACATTTAAGTCTTTTATCCATTTTGAGTTTATTTTTGTGAATGGTATAAGTTGGTGGTCTAGTTTCATTATTTGCAGATAACTTTCCAATTTTCCCAACACCATTTGTTGAAGAGGCTGTCTTTACTCCAATGTATGCTCTTGCCTCCTTTGCCAAATATCAGTTGTCCATAAAAGTGTGGGTTTATTTCTGGGTTCTCAGTTCTGTTCCATTGATCTATATGCCTATTCTTATGCCAGTACCAAGCTGTTTTGAGTACAATGGCCTTATAATATAACTTGATATTCGGAAGTGTGATCCCTCCCGCTTTATTCTTCCTTTTCAAGATTGCTGAGGCTATTTCTGTTCTCTTTTGGTTCCATATAAATTTTTGGAATATGTGTTCTATATTTTTGAAGTAAGTTATTGATATTCTAATCGGTATTGCATTGAATTTATAAATTGCTTTGGGTAGTATAGACATTTTTTTCCACAAATAAAGCTTTATTGGTACCACAGAATCGCACGCATTTGTTCACATGTTGCCCATGGCTGCTTTACCACCACAGCACTGAGCTGAACAGCTACACAGACTTGAGTTGTTGAAGCAGCAAGGGCACAAAGCACAGTTGACACCCCCACTAACTCTTCACAGACTTGCCTTGTATCTCCTGCAGTGTCTGTCACCTCCCACTGAGGCCTGTTAGCTTTCTGTGAATCGGAGTCTTTCTTCTTACTCATGTACACCTGACCTAAAGAAACTGTGTAACAGACACCCAACAAAGGCCCTACTAAATCTAACCCAAATAATGAAACAAGGCTGAACGTAAGCCAGCAAACAGTAATGAAGATCCAATGCTAAACTCTGCCTGTTACTTACTATCTTACAAGAAATTCATAAAAGACTGTAATATAGACATTTTAATGATGTTTATTCTTCCTAACCATGAGCATGGTATATGCTTCCACTTGTTTGTATCTTCCCTGATTTCTTTTATCAATGTTTTATCATTTTCCGAGTATAAGCCTTTAATATCCCTTGTTAAATTTATTCCTAGCTACTTTATTTTTTGGTTGCAATGGTGAAGAGAATTGCTTCCTTAATTTCTCTTTCTGACAGTTCATTGTTAGTGTATAAAAATACCTCTGATTTCTGAGTATTAATTTTATATCCTGCCACCTTGCTGAATTCATTTATCAGGTTCAGTAGTTTTTAGACTCTGACTTTAGGGTTTTTTATATACAATATCATATCATCTGCAAATAATGATAGTATTACTTCTTCTTTTCAAATTTGGATGCCTTTTATTTCTTTTTCTTGTCTGATTGCTGTGGCTAGGACTTCCAGAACTATGCTGAATAAGAGTGGTGAAAGGGGGCACCCCTGCCTTGTTCCTGATCTTAAGGGGATTGCTTTTAATTTTTGCCCATTGAGTATGATGTTAGCTGTGGGTTTGTCATAGATGGCCTTTACCATGTTGAGGTATGTTCCCTGTATTCCCACTTTGCTGAGAGTTTTGATCATGAGTGGGTGCTGGATTTTATCAAATCCTTTTTTTGCATCTATTGAAATTATCCTGTGATTTTTCTCCTTCCTTTTGTATATGTGACGAATCACATTGATTGATGAATATTGTACCAGCCTTGCCTCTCAAGAATAAATCCCACTTGATCATGGTGTATGATTTTTTTCATATATTGCTGGATCCGGTTTGCTAATACTTTGTTGAGGATTTTAGCATCTAAATTCCTCAGGGATATTGGCCTATAATTTTCTTTCTTTGTGTTGTCTTTGCCTGGTTTTGGAATCAGAATTATACTCGCCTCATAAAAGGAGCTTGGAAGTCTTCCTCTTGAATTTTTTGAAATAGCTTAAGAAGGATAGGAGTTAGTTCTTCTTTGAATATTTGGTAGAATTCTCTTGTGAAGCCATCAGCCCCAGGACTTTTCTTTTTTGGGAGTTTTTTGATAATTGTTTCGATCTCATTTGTTGTAATCGATCTGTTTAGGTTTTCTGATTCTTCTAGATTAATTTTTGGAAGATTATATGTCACAAGGAATTTGTCCATTTCATCTAGGTTGTCTAGGATTTTGGCATACAGCTCTTCATAGTATTTTCTTACAATATTTTGTATTTCAGTTGTGTCAGTTATTTCTCCACTCTCATTTCTAATTTTATTTATTTGAATTCTCTCTTTTTTTTTTTTTTGGTGAGTCCATCTAAAGGTTCATCAATCTTGTTTACCTTTTCAAAGAACCAGCTCCTGGTTTCATTGATCCTCTGTATTGTTTCTTTAGCCTCTATGTCATTCATTTCTGCTCTGATCTTTATTATTTCCTTCCTTCTATTACATTTGGGCTTTACTTGCTGTTCTTTTTCTAGTTCTTTTAGATGCAGGGTCAAGTTGTTTATTTGAGCTTTTTCTAGTTTCTTGAGGTATGCCTCTAATGCTATGAACTTCCCCCTCAGGACTGCTTTTGCTGTGTCCCATAAATTTTGAGTTGATGTATGCTCATTATCGTTCGTTTCTAGGAATTTTTTAATTTCTTCTTTGATCTCATTTTTAACCCATTCATTATTTAATAACATGCTATTTAGTTTCCAAGTGTTTGAGTATTTTTCGGTTTTTCTGTTGTGGTTGATTTCTCATTTCGTGCCATTGTGATCAGAGAAAGTGCTCGATATGATTTTAATCTTCTTAAATTTGTTGTGCCCTAACATGTGGTCTATCCTAGAGAATGTACCATGAGCACTTGAAAAGAATGTATATTCTGCTGCTTTAGGGTGAAAGGTTCTGAAGATAACTATTAAATTGAGTTGATCTAGTATGTCCTTTAAGTCTGCTGTTTCTTCATTAATTTACTTTCTTGAGGATCTATCTAGTGATGTTAGTGGGGAATTGAAATCCCCTATTATTATGGTATTGTTGATCTCGCCCTTTAAATCCATCAAAGTCTGCTTTATATATTTAGGTGCTCCTATATTAGATGCGTAAATATTTATAATGGTTATATCTTCCTGTTGCTTTGCTGCCTTTATCATTATGTAGTGACCTTCTTTATCTCTTATTATAGACTTTGTTTTAAAGTCCATTTTGTCTGCCCTGGCCGGTTGGCTCAGTGACAGAGCATCAGCCTGGCGTGCGGGAGTCTCAGGTTTGATTCCCAGCCAGGGCACATAGGAGAAGCGCCCATCTGCTTCTCCATCCCTCCCCCTCTCCTTCCTGTCTGTCTCTCTCTTCCCTCCCACAGCCAAGGCTCCATTGGAGCAAAGTTGGCCCAGGCGCTGAGGATGGCTCTGTGGCCTCTGCCTCAGGCACTAGAATGGCTCTGCTTGCAGCAGAGCGACACCCCGGATGGACAGAGCATAGCCCCCTGGTGGGCTTGCCGGGAGGATCCTGGTTGGGAGCATGTGGGAGTCTGACTGCCTCCCCATTTCCAGCTTCAGAAAATACAAAAAGGAAAAAAAAAAAGTCCATTTTGTCTGATATAAGTATTGCTACCCCAGCTTTTTTTTCATTTCCATTTGCGTGAAATATTTTCTTCCATCCTTTTCTCTTCAGTCTATGTGCATCTTTTGTTTTAAGGTGTGTCTCTTGTAGACAGCATATGTATGGGTCCTGTTTTCTTATCCATGTAGCTACCCTATGTCTGTTGATCAGATCATTTAATCCATTTACATTTAAGGTTATTATTGATATGTAGTTGTTTATTGCCATTTTATTCTTTAAAACTGTATTCCTCATTTGCTATATTCTTTTTCTCCTTTGTTCTGTTTACAACAGGCCCCGTAGAATTTTTTGCAGCCTTGGTTTCGTTGTAGTGAATTCCTTGAGTTTTTTTTTTTTTTTTTTTTTTTTTTTGGTCTGGAAAGCTTTTTATTTCTCCTTCAATTTTAAATGATAGCCTTGCTAGATAAAGTAGTATTGATTGTAGGCTCTTGTTCTACATTACTTTGAATATTTCTTGCCATTCTCTTCTGGCCTCAAGTGTTTCTGTTGAGAAGTCAGAAGTCATCCTTATGGGGGCTCCTTTGTAGGTGATAATCTTTTTTTCTCTAGCAGCTTTTAATATTTTCTCTTTATCACTTAGCTTTGGTATTTTAATTATGATGTGTCTTGATGCATTTTTTGGTTTCTCTTTAATGGAGTTCTCTGTGCTTTTGAACTTGTGAGATGTTTTCCTGACTTAATTGAGGGAAGTTTTCAGCTATGATATGTTTGAACTAAGTCTCTATCCCTTGTTCTTTCTCTTCTTCTTCAGGAACCCCTATGATGCGGATGTTATTTCTCTTCATGTTGTCACAGATCTATCTTAGAGTTTCCTCAGACTTTTTGAGTCTCTTTTCTTTTTTCTGCGCTGTTTCCGTGCCCTTATTTATCTTGTCCTCTAACTCGCTGATTCAGTTCTCAGCTTCATCGATCCTGCTTTTAATTCCTTCCATTGTGTTCTTCATTTCTGTTATTGTATTTGTCATTTCTGACTGATTCTTTTTTATTATTTCAATGTCCTTTTTTATATTTGCTATCTTTATTTAGGTATTCCTAATGACCATCTATTGTTGTTCTAATATCTTTGAGCATCCTAACAATCATTATTTTAAACTCTGCATCTGCTAATTTGGTTATATCTGACTCATTCAGGTCCTTTTTTGAGGATTTCTCTTGATTCATTTGTTTTGCATTTCTCTGCCTTCTCATTCTGTCTGTGTAGAAGAAGGTTTTGGCCACTGGAGTCCACTGGTGTGGCCTCTGTGTTCCCTAGGTGTGGTCTGTCTGTAGGCCCACCACCCCTTCTGCTGTTGCTGCCTAGGGCGTTCGGGTACGGGCATTGCCGGTGCCTGCCCACTGGGGCTGTTGCTGTGGTTTCTGCCTTTCCTTCACAGGAGTGGCTGTGATCACATGCTCGGGTGTACAAGCCTCTGTGGCCTTCGCCTTCGCTCCGCCCTTTCAGGTGGTGTTATATTTGGCCTTGAGGGCAGGGGTGATCACTTTTGCTCAGCTGCAGGTCTCCGCCTGATTCCAGGCTTTCACCCCGCCCTTGCAGGAGGAGCCTGCTTGTGGGATGGCTGCAAGCCTTGGCTCCACAGGCTGGGCGGGACTGCATGCCCATGCCCAGTAGCGGGACTCTGCCTGTTCTGGACTTTTGGCTCCACCCCCGCGAGAGGAGCCAGCTCCCAAGTCAGGTCTCAAGCCTCAGTTCTTCAGGCAGGGCAAGGCTGTGCTACTGCACCCTTGCTCAAGGGCGGGTCTCTGTCCCTTCTGGGGCTCCTGCCCTTCTTCCACAGGCTGGATTGCAGGTGGTCCACAGCTGGTCTTGACCTATTTTGCATGTCCCCTCCTCCCCAGCCGGGAAGACTGAGCACACACCTGGGCCTCAGTGGTGGCCAGCCAGCTTCTGCCCTTGCCAACAGAACCGCGCTTCTGCGTCCCAGCTCCGCCCACCCTCGGGCGAGCCCTCATCTGTATGGGTGAGGGCACTGCAGCTTAGACCCTAAGACTCACTACTGTAGTCCACAAAGCTCCCTCCTTCTAAGCGACTCTGCTCTGAGTGCCGCAGGAAAGCTTGTTTGGCTGGTGTCCTGCTTCCCTTTGCTGGTATTGCTGTTTCCAGGGGAAATATTCACTTCAGATTTGGGGAGGGACTTGTCCCAGAGGTTAGGGTGTCTGTCTCTCAAAATGTTTCTCCTTGTGCCTCCTAGATTACACTCTGTTCCAGCTACTCCGGTCCTCTCTTCTCTCCCATCCCCCGGAGCCCCGAGTGAGTGGTTGTGAGAGAGGTTTTTAGCATGGTCCTTTTAAGAAGAATCCTGGGTCTGAGAAATCAGTCTCTTTCTCACAAACAGTATCCTGTCTTGTTTCCAGCTAAATACTGTCCATACGCCTCTTCTAGGCTCTGGGGCTGCAGGCTGGGACTTTGTTCCTGGGACTCAGGACCCTCTCTCTGCTAAACTCACTCCCCACCATGCGAGTCTCTCCTGGCTGCCGTTCGCTCCGGGGAGCTGGGAAGCCCTCTCTGCGTTTCTGCTTTTCCTACCAGTCTCAGTGTCCCTTCTTCAGTGTTCCTTGGTTGAAGAGTCCTCTTAGTTTAGTCCAAAGTTGGTTTTTCCAGATGATGGTTCTTAAAATTAGTTTGTAATCCACTTTGGTTCTGGGAGGTGGAAGTTAGTCCGTCGGTCTACTCCATCTCCATCTTGTCTTCCCTGCTGCTTCTTTTGAGGTTGATGGTTCGTTCTTCTTCAAGTCACTGTAAATAATACATGCCTTTTTGCATATTACAGTCTCTGTCACTGTATCTCCTTCCAGCTCTTTCTCTTTCATCCACACCAGCAGAAGCTTCTCTATTTCTTCATGGATATTTGTCCTTAATTGGGACAGAATTGTAGTTCCTTTTGCTGGATTTGTACTTTTGATGGCATCTTTTTGTTTAAGGATAGTACAAATTGTAGATGTATTGTGGGCGTACAGCCTTGTCAGTTCAATCACTTGTACACCACGCTCATGTTTTTCTATTCTTTCTTTCTTTACTTCTATTGGCATCATTCTCATCTTCTCACCACTGTTTTTTACACTCACTTTCTTCAGCCCCATGATAATACACAAAATGTTAGTAAAAAATGCAAAAGTGATGCAAGAACGAGTACAGCGCATGATATTCGACTTGATTCTACAGGTAATATGTGAGAAAGAACAAGATGCTGGTGTTGTGCTTCCAATACTGGACCTGAGCACCAATGCATCAACTAGTGGCAGCTGCCCAAATCATGACTCATACATTGGAATTTTGCTCGGATCTCGAACAAAAATACAGACCAAGTCATAGCTCGTATCTTAAAAAAGTTCGTACATTAGTCTGCTCATATTTCAAGGTACCACTGTACTTGGAGACCTCAATACACCGTTGATGGCTCTAGATCATTTATCCAAACAGAAAATCAATAAAGAAATGTCAGCCTTAAACAAAACACTAGAACAGTTGATATGATGACATCTACAGGACATTTCCATCCCAGCACCAGAGTATACATTTTTCTCCGGTGTACATGGAACATTCTCAAGATTTGACCATATGTTGGGCCACAAAACTAACATCAACAAATTTAGAAATTATACCAAGCATATTCTCTGACCATACATCTTTGAAACTAAAATTCAACTGCAAAAAGGAAGTAAATAAACACCAAAAAATATGGATATTAAACAACGTACTTCTAAAATATGAGTGGGTCAAAGAAGAAATAAAAGCTGAGATCAAAAGATACATACACACAAAGAAAAATGACAGTACAACTGGGATGCAGCTAAAGCAATAATAAGAGGGAAGTTCATATCGCTACAGGCCTATATGAACAAACAAGAGAGACCATGTAAACAACTTCACATCTTAAGGAACTAGAAGAAGAAGAACAAAGGCAACCCAAAAGCAGCAAAAGAAAGGAAATAATAAAAATCAGAGCAGAGATAAATGAAATAAAAAATAGAAAAACTATAGAAAAAATCAATAAAACAAGGAGCTCATTCTTTGGAAAGATCAACAAAATTGACAAACCCTTGGCTAGACTCACTAAGGAAAAAAGAGAGAGGACCCATATAAACAAAATCCAAAATGAAAGAGGAGAAATCACCACAGATATTATAGACATACAAAGAATTATTGTAATACTGTGAAAAACTATATGCCACCAAATGGATAAATTCCTAGAACAATACAGTCTTCCTAGACTGAGTCATGAAGAAGTAGAAAGCCTAAACAGACCCATAAGCAGAGAGGAAACGGAAATAACTATCAAAAACCTCCCAAAAAATAAAAATCCAAGGCCAGACGGCTATACTAGTGAATTCTATCAAACATTCAAAGAAGACTTGGTTCCTATTCTACTCAAAGTCTTTCAAAAAATTGAAGAAGCAGCAATACTTTTAAACATTTATGAGGCCAACATAACCCTCATATCAAAACCTGGCAAGGACAAAACAAAAAAAGAAAACTGCAGACCAATATCTCTAATGAATACAGATGCGAAAATACTAAACAAAGTACTTGCAAATCGAATATAACAATACATAAAATAATTCATCATGATCAAGTGGGATTCACCCCAGAATCACAAGAATGATTCAACATACATAAAACAGTTAAAGTAATACACCATATCAATAAAACAAAGAACAAAAACCATATGATCCCATCAATAGATACAGAAAAGGCATTTGATAAAATATACCACCATTTTATATTTAAAACACTCAACTAAATGTGTATAGAAGGAAAATATCTCAACTTAATAAAGGCCATTTATGACAAACCATCAGCTATCATATTAAATAGCATAAAAATGAGGACATTCCCTCTTAAAACAGGAACAAGACAGGTTGTCTACTCTCTCCACTCTTATTTAACGTAGTGCTGGAAGTTCTAGCCAGAGCAATCAGACAAGAGAAAGAAATAAAAGGCATTTATATTGGGAAAGAAGAAGTAAAGGTTTCACTTTTTGCAGATGATATGATCCTATACATCAAAAACCCCAAAGACTCCACAAAAAGACTACTAGAAACAATAAACCAATACAGTCAAGTCACAGGGTACAAAATTAATATACAGAAGTCTATTGCCTTCCTATATGCCAGCAATGAAACATCCGAAAACAAATTCAAAAAAATAATCCACTTCATGGTTGCGACAAAAAAATAAAATACCTCAGAATAAGCCTAACAAAGAATGTAAAGGACCTATATAATGAAAACTACAAAGCATTGTTAAGGGAAAAGATACAATGAAATGGAAAAATATTCATTGTTCATGGATAGGAAGAATAAATATAGTCAAAATGACCATATTACCCAAAACGATATACAAATTTAATGCATTTCCCATCAAAATTCCAATGTCATTTTTTAAAGAAATGGATCAAAAATTATCAGGTTTATATGGAACTATAAAAAACCTCAAATAGCCAAAGCAATCCCAAGGAAAAAGAACGAAGCTGGAGGCATTACAATACCTGACTTCAAATTATATTATAGAGCCACAACAATCAAAACAGCATCATACTGGCAGAAAAATAGACACTCAGACCAATGGAACCGAATAGAGAGCCCAGAAATAAAACATATGGTCAAATAATCTTTGATAAAGGGGCCAACAACACACAATGGAGAAAAGAAAGCCTCTTCAACAAATGGTGCTGGGAAAACTGGAAAGCCACATCAGAAGAATGAATCTCGACCACAGTTTGTCCCCTTGTACTAAAATTAATTCAAAATGGATCAAAGACCTAAATATAAGACCTGAAACAATAAATTACATAGAAGAAGACATAGGTACTAAACTCATGGACCTTGGCCATAAAGAGCACTTTATGAATTTTACTCCAAAGGCAAGGGAAGTGAAGGCAAAGATAAATGAATGGGACTACATCAGACTAAGAAGCTTTTGCACAGCAAGAGAAACTGACAACAAAACAGACAGCCAACTAAATGGGAGATGATATTTTCAAACAACAGCACAAATAAGGGCCTAATTTCCAAAATATACAAAGAATTCATAAAACTCAACAACAAATAAGCAAATAATCCAATTAAAAAAATGAGAAGAGGACATGAACAGACACTTCTCCCAGGAAGAAATACAAATGTCCAACAGATACAAGAAAAGATGCTCATCTTCATTAGTTATTAGAGAAATGCAAATTAAAACTACAATGAGATACCACCTCACACCTGTTAGATTAGCAATTATCAACAAGATAGATAATAACAAGTGCTGTGGAGGCTGTGGAGAGAAAGGAACCCTCATCCACTGTTGGTGAGAATTTAAAGTAGTACAGCCATTATGGAAGAAAGTACGGTGGTTCCTCTAAAACAGGGGTCCCCAAACTTTTTTACACAGGGGGCCAGTTCACTGTCCCTCAGACTGTTGGAGGGCCAGACTATAAAAAAAAACTATGAACAAATCCCTATGCACACTGCACATATCTTATTTTAAAGTAAAAAAACAAAACGGGAACAAATACAATATTTAAAATAAATAAACAGACAGCCAACTAAATGGGAAATGATATTTTCAAACAACAGCTCAGATAAGGGCCTAATATCCAAAATATTTAAAATAAAGAACAAGTAAATTTAAATCAACAAACTGACCAGTGTTTCAATGGGAACTATGCTCCTCTCACTGACCACCAATGAAAGAGGTGCCCCTTCCGGAAGTGCGGCGGGGGCCGGATAAATGGCCTCAGAGGGCCGCATGTGGCCTGCGGGCCATAGTTTGGGGACCCCTGCTCTAAAAATTAAAAATAGAACTACCATATGACCCAGCAATCCCTCTACTGGGTATATACCCCCAAAACTCAAACAGAGTGGTACGTAAAGACACATGCAGCCCCATGTTCATTGCAGCATTGTTCACAGTGGCCAAGACATGGAAACAACCAAAAAGCCCTCAATAGATGACTGGATAAAGAAGATGTGGTACATATATACTATGGAATACTACTCAGCCATAAGAAATGATGACATCGGATCATTTACAACAACATGGTTAGACCTTGATAACATTATACTGAGTGAAATAGTAAATCAGAAAAAACTAAGAACTATATGATTCCATACATAGGTGGGACACAAAAATAAGACTCAGGGTTATGGACAAAAGTGTGGTGGTTACCAGTGGATGGGGAAGAGAGAAGAGGGACGGGGTGGGGTGAGGGGAGGAGCACAAAGAAACCAAATAGAAGGTGACGAAAGACAGTTTGACTTTGGGTGATGGGTATGCAACATAATCAAATGTCAGAATAACCTGGAGATGTTTTCTCTAAATCTATGTACCCTAATTAATCAATGTCACCCCATTGAAATTAATTGCCTAAATAATTTTTAAAAAGGCAAAATAAAGTGGGTTTTTTTTTTGTTTTTTTTTTGTTTGTTTTTTTTTTTTAACAGAATGAGGACTTGAACCTCAGTCTTTTTTTTTTAATTTTTTTTTAAATTTATTTATTCATTTTTAGAGAGGAGAGAGACAGAGGAGAGAGAGACAGAGAGAGAGAAGGGGGGAGGAGCTGGAAGCATCAACTCCCATATGTGCCTTGACCAGGCAAGCCCAGGGTTTTGAACCGGCGACCTCAGCATTTCCAGGTCGAGGCTTTATCCATTGCGCCACCACAGGTCAGGCAAGTGGAGTTTTTTCAGACAAAAGCAGAACCTAATTTAACACCAGCGGACTAACTCTTCAGAAATGTTAAAGGAAGCCGTCTGATAAAAAGAAAATTAGTACCAGATAGAAATCTGGATTGACAAAGAGGAATGAAAAATATCACAAATAACATATATATGAGTAAAAAGACTTTCTTATTTTTAAACTTCATTTAAAAGATAATCTGCTAATTCAAAAAAAAAACATACTAATGTACTTTGAAATTTATAACATGTAGAATTTGCACGGAGGCTTGGGAATTGGAAGTACAGTAGTTCCCTCCCCAACTCCATCTGTGGGGAATATGTTCTAACCCCAGAGGATGCCTGAAACTGAATTGTAAGGAACCCTGTATATACAAGCAGTCTCTGGGTTATTTTTACCCAGTAATGTTTGAACAATTGGATAGCCATATGGGAAAAAAGAAAATTAGCCTTGACTCTTAATCTCATAACATGTATAAAAAATCAACTCAAAATGGATACATTTATATAAAATTCTAGAAATTGCAAACTAATCAGTAGGGACAGAAAGATCAGTAGTTGCCTGGTACCAAGGGGTAGGCATGAATGTGAGGAAACTTTGGGGAGTGATAGATATGTACAGTATTTTGATTGTGGCAATGGTTTCATGTATACATATGTCAAAACTTATCAAGTAGTATACATTTAATACATATATTCTGTTTCATGTATGTCAATTATACCTCAATAACACAGTCTAATAAAAATGTTACCGTGTCAAGATATTTGTGTTATTTTGTGTCATTCTAATATGTTTTTGTATATAAAGTATGCAACATTTCTTAAACGTTCTCAATACTAAGGAGTCTTTTTTACAGATTCAGTGCACAAGTCTTATACTTTTTGTCAATTGTATGCTTAAGAATTTCAAATGCCAAAGTACCTCCCATTCACACACACACTTTTATTTTTCAGATTGAATATGAACACAGAGCACCTGAGTGCCGCCTGGGTCTGAAGGAAGGCCGTCCATTCTCAGGGGTCACTGCATGTTTGGACTTCTGTGCTCATGCCCATAGAGACTTGCACAACATGCAGAATGGCAGCACATTGGTAAGTGGGGCTGAGGACAGGCAAGCGGTACGTCCTGTTGAAGAGCAGAGAGCTGGATGTTCGCGGCATTTAGTTAGAGTCACATGTCCTCTGCAGGTGTCGCTGCGCAGAAGCATTTTCATGAATGAACTGCTGTTGCATAATTGTTTGGCATAACTAGTACTCTCATAACAGGTTGGCACACTAGTGAGAGACTGTGTTGACAAGCACATGAAAATCATGGAAATTCTTGGTGCTAATCTAAACCAGTGACTATGCATTGCCAGCTATAATTGGCTGCCAAAAGAAAATTTTTAATTAAGTGTCAGATATCTGGTAGGTTATAATCAGTTAGGCAAAAAGCCATCAACAAGTCAAGGTTCCAGTTTACCTTGCAGAAAAGCACAAATGAAAAACACATTGTCATTATCACAGTAGCTGCTAAAGAAGATTCAGAGTGAAACTACATATTCCGATGGGTGAAATGCATTGAACCTTATAATTGGAGGCTATTGTAAAGGGAGAGAATGGATACAGTCTTAAATAGGGCAATGTTGCATACTGACAAGGTCCAGGGTGGCCTTGCCTATAGAGAGGTCATCCAAAGAGGAGATAAAGAATGAGGATGTTCAAGCCCTGGATGGTAGCTCAATTGGTTAGAGCATTGTCCCAATGCCCCAAGGTTGTAAGTTCAATCCCTGGTCAGGGCACATATAGCAATCAACCAATGAATGTGTGAATGGATGGAACAGCAAAACAGTGTTTCTGTCTCTATCCCTTTCTCTCTTTCTAAAATCAATCATTTAAAAAAAATTTAGGAAAGAATGAAAAAATTCAAGTGAAGAAATTATACATTAATCAACCTAATGAGTCATCAACATGGATATCGTTATAGTTAAGGAAGATGACGAGTGAGACTTCAAATGAAAAGCAGAAGACAGGCACTAAGGTTATATTCTAGGGCAGAAAAGAATTCAGGGAGCAGCAGACAATAGTGGAAGTAATTCGAGGAAGCTCTGCAAAGTTTTTGTTGAGAGGCAGAGAAAGTATTAGTCTAATGGTCTAGAGCAGGGATTTGAAAATGTTTCTATTAAAGGCTAGATAGTAAATATTTTAGGCTTTGTAGGCCACAAAGGGTTTTTATAGGGCACAGTCATTGTTTGGGGCTTTTAAAAATTCCTGGAAAATTCAAAAACTATTCCTGTTTCACTGGTCATATAAAAACAGGCTGTAAGGCATGATGGTCAGAGGCTCTAGTTTGCTGATGTCTGATCCAAGAGAACAAATACAAGGTTTATCATCCCCAATGTCTAACTAAAATCATCACTAATCACATGTGGAGCACATGCTCATTATTAGGAGGCTGTGCTAGATTCTGGGAAGAGATGCAGTAACTGATGGGCGGAGCTGTGATCAGTTCTGAAGGTCTCTGCGTTTCACTCCCGCAAGGCGATGGAGAGAGGGCAGAAGTGAGGAAGGTATTTTGAATGAAAGAAAATTTGTCTCTGACAGGTCACAGGTCTGTGAGGTGAAATGGGAAAAAGCAGAAGATAGAACTGAGCTAGGATAAATGTGAGTGGGAAAAGGTGACAAGTACTCAGAGACATGGATTTGGAAGACTTTATGTGTAGCAAATAAGGCTCGTTTTAATACCACCTTGTGTTAAACATTTTTATAAAAGTTAATCTGTTATAATCATGATCAAATTCCTTTCAAGAGTATTTTCCAATGATTCTATGTTTCTTTGAGTTTTAAATAACCATGGTTACATTGTCTCTACTAATCAAAAACACTAAATACCACAAGCTAGTATTTTAAAACCAACAAACAGTGCTTCCTCCAAAACAATATGGTTGTGCCTAACAAAAGAAAAAGTACCATTAAATTACCAAAGCAACTGAAGTAGCTTGTTTTTATTCCCCTTTTCAGAGTACCACCTTGTATGTAGTGATATCTCAGAAAAGAAATGCAAAGAGAAACAATGAGTTATATTTAACAGAGTACAGAGGAGAGAAGAAGGTGGAAATAGTGTTAAGTTACATGTTAGATGTATCAACCAAATCTTCAGTTTTACATTATTTAGAATTTCACTGTGATATCTTATGAAAATGTCTTAAGCACAGTGAGGAGATTTCGGAGTCAGGTATGAGAAAAGATATGACATTTCTTTGTATAGAAAAATATGAGATGAGGCAAATGTGATATAAAAAAAACAGAGAAAGTCATTTGGAGGCTAAAACAAACTTTTAGCCTCCTTTAAAGAGGCTGCACATCTATCACATCTATTTCTAAAGTGTGAAAAGTGGGAAATTGCTTCATTTTGTTATAATTATTGCTTTTTCCCTTAGAGTCAGAAATGTATGTGAAAAACAGTCACCAGAGGTAATAATTCCTGGTAGACACACACACAAAAGGTCAATATGAACCTGTCTATCTCCCTGTACCATTTTGGTGCCATCTCCATTAATAACAGACTTGGTTTTATGGTCACTGATCTGGTCCAGTAGGTCAGCACCCCAAATCTACATACTGAGAGCAGGAAGGACACACACACACACTTCTCTGGGATGGAAACTGAGGCTATATCATCTTGTCTCCCTACCAGGTATGCACCCTCACTAGAGAAGACAATCGAGAAATCGGAGGAAAACCTGAGGATGAGCAGCTGCACGTGCTGCCGCTCTACAAAGTCTCTGACGTGGATGAGTTTGGGAGTGTGGAAGCTCAGGAGGAGAAAAAACGAAATGGTGCCATTCAGGTTCTGAGTTCTTTCCGGCGGAAAGTCAGGATGTTAGCAGAGCCAGTGAAGACGTGCCGACAAAGGAAACTAGAAGCCAAGAAAGCTGCAGCTGAAAAGCTTTCCTCCCTGGAGAACATTGCAAATAAGAACGAAAAGGACAAGTCAGCCCCATCTCGTATAAAACAGACTGAAAATGCAGCCCAGGCGAAACAGTTGGCAGGTAAATATGATGGGAAGCATTGTAGATCTTTGTGTTGTATGATACTTAAAAATGAGCCTTGTTCATTTTGGAAGGTTACAATTAATCATGGTCTTAGTTTTGCACCAGAATCATCGCTAAAGCAGCCCCGGGCAGGCTTTGCTCTTGAAGATGGTACTGACATATTGCACCATCAGCCTGGCTTGATGAGAAACTTTGAATTTTATTCTGTAATTAATGGCAAAGTTTTCTGATAGGTAAGGGATGTGGTGATGTTAGTGTTAACCTGGCAATGGCAGGCAGGCCACATTAGAGGTAAAGGAGCTGATAGTTTGGAGACAGATGCAGTAAACCGAGAGTGCAGTGATAGGAGTGTGAATTTTGGTGGTAGCAATGAAAATGTAGCAAAAAATGGCAGAAGTGAATTTTTTCCAAAGTAAATATCAATACACTTGTGACAAAACGTTGGAATTAGGAGAAGACAAATTTGGGGATGATTCCAAATTTTTAAGCCCAGTTTAACTAAAACAGTACTATTTATTGAAATAAGTTTGGTAACAGGATTAATGGGGATAAGGGTAGAAGAATAAGATATCTTTCCTTAGTCATAATGAGTCTGAGGTTTAGTGGGTGGGTCCACACGCAGTTTATAAAGCTTTTACCCATCACAATTGATCACATCTGTAGTAGTAGCAATAGTGCATGATTTATCAATACTAAGTTGATATTTTCTTTCCAAAGCCCCTTGATTTATGTCTGCAGTTAATACTATAAAAAATCATATAACATTGTAACATCCGTATCCAAATTTTAGAGATGATTGGCCTATTAACAAAAGAAAAAAATGTATATCTTTTAAGTTTAGTGTACCAGTTTGCTTAGAACCAACCATCTTTGTTTTGCATTGCAAAGTCAAATTTCCCTGCTAATTTTGAAGCTCAAAAAAACATTTACAATCAGATGCAAAAGAATCTTAATAAATAGTTTTTGAATAGTTGACTCATGCTAAGAATTATTAATTCTATTCAGTCCCTGATATGTCTTTTAAGTCAGTGGTCCCCAACCTTTTTTGGGCCCACGGACCGGTTTAATGTCAGAAAATATTTTCATGGACCGGCCTTTAGGGTGGGACGGATAAATGTATCACGTGACCAAGACAAGCGTCAAGAGTGAGTCTTAGATGGATGTAACAAAGGGAATCTGGTCATTTTTTAAAAATAAAATATCATCCTGACCTCTGGTGGCGCAGTGGATAAAGCGTCGACCTGAAACCCTGAGGTCGCCGGTTTGAAACCCCAGGCTTGCCTGGTCAAGGCACATATAGGAGTTGATGCTTCCTGCTCCTCCTCTGTTCTATCTCTTTCCCCTCTCTCTCTCCTTTCTAATAATAAAAATGAATAAATAAAATTAAAAAAAAATAAAACATCATTCAGACTTAAATATAAACAAAATGGAAATAATGTAAGTTATTTATTCTTTCTCTTCAGACCGGTACCAAATGGCCCATGGACCGGTACCAGTCCACGGCCCAGGGGTTAGGGACCACTGCTTTAAGTTATCTATAAAGTATAAGCACATAGAACTGGCCTCTAACCCCTTCTAACCAGTTGCTGTAATAATTTTTTCAATTGTCAGGACTATTTGCAGCTCCATTTGGTCTTGCCTCGGATTACTTTCTTAAGTGATGTCATGCAATAGAAGTATGACTTTTTAAAGTGTCACTTGCAAAGTTGAAAGTTTCATTAAAGTTTTATCTACAACTGTATAAATTTCCTTTCTCAAAAACATGCAAATGACATAAGTTTATGTATTATGGATGATAATTGGGGTGTTTAAATGAATGTCTTTCTTTTTCTCATAATATTCTCAAATTTTTCCTGAGTTTATGCTACTTTAACTATTTAACCAATTTTACAGCATGCCAGGCAATGGAGAAATAAAGTAAAATAAGGCATGGTCCCTTCCTATAAGGAATTCCTTTCCAGGAGGACAGAGGGGGAGTAAACTGCATAATCACAATACATTGTGACTATTGCTTCCTGTGATGTGTTTGCAGAGGGTACTGTAAAAGCACTGGGAGATGAGGTCATAGAGGCTTCCTCAAGGATGGGGTGACCTGTGCTAGGAAGGGCAGGGGGATGGCACTGTATGTGGAGAGTGTGGCAGGGTCAGAAGCACAGAAGCTCCAGAGAATGTGCCATTCTCAATGGCGTGGCTTTCAAATTTGTATTACCTTCTCCTTCACTTACCAGATTGTACTGTTAGGAGGTCTGCCATTTCTATTCTAAAGCTTTGGACACATAAATAATTATGCCTGACGATGACCGGAACCCTGATTTTGCTCCTATCTTTGTTTGATGGGTGTTGAATAATGTCCTGGTGGGAGTGCTTACATACATTTAAGCATCCTCACTGACTTTCATAAAGTAATACTCAAGCATACTTGTCCCTGCTCTTTCTTACCTTGTCCACAATGCTTCTGACTTTCAGGACCAGTCATGCAGCAGCCCCAGCAGCCCCAGCCCCAGTCACAACCCCAACTGCAGAAGCAACCTCCACAGCTACAGAAGCAGCCGCCGCAGCCGCCACAGCCACAGCCACAGCTACCCCAGCAAGCCCCGCAGCTGCCCCAGCAGCCCCCGCAGCCGCCCCAGCAGCCCCCGCCACCACACCACCCCTTGACTAATAACCCTCAAGCAGAGGCTGTCAACTCTTATTCTTCTTCCGGACCCACCAATCTATTTATGAGACGGCCCAGTCCAGTTAGTCCTTATCCAAGCTCTTCACGCACTTCAGATATTTATGGAAGCACCAACTGTATGAACTTCTATTCCACTTCATCCCAGACTGTGGGTTCATATTTGAATTCTTCTAATCCCATGAACCCCTACCCCGGGCTTTTAAATCAGAATAACCAATATCCATCATATCAGTGCAATGGAAATGTATCAATGGACAACTGCTCCCCATATCTGGGTTCTTATTCTCCCCAGTCTCAGCCCATGGATCTATACAGGTATCCAAACCAAGACCCTCTCTCTAAGCTAAATCTACCCCCCATCCATACACTCTACCAACCAAGGTTTGGGAACAGCCAGAGTTTTCCTTCTAAGTATTTAGGTTATGGAAATCAAAATATGCAGGGAGATACCTTCAGCAGTTGTACTATTAGACCAAATGTACACCATGTAGGGACATTTCCTCCTTATTCCGTGCCTGAGATGGATGGTCACTTCATGGGAGCTGCCTCTAGATTACCACCCAGTTTGAGCAATCCAAACGTGGACTATAAAAATGGTGAACATCACCCATCTTCTCATATAATCCAAAACTACACTGCAGGTCCACGCATGTTCAACAGCTCTCTTCATGCCCTGCATTTCCAAAACAAAGAGAATGACATACTTTCCCACACAGCTAATGGGTTTTCTAAGATGCTTCCAGGTCTTAACCATGATAGAATTGCTTCTGTCCAAGACGGCTTACACAAGTTCCACAATGCGAGCATTCAGGAAAAGCCCCCGTCGGCCCCAGAGGAAAATGATGAGGTCTGGTCAGACAGCGAGCAGAGCTTTCTGGATCCTGACATTGGGGGAGTGGCTGTGGCCCCAACTCATGGATCTATTCTCATTGAGTGTGCAAAGCGCGAGCTTCATGCCACAACGCCTTTAAAGAATCCCAACAGGAGACACCCCACCAGGATATCTCTTGTATTTTACCAGCACAAGAGCATGAATGAGCCAAAACATGGCTTGGCACTCTGGGAAGCCAAGATGGCCGAAAAAGCCCGTGAGAAAGAAGAAGAGTGTGAAAAGTATGGCCCGGACTATGTGCCTCAGAAAACCCAAGGCAAAAAAGTGAAACGGGAGCCCACTGAGCCGCATGAAGCTTCCGAGCCCACCTACCTGCGCTTCATCAGATCCCTTGCCGAAAGGACCATGTCCGTGACCACAGACTCCACAGTAACTACATCTCCATATGCCTTCACTCGGGTCACAGGGCCTTACAACAGATATATATGATGTCGCCCCTTATGTTGGTTACCTCATTTGAAAAGACCACAACCAACCTGTCCATAGTGTAGTTCTCGTGACACGGGCAGTGGGGAAAGGACACAGTATTCACGACAAACGTGGTATGAAGAACCTCAGCTCCCTGGCAAAGCAAGAGGTCATCGTACCATAGCACTTAATTTCCACTGACTCCAGAGTGGTCACAGGTGGCATCTAGGCAAAAGACCAAAGCATTCTATGCAAAAAGAAGGTGGGGAAGAAAGTGTTCCACAATTTACATTTTTAAACACTGGTTCTATTGGACGAGATGATATGTAAATGTGACTCTTTTCCCCCTTACAGCTCTACATATCTGTGACCACTTTTATAATAATAACAAGTTTGCATAGTCATGGACACAAATTAAACAAGTACTGTAGTATTACAGTGGCAGGACTCTTAAATACCATCTGGTGCTGAACATATGATGTACTGAAATACTGGAATTATGGCTTTTTAACATGCAGTTTTTACTGTAATCTTAAATTAACTTTTATTTATCAAAATAGCTACAGGTAATATAAATGAATAGACAGCAAAACACTGCATTTGTTTGGATATTCTAAGAAATGGTGCTAAGAAAATGGTGTCTTTAACAGTTGAAAATTAATGCCTTTAGATCATCAAGATGCTATGAGTGTACTCCAATACGCTTGAATAATAGGGGTACCTTTTTATTCAAGTTTTTATCACAATTACCTGTTCTTATACAAGCTTTTTAAAATGTGGACATTTTAAAGGTCTCTGGATTTTGCTCATCCAGTGAAGTCCTTGTAGGACAATAAACATATAAATGTACATATATATGTATATGTATATGTTTGTATATATATATATATACACACACACGCATATGTATATGTGCACACACATGTATATGTGTAAATATTTTAAATGGTGTCTTAGAAGCACTTTGCCTACCTAAGCTTTGACAACTTGAACAATGCTAAGGTACTGAGACGTTTAAAAAAAAAAGTTTACTTTCATTTTAGAATGCAAAGTTGATTTTTTTAAGGAAAGGAAAGCTTTTAAAATATTTTTGTTTTTAGCCATGCCATCTGCTGATGAGCAATGTGTCCATTTTTTATACAGCCAGTTAGATCCTAAAGGGGGCTGACTGGATTCACGAAATACATTAGTCCATAAAACATGTTTTCTGGTGCTCATCTCACAAGCTATACTGTAAAAGTTTTATACAAAATTGTATGACACATTCATTGTTCCCATACGTAGTTTTAAGAATTTTTTATCCACTGCAGTAAAAATGAACTGCATGCCACAGACTCAGCTAGGCTGTTCAGTTATGCAAAGCGTGTTCATGGATCTGTATGCTCTCAGCAAACCGAACATCAGTCTGCCTTTGTGTTGATAATTGTACACGGTGATTTCTTAGCGTAAGTGTCCTCTTTACCAGGAAGACTGAGCAGACTGATGACAGCGTAAGATGAGTAAACAGGGTTAGTTCCACGTGAATCTGTTAATTAGAAGAAAAAAATAAAAACAGGCAGCTGGTTTGCTGTGGTGGTTTTAAATCATTAATTTGTATAAAGAAGTGAAAGAGATGTATAGTAAGTAAATTAATTGTAAACAAAACTTTTTTAATGCAATGCTTTAGTATTTTAGTACTGTAAAAAAATTAAATATATACATATATATATGGATATATGGATTTGAAGCAGCATTCACATCATGATGGTGCTACTCAGCCTGCTACAAATATATCATAATGTGAGCTAAGAATTCATTAAAGGTTTGAGTGATGTTCCTACTTGTCATATACCTCAACACTAGTTTGGCAATAGGATATTGAACTGAGAGTGAAAGCTTATAGCATTGTGTACCATCATTTTTTTCCAAATCTTTTTTATTATTAAAAATCATACCCTCTTTTCAATACTTGATTTCTTAGCAAGTATAACTTGAACGTCAACCTTTTTGTTCTAAAAATCAGGGATATTTCAGCTCATGTTCTCCTTATGCCAACATGTCACCTGTGTTTATGTAAAATTGTTGTAGCTTAATAAATATATTCTTTTTCGGGGATTTTTTGAATCCCTCCTATTTTGCTTGTATATGTCCCCATGTAACTAAAACTAATTTTGTACATCTGTTGACTCTTTTTATTATAAAGAAAAGCATTTTAAAAGTTTGGGGAATATTTTGACTGTTTCAAGCAGGAAAAAAAAATTACATGAAAATAGAATGCACTGAGTTGATAAACGGAAAATTGTAAGGCAGGACAGGAGTTTGGCAAGTGGTTGCTGGCTAGAGTCTTTCAACTCTCTAAACAAAGATGTTTTGATCCAGTATCGGTACCGATCCAAAAGGACATCGCCAGACAGGCAGACCCTTAGGGGTGTGGTGTGCAATCGACCCTCCAATTATATTTTGGTCTAAGTATGTTTTTGCTTACTAACGTTTCAAAATCAATTCTTAATCAAAGGAAGGCTTTGAGTTTTATTGGTCAAATCTTTATTCCTAACTGGCTCTTGTCTTTTAAAAAAACGTTCTCAAGTTTTTGGCTGTGACCAGTTTACAAACATTTCAAAAACATATGCTTTGCTTAGGTCAAACCATGTGATCTTAATATTTTGCATGTACCATATATCTCACCCCAATATTTAGTTACTACATGCGCATTTGTTGGTTTTCGGTCAGCCATCCCTATATGATATATTTGGTTTCTATAGCATCCACTGTCACTTGTCAAACTGCTGGCCAACAAGAGCAGGAAGTGTAACTTGGGGGGTTGGGGAGAGGTTATGTAGGGAGAAGAAAAGGAAATTGAGTGGCGTACTGTAAATATCAGATCTATAATTGTAAATAGAACACCTGCCTCAGAACGAATGGAAAGCTGATCTCCAATTTGCTTATATAGGAATATCAGGTTGACTATATAGCCATACTTGAAAATGCTTCTGAGTGGTGTCAACTTTACTTGAATGAATTTTTCATCTTGATTGACGCACAGTGGTGTACAGTTCACTTCTAAAGCTAGTGGTCAACTTGGGTAGGAAACTTTTTCAGTTTGACACTAAGAAAATGAACTCTGCATTTTTCTATGCTTTTTTAAAAAATTTAGTTTCATTTCATTTTCATGAGATACTTGGTTTGTCTATAAAATCTGAGGATGGTTATAAATATTGTAAGTATTGTAATGTTATGAATGCAAGTTATTTGAAAGCGTTTATTATTATATCATTCCTGATAACGCTATGTGAGTGTTTTTAATAAAATTTATATTTATTTAATGCACTCGCTAAGTATTGTCTGGTTGAAGTTTCTGTTCACTGCCTAAATTATTGTCATCTCAGTGAGACAAAAGGGAATGCAAGGAATTTACCTGTTAAAGATAAATTTTAGATGGTTATTCTTAGTGTTAAACTATATATAAAGTTATATCCACATAATTAAGCCCAAAACATTTCTCTGGTTAAATAGTCTAGATACTCAACATTATTTTTTCTGGTTTGCTTTTTAGCCCATTCACCTACTTACATGTGTAGCCAGTGTAAGTCGGGTATATAGTATCAGCACTTGTGCTGAACTTAGACTGGCCCTCCCTTCCACTGTGGGGTCTGTGAGGGCTAGCAGGGACAGCAGGTGCACCGACCAGGGTTGAGTTCACATCGCTCCAGTCTAAAACCAGCCCTAATGTTAGATTCATATCTTCCTCTTCACATCCTCTCTTCTCAAGGAAGATACCTCTTCCTGCCCATCCAAAAAGCAGGCCGTGTTAGGTATGAGGAGAGCGGAGAGGTGGCCTGGGTGGCACCAGATAAACATTCATGTCCTTATTCATCCGACATGGCTTCAGGGAGCTGGGGGCTAGGTTGTTCCCATCTCTGCCCCTTCTCTGTCATGTGAATAACCCTCCACACAGCACCAATGCACCCCTGCTGAAACACTTCCTAGAAACAAGATAGTAAACACAATAACTAGTTATAGTCGCCTGTCTTTCAGCCCTCTCCCCCCCCCCACCCGCCACACAACCTCCACCCCTTCCCAAATTGGCAGAGAAATAATTTTCATCATTCACTAAATAAGGGAATACCGTTTCCCATATTTCCCTCTATTCAGCCCACCAAATTTGATTTCTACAGTCATTCCTGAGCCCAGGAAATGACTGCCATTTAGTAACCTTTGAGCTTGACTGGTTGATTCCTCTTGCAATCTACTCAAAGGCGGCAGAGTCAAAGAAGCAGCACTTAAAAACAATGATCCAATGTTTTGTTTTTAAATTTCAGCCCTTTAGGGACAGTTTACCTCATCAACCCTCATTTCATCATCCATCCTATGGCTCTGGCTGAACCTTGGGAACATCCAGTAGTCTCTCATGCCCTGGGCAAAGGGAACATGAGATTCCTTGAGCTCAAAAGCTTACCCCGTCAGGTCCCATCTGGATCTGAACCACTGAGGCAGGTGATAACTAGCACACTGAAAGGGAAGGGAGGCAGGCCCGCTGCGATGAGACTGCAGGTGGACTTGAATGGGGGAGACAGCTGGCAATGCCAGAGGCACCAGCCTTCACAAAGCTTTATTGGTCCCTTGCCTCCTTTGTAAATAATTGCCAAGAATGAACCTTTTCACACAGGCAGGCACACAGGGGCCCTGTCACACACTACCACTGCTTCTTTCTTCAGTCTTTCGGCTGATAAACCAATTGATTTATCATAAAAATCCTCCTGCTTTGGGTAACTCTAGCTCAGCTTTGACTCCTGCCTGATTGTATTGG
This sequence comes from Saccopteryx leptura, assembly GCF_036850995.1. Taxonomy (NCBI): domain Eukaryota; kingdom Metazoa; phylum Chordata; class Mammalia; order Chiroptera; family Emballonuridae; genus Saccopteryx; species Saccopteryx leptura. The sequence goes on from NC_089507.1 coordinate 88,266,665, forward strand.
TTTGTACTTGATCAGCTGGGTGAGAACCAGACACAGTGAGAAAAGACCTTGGTTTTATTGGTGTAAAAGCCGCCTGGAGGTTAGTATCCAGCAGGAAAGGAAGGGGAAGGCTGGGGAAGCATCCTCCCCACCACCACCACCAATCTCTGAGGGGAGAGTGCTCTTCACTTGAAGACACTTGATCATTAACTTGGCAGTCAATTCGCTTACCAGTAAGAGGTTGGGCTCTTTCTCCCTGCTTCCCTCTCCCCTGAGAAACATGCTCTCCAGTTAAAGTGGTGAGAAAACTTCCGTAAAAGATGAGAATTAACTGCAATTATAGATTATTTCAGTTTTACCAGCGCTTTTCAGTTTCAAAGAACAAAGCTACTTTTGTTCCCATATATTCGAGGCCACCTGCCTACATTTCCCTCTCTTGCAAGGTAATTTTTCACCAAAGGAGCCTCTCTTTTCTTCACATATACACTAGACAAATATGCTTTCTTTGGGAGCTTCTTTTTATGCTATTTCAAAAGGAACTTCTCTACTCAGTTGGACATTTTACCCTTTAATCAATTTTTAATTCAAACTGAAATGAGATTTCTACTTAGGTGTTGAGTAAAATAGTAGTTACATAAAGATATGCCACTTCTTCCCTACCCCACAAGAAATAAATTCAGATCATTTAAATTTACATAATTAAAGATTTATAGGCATATTCACTGACCACTTGCTTTTATTCCTGCAGAGAATAGTCATAAACAGAAACATGGATATTGTTTCTTGAAACTTGAGATGCCCACAGTGCCCTTAACCCCTCTCTTATGGGCAGCTCTTGATTTATTGATAGTTCTAAAGAATGCAGTGACATACAAGGAACAGTGTGGCAGAATGTACCTAGCTGTCAATTCAGCCTTGTCAAAAAGCTTACTAGTTATGTGCCATTGTACCTCATCTATAAAACTCAGTGAAACAGTGCATTCCTCACCAGGATGTGCTCAAGTTTCATGAGAATGTAAAGCTTTAAGCACAAACTAAAGTAAACTGTTATAAGGCTTTTCATCTCTTTGCTTTATGCTAGGAGGTTCATTCCACTGATCATACCTTAGGGTTTGTCACTGATTCCAGCAATCACAAACCTCCCTTCTCCCTATGGGCAGGACCCCTGATTCCCTCACCTGACAAAACAGTTTTACATTAACAACAGATTCATTTACAGGCCCTAGCTGGTTGGCTCAGTGGGAGAGCAACAGCCTGGTGTTTGTATGTCCGGGCTTTGATCCCCAGTTAAGGAACACAGGAGAAGTGACCATCTGCTTCTCTATCCCTCCCCCTCCCTCTTTCTTTCCCTCTCCCCCTTCTACAGCCATGGCTCAGTTGGTTCGAATGCATCAGCTCCAGGTATTATTGAGGATGGCTTCCTGGAGTTTCCACCTTGGTTGTGAGCATAGTCCCAAATGGGCAGAGCATTGGCCCCAGAAGGGGTTCCCGGGTGGGTCCCAGTTGGGGCACATGCAGGAGTCTGTCTATATCCCCTCCCCTCACTTGAAAAAGAAGAAAAAAGATTCACTTCCACTTTAAGGTTATATATAAACTCAAATTAAGGGAGAAAAAAAATATTTAAAGCAAATACAAACCGAAAGAGAGCAGGGGTACCTAATTTATATCAGAAAAAATAAACTTGAAGCCAATAATGATAACAGGAGAGACATTATATAATAGTAAAAGGGTCAATTCATTGAGAAGATAAAACAATCATTTTATATATATATATATATATATATATATATATATATATATATATATATATATATATATATATATATATATATCCAACATCAGAGCATCCAAATATATTAAGCAAATATTGACATATCTGAAGACAGTAATAGATAATACAATAATAGTAGGGGATTTCAATATTCCATTTTCAACAATAGATAACTCATCCAGACAGGAAATCAACAAGGAAACATTAGACTTGAACCAAATATTAGATCAAATAAACGTAACAGACATATACAGAACATTGATTCAATAGCAGCAGAATATACATTCTTCTCAAGTGACACTGAACTTTCTTCAAGACAAACCATACAACAGGTCACAAAAATCATAGCAATTTTAAGAAGATTGAAATCATAAGCACTCATACACAATAGCATGAAACTAGAAATCAGCAACAAGAGGAAGGCTGGAAAATACACAAAAATGTGCAAATTAAAATTCCCCTGAAAATTCAATGAATGGAAGAAAAAGTCAAAAGAGAAATCCAGAAATATCTTGAAACATAATAAAAATGGAGGCAGTAAAATATCAAAACCTATGGGATACTGCAAGAGCATCTCTAAGAAGGCACTTTGTAGCTAAATATATATATTAAGAAAATAGAAGGATCTCAAAAAAACAACCAAACTTTACAACATAAGACACTGAAAAGGGGCCCTGGCTGGTTAACTAAATTAGTTAAGGGCTTAGTCCCGAAACGACAAGGTTGCAAGTTTAATCACCAGTTAGGGCACACATGGGAAGCAACCAATGAATGCATGACTGAATGGAACAAGTGAATGCTTCCCTTTCCCTCTCCTCTCTCTCCCTTCCTCTCTCTGTCTCTTTGAAAATCAACAAAAATTAAGCCCTAGCCAGATAGCTCGGTTGGTAGGGGCATTGTCCAAGAGTGTGGAGGTTGTCAGTTCAATTCTCCAGTCAGAGCACATACAGGAGCAGCTCAATGTTCTCTCTCTCTCTTCCTTCCTTCCTCTCTCAAAAAAAAAAGAAAAGAAAAGAGAAAGAGGAAAAGAAGGAAGGAAGAGAGGAAGGGAGGGAGGGGTAAAGAGAGAGAGAGAGAGAGAAAGAGAGAGAGAGAGAGAGAGAGAAAAGAAACTGAAAAAGAACAAACTATGTGCAAAGTTAGCAAAATGAAGCCAATAACAAAGATCAGAATAAAAATAAATGAAGTAGAGACTAGAAAAGCAATGAGAAGATCAGTGGAATTAAGCTTTTTGTTTTTAAAGATAAAGCTGACAAAACATTAGCTAAACTGCTCAAAAAGAGAACCAATGACTCAAAATCAGAAATGAAAGAGGAGCCATTACAACTGCTACCCCCAAAAAAGAGAGTATCATGAGATGCTACTAAAGACAAGTACACACACACACACACACACACACACACACAAAACTGGAAAACCTAGAAGAAATGAATAGATTCCTAGAAACATATAATCTACTAAAACTGACTCATATAGAAAGAGAAAAGCCAAAAGACCAATAATAAAGGATAGTAAATCAATAAGAAAACTTTCCAACAAACAAAATTCCAGGATTAGACAGCATTACTGGTGAATTCTACCAAACATTTAAAGAAGACTTCAAAACAAACCTTCTCAAACTCTTCTAAAGATTTAAAGAAAGAATATTTTCAAATTTATTTTAGATTATTACAAGGCCACCATTGCTTTGATACCAAACAAGATAACAATACTACAAGAAAAGAAAGTCACTGGCCAATATTCCAGCTGAACAAAGCTTCAAAAATTCTCAACAAGTATTAGCAAACTGAAATCAACAATAAAATAACAGGGTCATCTACCATGATCAAATGGGTTTTATTCCAGGGATGTAAGGATGGTTCAACATTTGTTAATCTAAAATGTGTTACATCACATTAACAGAATGAAGGATAAAAATCATATAATCTTAATATATGCAGAAAATCATTTGACAAAATTCACCTCCATCTATAATAAAAAATTTCAAAGTGGTATAGACTAAAGTACCTCAACATAATAAAGGCCATATTATAACATGCTCACAGCCAACATCATACTCAGTGGCAAAAACTTAAAGCTCTTCCTCTAAATCAAAACCAAAACAAGGATGCCCATTCTCACTACTTTTACTCAACATATTTTTGAAAGTCCTAGCCAGAGCAATTAGGGAAGAAAAATAAATAAAAGGCATTCAAATTGAAAGGAAGAAGTAAAACTCACCATTTGCAGATGTCATGATATTATATGTATAAAACCTTGGAGACTACTTGAAAAAAGTTTGGAACTTATAACTTTATTAAAGTTGAAAGATACAAAAAGTCAATATAGTTACATTTCTATATTCTAATAATTAAAATATTTTAAAAGAGAAATTGTAAAAACAATTCCATCTACAATTGCATCAAGAAAAATAAGAGCAGCTAGGAATAAATTTAACCAAGGAAGTGAAAAATTTGTACACTAAAAACTATAAAACATTGATGAAAGAAGTGGAAGAACACATAAATAAATGGAAAGATATATGTTTATGGATAAAAAATATTGTTGAAATGTCCAAAGTTCTGAAAGCATTCTAAGGATTAAATGCAATCTCTGTCAAAATTCTAATAGTGCTTTTCTCAGAAATAAAAAAAAATCTAAAATGTGTATGAAATCACAAAAGACCCTGAATAACTAAAACTATGTTGAGAAAAAAAGAACAAAGCTGGAGGCATTAATTTTAAAATGTGTACAACAAAGCTATAGTAATCAAAACAGAATGGTATTGGCATAAAAACAGACATAGGTCAATATAAGACTATGGATGAAGAGATAATACACATACCAGGGAGGACTGACCAAGGACAGTATGAAATTCCACCTTCTTACTCAAAATGGCATGCAATTTAAAACTTATAAAAGTTTTTAATTTATTTTTTATTATTTTTATTAAAATTTCTGATTTATTATGTTAACATGGATTCAAGTGTCCCACTCCATATAACACCCTCACCCCCCAACAATATACCCCCAGTACACCTCCTTTGCTCTGCCCCCCTAAACTTTCTTCCCCCCTTCCCTCTGAGATTTGCTGTCCTGTTATCTATATCTATGTGTTATGTATATATAATTTCACTAATCTCTTTACCTACTCTGATCCCTTCATCCCATCCCCCTTTCCTCTGACAGATGTCCCTTTGTTCCCTGTGACCCTGCCTCTGCCCCTATTTCATTCCTCAGTTTACCGTGTTCATTAGATTCCACATATAAGTGAGATCATATGGTATTTGTCTTTCTCTGCCTGGTTTATTTCATGTTGCGTAATAATCTCCAGGTCCATCCATGCCATCATGAAAAGTAATATTTACTTCTTTTTCACGGCCGCATAGTATTCCATTGTGTATATGTACCATCGTTTTTGTTATCCACTTGCCCACTGATGGACACTAGGGTTGTTTCCAGATCGTGGCTATTGTAAACAATACTGCAATAAACATAGGGGTGCATATGTTCTTTTGAATCAGCATTTTGGGATTCTTAGGATATAATCCTAAAAGTGAGACAGCTTGGTCAAAAGGCAGCTTCATTTTTAATTTTTTGAGTAAATGCCATACTGTTTTCTGCAGTGGCTGCACAAGTCTGCATTCCCACAAGCAGTGCAAGAAGGTTCCTTTTTCTCCACATCCTCACCAGCACTTGTGTGTTGATTTGTTAATGAAAGTCATTCTGGGGAGAGAAGAAAATGGCGACAAGTAGGCAGACGTTACAACTCCCACCTCCCAGAACCAAAGTGGATTACAACTTAGGAACAATCATCCATGGAGGGTGGAGCCCAGAGAGTTAAGGAGCCCCCATGCCAGTGGAGCAGCCCAAGCAGTGGCCTGCAAGTCTCTACTGGTGCCCGAGTGCCTGAGTAGGCAGAGGCAGAAAGGGGCTGGCGGAAAGACCTCACTTCAGAAATAGAGAGGCCACACACACTAGCCAAGTAGATAAAAGCCAGCCTAGGAGTACAGCTGATATTTATAATGGCATCCATGCCCAGCAGAGGCAGCCACAAATTCTGGATTGCCTGTAGCTCCAAGAAGGTTCTTATGGGCCATTCAAAAGCAGTGATCTCCACTGGTCTGTACCAGGTTCCAGGGAGGTCCAGAGTTGGTACATCTAGCAGCCAGATATGGAGAGCATCAGCTCAGAGCATCAGCTCAGGACCTAACAACCATAGTTAGAGTGATATCTAGTCTATATAGAGAAAAAAGGGGAAGACTGAGAAGTGTAATTAAAATGAATCAACAAGAGAAAACCCCAGAAAAAGAACTGAATGAAATGGAAATAAGATGCAGAGTTTTGAATAATAATTGTTAGGATGCTCAAGGATCTTAGAGTAACAATAGATGAACAGAGCAAGCACCTAAACAAAGAGATAGCTGGCATCAGAAAGGACATTGAAATAAGAAAAAAGGATCAGACAGAAATGACAAACACAATATAAGAAATGAAGACTACACTAGAAGGAATTAAAAGCAGACTGGATGAAGCAGAAGATCAAATCAGCAATTTAGAGGACAAGATAAGTGAAAGCACAGAAGCAGAATAGCAAAAAGAAAAGAGGATCAAAAATTCTGAGGAAACTCTAAAAGAGCTCTGTGACAACATGAAGAGAAATAACATCTGTATATAGGGGTTCCTGAAGGAGAAAAGAAAGAACAAGGAATAGAGAATCTGATTGAAGAAATCATAACTGAAAAGTTCCCTAAATTGATACAGAAAAAAAGTCACATAAGCTCAAGAAGCAGAGAGAATCCCATTAAAGTAGAACCTAAAGAGACCTACACCAAGACACATCATAATTAAAACACCAAAGCTAAGTGATAAAAAGAAAATATTAAAAGCTCCTAGAGAAAAACAATCTATCATCTCCAAAGGAGCCTCCATAAGGATGACATCTGAATTCTCAACAGAAACACTTGAGGACAGAAGGGAATGGCAAGAAATATTCAAAGTAATGCAGAATAAGAAACGCAAATCCTATTAAAATACCAATGACTTTGATATAGAATAAATATTTCAAAAATTTATATGGAACCAAAAGAGAACAGGAATAGCCTCAGCAATCTTGAAAAGGAAGAATAAAGTGGGAGGTATCACACTTCCGGATATCAAGTTATACTACAAAGCCATTGTACTCAAAACAACTTGGTACTGGCATAAGAAGAGGCATATAGATCAATGGAACATAACTGAAAACCCACAAATAAACCCATACCTTTATGGACAATTGATATTTGACAAAGGAGGTAAGAGCTTACAATGGAGTAAAGACAGCCTCTTCAACAAATGGTGTTGAGAAAATTGGACATCTACCTGCAAAAAAATGAAACTAGACCACCAACTTACACCATTCACAAAAATAAACTCAAAATGGATAAAAAACTTAAATGTAAGCTGTGAAACCATAAGCATCTTAGAAGAAAACATAGGCAGTAAACTCTCCGACATTTCTCGCAGCAATATATTTGCTGATATATCTCCACAGGCAAGTGAAATAAAAGACAGGATAAACAAATGGGACTATATCAAACTACAAAGCTTTTGCACAGCCTGATCAGGCAGTGGCGCAGTGGATAGAGCATCGAACTGGGATGTGGAGGACCGAGGTTTGAGACCCTGAGGTCACCAGCTTGAGTGCGGGCTCATCTGGTTTGAGCAAGGCTCACCAGCTTGAGCCCAAATTCACTGGCTCTAACAAGGGGTCACTCAGTCTGCTGTAGCCCCCAGTCAAGGCACATATGAGAAATCAATCAATGAATAACTAAGGACCCGCAACAAAGAATTGATGTTTCTCATCTTTCTCCCTTCCTGTTTGTCCCTACCTGTTCCTCTCTCTGACTCTCTCTCTCTCTGCCACAAAAAATAAAAAAATAAAAAATAAAAAGCTTTTGCACAGCTAAAGACAATAAGAAAAGAATAAAAAGACAAACTACACAATGGGAGAACATATTTGACAATACATCTGATAAGGGGTTAATAACCAAAATTTATAAAGAACTTGTAAAACTCAACACCAGAAAGATAAACAATCCAATCAAAGAATGGGCAAAAGAAATGAAGACATTTCTCCAAAGAGGACATACAGATGGCCAAAAGGCATATAAAAAAAAGCTCAGTATCACTAATCATTAGAGAAATGCAAATTAAAACCACAATGAGATATCACCACACACCAGTCAGAATGGCACTCATCAACAAAACAACACAGAATAAGTGCTGGCGAGGATGTGGAGAAAAGGAAACCCTCCTGCACTGCTAGTAGGAATGCAGACTGCTGCAGCCACTGTGGAAAACAGTATGGAGATTCCTCAAAATATTAAAAATCAAACTGTCTTTTGACCCAGCTATACCACTGTTAGGAATATACCTCAAGAACACCATAGCATTGTTTCAAAAAGAGAAATATACCCCCATGTTTATTGCCACATTGTTCACAATAGCGAAGATCTAGAAACAGCCCAAGTGTCTGTCAGTGGATGAGTGGATTAAAAGACAGTGGTACATATACACAATGGAATACTATGGGACCATGAAAAGGAGGAAATTTTATCTTTTGCAACAACATGGATGGACATGGAAACTATTATGTTAAGTGAAATAAGCCAGGCAGAAAAAGAAAAATATCATATGACCTCACTCATTTGAGGAATCCAATGAACAATGTGAACTGAGGAACAGAATAGAGGCATAGGCATGATTAAAGGGACCAGAGGGAAGGCAGACAGTGGGAAAGGGGATGAGAGGATGGGATCAGAGAAGGGAAAGAGATTGGTGAAATTATATATACATAACACATCATTATAGAGAGCAGAAAAGCAAATCCTGGAGGGAAGGAGGGGACATTGGGGGAAGAAGGCAAGGGGGATGTTGAGTGGAACACGGAGGGGGGGGGATGTATTCAGTGGGTCACTTGAATCTATGTAAACACAATAAATTTAAATCAATAATAAAAAAAGAAAGTCATTCTGACAGGTGTGAGGTGATATCTTATTGTGGTTTTAATTTGCATTTCTCTTTGATTAGTGATATTGAACATTTTTTCATATGTCTACTGGTCATCTGTATGTCCTCTTTGGAGAAGTGTCTATTCAGTTCCGTTGCCCACTTTTTTGTTGTTGATTCTTTTGTGTGTGTGTGTGTGTGTGTGTGTGTGTGTGTGTGACAGAGAAGCGAGAGGGACAGATAAGGACAGACAGATAGGAAGGGAGAGAGATGAGAAGCATTAATTGTTCATTGCAGCACCTTAGTTGTTCATTGACTGCTCTCCCATATGTGCCTTGACTGGGGGGCTACAGCAGAGTGAGTGACCCCTTCCTCAAGCCAGCAACCCTGGGCTCAAGCCAGTGAGGTTGGGCTTCTAACCAGTGACCTATGGGTCAAGCTAGTAACCATGGGGTCATGTCTATGATCCCAAAAGCAAGCCAGCGACCACGTACTCAAGCTGGTGAGCCCGCGCTCATGCTGATGAGACCAAGCTCAAGGCAGATGAGCCCATGCTCAAGCTAGGGAGGGATCTCGGGGTTTTAAACCTGGGTTCTCTGAGTTCCAGTCCAACACTCTATCCATTGTGCCACTACCTGGTGAGGCCCTTTGCCCATTTTTTTTACCTTCCTAGTGTTGAGTTTTGGAAGTTCTTTATAAATTTTGTTATTAACCTTTTATCAGATGTATTGACAAATATATTCTCCCATTATGTAGTTTGTCTTTTTATTTTGTTAATGGTGTCTTTTGCTGTGTAAAATCTTTTTAGTTTGATATAGTCCCATTTGTTTATTTTGTCCTTTATTTCACTTGTCCATGGAGATATATCAGCAAAAATATTGCTATGAGAGATATTGGAGTGTTCATTGACTATGTTTTCTTCCAAAATTTTCATGGTTTTTGTGACTTACATTTAAGTCTTTTATCCATTTTGAGATTATTTTTGTAAATGGTATAAATTGGTGGTCTAGTTTCATTTTTTGAAGTACCTGTCCAATTTTCTCAACATCATTTATTAAAGTAACTGTCTTTACTCCACTGTATACTCTTGCCTCCTTTGTCAAATATCAATTGACCATAAAAGCGTGGATTTATTTCTGGGTTCTCTGTTCTGTTCCATATGCCTATTCTTATGACAATACCAAGTTGTTTTGATTACAATGGCCTTGTAGTATAACTTGATATCAGGAAGTGTGTTACCTCCCACTTTGTTCTTCATTTTCAAGACTGTTGAGATCATTCAGGTTCTTTTTTGGTTCCATATAAATTTTTGAAATATTTGTTCTAGATCTGTGAAGTATGCCATTGGTATTTTAACAGGAATTGCACTGAATCTATAGATTGCTTTGGATAGTATAGACATTTTAATGAGGTTTATTCTTCCTATCCATGAACACAGTATATGCTTCCAGGTGTTTGTACCTTTTTTGGTTTCTTTTTTCAATGTCTTATAATTTTCTGAGTACAAGTCTTTTACCACTTTGGTTAAATTTATTCCTAGGTACTTTAATTTTTTGTTTTTGCAAAGTGAAGGGCATTGTTTTCTTAATTTCTCCTTCTGACAGTTTATTGTTGGTATATAAAAATGCAACTGATTTCTGTGAATATTAATTTTATATCCTGTTACCTTGCTGAATTTATTTATCAGGTCGAGTAGTTTTTTGTCTGAGACTTCAGGGTTTTCTATCTACAGTATCATGTCATCAGCAAATAATGACAGTTTTACTTCTTTTCCAATTTGGATGCTTTTTGTCTCTTTTTCTTGACTGATTGCCGTGGCTAGGACTTCGAGAACGATGTTGAATAAGAGTGGTGAAAGGGGCACCCCATCTTGTTCCTGATCTTAAGGGGATTGCTTTTCATTTTTTGCCAATAGGTATGATGTTGGCTGTTGGTTTGTCATAAACGGCCTTTATTATGTTGAGATATGTTCCCTGTATTTTCACTTCACTCAGAGTTTTGATCATAAGTGGGTGCTGGGTTATATCAAATGCTTTTTCTGCATCTATTGATATTATCATGTAATTTTTATGCTTCCTTTCCTTTATGTGAGGAATCGCATTTATGTATTTACTTATGAATATTATATCAACCTTGCCTCCCCAAAATAAATCACACTTGATCACAATGTATGATCTTTTTAATGTATTGCTGGATCTGGTTTGCTAATATTCTGTTGAGAATTTTACCATCTAAGTTCATCAGGGATATTGGCCTATAGTTTACTTTCTTTGTAGTATCTTTACCTGGTTTTGGAATGAGTATCATGTTTGCCTCTTAAAATTAGTTTGTAAGCCTTCCTTCCTCTTGAATTTTTTGAAGTAGCTTGAGAAAGATAGGTTTTAGTTTTTTGAATGTTTGGTAAAATTTGCCTGTGAAACCATCCATTTCAGGACTTTTGTTTGCTAGGAGTTTTTTGATAACTATTTCAATCTCCTTTGGAATTCTTCTGTTTAGGTTTTCTGAGTCTTCCAGATTGAGTTTTGGAAGATTGTATGTTTCTAGGAATTTATCCATTTCACTTAAGTTGTCCAATATTTTGGCATATAAATCTTCATAATAATTTCTTACAATCCTTTGTATTCTGTGGTGTCAGTTGTTACTTCTCCACTTTCATCTCTAATTTTATTTATCTGGGTCCTTTCTCTTTTTTTCTTGATAAGTCTGGTTAAAGGTTCATCAATCTTTTATACTTTTCAAAACAACCAGCTCTTGGTTTTATTGATCGTCTGTATTGTTTTTTTAGCCTCTGTCATTCATTACCACTCGAATCTTTATTATTTCCTTCCTTCTACTTTTTCTGGGGTTGATTTGTTGTTTTTTTTCTAGTTCTTTTAGGCACAGGGCTAGGTTGTTTATTTGAACTTTTTCTTCCTTCTTAAGGTATGCCTGTAATGCAATGACTTTCCTCTCTGGACTGCTTTTGCTGTGTCCCATAGATTTTGAGTTGTTTTATGTTCATTTTCATTTCTTTCAGAAAATTATTTATTTTTTCCTTGATCTCATAGTTAACTCATTAATTATTTAATAACACTCTAGTTAGCCTGCAAGTGTTTGAATATTTTTCAGTTTTTCTATTGTAGTTGATATCTAGTTTCATGCCATTGTGATCAGAGAAGATGCTTGATATAATTTCAGTCTTTTTAAATTTATTGAGACTTGTTTTGTGTCTTAACATGTGGTCTATTGTAGCATGAGCACTTGAAAAAAAAAAGTAGGCCCTGGCCGGTTGGCTCAGCGGTAGAGCATCGGCCTGGCGTGCGGGGGACCCGGGTTCGATTCCCGGCCAGGGCACATAGGAGAAGCGCCCATTTGCTTCTCCACTGCCCCCCTCCTTCCTCTCTGTCTCTCTCTTCCCCTCCCGCAGCCAAGGCTCCATTGGAGCAAAGATGGCCCGGGCGCTGGGGATGGCTCCTTGGCCTCTGCCCCAGGCGCTAGAGTGGCTCTGGTTGCGGCAGAGCGATGCCCAGGAGGGGCAGAGCATCGCCCCCTGGTGGGCAGAGCGTAGCCCCTGGTGGGCGTGCCGGGTGGATCCCGGTCGGGCGCATGTGGGAGTCTGTCTGACTGTCTCTCCCGGTTTCCAGCTTCAGAAAAATACAACAACAAAAAAAAGTATATTCTGCTGCTTTCAGGTGCAAGGTTCCGAAGATATCAATTAAATCCAGTCAATTTAGTGTGTTATTTAAGGCCTCTGTCTCTTTGTTAATTTTCTGTCTGGAGGATCAATCCATTGATGTTCGTGGGGTATTAAAATCCCCTAATATTATAGTATTGCTGTTGATTTTGCTCTTTATGTCCATCAAAATCTGCTTTATATATTTAGGTGCACCTATAATAGGTGCGTACATATTTACAATGGTTATATCCTCTTGTTGGATTTCTCCCTTTATCGTTTTATGTTGACCTTCTTTATCCCTTACTATAGCATTTCTTTTAAAGGCTATTTTGTCAGGTATAAGTATTGCTACCCCAGTTTTTTTTTCCATTTGAATAAAATATTTTTTCCATCCCTTCACTTTCAGTCTATGTATATCTTTTGTTCTAAGGTGGTTCTCTTGTAGACAGCACATGTACATTTCCTGTTTTCTTATCCATGTAGCTACCCTATGTCTTTTGATTGGAGCATTTAATCCATTTACATTTAAGGTTATTATTGATATGTACTTATTTTTTGCCATGTTATTCTTTAAAGCCAGAATCCTCTTTCTCTTTATTTCCTTTATCCTTTGCACTTTTTATAGCAGGCCCATTAACATTTCTTGCAGTACTGGTTTGATTGTAATGATTTTCTTGAGTCTTTTTTTGTCTGGGAAGCTTTGTGTTTCTCCTTCAATTTTAAATGATAGCCTTGCTGGATAAAGTAGTCTTGGTTGTAGATTCTTGTTTTACATCACATTGAATATTTCTGGCCAGTCCTTTCAGGCCTCAAGTGTTTCTGATGAGAAATCAGATATCCTTATAGGGGCTGCTCTGTAGGTAATTAATTGCTTTTTTCTTGCAGCTTTTAGTATTTTTTTCTTAGTCTCTTAACTTTGACATTTTAATTATGATGTGTCTTGGTGTATGCCTCCTTAGGTTCCTCTTTAATGGAACTTTCTGTGCTTCTTGAACTTGTGTGACTTTTTCCTTTATCAATTTAGGAAAGTTTTCAGCTATGATTTCTTCAGATAGGTTCTCTATCCCTTGTTTGTTCTCTTCTCCTTCAGGAACCCCTTATAATGTGGTTATTTCTCTTCATGTTGTCTCAGAGTTCTCTCAGAGTTTCCTATCTTTTTGAGCCTCTTTTCTTTTTGCTGCTCTGCCTCTGTGCTTACATTTATCTTGTCCTCTAAATCGCTGATTCAGTCCTTTTCTTAATCCAACCTGCTGTTGATTCCTTCTAGTATGGTCTTCATTTCCGATATTTCATTTCTGAATTGTTCTCTTTTATGATTCCAATGTCCTTTTTGATGCTTGCTATCTCTTTGTTTAAGTTTTCATTGTGACCATGTCACTCTAAGATCTTTAGCATCTTAAAAATCATTTTAAACTCTGTATCTGGTGGTTTTGTTACTTACATTTCATTTAGTTCTTTTTCTGAGAATTTCTCTTGTGGATTTATTTGAGTCATATTTCTTTGTCCATTTTGTCTGTGTATTAGGTAATGCTGTCTGGCTTTGAAATTTATTGTGGCATCCTTATGAGGAAGATGGGCTCAGTGGTACTGACCTACTGGCCACCTGAGTCCTTGCTCTAGGAATGCTGGAATAAAACCTCTGGTAGAGTCTAGAGCCCAGGCAATTTAGGGATTAGGAGGGATAGTGGATCTGGCTTTGCCCTCAGCCACAGGTGTCAGTCTGTCCAGACTTTTTTCACAGATCTCAGCAGGGTGTGGCTCCAGGATTCCAGTGGGTGTGTCCTCTGAGACCCAGAGGTGTGGTCTGCCTGCAGTCTGGACAGTTTCTACGGAGTTTCCCATGGGGCAGAAACACCAGTCATAGACTAGAAAGCATGCTGGGGAGGAAAACTCTGGCCTCAAAGCCAAAAAACTGAGTCACTGATGTGCCCCTGCTTCCAGGCATCTTGGGACAATCCAGTCTCCATAGGGTGGGGCAGGAGGAATTACTGAGGGTGGGGCAGTTGCTTTCTCCCAGGCTAATGCTGTACAGAAGGGGAAAGCTCCACCCAAGAAAGATGGGGACTGCAGTATGGAGAATGACTCAGCATAGGGGTAAAGATGGCTATCCCCCATGGTGTCGCTCCCTGGGCCACTAACTTTACACTCTCCTCACAGAACTCTAGTCCTCTCAGATCTCCCTCTGCCACAGCCCTGGTTAAGTGGCTGTGAACAAGATTTTCTGCGTGGGCCCTTTAAGATGGAGCCTGCATTACTGAGAGCACCTATCCCTTTCTTGCAGACAGAAACCTTAGCTCTTTTCACCTCTAAATGCTGTGTGGGCACCTCTTCTAGGCTCTGGGGCTCTAGGCTGGGCTCCTGGCCTGGGTCTTAGGACCCGCACTTCTCAGGGTGAACCTCCCTGCAGTGAGAGTCCCTCCAAATCTGTTGCCACTGCTAGCTCCTGGGAGCAAGGCAGCCCTTTCCATGTCCACCCTTCCTACCAGTCTCATGTGGCTTCTTCTGTGATCCTTGGTCATAGACTCCTCTTCGTTTAGTTCCAAGTTGGTTTTTCAAGATGATTGTTCTCAAATTAAATTGTAATCCAATTTGGTCCTAGAGGTGACAGTTGGAACATCTGCCTCTCTGTCGCCATCTTCGAATTTCCCTAAATGTTTTTACTTCTGGAATTTTCCATTTGGTATTTTCAGACTGTGGTTGACTGCAGATAACTGAAACCGTGGAAAGTGAAAGTGCAGCTAAAGACTATATACAATGAATATTATCCAGCTATGGAAAAGAATGAAATTCTACTTTTTGCAACAACTCAGATGATACTTGAGGTCCTTATGCTAAGCGAAATAAGTCAGAGAAAGACTCTGTGATTGCACTCATATGTGGAATCTAAAAAAGTCAAACTCAGGCCCTGGCTGGGTGACTCAATGGATAAAGCATCATCCCCATGCACCAGAGGTCACAAGTTCAATCCCCTATCAGGGCACCTTACAGAAATAATCAACAAGTACACAACTAAGGGAACAATGACTTGATGCCTCTCTCTCTCTCTCTCTCTCTCTCTCTCTCTCTTTCCCTCTTCCTCCCCTTCTCCCCCTCAAATCAATGGAAAAAAATTTTTAATTAAAAAAGTTATACTCATGCCTGACCTGTGGTGGCACAGTGGACAGAGCACTGACCAGGAACACTAGGTCACAGGTTTGAAATCTTGGACTTGCCTAGTCAAGGCACACACAACAAGCAACCAGTGAACAGGTGGTGTTCCCCAACGTGGGGCCCACGCCCCACAGGGAGGCAATTCGATAGTTAAGGGGGGAAATTTGAAAATGGACTCGACACAACTTTAACTCTTTTGCCCCGGACCATTTAAATGCAATGCTAGATATCGGTGCCAAATTTAACAAAAAATGCAATTCTTAAATAATTGCGGTAAATAATTATTAAGTATAATTTCGTTTGACGAGACCAAAATATCAACTGGGTGATTGGCATCGTCAAGTAAACTTCGTCCTGGGTTCACCGCGGAGCGTGCCGTCTGCCGCGGGGAACCCCAGACGTTTTAAAAACTTGCTAAACAACGCAGTTATTCTCACCTAATCGGCCCATCACAACTTCTGTAGTGTTTCACATCATTCAGTTGGTGTTAATTTGAAATAAGTGTCAGTCAAAACTGTTGTAAAAGCTCGTTGATTTAATAAATATACATATATATATTGTATAGATATAATTGGTAAGTATTTGATTTTATTTTTATCAATATTAAACTCTTTATTAAGTACTTCTTGCATCGGGGCTAGAAAGCACTAATATTTTATAAATATTATTGGGGCTATAATAGTGCATGCACGACAATTTTAATTTTAGAAGCATAACTTTCCAGAAAATTTTGTCAAGTGGAAAAAATATAGATACCTTTTGATTTGCGGTGGTAGTGTAGTAAATGTGTTATATACATTTAAATAAATATGAATTTTTAGTATACGTTTACTCTATGTCACATTGAATATATTTTAACACATATTTTAATATTAGTTTTTAATTGATCTTATTTTTATTATAGCCCATAGTAAAATGAGTGGTGCAAGCAAGAAAAAAACTCATCAATATTCGGAGGAATATTTAAAATTTGGGTTCATACCCGCTGTTCACGATGAGCGGATTCCTTTTTGTCTTTTATGCCAGCAATGCTTGACCAATGAATCAATGAAATGAGGTCGTCTTGAGGCACATTTGAAGGCGAAACATAGTGCTCATATTAATTCAGATTTGAGTTACTTTAAAACTTTAAAGAAAAATTTTGAAAAAAGAACAACATTAAAGTCTCTATTTACTGCTCATACTTCAACTAATAATCGTGTTCTTGAGGCTAGTTATCAAATTTCTTTATTCATCGCTAAAACTGGAGAAAATCACACTATAGGAGAGAATTTAATAAAACCGTCAATATCAGCATTTCTTAAAACGGTTCTTGAAAAAGATGACAAAGATGTAAAAGCTATGCCACTCAGTGACAATACTGTTAGCAGAAGAATAGACGAAATCAGTGAGGATATTGAAAAACAACTTATTGAAAAGCTGAAAACAAGAAAATTCTCCTTGCAAATGGATGAATCAACTTTGAGAGACAGTGAGGCAGTATTGATAACTTACATAAGATATATTGATAAAGGACATTTTGCTGAAGAACTGTTGTTCTGTAAAAGATTAGAAAGCACCACTACCTCCAAAGATATATATAATTAGCTAAAACACTACTTAGATGTCAATGATATACCAATGAAAAATATAACATCTTGTGCTGCAGATGGTGCTCCCAATATGATGGGCAAGAAAAATGGCTGCTTAAAATTGATGAAAGATGCGAATCCAGAAATGATTCTTGTGCATTGTGTTATTCATAGGGAAAACTTGGAAGCTAAAAACATCTCGCCTGTTCTGAATGAAGTATTACATACAGTAATAAAGTGTGTTAATGCTATTAAAGCTAGTGCCAAATGTGAGCGTCTTTTCAAGCTATTTTGTGAGAACAAAATGAAGATCATGTGAGACTTTTACTTCATACTGAAGTCAGATGGCTATCATAAAGGAAACTGTTTAAAAAGATTTATGGAGCTGTTTGATACTCTTAGTGATTTTTTAAGCGACAAACCTGAAATGAAGTATCTGTTAACAATAGATGGTAAAGCATTTGTGAGTTATTTAGCCGATATCTTTGAAAAACTAAATATATTAAATAAGCAACTTCAAGGAACAAATAAAACTCTTGTCGATGCAAAAGCAAAGATATTTGGTTTCATTACCAATATTGAGTTATGTCAGAAACATATTAACAACAAAAACTTTAAACAGTTTCATTGGCTCCAAAAATGTGAAGTAACTGATACCGCTTTACTTGTTATTGTCAATCATTTGAATATTCTATTGGCTGATTTAAAAGAAAGATTTTCTGATTTAGAACAAATTGATTTCCCAACATGGATGATGCAGCCAATGTTAGTGGATTTGTCTGATATATCAAATATGCAGTATCAAGAAGAACTCGCAGAATTACAAAATAATGAGTCAGTTAAAGCTTTATTTAATATCAAAGGAGCGATGGCATGGCCTTGTGAGGAAACAGAAATCAAATACCCAAATTCAACCAAATGTGCAAGAAAACTATTGCTACCATTTCCATCTTCATTTTTAGCTGAATGTGGATTTAGTGCTGTAAATGATTTACTGGTAAAAAAAAGAAATCAGCTGGATATAACACAACGTGGAGACTTGAGACTAAAGCTAACCAATTGGAACCTAATATAAAATCTCTGTGCAGCAAGCATCAAGCTCAAGGGTCACACTAAATTAAAATAATAAATTAATATAGAAAAATCTGTATTAAAATTATTTGGAATTTAAATTTCTGTTTTTCATTATATGTTTTGAAATTTTACTTACTGTGTTTTGTTAACAATTTCATAGTGATTTCTTCCTAGAACCTATCATTTATGTTTATTAAGTGAACAAATCAATTTTTTAATGTTAAAAATTATGTATGTTACATGGGGGGATATAAAAATTTTAGAAAGGTTAAGGTGGGGCATGGCACAAAAAAGGTTGGGAAACACTGAGCTAGAGTGAAGCAAATATTTCTTGATCCCCTAATCCTCTCTCTGTAAAAATAAAAAAATAAAATCTTAAAAAAAAAAGAGTCAAACTTAGAAACAGAGAGTAGAGTGGTCGTTACCAGGTGTTTGGAATTGGGAAAATAATGAGATACTGGTCAAAGGGTATAAACTTCCAGTTACAAGTTTCACAATCTAAGGTACAACATTTTGTTGTTGTTTTGTTTTTGTGTGTGTTTGTTTTTATTTATATATTTAAGAAATCTCTGTTGAGCACCTAATTGATGCCCAAACCTCTCCTAATAGTAAATGAAAACACCTATGGTTTAAGAAAAGAAAAAAAAAACTATTATAAGATCACCTAAGAAGGCCTATAGGTAGAAGAAGAAAGATGCCCAAGGACTGAGACCTGGCCATTCCAATATTCAGAGATTGAGAAGTAGGAAAGAAACCTGCACAGAAGACAGAGAAAGAGCAGTTAATGAAGTCGGTGAGAATGGGATGGACTGGAGAGGTTTTGTAGAAACCAAGCCAGGAAAGGGCTTTAAGACCAAAGGTTTGATCAGGCTTGAGAATGGACCACTGGATTCAGAACCAAGGAGGTCTTGGCTGACATTCATGGGACTTGTTCATATAGAATAGCAAGGGCCAAAGCCAGAGTGAAGAGAGTTCTAGAAGTAAAAAAGAGTTTCAGCCAGTGAACATATGTGGTTCTTTCAAGGAGTTTTTCTATAATGAAAGAAGAGAAATGTGATGGTGTCTGAAGGGTAGGGAGCCAAGGCAAAGACTTTCTAATGACATCCCAATGACATAGTATCTCTGTTTGCAGACGGGATTCATCCAGCAGAGGTGGGAAATTGATAACGCAGGATGAAAAATGAAAGAAGAATTTCTGGAATGATGTTATTGAGTAGGCAAGAGGCTTCTTTAAATTAAAAAAAAATTGATTAAGAAACTAAATCCTAGGGAAGTAACACATCTTAACTGAGATCACAAGGCATAGAGGAGCAACCCAGGCCTTCCTCCATTTCTTACAAGGCTTTTCAAAGTCAATAATGGAAGCCAAAGAAAGGGTGAGGTAAAACCCTACTGACCTCATACATCCCATTGCTACATTAAGGAAATGTCATTTTGTTACAATACAAATGAATTTTATTTCTAACTAAAGTGAGGGGTATGCTTAAGCAGAGATGCTAGTAGATCATTCATATATAAAACTCATTCATAATTATCATAAACATTTTGTACAGTGACAGTTCATGTTCCAAATTTTAAAAATGTAATTTATAAAGTATAGAGTCAGCAAATATCTCAGTTACCCCAAACATGAACATGTTATTTTTCAACTACTATAAGTAGATGATTCCTGCTTCTCCACTTTCTTTCTCACTCTCCCCTCTCACCAAAAATCAATAAATACAATCTAAAAACAGCAATAACAGCAACATATTCTTTTTTACCAGGAAGCATCATGATCATACATAATACAAAGGCCCAGCAGGCCTGACCAGGAGATGGCGCAGTGGATAGAGCATCGGACCGGGATGCAGAGGACCCAGGTTCGAAACCCTGAGGTCGCCAGCTTGAGCACGGGCTCATCTGGTTTGAGCAAAGCTTACCAGCTTGGACCCAAGGTCACTGGCTTGAACAAGGAGTTACTCGGTCTGCTAAAGGCCCACCATCCAGGCACATATGAGAAAGCAATCAATGAACAACTAAAGTGCCACAATGGAAAAAAAAAATTGGTGCTTCTTATCTCTCTCCCTTCCTGTCTATCTGTCTCTATCTGATTCTCTATCTGTCTCTGTCAAAAAAAAAAAAAAAAGACCCAGCAGAATATAACATTAGGTACATTTTTAATTAAAGTCCTTCTGTGAAGCAAGGTTTAACAGGGAGCTGAGTGTAAATTGTGATTGGTTGGTTGCTTCTTGGCTACTTCAATGGCAGTAATTCAGTATATCTAATAATTAGTATTAGATATTGTTACTGATCAAATCATCAGTCTTTAAGGTTTATTGATACAGCTGATAAATGAGAAAAAGCAACTTTGATGCAAAGTTATTGAGGACATTAAATAAAATAATTTACATAAAATAGTGTGTAGCAAAGTGCCCAGAACACAGAGGAAACATGCAAATGTGGCCTGGCCCCTCCGCCTGCTTCAGCCCCTTTCGGACACGGGCTGAGAGGAGGAGGGCCTAGATTCCGGCCCGATACCATGTCGCTATCAATAGGCTAAGTAATTATGTTCAAAGTAGCACAGCCACACGAGGGTCTGCCTGCAAAGACCTTAGGACAAAGTCAGGGTGACAGGCTTTCAGAACAACCCCCACCTCGAACCAGTTCCTTTTAAGGGTTTCTCACTGTTCTCTGTCTCAAGACAGGCAGCACTCAAACAGGCTCCCTCTGAGAGGCGCCTGCTTTTGTTTCTGGTCACATCTTTTCCCACTGCTAGGACCACATATTATGTACCTCTCTCTTCAGTCCACTGTATATTCTAGTCATATTGAACATGCTTTAATTCTTTTTATTGATTGATTTTTAGAGAGAGAGGAAGGGAGAGGAAAAGAGAGAAACATCGATGTGCTGTTCCAGTTATTTATACAGCCATTAGTTGATTCTTGTACATGCCTTGACCGGGGATCGAACCCGCAACCTTGGTATATCAGGATGATGCTCTAACAAACTGAGCTACCCAGCCAGGGCCTGAACACATTTTAGTTTGCTCACAGCAGCAATTCTTAACGAGAACTTTCCCCAACTCCTCCAACTGGCGTTAGTGCCATCCTCCCCAGCAGACTTGTCTCTCCTCGGCTTCCACTCTTCGGGCTGCAATGGCTGGCTTAGCTCCCTGAAGGCAGGGGCTGGGGTCTCTTTGGGCTCTGGTTTTATCCCCCCATCACCTAACTGAGTGCCCGGAATGTAGGAGTTCACATGAGATTGCATAAGTGTTCCCTGAAAGAATTTGCTGTGAAACTTTGTTAGCACAAGTCTGCATAGGCTGTTCCTGTTAAGAGGCATGGGAATTCAGAGGAGGAAGACATAGCCAGGAGTGCTTGGGAAGGTGACACTTAAGCAGCCTGGAAACATCTCAGGACTTTGAGTAGAAAGGAAGAAGAGAAACTCAAGAGCAAATCCTTGGACTTCAGGAATTAAAAAAAAAAAAAAAGACAAAATCCAAAATGAAAGAGAATAGCCACAACCTACAAAGTAATCCAGAGATGTGGTCTACTCAGTTTATCAAAATATAGGTATATTTTGGATGCAAACTATGTTCAGGGTAGTTTGGAAGATAAGACATATGGAAGCACTGCCAGACGTAAGAGGCTGGTGATGGGAGGTGGGGATGGCCCACAGAATGAGATGACAGTGTAAGTGGCATGTGAGCAAACTGCACATGGGGCCCTGGGGGGTCGCTCCCAGGGAAGGCTGCGGGAGCCCTGAGCTGGGTTTGGAAGGCCAGGCACTGGGAGGCCGTTCCCAGGGAAGGCTGCAGGAGCCCTGAGCTGGGTTTGGAAGGCCAGGCACTGGGTTAGGTAAGTGAACAGGGAAGGCTGCGGGAGCCCCGAGCTGGGTTTGGAAGGCCAGGCACTGGAGGGCCGCTCCCAGGGAAGGCTGCGGGAGCCCCGAGCTGGGTTTTGAAGGCCAGGCACTGGGAGGCCGCTCCCAGGGAAGGCTGCGGGAGCCCTGAGCTGGGTTTGGAAGGCCAGGCACTGGGAGGCCGCTCCCAGGGAAGGCTGCGGGAGCCCTGAGCTGGGTTTGGAAGGCCAGGCACTGGGAGGCCGTTCCCAGGGAAGGCTGCAGGAGCCCTGAGCTGGGTTTGGAAGGCCAGGCACTGGGAGGCTGCTCCCAGGGAAGGCTGCAGGAGCCCTGAGCTGGGTTTGGAAAGCCAGGCACTGGGCTAGGTAAGTGAACAGGGAAGTACTGCCCCGAAGGACCTCCACTTTAGGGAGCTCACTCTACAGATTATAAAATAAGACCTTTCTCCTCTGAACAGCATTCTTATACCACAAGTAAAAAAATAAATAAAAAGTTTGGTGGCAATGGGGTAAAAGAGACAAAATTTTGGCTTTCATAATATGAGTTGGACTCCAAGCCCTGTGTGTTTTAGCACAATTTCTTCCCCTCTATTAAATGGCAATAGCAGCGTCCCTCTCACAAAGGTGTAGATGAGGACCGCTGTGCTAAGCAATATGGTGTCCGAATCAGCTCAGCTCTTCCAGACAATTCAAAGAGCAAGAATTTGTACTTGCACCTTAAAATCATGCCCTGAGACAAGTGGAAGTAGAACAGAAAAGGAAGAGTGGGAGAAAGGTGACTTTTAAAGAGAGTTAGATCAGCAGAAGAAATAAGCAAAGGTCACGATCATAAAACCACAGAGAGTACATCTCTTTTAAAGCAACAGAGAGATAAAGGAAAGTATTATGCAGACAAAAGAGGCTGATGACACCAAAAGCTCACCCCAGAGGGTGGACCCTGGAAATAAGAGAATCAGGGGAAGGGACTAAGAGACAGAAGGCATGCATTTCCCCCAAACCGTGGAAGCAAAAAATCTACACTAATAGTTAAATGTTAGTTGAATCTGTAAACTGAGCAGATAAAGCCTCTTTTAGAAAAACAAAACCGTGAAGGTTAAAGGAGAATGAAAAATTGGAGTATGTCTCGCCTCACCAAGGACAGGCCGTGGGCGAGACAGCACAACGCGAGGGCAGCCTCAGCTGGCGCCTAGAGGTCTGCCTTTGCTCACGTCCCCTATGAATGCACGTGAAAGCAGCAGTCAGGTGGGCCTGCAGCATTGAAGGCCTACAAAACAGAAGGCCAAGTGTTGGCCCAAGGACAATCCAACAAGAGAAAAGCATATATCATTCTGAACGGGGTGTTAAAATCAGCCAGGAAGTAAACACAGTGAATCCCAGGTCGGGAGCTTCCTCTGAAGAAACGTTCTGCAGATGTTCACCACTTGACAGAAGAATCCAGTTCTCAACTGGGGCTGATTCAGCTGAGGTCACCACCTCCCACTCAGAAATTGAGATCAGTTGGCATGAGGCTGATCTCTCTAGCTGGTGTGTGACCCATGACTGCTGGGGCCTAAAGAAAGGGACATGGCAGGAGATGGTCCTTCCTGATTTGATCCTGAGGCCCAAATCTTTGATACATGGGCCAGGGCCAGGGCCATTCTTCCTCTTCTCCTGGGCTCTGGGTCCATGAGTCAGCCATGATGATCATAGGGCAAAGGACCCAAACAGTCAGCAAAGGGGCTCTGGGAAACTGTCCTGTCACGCAGGGCAGATGCTAATACACAGCTAGCTCCAAATTAGTAGCAGCCCTGCTTCCCCCCCCCCAACTTTTACCTAAATGCATATTCATTTAAAACAGTGTCTTAAAGAAGTCCTATACGGGAATGGCCAATGAGAGCAGTGGTTAACAAAACATAGGCATGGTTGACGGCAGGGTTTGGTTTCAGTTGAGAGTTTCATCATTTACAAACCTGTTCTTTACTAGCAAGCTAGTTAACATTTTTATATTTGAGTTTCTCTATCAAGAAAGTAGGGAGGATGAGAGCTAGCTACACTTTAGGAAACTGTTGAGAGGTTAAGTAACATTATTCATGAATATCACTTCTCAGCATAGAGTTTGTCACTAAGTCCTTCAAAATTGGTTTTGGCCTGGCCTGTGGTGGTGCAATGGGTAGAGCACCACCTCAGAATGCTGAGGTCACTGGTTTGAAAACTGAGGCTTGCCTGGTCAAGGCACATACGACAAACAACCAATAAACAGCTAGAGTGAAGCAACAACTTCTTGTTTTCTTCCCTCTCCCCGACCTATAAAACCTTAAAAAAAAAATGGTGCTTATTGGAGGCTATTACTGTATAAATCAGGGGTTTTCCTGGTGTTGATTAATGTCAAACTAAACGTTTTAAAAGTTCAAAAGGTCAAAATTCAACTACAATTTTACTCAGCATCATGGATGAATCTCACAAAATAGCGAACAATAAAAACAGAAAGTCAAACACAAAAGAGAAAAAAGTACAGATTATATTATTTAATCTACAGACAGGTCAGAAACAGGCAAAACAAATCCATGTAGTTAGGAAGTCAAGGTGGTGTTTACCCTTAGGAAAGGAGATGGGGCTTGGTGGTGGTTCTGACTGGCAGAGGGCACAGTGTTTCCGTATCTGGAGGTGTTCATATAGAAAATCACTGACCTATACTGAGGACAGGAACCCTTTTCTGCATGTATTTTCTACTTCATTATACAGTACACTAAACACACTTTTAAAAAGATAAGGAAGTACTCATTGTTCCTTTCATATACTATAGGAAACTAGCTCCTCCCACTATTCATTCATTCCACAAATATTTATTGAATCCCTATTATATGCCAGGCACCATTCTGGGTGTTTGGAATATATCAGCAAACAGGGCAGAAATCCTGCTTTCAGCTACAAATGAATTGTCCATATTCAGGGAGGGGAAGAGGGCAGCACAGCAGAGTAGGATGAAGAATCTTGGCTAAAACTGATTTTCAGGTTCCTCATGAGGCAAAAGGGCATGATAAATATCTTGCCTACTTTCAAAGAATATTTATGTCTTTTAAAGCTTATCAGGTAAAGAGAAAAACTTCTTTCTTAGGATGTCATATATAACACATGTTGATTGTGTGAGTAATACCCTCAATATCCTCATACCAGGGGTTATGGGAGGGCTTTCTCCCAGCGTCAGATATGACTCTCCATAGTCTCTTTACTTAGCCTTGTAATGGGAGTTTCTAGTTACATTCATAGCTTCAAAATCCAGTAATCTGGGATAGTGCCTAAGAGTAACTTCAGTAAAAAAAAGAGGGCACTCAAAAAGTATCAATTTCTATCCAGACTCTTCCCAAACCTATTCTAAAAATAAGTCATAAAATCTAAATTGAGGAGTGATGTCAACAAAAATGGCAGACTGGTCATCTCCAAGCTTCCACTTCCCCACAGAAACATTAAACACACACACACACACACACACACACACACATGCACACACACACGCACACACACACACACACACTAGCTAAAATGACATTATAGGAGCAGTGGGAAAAGATCAAAGGTCTACCAGCAACCAAGAACCCAGTCATGAAAAGCCACATGTAAAATGGTAGGAAATTTTGTGGTATTTTTAACTTGCCCGCCTGCTCCACCACCTCCTGGCAGTGTCTTGGTCTGGAAAAGGTAGCTTTCCAGTTTCTGATTCCCTCCCATAAACCAGTGAGTTAGAGCATACCTTATTTGCTGCATCCTAATGTGTCTGGGGTCCTGAACATCTGTCTGTGCTTTACCTTAGAGCTCAGGTGGGAGAAGGAGTGAAAACTGCTTGTGAATGCTACAAGGAGACTGAGACCAGTAGATCTCGGGCAAGAGATCACTGGTGAAAACAGACAGGAGCCCATCCCAGGCCCTGAGAAGAAGCTGGCATGAGATACTCTGGAGAAGCAAAATATTCAAAAACAGTCTGGTATGAGGATGTAGGAGATTGAAAAAGCCACACCAGGCCCAGACAAAACACATGCTCAGAAAAGACCCCAAGGACCTTAAGTTTACGACTCACGCTGACCCTGAGGTCCAGGGTACGCCCAGCTGATTGGTTCAGAACGGTCCCAGCCTAGAGCCAGTCCACAAAGACTGGAAGAGTTTACTGTTTTTCCAAGTGCCCAATTTTCAACAATGACAACAAAAAAAAAATCACAAATTAAACAAAGGAACAGGCAGCCATGGCCCACTGCAAAGAAGAAAATAAACTGGCTGAAAGCATCACTAAAATCACACAAGGTTCAGTCAAAGAATTTAAAACAACAACTTTATTGTTTAGAACAATTTTCTTACTCAACAACAGAACAACATACAACCTGATTAAAAATGGGTAAAGAACTTGAATAAACACATTCCACAAAAGATATACCAATGGCCAGTAAGTACATAAAAAGGTGTTCAGCCTCATTCATCATTAGAGCAGTGCAAATCAAACCACAATGAGATATTAATTCACACCCATCAGAATAACAACAAGTGCAAGAGAAGAGATGGAGAAACTGGAAGTCTTGTGCGTTGTGGTGGGAAGGGAGAAGGGCGTGATCACTGTGGAAAGCAGTATGGTTTCCAAAACCGCATAGAATTACTATATGATCTAGCAGTTCTATGTCTTGGTACATACTCAGAATAATTGAGAGTGAGGACTCAAACAGATGTATGTATACCAATGCTAGCAGCACCATTATTCACAATAGGTGAAAATAGCTCAAATGTTCATTAACAGATAGATATTCTAGAATCAGGCATCCCCAAACTACGGCCTGTGGGCCACATGCGGCCCCCTGAGGCCATTTATCTGGCCCCCTGCCGCACTTTCGGAAGGGGCACCTCTTTCATTTATGGTCAGTGAGAAGAGCACTGTATGTGGTGGCCCTCCAACGGTCTGAGGGACAGTGAACTGGCCCTCTGCATAAAAAGTTTGGGGACCCCTGTATAGATGAATAGGTATTCTAGATAGAATATTTGTGCTCCCTACCCAATTCATAGGTTGCAATGCTAACCTCCAAATGTGATGATAGTAGAAGGTGGGGCTATGGGAGATGATTGGTCAAGAGGTTAGAGCCCTCATGAATGAAGTTCATGTCCATACGGGAAGAGACTTCAGAGCCTGTTTCCTCTCTCTGCACTCCACTAAATGAGGAGAGACTGAGAAGATGGCCATTGGCTGGCATCTTGGTCTTTGACTGGACTCAAGAAGTATGAGAAAAATGTTTACTTTTTAGCCTCCTAGTCTCTGGTAATATAATACAGCAGTGCAAACTGACAAAGAAAAATGGATACACAACATGGAAATAGTTACACAGCAGTGCAAATTTAGTTAATGCCTCTAAACCATATACCTAAAAATTGTTGAAATGGTAATTTTATGTTAGACAACCACAGACTTTAAATCAGTCTCTTTGTGCCTCTTCTAAACACATTGCTTCCCAAACCCTTCCAATGTTTTCCTTTTAGTTATACCTTCAGTAAATATTTATTGGTCATTGACCACGTGCCAGGCAATGTTCTAGACCAGGGGTCGGGAACCTATGGCTCGCGAGCCAGATGTGGCTCTTTTGATGGCTGCATCTGGCTCGCAGACAAATCTTTAATAAAAAAAATAATAACGTTAAAAATATAACATATTACAATCCATTCATTTCCTACCGCTCATGTTCATGGTTGTGGGTGGTGTCACAGCTGTCCTCTGAGACAACACCAAATTTTTATTGGATAATGCATAACTTACATGGGTTGTTGTATGGCTCTCACGCAATTACATTTTAAAATATGTGGCGTTCATGGCTCTCTCAGCCAAAAAGGTTCCCAACCCCTATTCTAGACACTGGAAATACAAGCATTAAAAAAGAGATCTCTGTGTCTTTGGGACACTTACATCACAGTACACAGGAATTTTGGAGCCATTAGTGCCTGAAATCAACCGCCACTATGCTACAGAGTAGTCGGCTCTGCATAGTCAAGCCGAAGTGGCGTTTTCATAGTAAAGATTCAAAGTCATGGCCCTCACTGGCAATTCAACTGAGCATCTACTACATGCCAGGCTTTATGGAGGAACCACCAAAAGGTCTGGAAATAGGATAGATACGACTGGGTCCTGGCCCCTACAGGCTTCCTCTTAAATATCACTGCAGGTAGAGAGTGTCATATTGAAGGAGTACCCAGGTGCTACAGACACTGTCAGTCATTGCATTTGCATGTCAAGGCACAGAACCTTCCCAAGACTATGCTTTCATCTCCCAGGGAGGCTGTGATATTACTTATATATTTGCAGCTCAGGAAGTTCCTACACTGGAGGCTTAGTGAGGAAATTAATAATTATTAACATTTAGAAAGAATTTTACTATGGGCCAAACATTGATCTAAGTGCTTTACATGGATTAACTCTTTCTGTCCTCACTGGTCATCACTTAATGAAAGTCCTGTTTTTAATCTGCATTTTATCATTGAAAAAACTGAAATACAGAATTGAAATAATTTTCTCAGGATCACAGAACTGGTAATAGGCTCCAGATCCTAGCAGAAAGTAAGGCAGATGTGAAAAATTCTGTTTTATCTGGGAAATAGGATCTTTGGCTGACCAATAAGAATAGTCAGAAGCCCCGCAGTTCATCCTTTGGCCCAGCTGTCCAATTTTTAATAAAGCTCCCAGGTGACCATATGTCTAATAGCCTGATCGAGGCCTGTCAGCAGAGTCCTGTGGATCATGTCTGGGCCCATTAAGGAACTGGCTAAGATGCACTGCTCATTTTTTCTTTGTTGCCTGGCGAGGGGTCTGAGTAAGTGAGAAAGGGTGAGTGAAAGGGAAAGACAAAGAACGGCCTCGGATTTAACAACATGGCTTAAGACGGTGAGTCTACAGCACGGACACATTATAACCCCCCTCACTGGGCCACACACGTCTCTCTGAAAAGCGTCGTTGGAAAACATTACACCATACCTGATGTCACAAGCCTGGGATCCTGTTCTATTCAGGGCTTCCGGCTCTGAAGGACAAAGCAAAGCGGTGGGGGTATAGGTGGGCGTGTGTCTGGTTCCAAGCACAAGCACACGCCAGCAGCTGATGTCACAGAGCCTCGCCTGCGCCTTGGTATGTTAAACAGTGGTGACTCACTCGCTCTCATGGTAACCATTCATACCGAGAAATTAAGAGGGAAAACCCCAGGGCCACACAGAATGACACTCTGCAACCCAAGGACAGAAAGATGCCCAGAAGCCACTCGCTAAATCTAACCATGAGATTTTTCAGAGAAAAGAGGCTGTTCCGCTTCTCTGAGTCACTATTAATGTGAGCCATCTGGAAACAGAAAGAATGACTCAAGAGAGCACTACCTGTCCTGGAAATGGGGTCAGAGAGCAGAGGGAGGCGGGGGACAAGGGAGGGTGAGTGTGGGGGGGGGGGGGTGAGGCTGCAAGGGAGAAAGAAAGACAAGAGAAACATTTCCTCAGCCTTGATGTTCTTCTCAAGTATTTAACGAGGACGGAGACTCAGAAGTGCCACCTACCTCAGAGTTTCAGAGAGACTGAGCCCAGAAACGGAAGAACTTGGCCTCAGTCTGCTGTGTGCAGCCTCTACCCCAGAAAGTCAGAGCTGGGAAGTCACCACCTACTTTCTCCTCTGGCTCACAGTCATGGACGCAGCACATCCATATGGCTAAGGAGGTCCTGAGGGAGCTGGGGAGGGAGGAAGCAGGGGAGGGGAGAGGAAGACAAGAGGTTAAAAACCTCCTCATGGGGAAAGGGGTCTATTCCTCCTCCTCTCTTTCTCTCTCATTCTTTTAGCAAAATCTCATACTTGCCACTCTGTTAGAAAGTTTTTCCACGTCTGACCGAGCTGGTAAAACGTTGTTGGAGATACCTCCTCTTTTGGTACTGATTAGGCCCCCTGGAAAATGTGTCACTTTTGGTCTTCTGGAGGCCCAGGGGAGAGATGAGTCTGTGGCCTGAGGACAAGAACTTAGTCTCAGAGAAAGCCGTGAGCTTTTCAGTCAGACAGAGCTGGGCTCAGACTCTGGTTCTGCCACATCTGGACATGAACAAGTCGCTTAGCCTTTCTGCGGCTTATTGTCCTCAGTTGCAAAAACAGGAGTAACGATGGCTATCTTGCAGAGTTAACAGCATTAAACCAGACGATGTATGTGCAATGCAACATAGTAAAATAATTCTTGTTTGTTTCCTTCCCAAGGCCAAATAAGGTCTCTTCTGCTTTTCTTCCCCTGCCCTGCACGCCACCCCTCCAAAGACCAATCAGAACCAAGCGAAAGACTTAGTCTAGACTGAATACACTCACATTTTGTGTGTGTATTCCTGGTTTGTTTATATTTTTCCTCACTAGGAAAAATAAGTGATAAAGGGGAAAAGAAGTAGTGGGTATGAATACACAATTGTTCCAGCGTGTGGGTTTGATTCCTAAACCTTTCTGCATGCAATCCCAGATGTTGCCAGGGCTTGCCCTCTCAGTAAGTAGACGGGACACATAACTGAGGAAGGGGCACTCTTTTTCAGTTTGGAGAAGCACCCGCTCACTTTAACCTGACTTTTTCCAAACGTGCATGTTTTTGCTTAACTCCGGCACGAGGGAGAGCACACTCCTGGTTCTCTGAGGAAGGGAGCATGCAGGAACGGGCCTGCAACACGCACGGAGCCCGAGATCCAATGCCCTGTTTCCTCCTTCTGGTGAAACGATCACACCTAGGGTTAGCTTCACTGGCACGCAACCAGTACAGGGCACCATACTCAGGGTTTAATGCTGTTGCTGTCACTTTCTTAAAATTCTTAAAATATTTCTTTGAATTTTGGGGTATATGTAAATGAAGTGTGATGGGACTATGGAAAATGTGCTGGGAACTTACAGGCTGCCTCACACAACCCCCCAAGGATGATTCTGGCACACTGGCCCTACTCAGCCTTCTCTTTGCCTCACCTAGTGACCACAGTGCCCTCCGACCTCTGCGAGGTG
Organism: Saccopteryx leptura; assembly: GCF_036850995.1. Lineage (NCBI taxonomy): Eukaryota > Metazoa > Chordata > Mammalia > Chiroptera > Emballonuridae > Saccopteryx > Saccopteryx leptura. Next base: position 88,297,665 of record NC_089507.1, read on the forward strand.
TGGGTTTGGGTGTGGCAGAGGGTTGGGGTCAGGCAACAGCCAGGAGGCATCTCTGCGAAGAATATGGCAAAGTCTGGCTCCACCCCAGGCTGGCAGTGCCATGGAGTGTCATGTGAACAGCTGGCCAGAATTGGCATTTTTTTGTTTGTTTTTGTTTTGTTTTTAATTTGAGAGGAGAGAGAGAGAGAGAGAGAGAGAGAGAGAGAGAGAGAAGCAACTCATAGTTGTTGCTTCTCATATGTGCCTTAACCAAGCAAGCCTGAGGTTTCAAATCAGCGACCTCAGCATTCCAGGATGACTGCTCGATACACTGCGCCACCACAGGTGAGGCCCCGGGCTGGCCTCTTAGCAGGGAAGTCCTTCACTCATTTATTCCTGAGCCAGGTATCAAGCCTGTTCAGGTACAGAGGTGTAAAGACCCTTGGGAGTTACCTTTTGTGTTGTCGGTTGGGGTACAGGTCCTTAGGAAGGGGGTACTCCTGGCTTAACTGCCCAGACCCAGCTCTCAGCCACCACACAGCACAGAAGGTCTGGCTGCTGGTGGGAAGTGGAGCCACACCGCACGGCAGGGCGAGGCCCTGGGTGCCTGTGAGGAACTTCACTTGTCCGTGGAATATCCCTGTGTACCGGGGGAATCCTCTCTTCTTTCGTGTGTTTCCATACTTTTGCTAGTGTTAAGCACTCTGACAGAGGATGAGCTGCAAAATTCAGAATGCATAATTTCAGCGATTCTGCATATTGAATTAGATGCTTTGATTATTTACATTTAAATTACCTTTGCACAACGTAAAGGTAAAAAGAAGAATTCATACTAATAACTCAAGTTTTAATTTTTCTTAACTGAGATTAACATTAAATAGCAAACAACTTGCCAAGTCGTGGAAGTTTATATGTACCTATGGTGGGCAATTTTTCCTGCTTTTTGAATAAATGGCCCCAGGTTTTCGTGTTACACTGGGCCCTACAAATTATGTAGCCACCATGATTAGCTCATTCAATCAACAAAGAAGCAGTGAAGTCCTTTTAGGTGTACCATTCATTCTAAGGTCTCCTTAGTCAGAAAGAATGATCCATTCCTCCTTGCCTCAAAGCACCTACTTAATCTTTGCATTTACTTATATATTTAAAATGTACTTGCCCTTCCTAGATTGTAAATTATCTAAAACAAGGACTGTACTGTATTCATCTTTTATGTAATTTGTCTTAAATTGAGTACAATGCTTCAAGCATGAAAAATAATTAAAATTTGCTATGGCTGAAAAACAGAGATACAAGACAAAAGACAAGATGAGGGCAAAATGCCCTCCAGGAGATTGTCATCTTCTTATCGAAATCACACAGGGGAAAAAAAGGTAGTTCAAAAATTTCCATGACCAGCCCAAGTTTCTCTCCTGAGCTACAAGCCCATAGCTCCACCTGCTTGCTGGGTCAGCACCACCATTCTATAGCTCCAAGGGGATCTCAAATTCAATACGGCCAGCTTATCCTCTTTATCCACCTTAATGCCAACACCTTCGCTTTCTCCTCACAGGGTTTGTGTCTCAGAAAATGGCCCCACCATCCACCCGTTACTCAAGTCAGAAATTTGAACATCATGCTTAACTCTCTCCTTTTCCTACCCCCAGTCATCTTTAAGTGCATTCACTTTACCTGCTACATATCTCTCGATATTTACTTCTTAAGTCTGTTTATTTCTTTCACATCCCTACTCTCTCAGTTCAGCACGTCATCATCTAGTGCCCAGACTACAGCAATCTCCATTCAGTCTCCCAGCTTTGATTTTTTGCCCCCTGCTCATACTTAATAAATGATTATTTGGCTGACAAGTTGATTTTAATATACTGGTTAACTGATAAACAGTTCTATCTGAGAATTGTTTTTAATAAGCAAAATTCCTCAAAACTGCCATGAGCTCTTACTTAATACCTACTAGGTTATAATAATAAAATAAATTTAAAAAACAAAATAATAAGTGTAAGGACTTGAAGGAACTGAAACCCTTGTGCATTTCTGGTAGGAATGTAAAATGGCACAGCCACTGTGGAAAACAGTTTGCAGTTCCTTAAAATACTAAACATGGAATTATCATATAGCTTAGCAATTTGTGTGTGTGTGTGTGTGTGTGTGTGTGTGTGTGTGTGTGTGAGAGAGAGAGAGAGAGAGAGAGAGAGAGAGGAGGGATATAGTAAGGCAGTCTTAACCTGGATCCACCCGGCAACCTCGTCTGTGGCCAATGCTTGAATCGACTGAGCTATCACCAGCACCCTGAGCCAACAGATGGACCAATCAATCCTCTGGCTGCAGGAGGGGAAGAGAGATGAGGGGGAGAGGAAGGGAGAGGAAGTACATGGTCACTTCTCCTGTGTGTCCTAACTGGGAATCGAACCTGAGATATCTATACACTGGGCTGATACTCTATCCACTGAGCCACTGGCCAGGGCCCAGTTTAACAATTTTACTCTTAGGTATATACTTAGAAAAAAATCAAAACAGACTCAAACAAATACTCATGCACCAATATTCATTGTGCCATTACTCACAATAGCAAAAATTGTCCACTAACAGACGAATAGATAAATAAATGGGATACACATTTGTTTATATATTCATGTGATATACATATCACATATGTTTATATATTCATCTGTTTTATATTATGGAATATTCTTCAGCCATGGAGAGGAATGAAGTTGTAATACATGTAACAAGGGGTATGAACCATTAAAACATTATGCTAAGTGAAAATAGCCAGATACAGGGGACACATATTGTAGGATTCCACTTATATAAAATAATAGAACAGACAAATTCATATACACAGAAAGTAGATGAGAGGTTACCGCAGTCTGAGACTAAGGGAACAGGGAGTTACTGTTGTGGATACAGAGCTTCTCTTTCAGCTACACAGTGTCTATGGTTATATAACATTGTTAACGTAATTAATGCCACTGAATTGAAAATAGTTAAAATGGCAAATTTGATGCTATTTTTTACCACATTAAATAAAACTTTTTCTATAAAATAACATATTCATGCATATATTAAAGCAAAAAGATCCTTCTTTATGTGGATTATCTGAAACTAAAAATCCTATTAGAATAATTATTCTTGATACATATTTATGTGCTACATTCACTTTCTCAGCTGTATCTACTTTAACTCTATGAATATTATTTTATGAATAATTAATTCTCTCCTAAAATAATCTGAAACCTTTAAAGTTGCATATTATAAAGTTTTTATACCTTTAATTGACTCTTCTCTACAGTCCATAGTATTTTTTATTGAGAAAATACCATGATGGCTCCTGATAAACCTAGACCAAAAATCAAATTTTGAATATTGAAATTGCAAGCATTCCAGCCCAAATATTTTCATACATAATATATATTTGTCAGTTTTTAGAGTGCTTTCTTTGACACATATTTTTACAAAATAAATTTGTCCAAGAATCTGTCTCTATTTATGACCCCTTTGAATGTTTCACCAAATTTAGATATTGAAAATTATAAGCTTTCTCCACATCCATCCATCCTGGCATATGGAACACAAATTTATCTGGTTAAAAACAAGAGCATCATTAAAAAATTCCTCCCCCAAATAGAAATATTAAAAAGCAAAATTTAAAACTTCAAAAATATTATACACCACTTGAATCATCATTATTTATTCCCATTCTTCTCTTGTTTATTTTGGAGGGGAAAAAAAACTTGAATGTCTTCCTCTTTCTTAGATATTTTCCCCCTTTAACTGCAATTTGCTAAGAACTTAATTTTTTGGTGGTCTATTTGTTAAAACTTGCACTTAAATTCCCAATTTATTTTAACAAAATGCAATTAGAAGTTGAGGAAATTGTTTATAAAATATTTTAAAACTACTGTAGATTAATTAGGTTAATTTACAAAGAATCCTTCAGAGACTCAGACATTTTTATAGTTTAATTGGTGATGAGAAGCAAAGAAAAAAATATAACTTCTACCATGAAAAAATAGTTTTGCCTATTCAATATTATTGGCATCATATAAATTTATATTATTCTAGTAACATATAACATATATTTAATTCATAGAATAATACAGCTTTTTTACTGCAATTATAAAGAATTTGTGCACAACAACCAAGCCAAGTACATGTCAGCTCCATAAGTTTCTTAATTTATATAATAAATGTTTATACCTCATACCTGCTCTTCACCAAAATTTGTATTATCATAAAATAATTTCTTGTTCAAAGCTGAACTTTGTTTTAAACTAAATGTGCAATAACAGTCACAGAAAGGCCAAACAAATGACATTCCAAACAGTTTTCTTTGATTCTATAAATTATATTGGTTAAGAATAGTGGCTCTGGCTGGTGCTTAGTGGTTAGAGTGTCAGCCTGGTGTGTGGATGTCCTGGGTCTGAGTCCTGGCCAGGGCACCCAGGAAAAGTGACCATCTGCTTCTCTTCCCCTCCCTCTCACCCTTCTCTCTCTCTTCCCCTCCCACAGCCAGTGACTCGATTTGTTTGAGTGTGGGCCCCGGACTCTGAGGATAGCTCAGGTGGTCCCAGTGTCAGCCTTAGGCATTAAAAATAGCTCAGTACTGGAATATCAGCCTTAAACAGGGTTGCTGGGTAGCTCCTGGTCAGGGTGCATGCAGGAGTCTGTCTCACTGTTTCCCTTCCTCTCACCAGAAAGAAAGAAAGAAAGAAAGAAAGAAAGAAAGAAAGAAAGAAAGAAAGAAAGAAAGAAAGAAAGAAAGAAAGAAAGAAAGAAAGAAAGAAGGGAGAGAGGGAGGGAGAGAGGGAGGGAGGGAGGGAAGGAAGGAAGGAAGGAAGGAAGGAAGGAAGGAAGGAAGGAAGGAAGGAAGGAAGGAAGGGAGAAAGGATAGGACCATTGGAATTACCTAATTTTCTATTTGAAGCATCTGATAATACTGATGCAAAATCAGCATAATTTAACTGAGAATATCACTTTTGCTAACAGAGCCAATGATTATCACTTCATTTCTTATGGGTCCCTAGATAACTTGGAATTGAAGATGAATAGAGCAGTCATTTGACATAATGAATAATCATTTCCACAGAATGATAAAAAAAGAAATGCACTTTCTGCATCCACACACGTATAATTGGTGTAGTCATACAGTTTTCTTATAACTACCGATTTTGAAATTGATGATTTTTATGTTTTCATTTGGTTAGTAATCTTTTGTTTGATCATTTTGTTTATCCATCAGCATTAACTGTCTCAAGCTATAATAATTCAGTACTTAATTTTTCATTAAACATGTGCTTTTCATTTTTTTAATGCATGCCTGCTACAAGAGTTTATTGTTCAATAATAAGGCATCAAATAATAAAATAAAATAAATACTTACAGATTTATAACATATAATAAATGACAAAGCCACTGTAGTGGGACTTCTCTAATGCACTACAGTAAATCACATAATTTCTGTTTCCTGCTCACTATTTGAGCTACATTTAACCTTTAATGTCCCTTGTTTCCCACTGACTGATTGTTTCCTGCATCTCACAGGTGGGCACAAGGGGCTGGTACATTAGCAAAAGAGCAGGTTTATACACTTTCCTCACCAGTACTCAAGACCAAAAGACTTGGATGTTGTTATCTGTTGGGCTACTTTATCATGAATGCTTTGCACATGTCCTTGGAAGGATGGTGTCTTTTAGACTCAACAACATGTTAAGGTAAGAATTATATTCATTGACATACATCTCGAACACCACAAGAAGAATTCATGGAGAAGCTAGAAATATAAAGTGAGCTCCTCATTTGTTAAAAAAAAAAAAAAAAAAACGTAAGATAAATGCTAGAATATATAGTACTGCAACAGGCACACACACTGTTTGGTTATCTAACTTACCATTTTGTTCCACTAAAGCTAGAGTGATGTTTCTGAAATGAAATTTGATCCCATCCTTTCCTCTTCTGTCCCTCTCTTCAGTGGCTCCTTATAAAACAATGTTAAACACCTTGGGATAGCCTACCCTTCATGATGTGCAGTCCTCTCGTGTCTCACCATCTCGATCTCACATAGTAGAGTCCACCTGTTTAGAACAAGGAGATTGAAAGAGGTATAGGAAGTACCTAACTCAGTTTGCTAGTTCAATAAAGGACCCTGCCACAACTTTTGTACAAGAGCTAAGATTTCCCCTTTCTTTGGGTATCAGCCTAAGGGTCATATCCACGGGTTAGAGTTCTCTTGACTTGAACCCTAAGTCTGGGTCAGAAGTTCTTCCTGTCTGCTCTTATTATGCCTTATGCTCCCCCTCATAACACTTTCTGCCCCCTATTACAGTCACCTGTCTCCTTCTGATTCTTTTGTTGACCTACAATGGCCAAGAGAGAGGCACATGTCTTGTTTATCTTTATATCACTAACATCAGATATAGTCACATAGTTACCTTTTAAAACATTAAATACATAAATAATAGTAAAATACAGTGCATGTCAGTATCAATTTGGTAGTAGAGCAACAATAACTACTTAAAGAACAAAGGCGTAAGAGTGCTCTTTAGCTACATTAGATATCACTAAAGATACGTTTGTTTGTTTTTTTAATCTTATTTTTATTAATTTTAATGCAGTGACGTTGATAAATCAGGGTACATATGTTCCGAGAAAACATCTCCAGATTATTTTGACATTTGATTATGTTGCATACCCCTCACCCCAAAGTCAAATTGTCTTCCGTCACCTTCTATCTGGTTTTCTTTGTGCCCCTCCCCTCCCCCAACCCTCCCTCTCTCCTTCCTCGCCCCCTCCCACCCCCCACCCACTCCTCATTACCATCACATTCTTGTCCATGTCTCTGAGTCTCATTTTTATGTCCCATCTATGTATGAGTTCATATAGTTATTAGTTTTTTCTGATTTACTTATTTCACTCTGTATAATGTTATCAAGGTTCATCCATGTTATTGTAAATGATCCGATGTCATCATTTCTTATGGCTGAGTAGTATTCCATAGATACATTTGTTTTAAGTCCCAAAATACTCAAATAGAAAGATTCAAGGTCAGAATTAAAGTTAGGGTTAGGGTTAGATTACAACAGGGTGGGGATGCAGAAAATATAGACTAATTACAGCAGTTTGCCAGGAGGGTATATGTAAGAATTTGGAACATACTTGAAAAACCATTGGAGATCATATTATAGAAAGTCTTGGAGTCTAGTCAAGGGCATATTTACTTTATTATGTAGGCATTGGGAAGACACTTAAAAGTTGTTAGCCAGAGTGTATTACAGCACAGGTATCCATCAATAGATTACTTTTGCTAAAGAACAAACGAGGAACCTTGAAGCTCAATATTTCCAATTTTCTTCATTTAGACTCGAAGTTGGACCTGCCTTTTATAGTGATAGTCATAAACCAACAGAATCAGGGCATGTACAAGAATCAAGCCAAGAATGCATAAATAAGTAGAAAAAAATAGACATTTCTCTCTCTCTAAAAATCAATAAAAATAAATAAGTTAATTAAAAAAAACCACAACAGAATCAAAATAAAACAGACAACTAATTTCTAGGGATAACCCAGAAATTCCTGGGAAGTTGAAGCATACCACTTTGATCTCAAAAATAAAATGCACACAGTGTTAGCATTTTTGTAATTGGGCAGGGAATTCAGATCCTTCCAGTAATAGAGCATCTATCTCATTTTGGCAGTGTTATTCAGGATAGTTTCTCAAATATGACTTGGAAAATTCTTAGGTGAACACAAGATAGTCTCATCTGTTTGCTCCTTACTGTCAAGGCTAAGTTCCTCTGTCAGAAAGAACTCTTGCCAGCTGAATGGGAGCCAGTGTAGAAATATAGTCAATCTTTCCTCTCTCTCTCTCTCTCTCTCTCTCTCTCTCTCTCTCTCTCTCTCCACACACACACACACACACACACACACACACACACACACACTCCAAAGGCAAACAACGTGACTCAGAAGGGAATTACTGACTTAGCACAAACCTGTCACTAGCCCTGTTGTTAAATATGGTGCTCTAGGAATGACTGCCCCACTCCCATGCCTTTACCCCACCTCCTACTGACCTAACTGCCTTTCATTTTGAATTGAAGCACCCATTCAAGGAATGCAGAATGGCTCTTTCTCTATTAACACAAGAAACATTTTATCATATACTGTCTGGTTGGTTGCCCATATGTATCTGTTTTCCCAGTCATAACATACAGGCACATGTGGCACAGCAGTCCTTGCTAAGTGCCCATACACGTGACAGTGGGGGTGGAGTTCACTCTGTCAATTCAAAAAGCAAAGGGGATTAAAATGGTAAATTTCACAGCTCGGCAGTAAAATAACAATAACCTGTTATTTAACTGACAGGGCCAATGATTCTGTCTTGAAAATATACATCTGACGATTTTCTCCCACTCCTAAGGACTTTCACCTTCCTGAGATGCAATCAGTAATTTTGCTCATCCACAGACGTGGCTGACAATTTTTTCTTCCACAGTTTAGATTGACAATTTATTCTTGAAGATACAAAATTGACAGTATTGTACCCAGTCACCACCAAAACTCATCACAGCTAAGACGCATTACTGTAGCTTAAATATTTTTCTACTTTTAAGACAACAGTCTATCCCCCAAACTCTATATTTTGCTACATTTTAATAAAAGAAAAATAATTCCTTTAGAAAACCAGAAAAGTTTCCTTTTAGCAACAGAAACAAATTCCTCACAGCTTGCTTACACATACCACCTTGTATTCATCAGCTGTTCCCTATTCTCGCTGTAAGAAACTTACCTGGATGTTGGTTTATTTTAATGCAAAAGATGTGTTGACCACATTATAGAAATGATTTCCATATATTATGACAGAACCACAAGGAAAACCTAATGTATTTTTTTGAGTGTTATAAAAAATATTCAAGACTTAGGTATTGAGGATATTTCATTTGCCGTGAAAACTCAAAATCTAGAATATTAGTTACAACGGGAAAAATATAATAGAAATCCAATCAGGTGCACTACAGGCACACCTCATTTATTTCACTTCGCTTTATTGTGCTTCACAGATGCTTTTCTTTTTCATTGAAAGCAAGACTCCCCATCAGCAAAATGAGCATGACTTGCTTTATTTCAATACCCACTTCATTGCAGTGGTCTGGAAGCAAACCCACAATATGTCCGAGTTCTGCCTGTGTTAGATTTTGCTTATCAAATTCTCAAAGTAACAGACCTCCCCGTCCTCTGCAGTTTTGGGAGACTGGACATCTGAGCCGCCATGTTTGACTCTGTGTCTCCACCCACCCCCACCCAAGCCTGATTCATTGACATAAGCACCCATTGTTCTCCTCTTGCTATGCTTCATTCTCAGACTCGTGCTCCCTCTACCTCATTCTCTAAACATGGAGGCTCCACAGAAAAATAACAGCAGGTCAAGATAAGTCAATATACAATAGTTAAGACCCATTGGAAACTGGCCAGTGAGCTCTAATAATTTTTTTTTCTTTTTGGCATACAGGTTAAATTCTAACAACTTTAATACCTGTGCTGTATGTTAATTTTAAGAATCCTATTTGATGCAGTGCACTTTATTAACAACCTCAGCTGTAGCATGCACAAGGGAGCAAGATGCCCACAAGAGTGGAACCGTTGTAGGACGGCTTCTGACAAAGCACCATCACACCCTTCCACCCTCTCTGGCTCCCTTCCTCATCTGATATTTTCTGCTCCCCTCCTTTCTAGGGGGATGTTTTGTTTTCAATGAACGAGACTGATTAATACGAACAAAAGAAATGAAGAATTTCTAGCCCCAGCTTATCTTTCATGGAACATCTAACAATGACAGCTGCTCAACATCTGTGGGAGACAATTTTATTAAAAAGGAAAGAGAAGCACTGATTCAATCTAGTGGACAGGGGAAGTCAAAATTACAGAGAGCTATGTGAGTGCTCTTGCTGCCCTGGATAGGAAAGAACTGTGAGGCTCCTCTCCCAGAAGCAATGAAGTATCAACTCATAGTTGCTTCAATTTAGTTGTTCATCTATTGTCATTTGTGCCTTGACTGAGCAAGCCAATGGTTTTGAACCAGTGACCTCAGCATTCCAGGTCGACACTTTTTGCACTACAGCCCAATTTTAATCTCTGAAATTGGCTTGTATTTTTGGAGGAGTGGTGTCCCATCATTTCAAATATATATATATTTCTTTAGAAACCTCCTCTGATTTTCTTTTAAATTTAGGCCCTGTAAGAGAATCAGAAACATAGTGAAAATTGTACTGCATCGTGGCTATTGACATTTATAGCTTAAAGAAATATATGAAAGAAGCCTACATTTCCCATGGTTTTAAATTTTTTTCTCTAATGAGATCCCAAATCCCAATTCTAAATTTCTTAAGTGCTCGTTAAGAAAACGTGAATCCCAGATCAAAAGACCGCTGAGAAATGCTTAATGAGTTGGAAAATGTGGTTTATATATTCTTAAAAACGATGAACTTGAAAAAATAATTTTGTTCACAGAGTCAGGGCATATAGACTTTCCCTAGAAATAGCAAACCACAGTCCCTTGATGGAGAAGGGGGCTTTCATCACTCCTTCCTTCCGCTCCAGCCACTACCGAGTGGACCCACAGTAGACGCCTGTCCCAAGGGAACTGAGATGGAAGCTGAGCACGACGAGCCAGCTTTCCTCTCAGGAATGCGCGTTGTGAGATGCAAGAACTGAGTCAATCACGTGATCATATGGATGTGAATTATAAAAAAGATTATATAGAATTATGCTGGAGCCACCATACTGGGCCATGTGTTGATAAAAGCACTTAGGTTTGGGAAAACAGATTCAAAATCAGAAATGAAAAGAACATGCAGACTTAACGGATAGGAGGCCCCCACTTCTTTCCCCGTTCTAGTCTCTGCCCCGCGCTGCGCTGCCTTGTTTTCTATTCTGAGACATTCACATTCCACTCCAGCAGCGTGTTTTTATTCCTTAAAATATATGGCAAACTGGCTCAGGTTGCCAACTCACATATAGGGTTATATTGTGTGCCAGTTGAGGGTGAAAATACAACAGTTTTAAAGTTAAAGTATTTCTTAGCATAATGGGTGCTCCCAGTCCGAATGCAGTAGGGAGCAAATGTCTTCAGCAGTGTTTTCATCCTAGCTCTGTCTCCGCCTCCATGCAGACTGGTGTCATGTAGTTTCTGGACCGTAGAAACCATCGATCTGTGTCTTTGGTTAAAGTCCTTTGGTTAACACTCATACTTATTTTACTATACAGAGCTGTTTCATGGGCTCCAAGGAGTTCAACAAATCCTTTGAAAGGAAGAGTGTTTCTTTTCTTTCACAACAGTCAGTTTATTTTCTCAACCTCTGGGGTTTTCACAAAGATGGCTTGATTTCTTTAAAATGTACCAACTCCTACTCTCATAGACCATATTAAGAAAAGTGACATCAGAGGAAATTTTGGGGGCTATCAGTTAAAAAAAAAAAAGATGAAATATGATCAAGCTTTGGGAAGCAATGGTTTCCACGTCACTGCCCTCCCCAGCTCCCAGTGCACACGCCTGTGCTCATTGTCTCTGCAGCACGCCTCAGTCTCAGGGCAGCAGCCCCACCCTGAACCACCGCCTCTGCCTGCGGCTTGGCTTATCCTCTTTCACTTCTCATCATGAAGCCCTGCTCGTTTCATGTCTTACTTCCTTGTACACGTCTACATTTTTCTCCTTGATCTCCTCTATCACATCGCACATATATTTATTTTTACTTGATCAAATTCCTCCATATTCCAAGATGTTCAGAAAAAAGAACAAGATGAAAAGATTGAACACACGAATACGTTTCAGTTCTGCCATCGATCAGTCATATAATCTTATTTCTCAGTTTTTCCATCTCTGTAATATTGGAGCAAAAGATGGTCCTCCACCTAATTAGTGGGCAGTGTTCAACCTGATCAAGTTCACATTCAAATTGAGATCTAATATATCATATGTGGTATTAGTCCTGTCTCCTAAGTCACCAACCATTCTTTCATTTGGAGCCACTTCATAAGACCAAAGATTATTCGTCTCAGGACGCACTTGATTTAGGAGTGAAATCATTACTTGAAAGGAGACAATCATGAGTCCTACAATTATATTGAATATAAGGTGCTTGGAGGTGAGAAAACAGAGAATTAAATAAAATGAAATTACTCTGAGGTAAGGTTCAAAATGCATTTCTTCTTCCCAAAACACAAAATTTATTTTTTGAATATAAAAAATAACTGTTTACTGTAGAATGTTAAACAATATAGAATAGAATAAATAAGGTTAAATGTCACCCAAATCTACCAGATATACTGTGAGTATAATTGGTGAACATCCTTTTAGATAGCTTTCAATGTAAAAACATAACTGTAAAATTATATATAAATGAGTATTAGTATACTAATTAGTCTGCTTAGGCTGCTATAACACAGTACCACACTCTAATTACCTCATTTAACCTTAATTACCATCTTAGAGGCCCTATCTTCAAATACAGACACCTTGCAGGTTAGGGCTGCAATGTAGGAATTTTGGGGAGGCACAATTCTATCCATAACAACCCCCATAAAAGTTTTAGAACATTTAAATTCTAGTGAATAAATATCATTTTGACGGTTTCCTAACATTCCCTTGAATGGATGCACTATCGTTTGAATCATCACACATTTCTGTTGTTTCCGAATTTCTTGGTACTCTAAAGAACACAGCAATAAAACACATGTGCATGTTTGTGCATGCATGTTTACATCCTTTTCCAAAAATCTGCTGAGACTAAATTCCAGGTAAAGGACCAGCTTGTGGGTGATGAGGTATAGGGAACTGGCACAAAGAATGCTGCTGTTCTTGATATTGCTACTGCTGTGAGTACAAGTCTTTTGTTTCTGACTCAAGGTTTCATGAGCTGTGACAGCCTAACTTGTCAGCTCTGCCAATCTAGTAAAATCTCAGATGCTCCCCAGCTCTGGACACATTTCTGCCACCATTTACGATAGTCTCCATCATCCCTTGTTGATCTACGGTATTACCTACCTCCTCAAACTTCCTCAGGCTCATAGTTTGTAAAACAATAGAGTCTTCTTTTATTTGTAATTTTATAGGTTTATTGGTCATTTCTATTGATATTTTGATAAACACTCATTTTTCTATTACATGTCATTTTTTTTGTATAAAATTGAATGTGACTTGTATATTAAGAATATTGGCATTTTTCTGTTAGATATTTATAGAATAGTTTCTGTCTACTTAAGTTTACGTTTTATTTTTCCTAAAGTCACATCCAAAAATCTTTTGCCTTATGGGTTTTTGTATTGGTCTCAGGCCCTCTTCTTTTTAAAATATATGAATATTAGCTTATACCTTTGCCAAAATTTAGGTAGGCCACAGATTAGCAGGAAGAGTACACTACACAATACATACACATTCTGATTTCTTTAGATCCTATTCAGGAAGACTCACCCAAAAATTCCAGGGATTAATTCTATTTAAGGAAGTGGTCCCCTTTTTTGGGCCACGGACTGGTTTAATGTCAGAAAATATTTTCACAGACTGGCCTTTAGGGTGGGACGAATAAATGTATCACATGACCAAGACAAGCATCAAGAGTGAGTCTTAGACGGATGAAACAGAGAGAATCTGGTCATTTTTAAAAATAAAACATCGTTCAGACTTAAATATAAATAAAACGGAAATAATATAAGTTATTTATCCTTTCTCTGCAGACCGGTACCAAATGGCCCACGGACCGGTACTGGTCCGTGGCCCAGGGGTTGGAGACCACTGATTTAAGGGATTGTTTACCAAGGCCCTGTTCTCTTGTACCAAATTCAGTTTGGTTACATCTTCATCTCCTATTGCAGAATTAAGCTATTTTCATACTTTTACTTGTCCAGAAAATTTTAGATTCATTTTTCAAAGTTCTCCATTTCTCTTCCCACTCCTAATTCCACAAAGGTTTTAATTATGATTATATTAAATATACTGCGTAAGGAGAAATTATCTAAACATATTGCATATGGTTATATAATATATCTTTTTAAATAATCCTTTTATGCCCCTTACATTTCACAGTTTTTTTATTATCCATGATTTTCTTGATAACCTTGGTTTTTATTTTTTATTGTTGATTGCTAATTTAAATAAAACTATTTTTGGCTCTGATTTCAGATGGTGACTTAGAAGGCTACTGAACTCCTCCCATGGACACACAACATCTACAAGTACATACAGAGTGAATCCCTAAAAAAAATAGGAGCCTTAACCAGGCAGTGGTGCAGTGTTTACAGCATCAGCCTGGGATGCTGAGGACCCAGGTTCAAAACCCCAAGGTTGCCAACTTGAGTGCAGGCTCATCCAGCTTGAGCACAGGATCACAGACATGACTTCATGGCCACTGGCTTGAGCAAGGGGTCATTGGTTTGGCTACAGCCCCTGGTCAAGGCATGTATGAGAAAGCAATCAATGAACAACTAAGGTCCCGCAACTATGAGTTGATGCTTCTCTTCTCTCTTCCTTCCTGTCTCTCTGTCTCTCTCTCTCAAAAAAATCTAGGAACTAGCTGAGTGACTCCTATACATTAGATGAAAAAAAAAATACCATATGGAAATCGGTAGAAGAGGTTGAGACACAATCTTTTCATAAACTCCATCCAGTGCAGCAACATTTATATAGAGAGAGTTCTTCTCTTTTTTAGGGAGAGAGAGAGTTGGGGTGGGGGTGAGGGGGTGGGAAGCATCAACTAGTAGTAGTTGCTTCTCATATGTGCTTTGACCAGGAGGCCCAGCATTCCAGGTTGACACTTTGTCCACTATGCCACTATAGGTCAGGCAAGAGAGAGTTATATACGATGATGATGATGATAGATGATAGATAGATAGATAGATAGATAGATAGATAGATAGATAGATAGATAGATATGTATACATGAATATTACTCAACCATAAAAAAAGTAAACCCTGCCATTTGCAACAACATGGATGGACTTTGAAGATACTAGGCTAAGTAAAAGAAGTGAAACAGAGAAAGACAAATATTGTATGATTTCACTTAAATGTGGAATCTAAAAAACACCAAACCCACAGATACAGAACAGATTGGAGGTTGCCAGAGGCAGAGGTTGGGGATAGAAAAATGGGTGAAGGTAGTCAAGAGGTTCAGACTTCCAGTTATAAGATTAAAAAAAACTTGGGATATAATATACAGCATGGTGACTATCATTAATAACACGAATTGCCTATTTGAAAGTTGCCAAGAGAATAGATCTAACAGTTCTCATCACAAGAAATAAAAATTGTAACTGTGTGATGATGGATGTTAATTACATTATTGTGGTAATCATACTGTAACATATACATATTTTACATCATTATGTTGTAGACCTCAAACTAATATACTTTTATATGTCAGTTATATCTCAGTTTAAAAATAAGTTTAAAAAGTATAATTGTCCATTAGGTTTTCAGGCGATGGTTAGTATATGCAAAAGCCATTGACTTTTGTATATTTTATATCCAGTCTTTTATCTGCTGTTATTATTATAGATTTTCAGTTGATTAGTTATAATTAATAGTCACATATCCTTAATTTTTCTTTAGTGGCATTTAGTGTAGCCAGATAAAATAAAGGGTCAAAAATAAAATGATATGTTCAGTTAAACAACAGATAGTACAAGTATTTCCCATGTAATATTTTAGATTTGCTAATACTAAAACACATTTTTTTTTCTGAAATTCACACTTATTTACCTGGGTGTTCTACATTTTTATTTGTTAAATCCAGAGAGTCAGTTTACGATGCTAGTATTATAAGAATCATGCCAAATAAGAGTGATTAGAGCATTACTGTGCTATTCCTGATTTTACGAGGAACGACTCTACAGTGTTTCTCTCAGTACTGCAATGACTGCTGATTTCAGTACTATAAATTCAACAGGGGTAGGAACCAGTCACAAATTTGTAAACTTAATCCCAGCACAGTGCCTGGCATATAATATGTGTTCAATAGATTCTGGCTAAGTAAATAATAGATATCCTTTATTACATTAGCATCCTTTAATAAGGACAAAATCATATAGCTTAACTTTTATTAACTGTAAAACTATGTAGGGCTGTTTAACTCAAGTGACAAACAAGATGTGAATACATAATCAGACGTGAAATAATATAACTCAATGACAATTAAGACTTTGGGTTCTAGAGTCATACTGCCTGGCTCATATCTCACCTCTATTGTTTTTTACACTTTTTTATTCATCTTTTTTATTAGAGAGAGAGAGGGAGGGAGGAAAGAGATAGAACAGGGGGAGGAGCAGGAAGCATCAACTCCCATATGTGCCTTGACGAGGCAAGCCTAGGGTTTCGAACTGGCGACCTCAGCATTTCAGGTCGATGCTTTATCCACTGCACCACCACAGGTTAGGCCTCTCTCACCTCTATTTTTTACTGACTGCCTGACTCTGGGCAAGTTTCCTCTGAGTCTCAGTTAACATATGTATAAAATAAAAACCAATAATAGCAGCTACAGGATAAATCAGGCAAAATCATAGTAAATACTTAGCACAGTGCCAGGCATTGAGATTTTAATAAATACTATCTACTAAGAGAAGTTATTGTTATAGTAAGGGCCTAAACACTCTTATAAACAGTTTACATATGTTATTTTATTTTTAAATAATAAAAGCAGCAACCTTTACTTTAGTCTTTGTGGGGAAAACCTCTGAGTTAGGCTTGCTCCCGGGTTTATGGGCTGCAAGCTGTTTGCCTAATTGGTGCGTGGATGTGTAGCAGCGCCACGTGTGTGCGTGGTCTATAGAAGGCTATATAGGTGCTTTCCCTGGGCAGCGATTCTCCCAGATCGCTCTCCTGCCACCGTGAGGTGCGGTTTTCCTTGCTCCCTTGCCCTTACTGCAAATAGCAGACTTCCCTTAGTTTATCAGCCCTTTCCCTTTTGTTGTTATTCTCTGGCCTATCTTTGTGAGCCTCCAACGAGTATAGCCCAACATCTTCTGACTCCGCAGTTTCTCTACTGTCTGCCTGAATTTAATGTGAACCTGTCTGGCCTCGGCCACCGGCATTAGAGTATTCATTTTCTTAAGTAAGGAAAACAAAAATAAATGATAGAACTTTTTCCAAAGTGTATAAATTGGTAATAATAAAATACTTATAAAAGATAAGCCAGTGGTTCTCAAATTGTGTTTCTGGGACCAGCAGCATCAGTATTACCATGTGTATTAATGTTATTTTTTTTCTTTTCTTTTTTTCTGGAGTAAAGGGGGTGGGAATCGGGGAGAGGAGGAGAGGAATGGGGGAAAGAGAGCTGTGTATTAAGTTTCTATTGCTGCTATAAGGAAAAGAGAGAGAAACTCACAGACACGGACAACAGTGTGGTGACTGGGGTTGGGGGTGGAGGAGGGTAGAGGAGGATAAGTGGTGATGGATGAAGACTTGACTTTGAGGGTGAACACACAATACAGTGTACAAGAGATGTATTATAGAATTGGGCACCTGCAACCTGTATTATTATGTTCACCAGTGCCACCTCAGTAACTTCAGTTTTTAAAAAATAACACAAATTTGTTATCTCGCAGTTTCTGTAGGTCATATGGCTGGACAGTGTGGCTCGGATGGTTTTCTGCTTCAAGAGTCTCACAGGCCAAAATCAAGGTGTCATCAGAGCTGAACATCTTTCTAGAAGCTCTGGAAATTAATTCACTTTCAAGTTCATTCAGTTTGTTGTCAGAATTCAGTCCCAGGTGAGACTGAGGTCCTTGTTTCCTTAAGCTATTTGGGGTTTTTATTCGTTTATAGAGGCCTAGCACAGATTTGGACTACAGCCTCTACCTCCACCTTCTAAGCAAGAGCAAGTGCAGAGTGAATGTTTCTCAAGCTTCAACTCTCTCTGACCTCACTTTCCATTTGGGCTCAGGTGATTACATTGGGCCCATGCACATAATTCCAGGGTCATCTCCTATTTTACAAACCAACTGGTTAACAACCTGATTTCCATCTGCAAAATCCCTTCACGGCAGTTCTGAGACTAGTGCTTCATTGAATAACCTGAGGATGGGAATCCTGGTGGAATACCTTTAGATTCTGCCGATCACACCTGGAAACTTTTAGAAAGTTAAATTCTCAGGCCCTATCTCATATTTACTGAATCAGGACTCCCAAAAGAAGGGGGATCCAGCAATCTGGTTTAACAACCTCCTAAGCTGATTCTAATTCGAGCACGCTGATCTTTAAGAACTGAGATAAGTAGAAGGGTTAAAGCATATGGTTTGATTTCAAAACTTAAAGTTAAGCCAAGAACACCTGTTCTCAATTTTAAAGTACAGTGGTACCTTGATATACAAATTTAATTCGTTCTGTAACCGAGCTCGTAAATCAGTCAACTCGTATATCAAACTGCAATACTGGACCCGTGCGCCACCGCGCCAACTAGTGGCAGCTTCCCAAATCATGACTTATATCGCAGAATTTCACTTGGATCTTGAACAAAAATATGGACCGAGTCGCAGCTCGTATCTTAAAAAAAATTGTATGTTGGTCTGTTCGTATCTCAAGGCACCACTGTATTCAGAGAAGAATTCACTTTAATAAATTATTTTGTAATAATACATTGATGGGGGAATGCAAGAATTACACAATTAGTTTTAGCAATAATAGCTTTGGCCCTGGCCGGTGGCTCAGGGATAGAGTGCCAGCCTGACATATGGGTGTCTTCGGTTCAATTCCCAGTCAGAGCACACAAGAGAAACGACCATCTGCTTCTCCTGCCCTCTCTCTTCCTCTTCTCCCCCCTCCTCCCCTCCTGCAGCCAGTAGCTCAATTGGCTCAAGTGTGGCTGCAGGCAGTGAGGACACTTGCATTGGAGTACATCAGCCTCAGGCACTAAAAATAGCTGGGTTGATTCAAACATTAGCCCTAGATGGGGTTGCTGGGTGGATCCCGGTAAGAGCACATGTGAGAGTCTGCCTCACTGTCTCCCCTCCTCTCATCTAAAAATAAGATAAAAAAAATAATAGCTTTTAGTTATAATCAATAGGCTTCATGATTAATGCAAAGAAAAAACTTTGTTCCAGGAGTTGGATACATGAATGGGTCTCCATGACTGGATGAGTGTGAGGAAGCAGCTGTGTTAGGCTTGCTTGCTGTTTACCGGCTGCAAGCACTTTGCCCGATTGGAGTGTGAGCATGTGACTGCACGACGTGTATATGGTCTATGTAAGGCTGCAGGTGCTTGCCCTCCATGTTTATTCTCCCAGATCTCTCTCCCACCACTGTGAGGTGTAGTTTTCCTGCTCCCTTGCCCTTCACTGCAAAAATCCGCTTTTCCTTTGTTTATTAGCCCTTATCCTTTTTTGTTTATTCACTATCTTTGTTTATTCACCTATCTTTGTGAGCCCCCCAAAAATGGGTATGGCTAGACGCTTTCTGGCTCCACAGTTCTTCTACCATCTGCCTGAATCCATTGTGAACCTGCCTGCCCACAGCCACTGGCATTACAATGAGGCTGCAAGCAATCCACCTTTGTGCTGGGCCCAGGAGATCCACAAGCAAGGACGATAATCTAAGGCCTGTGTTCCAAGAACACAATGTGCACTGACAAGGACGCAGGTAAGGAATACCGACTGGTCAGCAGATGAAGTGGTAGAAGAATCCCTAGACTGCAACGTTTATCTGGTCGACTTCTCCCTAAATTCCAAACCTCTTACCTAACCCTTTCTTCCACTTAAAAAAAGGTTGGCTGCCCTGGCCGGTTGGCTCAGTGGTAGAGCGTCGGCCTGGCGTGCGGGGGACCCGGGTTCGATTTCTGGCCAGGGCACATAGGAGAAGCGCTCATTTGCTTCTCCACCCCACCCCCTCCTTCCTCTCTATCTCTTCCCCTCCCGCAGCCAAGGCTCCATTGGAGCAAAGATGGCCCGGGCGCTGGGGATGGCTCCTTGGCCTCTGCCCCTGGCGCTAGAGTGGCTCTGGTCGCGGCAGAGCGACGCCCCGGAGGGGCAGAACATCGCCCCCTGGTGGGCAGAGCTTCGCCCCTGGTGGGCGTGCCGGGTGGATTCCGGTCGGGCGCATGCGGGAGTCTGTCTGACTGTCTCTCCCCTTTTCCAGCTTCAGAAAAATACAAAAAAAAAAAAAAAAAAAGGTTGGCTGAGAAGGTTTTTGGGTACAGAATCCCTGTCTTCTCAGCTCACCAGCCATCTGAATCAAGTACCCATAACAATTCAATCCTTGTCTCTACTTATATGGCTGAGTGGTGACAGGCAGCATGAACGTGGGTATTTTTCCAGTTTCCACATGACTATATTAATTACATTATATCAACTCTTACTGATTCCAATTTTATTCAATGGTGATGGATCTCAATTTAAGTTTTAATGGCTACAAATGAAATTTTTGTTTTCCTAAACAAAAAGGTTTTTTTTCTATGTAACTTTTGAAAAAAAGTCTGGTTTAAGCGGAACAGTCCTTAACCACAGAAGTAAATGTGTGAGAACACATAAACAACTCTTTAAAGTAGCCTATGAACCTCTTTATCTCTGGACAGTTAGGGGGACTGAGATGAACTTTCCAGGTGCCATTCAGCATATTCATTATGTCCCTTTTTTTTTTTTTTTACAGGGACAGAGAGAGGGATAGATAGGGACTGACAGACAGGAACAGAGAGAGATGAGAAGCATCAATCATCAGTTTTTCGTTGTGACACCTTAGTTATTCATCGATTGCTTTCTCATATGTGCCTTAACTGCGGACCTTCAGCAGACCGAGTAACCCCTTGCTCAAGCCAGCAACCGTGGGTTCAGGCTGGTGAGCTTTTTGCTCAAACCAGATGAGCCCGCGCTCAAGCTGGTGACCTCAGGTCTCGAACCTGGGTCCTCCGCATCCCAGTTCGACGCTCTATCCACTGCGCCACCGCCTGGTCAGGCCGTGCCTTCTTGAGTTGCAATTTTTTTCTCATTTCTTCTGACTTCTTCTGAAGTCTCAATTACAACATTCAAATGAAATCAGATTGATGCAGGAGAAATTGGGAACAAGAGGAAAGAGGAGAAAAGCCAAAAGCTGGCTCTAGAAAACGAGCCTTCCGGTCAACAGTTGGCCAGATTGTATGTTCATGAAGTTTGCAACTGTAGGCCAGAGGAGAATCATTTTCTTACTAAAATGTACTAAAATAAAACCCATTTTATCCTAAGTAACTATATTTAATGCTGCAAAGACATTTTTAAATGAAAGAATAAAATGTGGCATAAAACTTCTTTGCAGATGAAATGGTAAAAGATTGACATAGCTGCTCTAGCCTGTATTATCATAATATACTTACCTAAATTGTAATGACCAATAGTCACTTAAATTTGCTTATTTTCTGTAAACTTTGGAGGTGTGCAATCATAGCTACATATTAAATTTAACACATGAATCATTATAGAATGTTTCCTTGAATCTCATGTTATGCATCTTGAAACCTTTACCAAAACCTCAGGGGACGTTGGGCATATAATTGATTTCTTTTGTCATATCTTACACCATAGGATCCAGGTTATGGATCAAGCTAAAAACCATCACATTAGTGGCCTCCGGGTTCACAAATGTAGTTGAATTAGTCTATCATAACACTGGAGACTGGAGATTTGTGTTCCTTTCATATACACACATAACAAAAAAACCTATCTTAATCTCTAATGCCCAGTGTGATAATAGTAGGAGGTGGGGCCCTTGGGAAGGGATTAGGTCATGAGGGTGAAGCCCTAACAAAAGTGATTAGTGCCCTATATAGAGACCCATATGTGAGGGCATTGAGAAGACGGCCATCTAAGAACCAGGAATAGGGCTCTCATTACACTGAATCTGCTGGGGCCTTCATCTTC
This sequence comes from Saccopteryx leptura, assembly GCF_036850995.1. Taxonomy (NCBI): domain Eukaryota; kingdom Metazoa; phylum Chordata; class Mammalia; order Chiroptera; family Emballonuridae; genus Saccopteryx; species Saccopteryx leptura. Next base: position 88,319,508 of record NC_089507.1, read on the forward strand.
GATTCCCCTGCCTGCAGAACTCCAAAATAAGTGTGTGTTGTCTATAAGCCACCAAGTCTGTGGTATCCTGAGCCTGAATGGACTAAAACAGTACAGACATACCTTGAAGATACTGCCAGTTTTGTTCCAGACCACTGCAATAAAGCGAGTTGTAATCTTTTCATGGTGGAGGTTTAGCCTTTAATTTGTAAAAAAGCAACATCTGTGAAGTGCAATAAAACGAAGCGCAATAAAACAAGGTGTGTCTGTAACGTTTTGTTAACTTTTTCTTTCTTTCTTTCTTTCTTTCTTTCTTTCTTTCTTTCTTTCAAGAGAGAGAGAAAGAGAGAGAGAGAGAGAGAAGCATTGTTGTTCCACTTAGTTGTGCCATTGATCACTTCTTTTATGTGCCCTTATCGAGGCTCAAACCTAAAACCTGGGGATGGAACCAGTGACCCAGAATGAGCCAGTGACCCCAGGATTGAACTGGTGATCTCAGCACTCTGAGAGGACACTCTACCCACTGCACTACCAGCCAGGGCACTGTTTAAGTTTCTTAAATGCCTAAAACAACTCTCCACCACCAGCTCCCAAAACTCAAAGAATTGTTTAAAACTCCCAACAGGGTCAACTCGCAGGGCATGCACAGTGAGGACTGTGGCAATGAGATAAAATTTATTTCAGATTTATTATGAAAATTGTTTAAAGACATGATGGGGTGGGCTTGCTTTAATGTTTTAAAAAATTACCCGTCACTGAAGCAAACTTACAACTAAATGGGGAAATTATCCTAAGATTACAGAAAATGGTCTTTCCCACTAACCTTTCTCTCTTCATGTGTGTTTCTGAAGCAGAAAGAGTTACAATTCTATTTCAAGGTGAAAAAAAAAAAGGTTCAACCTTATCCCCCGGGCATTAGACCTGGTTTATCACTTCGCCCTGCAGGCACGTACTCAGGGGTATTGCGTTAATGTGGCATGTCAATAAATTGAGACTCTCAGAGTTAAGGGTTAATCAGAATAATTTAGGTGATAAGAGTTCACTCTCAGGAGAATTGGAGTCCCCATCAGAAGCAGGCTGCACATGAGAGGGGAATGAAAAACTGCTAAAGCCACAGCACTTTCGGCAGAAAGCTCCAGGTCTCAGCTGGCACACAGGCTCAATTATCGGCTTTTAGCTTAGTGGAACGTCAAGCCTCCCCAAGCGGACTGGTGCTCCAGGCATTTTATTGGCTCATTAAATATAGGATTTTGCTCTTCAGCCACAGCCAAATGTGATGTGCAATCCAAATAGAAAATATGATGAGAACTGAAGTAGCTGACACATGAGCTTTCTTTTCCCCTTCTGTGTGCTTCTCTCTTCCCACCCAGCTCCTATCCGCTTTATCACAGGATTGGGCAGAAATAAACAGCATGAGGCCCCTCCACAGGTCCTGCCCAGAAAGACGCAGACCTCAGTCAGTTACAGTGTATGTTTTAGGCGTGGGTATGATAAAGTTACTCAGACCTATTTCCTACCCCAAATATCTCACAAAGTATATGCAAGATGACAAGGAGGAAAACAGCCCCAAAGAGCTTTTAAATATTACTAAATAAATATCAATTAAGCAACCTCAAAGGTCTTAACGTCAGAAATCATCCATGAACATGAGAAAACACTGGCAAGTTCCTTGATGAGATCAGGAAAAGTTAGGAAGAGTGTTGGCCTCTATTTCTCATCTTAATAAAGAAAAATTTATTGTCTAAATTAATCTCATGTAGAATAAGCCTTCAGCTCCTTTCGGAAGAGGACCTGTCCTATGCATGTGCAGGGCCGGACCTTTCACTGTTAAAAGAGCTCAGTCCCATGGAAGTGGAGGAGTGGAGAGAGTGTATGGACACGGTCCAGCACACCCGAGTTTCCTGCCTCTCTGCACACTTCCAGATTCCTCCTTTTTTTGTGGTAAGCAGCTTAGAAAAGCTGGAGAGATATATCTTAAAACCATCTGCCACACCGTTTCCCACTCACATAATCCTACTGGATTATTTAAAAAATACTAGTAAGTATTAAAAAATATGATTAATATGAGACAAGTTGTGGTAAAATTGAATGCATTCATATGGTGCCATTGACATTCTAAAGTAATACAACAGTTAATTGATGAAACCTTAAGAACAATCTGGTAACATGTATTAAGAACCAAAAATAGCCTGACTAGGCAGTGGCACAATGGATAGAGCGATGGCCTGGGATGCTGAGGACTCAGGTTTGAAACCCTGAGGTTGCCAGCAGGGGCATGGGCTCATCCAGCTTGAGTGCAGGGTCACTGGCTTGAGCATAGGGTCATAGACATGACCCCATACTGGCTTGAGCTCAGAGGTTGCTGGATTGAGCAAGGGATCAGTGCTTTAGCTGAAGTCCTTCAGTCAAGGCAGGTATGAGAAAGCAATAGAGGAAAAACTAAGGTACCGCAACAAAGAATTGATGCTTCTAATCTCTCTTTCTTCCTGTCTGTCTGTCCCTGTCTGTTCCTCCCCCCCCCCCATCTCTCACTTAAAAAAAAGCCAAAAATGTGTGTATACCTTTTGATTGAGGGACCTCACCTCGAGTAATGTATCTAAAAATAAATAAATAGAATAAGTCATCTACCGAAAATTATGTGAAACAAATAACACTACTGAGTCTTGTCAGGCCCAATCTAAATATACTGCTCACAAAAATTTGGGGATATTTCAAAATAAATATGAAGCAATAAAAAGAAGCATTTGATTTTTTTTATTAAACATGAACATCAGAAAAGCAAACGACAACTCAAAGAATGTTCAATTATGCAAATGAAATGCAAAACCAACTTTTATTCCATTGGTGAAAATACACTATACAAAATGCTGAAAGTACTGGAGTACCTGCATGTTCCCTGATCCCCTAACTTTTGTAAGCAGTATACTTGTCCCACAAAAATAAAGGAGAAATTGTCCTCAGTTACAAACCTTGCCCCTTCTCTATATAGCTGGGTAAAGTAGGGACGTAAACAATCCAGTACAACGAAACAACACATCACGTACGCTATATGCTGAGTACAGTAATAACAGAGGGAATACAAGAACAATTAATGGGGCATTTATTGCACCCTGAATGTAAGTGCTGTGCTTGGCTCTGAGAAGATGGTCCCTGCACCCAGGATGCCAGTCTGTGGGGCACTCGAATACTAAAAAAAAGGTGCTGAGACTTCACCCTGTACTTAATGTGGCATCTCTGAGGATTTGTAGAGGATTGACGGAGTCAGAGCGGCATTTTGCAAAAGTGGTTCTGTCACCAGTGTGGAAAATGGGTTAGGGAGGGGTCAGTGAGAGCAGGTGGGAGTCTACTGCAATAGTTCAGATGAGAAATCGCAAGAGCTTGAACTAGGTTAGTGGCAGAGGGGACAGAGAGAAGAAGACCAAAGTCAAAAGACTTGGTGCTGCAGGCCTTTGACATTCACAAGGGACTTGTCCTCTCAAACCCCCAATCTGATGAATATGACAGTGTCTATAGAAGTGCCTGGTTTCCCCCACATAGCTTTCCATTTCCATTTAGAGAACCCTATCCTGTGGCTACCTAAATAGCACAAGTTAAAAAACTTTTGTTGTTGTTTTTTTGTTTTTGTTTTTGTATTTTTCCAAAGTTAGAAGCAGAGAGGCAATCAGACAGACTCCCGCATGTACCCGACTGGGATCCACCGGGCATGCCCACTAGGGGGCGATGCTCTGCCCATCTTGGGGGCTGCTCCATTGCAGCCAAGCCATTCTAGCACCTGAGCCAGAGGCCATGGAGCCTCAGTGCCCGTTCTCAGTGCCTGGGCCAACTTTGCTCCACTGGAGCCTTGGCTGCGGGTGGGGAAGAGAGAGACAGAGAGGAAGGAGAGGGGGAAGGGTGGAGAAGCAGATGGGTGCTTCTCCTGCGTGCCCTGACTGGGAATCGAACCCGGGACTTCCACACATCGGACCAACACCCTACCACTGAGCCAACGGGTATTTTATTTCATTAAATATTTCTTTTCCACCTGAGCAGCTTTTTATATTTAAATATAAAATATTTTATTTCATTAAATATTTCTTTTCCATTTGAGCAGCTTTTGCACTCAAACTACAATGACCGTTGACATCTTTTTCACAATGATCACATTGGTTATGAGCTGATCTGAACCACTGACAAATGTGGCACTCTGCTCTTTAATCTAGACAAATGATTTTCTTTAGACTGTTTTCTTCCTCTTCACCTCTGTCATTAGTAACCAATTGTAAGTATGAAGTTCTTTATGGAATCATATTTCATTAGAAATATGGTTCTATTTTTGTCACTGCAAGTGCCAGGACACATAAGGGACCACCAAGCTGGGTGTGAAGGTAAGGTGGGTTTCGGAGCTAACGAGACTCAGTGACTCACATCTGCATATTACCTGACAAGACCCCATGTTAAATTTTGCCTCAGGATATAATGAAGTAATGTTTGTAAATCAATTGGTACAATATCTGGTCTAGAAAAAGCATTCAGAAAATGTTAGCAACACAGTGTAATTTAAAGTCATGTGACTATTTTTTTTCCAGTTAGTGAATATGAACCTCCCGCCATCTGGCCAAAAGGATTTTAAATACACTTAGTATACAAGCAAATATACAAAAAAAAAGGGCTACACAGGCATCAAAAGCATATGCAAAGGTCATTAAATGGAAACAGAGGAAGTGGAAGCAGTATGGACAGCAAGATTTTATTTATATAAAACAAATTATTTTGTCTCAGGAAAATATCAAACTTTACAACTCAAAATATCTCTGCCGTTTCAGAAGAAAGTGGTGAAAAGTATTGCCGTTGTTTCAGGGCATTCCTGTGCTATTTCCAGGAGAACATGGTTATATTGCCTGGTCACAGGTGTAGCGTCTTTTGCTGGCCACCGAAGTTCTCATGCTGAAACTGGCTAAGGATCATGCAAAGTCATTTCTCAGTAACTGTTGAAGTATTTTAAAGTTTAAGCTCTTTGCCCTGGCCGGTTGGCTCAGTGGTAGAGCGTTGGCCTGGCGTGCGGAAGTCCCGGGTTCGATTTCCGGCCAGGGCACATAGGAGAAGCACCCATTTGCTTCTCCACCCCTCCCCCTCTCCTTCCTCTCTGTCTCTCTCTCCCCCTCCTGCAGCCAAGGCTCCATTGGAGCAAAGATGGCCCGGGCACTGGGGATGGCTCCATGGCCTCCGCCTTAGGCGCTAGACTGGCTCTGGTCGCGACAGAGCGACGCCCAGGATGGGCAGAGCATCGCCTCCTGGTGGGCGTGCCGGGTGGATCCCGGTCGGGCGCATGCGGGAGTCTGTCTGACTGCCTCCCCGTTTCCAGCTTCAGAAGAATACAACAAACAAACAAACAAACAAAAAACCCTAAAGTTTAAGCTCTTTAAACATGTGTACTTCCAGAGTGCTATTTTTATTTCTTACTATTTTTTTAACCTTTAAAGAACATACATATCTATAAGATGTCATTTTAATGTCAATGGGACGCATGCAAATTGATGCTTTTACCTCTGTTATAAAAACACCTCTATTTTTATATTTTATATCATCACCTACAATGGAAAAGTGTGAATGGCCATCTCTTTGAGGGGCTTTACCAGAAAGAAAACATCAGAACAATGTTGCAAATATTTAAGACCCAAGTTTGAAACTTCTCCCAGTAAGAGAGAGATAATTTGGGGGCAAGAATTCCTTGAACATAACTAAGAGATGTAAGGCAAAGGGTATTGCTACTTAAGGTGTGGTCTTCTAACCACCAGCCGCAGCAGCAGCTCCTGGGAGCTTGTTAGACATGCAGTCTCAGGCTCTATCTCATACCAACCAAATCTGAATCTGTATTTTAACAAGACCTCCAGGTGTCTGCAAGCACATTAAAGTTTGAGGAGAACTGAGCTTTAAATGAGTGGCTTGTATGGGCACTGTCATTAAAATTGTTCTGATAAAAAAAAAAAAGCTTTACGTATTCAGTTTTCTATGAACTGTTTTTATTATTCACCTTACAATAATATGGCTATTCAGTTTTAACCACTTGAATATATACCTTGAATGCTATTTTTTTAATAGAAAATCTATTTGTATTTTTTTAATTTATTATTTTTATTTAATTATTTTATTTTTTTAATGGGGTGACATCAGTAAATCAGGATACATATATTCAAAGAAAACATGTCCAGGTAATCTTGTCATTCAATTATGTTACGTACTCATCACCCAAAGTCGGATTGTCCTCTGTCACCTTCTATCTAGTTTTCTTTGTGCCCCTCCCCCTCCCCCTTTCCCTCTCCCTCTCTCCCCTCCCCCATAACCACCACACTCTTATCAATGTCTCTTAGTCTCACTTTTATGTCCCACCTACGTATGGAATAATGCAGTTCCTGTTTTTTTCTGATTTACTTATTTCACTCCGTATAATGTTATCAAGATCCCACCATTTTGCTGTAAATGATCCGATGTCATCATTTCTTATGGCTGAGTAGTATTCCATAGTGTATATGTGCCACATCTTCTTTATCCAGTCATCTATTGATGGGCTTTTTGGTTGTTTCCATGTCCTGGCCACTGTGAACAATGCTGCAATGACCATGGGGCTGCAAGTCTTTACGTATCAATGTTTCTGAGTTTTTGGGGTATATACCCAGTAGAGGGATTGCTGGGTCATAAGGTAGTTCTATTTTCAGTTTTTTGAGGAACCACCATACTTTCTTCCATAAGGTTGTACTACTTTACATTCCCACCAACAGTGAATGAGGGTTCCTTTTTCTCCACAGCCTCTCCAACATTTGCTATTACCTGTCTTGTTAATAATAGCTAATCTAACAGGTGTGAGGTGGTATCTCATTGCAGTTTTGATTTTCATTTCCCTAATAACTAAAGAAGATGAGCATCTTTTCATATATCTGTTGGCCATTTGTATTTCTCCCTGGAGAAGTGTCTTTTCATGTCCTCTTCCCATGTTTTTATTGGATTGTTTGTTTGTTTGTTGTTGAGTTTTATGAGTTCTTTGTATATTTTGGATATTAGGCCCTTATCTGAGCAGTTGTTTGAAAATATCATTTCCCATTTAGTTGGCTGTCTGTTTATTTTGTTATCAGTTTCTCTTGCTGAGCAAAATCTTCTTAGTCTGATGTAGTCCCATTCATTAATTTTTTTTTATTTTTTTTTATTTATTCATTTTAGAGAGGAGAGAGAGAGAGACAGAGAGAGAAAGAGAGAGAGGAGAGAGAGACAGGGGGGAGGAGCTGGAAGCATCAACTCCCATATGTGCCTTGACCAGGCAAGCCCAGTGTTTCGAACCGGCGACCTCAGCATTTCCAGGTCGATGCTTTATCCACTGCGCCACCATAGGTCAGGCCCATTCATTAATTTTTGCCTTCACTTCTCTTGCCTGTGGAGTCAAATTCATAAAATGCTCTTTAAAACCCAGGTCCATGAGTTGAGTACCTATGTCTTCTCATATGTACTTTATTGTTTCAGGTCTTATGTTTAGATCTTTGATCCATTTTGAGTTCATTTTAGTACAGGGGGACAAACTGTAGTCCAGTTTCATTCTTTTGCATGTGGCTTTCCAGTTTTCCCAGCACCATTTGTTGAAGAGGCTTTCATTTCTTCATTGTGTGTTGTTGGCCCCTTTATCAAAAATTATTTGACTATATATATGTGGTTTTATTTCTGGGTTTTCTATTCTGTTCTATTGGTCTGAGTGTCTATTTTTCTGCCAATACCATGCTGTTTTGAATGTCGTGGCCCTATAATATAGTTTGAAGTCAGGTATTGTAATGCCCCCAGCTTCATTCTTTTTCTTTAGGATTGCTTTGGCTATTCGGGGTTTTATATAGTTCCATATAAATCTGATGATTTTTTGCTCCATTTCTTTAAAAAATGTCATTAGAATTTTGATGGAAATTGCATTAAATTTGTATATTGCTTTGAGTAATATGGCCATCTTGATTATATTTATTCTTCCTAACCAAGAAAAAGGAATATTCTTCCATCTCATTATATCTTTTTCGATTTCCCTTAACAATGGTTTATAGTTTTCATTATATAAGTCCTTTACATTCTTTGTTATGTTTATTCCTAAGTATTTTTTGTTGTTGTTGCAATCGTGAAGGGGATTATTCTTTTGAGTTCTTTCTCAAATGTTTCATTGTTGGCATATAGAAAGGCTATTGACTTCTGTATGTTAATTTTGTATCCTGTGACCTTACTGTATTGGCTTATTGTTTCTAGTAGTCTTTTTGTGGAATCTTTGGGGTTTTCAATGTATAGGATCATATCATCTGCAAAAAGAGATACCTTTAGTTCTTCTTTTCCGATATGGATGCCTTTTATTTTTTGCCTTGTCTGATTGCTCTGGCTAGAACCTCTAGTACCACATTAAATAAGAGTGGAGAGCCTGACCAGGTGGTGGCGCAGTGGATAGAGCATCGGACTGGGATGCAGAGGACCCAGGTTTGAGACCCCAAGGTTGCCAGCTTGAGCGCAGGCTCATCTGGTTTGAGCAAAAGCCCACCAGCTTGAACCCAATGTCGCTGACTCCAGCAAGGGGTTACTCAGTCTGCTGAAGGCCCGCAGTCAAGGCACATATGAGAAAGCAATCAATGAACAACTAAGGTGTTGCAATGCGCAATGAAAAACTAATGATTGATGCTTCTCATCTCTCTCCATTCCTGTCTGTCTGTCCTTGTCTATCTCTTTCTCTGACTCACTCTCTGTCTCTGTAAAAAATAAAAAAAAAATAAAAAAAGAGTGGAAAGAGTGGACAGCCCTGTCTTGTTCCTGATTTAAGGTGGAAAGCCTTCAGTTTTGTGCCATTTAATATGATGTTAGCTGATGGTTTATCATATATGGCCTTTATCATGTTGAGATATTTTCCTTCTATACCCATTTTGTTGAGAGTCTTAAACATAAAATTGTGTTGTATTTTATCGAAAGCCTTTTCTGCATCTATTGATAAGATCATGTGGTTTTTGTTCTTTGTTTTGTTGATATGGTGTATTACGTTAACCGTTTTACGTATGTTGAACCATCCTTGAGATTCTGGAATGAATCCCACTTGATCATGATGTATTATTTTTTTTAATATGTTGTTGTGTTCGATTTGCTAGTATTTTGTTTAGTATTTTAGCATCTGTATTCATTAAAGCTATTGGCTATAGTTTTCTTTTTTTGTGCCATCCTTGCCTGGTTTTGGTATGAGGGTTATGTTGGCCTCATGAAATGTATTTGGAAGTATTGCTTCTTCTTCAATTTTTTGGAAGATTTTCAGTAGAATAAAAACCAAGTCTTCTTTAAATGTTTGATAAAAGTTGCTGATATAGCCATCTGGGCCTGGACTTTTATTTTGGGGGAGGTTTTTAATGTTTTTTTCTATTTCTTCTCTACTAATAGGTCTGTTTAGGCTTTCTGCTTTTTCTTGACTCAGTCTAGGAAGGTTGTATTGTTCTAGGAGTTTATCCATTTCTTCTAGGTTGTTGAATTTAGTGGCATAAAGTTTTTCATAGTATTCTACAATAATTCTTTGTATATCTATGATGTCTGTGGTGATTTCTCCTCTTTCATTTTGGATTCTGTTTATATGAGTTCTTTCTCTTTTTTCCTTGGTAAGTCTTGCCAAGGATTAGTCAATTTTATTGATCTTTTCAAAGAACCAGCTCCTTGTTCTATTAATTTTTTTCTATAGTTTTTCTGTTCTCTATTTCATATATTTCTGCTCTGATTTTTATTATCTCCTTTCTTTGGCTGGTTTTGGGTTGTCTTTGTTCTTCTTTTTCTAGTTCCTTAAGGTGGGAAGTTAAGTGGTTCACTTGGGCTCTCTCTTGTTTGTTCATATAGGCCTTGAAGTGATATGAACTTCCCTCTTATCACTGCTTTTGCTGCATCCCATAGATTCTGATATGTTGTACTGTCATTTTCATTTGTCTGTATATATCTTTTGATCTCTGCACTTATTTCTTCTTTGACCCATTCATTTTTTAAAAGTATGTTGTTTAGTTTCCACATTTTTGTGGGATTTTTTTCTCTCTTTTTTGCTGTTGAGTTCTAGTTTCAAGGCTTTATGATCAGAAAATATGCTTGGTACAACTTCGATTTTTCTGAATTTGCTGATATTGTTTTTGTGGCCCAACATATGGTCAATTCTTGAGAATGATCCATGTATACTGGAGAAAAATGTATACTCAGTCACTTTGGGATGAAATGTCCTGTAGATGTCTATCATATCCAGGTGCTCTAGTGTTTTGTTTAAGGCCACTATATCTTTGTTGATTCTCTGTGTGGATGACCGATCTAGACCTGTCAGTGGTGTATTGAGGTCTCCAAGTATGATTGTATTTTTGTCAGTTTTTGTTTTAAGATCAATAAGTAGCTGTCTTATATATTTTGGTGCTCCTCGGTTTGGTGCATATATATTAAGAATTGTTATGTCTTCTTGATTCAGTGTCCCCTTAGCCATTATGAAATGGCCATTTTTGTCTCTGAGTACTTTTGCTGTCTTGTAATCAGCATTATCAGATATGAGTATTGCTACGCCTCCTTTTTTTGGTATGTTATTTGCTTGGAGTATTGTTTTCCAGCCTTTCACTTTGAATTTGTTTTTATCCTTGTTGCTTAGATGTGTTTCTTGTAGGCAGCATACAGTTGGATTTTCTTTTTTAATCCATTCTGCTACTCTGTGCCTTTTTATTGGTGAGTTTAATCCATTTACATTTAGTGTAATTATTGACACTTGTGATTTCCCTATTGCCATTTTATAGACTGCTTTCTGTTAGTTTTTTGTCTTATTTGATCCTTCTCTTTCGTTTTTCTATTTTTTGTTTTTATTTGGTTGTATTCCATACATCTTTCCTCTGTTGCTATCTTTTTTAAATCATGTGCTTCTGTGGTGGTTTTTTTCAATGGTGGTTACCTTTAAGTAATGAAAAGGGTTCCTACCCTGTTCTCTATGGTGATGTCATGTATTGGGCTTCAGTCTCGTTGGCAGTCGAGGTTCATTAGCATTTATAGGCTCCAACAGTGAGAGAGTCCATGTTCCTGGAGCCACTCTCCTAGTCTTTCCTTCCTCAATTAGTAGCCTGATAATCCAGCTATGGGGTTGCTGCTGCCTCTGCCTGGATAGTAAGAGGCTCAAATAGTGCGTTGTAGTGCACTATTTTGTGTGTACTTTTGCACTCCATCGTCCTTTGCTACTGTTAATCTCCATCCTTTCCCCCCTTCTTTCTTTTTGTTCTTGTCACAGTTTAAATTTGGCTTTACTGTGTTCTTCTTGGAGCTTTTACTTGTGGCTTTGTTTTGTTTTTCTTTTTTTTTTTGTTCTTTGAATCTGATTGGAGAACCCCCTTTAGTAATTCCTGGAGTGGGGTTTTCTGATGATAAATTTTCTCATCTTTTCTGTATCTGTGAATGTTTTTATTTCTCCTTCATATTTGAAGGTTAGCTTTGATGGGTATAGTATTTGTGGCTGAAAGTTCCTCTCTTTCAGGACTTTAAATATTGGGGTCCACTCTCTTCTAGCTTGTAGAGTTTCTGTTGAGAAATCGAATGATAATTTAATGGGCCTTCCTTTATATGTTGTATTCTTCTTTTACCTGGCTGCCTTGAGAATTTTTTCTTTGCCATTGGTTTGTGCCAATTTCATTATGATGTGCCTTGGAGTAGGTTTGTTGGGGTTAAGAAAACTTGTAGTTCTGTTTGCTTCTTGAATTTGAGGCTTTAATTCTTTCCACAGGCTTCGGAGTTCTCATCTATTATTTGTTTGAGTATGTTCTCCATTCCATTTTCTCTTTCTTCTCCCTCTGATATACCTATTATTCTTATGTTATTCTTTTTGATGGAGTCAGATAATTCCTGTAGGGCTATCTCATTTTTTTTAATTTTCAAGTCTCTTTCTTCTTTTCTCTGTTGTGCCTCAAGTTGCTTGTCTTCTATTTCACTAATCCTACCTTCTATCTGGCTTGTTCTATTAGCTAAGCTTGTTACTTAGTTTTTCAGCTCGTGAATTGAGTTTTTCATCTCTGTTTGATTTGTTTTTATAGTTTCAATTTCCTTGGAAATATATTCTTTGTGTTCATTGAGTTGTTTTCTGAGCTCCCTAAATTGCCTTTCTGTGTTTTCTTGTATATATCTGAGTATTTTTAGGATTTCTATTTTAAATTCTCTGTCGTTTAACTCCAAGGTTTTCAATATATTAAATTTTTTCTCCATAGATTTTTCCTCATCTATCTGTGTTACCTCTCTTTATTTTGTATCCATGATATCTGATTTTCACTTCCTTAATGGCATCTGAGGGTGGTTTTGTTGATAGTATTAATGAGATTTAATAAAGAATAAAAAGTTAAACAAATAAAAAATCAAAGTTTTTTTAAAAAATTAATAATTAAATAAAGAAAATAAAATATTATAAAATAAAAATTATAAAAAAGGAGATTATTCCCCCCTCCTTTTTTCCTCTCCTCTCCTCTCCCCTCTCTCTTGAGAAAATCTTGTGGTGAACTGTGAATTATATTGTACTAAATAGAACAAACAATGCCTGAAATGGAGGGCCTGAATTGGGGAGAAGTATAAAGGGGCAAAAAAAAAAGGGTATGGACCCACAAAAAGCAAATAAGGAAAAAATTTGTGTCAAGAATAAAATGATTTGCATTTAGGTATTGGTTGACTAAGAGATATGATGAGAGGAATAAGAGGGAAACAGGAAAATGGGGGAAAAATTAAAGAATTACTATTGTATTTAGTGGAACAAGAAACAGATAAAATGGAGAGCCAGGGATGGGAGCTCTGCTAGTGAGGTAAAAAGGTGAAGTAAAAAAAAACCCAAAATGCCACAAACAGAAGTTTGAGTCCCAGATAAGATCATTTGTTCATTAATGAGTTTTGAATGAGAGGAGACGTAAAGGAGAAAGGAAGAAACTAATATAGAGGGAGAAAAGAAAGAAAGAAAAAAAAAGAGGGAACCACTAAAAGAAGAAAAAAGAAAAAAGAGGAGAGTGAGAGAGAGAGTTAAGGATTTTGGAGTACAACCCTCATAGAGAGAAAGGCGGAGGAAAGAAAAGATAATGGGAGATGTAACACTTATGGGTAGTGTAGTTCAAGGAGAGGAGAGAGTAAGACCGGCAGAGAGTTAAATGATCAAATTGGAGGAGGGGAAAAAAAAAAGAAATCAAGAATGAAGATAAGAGAAACAAATGAACAAATATAATAAAATGGGATAGGTTATAAAGTCTGCGCATTATTCTTGATTTTGAGAGGTTATCTTCTTGCTTTTTCTTTTTTCTCCCTCTTCCTGGTTGGTGACTCTGTACCCTGGCTTCTGCCCCTGTGGCACGCTCAGGTAGAGGTTTGCAATTGATAAGTTTCTATGGCGATGTCATGTATTGGGCTTCAGTCTCGTTGGCAGTCGAGGTTCATTAGCATTTATAGGCTCCGACAGTGAGAGAGTCCATGTTCCTGGAGCCTCTCTCCTAGTCTTTCCTTCCTCAATTAGTAGCCTGATAATCCAGCTATGGGGTTGCTGCTGCCTCTGCCTGGATAGTAAGAGGCTCAAAGAGCTGGCTACTCCCCACTCTATTCCCACTCAGCACAGGGCTCTGGGTAAGGCTCAGTTAGTCAGAGCTGCTAGCATAATCAGGTGGGGCTTCCACCCAGTCAAAGACCTCTGGCTCTGCCACTCTGTCCGGTAACATGGGCGGGCGCCCACTCCCAGGGTGCTCGGAGAAAACTCTTGCTCAATATCTGTGTGTGCAGACCAGGATATCAGGCTGGAAGTATCACACTCTGAGTGAAACCCCCGCCCGCATGAAAAAGTTCCAGCGTTGGAATTGGCTCTCACTCCCTCCCCGTGCGCAGCTTTTTCAGGGCGCTGGGGCGGCCTGGAAATTCTGCTTTTGGCCCACACAAAGGCTCCTGACTCTGCCCCTCTGTGGGGTAACACAAGCGCCCCTGCTGAGGCACTCGGAGGAGTCTCTTGCCCACTCTTCGTGCGCGCCAACCAGGATATCAGGCCGGCTGCCTCACACTTTGAGTGAGACCCCCGCCCACTCGGAGAAGTTCTAGTGTTGGAATTAGCTCTCGCTCCCTCCCTGTGCGTGGCTTTTTCAGGGTGCTGGGGCAGCCCGGAGATTCCGCTTTCAGCCTACACAAAGGCCTCTGACTCTGCCTCTCTGTGGGGTAACATGGGCACCCACTCCTGGGGTTTTCGAAGGAATCTCTCGCCCACTATCTGCGTGCGCAGATCCGGAGATTGGGGAAAATGGCTGCCCCGCTTGTCTTTGTCTGGGTTTGGCATGAGTGTTAGCTTGTATTGCCTGGGTTGCCACAGGCAGTTTTTCCTCGGCTTCGATCTCCGCGCCACAGCCTGGTTCAGCTGTTTGTGCTGCGGCCTGGATCTATTCACCCCCTTTGCCTGCCTTAATTTCTATACTCTCAGTTCCCAGTGAAAGCAGCCCTATTTAGGTTAGTGGGGAAGGCGGAGCATTTCTTACTCCCTATTTCCTTCGGGATTTGATTATATATTTAGCCAATTTTTCACTCGACCATACCTTCGGGGGTATTGTGGAACATCTGGAGGCTCCAAGGATAGGTTTTTCTGTTTCTGGTTGAAGATCTTGTTGAGTTTTTGGGGAGATTTATCGGTATCGCTTCCTACCGCGCCATTACTCTGACATCACTCCACATTCCCCTGTTTGTATTTTTTTAATGGCCCACTTTTAAGAAACTTACTGTCACTTAAATTGAAAGAGAAAAATATTATAAGCAAAGAATTTTAAAAGTAGCCCAAGAATAGTGCAAACCACAAAGTCAAAAATTTTCTAAAAGGCAGAATTGACATGGCTGAGTGAAACTGGATATGGAGGCCCTGGGAAGACGAATTCAGTCGCGCCCTTGGGTTTCTGGCTTAGGTAAGTGGAAGGAGGCTGGAGCCCGTTCACGCGTGGAAGAGGTAGGGTGTTGGAAGAAAACCCCTGAGTTCATTGTTTGGCCATGTGATGCTTGTGTATTTCCTAGCAGGAGGTATCTAATAAGCAGCTGGATACACAGGTCAGGCTCAGAGAAGTTTGAGTTGATAGACGGCTTATGTTGCATTAAGTTCACTTATGCAAGGCTCAGGGCAGCCTCCTCTAGCATCAAGATCAAAGTCTGGTACCTTCCCATGACCTAACTGGAACCATTTACCAACTGGGATAGCTCTGTTGTCCTCCACAATGTCAATGCAATCTTCAACGTGTTGCTAGACATGCTGTACCCACCCTGAAACCGTAAGTCCACCTTATCAAGGCCATCTGGGGCAGGAAGTCTGCACCAGGGTGGCTGGATCCTGGCAGGACAAATACAGGTTCTTGATGTTAATCTAAACCAGATTGAAGACTAAGCTTCTCCCCCAGACTCTCCAGCCTAAAACCAGAGGTTGCCATAGCCAATCCACATGTGCAAGATGTGTATGTTCTCTTTGTAACTTGTGTGTCACAGTTTTCTGAGACATTTCCTGCATTGACACCCTGCCATGACAATTGCACTGGTACCTTTGCTTCTAAAAGATACAATCACCTTAGACTAGAGTAGAACTTAGTTAACCTTGAAGAGTAAAGTATGGAGAGCTTCTGGTAAGAAAAGAAGGAAATGTATTAGGTAATGTCTCCCATGAGTATGAAATCATTAAAAAATCTTTTGGAGAGAAGTTAACTTTTTGTTTTATATATTTTTTGGTTTTAAAACCTGACAGTTCAGCAAGTGAACAAATTTCCTTAATTTGGTACAATAATAAATTCAAACCATCTCAAAGAGAAACTGCACAGTGTATGTGGGGTTTTATATTTTTCCAAAAGTTACCTACTATACAACATCAATTACAGAACTCGGATTTATTGGGATATGTTTTCTTTTATAGACAACAGCACTCCAGACACACAATTGCAACAGGTGCAGAAGACAAAGCGCATCCACAGCGATTTCATGTCTCTTTAATTAAAAGGGGATATTTAAATTCTAAAAGGCAACCTGATTTCAGCAGAAATGAAACATGCTATCTTGGGAAGTAGTTTGGGTTGTGGCTGAGTGTGGCTATTTGGGGGAATGACTGATTCTCTTCTTGGGGGTTAATTTGTCATAGCCAGAGAAGAGGTACTTGGGAAGAGGAATTACAATTTCAGTGTTCAAACAAGGAGCTTTCATTCTGGCCCTATGTCTTGACTCTGATACACTATCATCTCATCAGAATCGATGCAGGAGGAGAAAGCAATTTAACAAAAAAAATCAGACAATGGCCACTTTTTTTTTTACATAAACTCAAGGAAAAGATCTAAAAATTTTAGTCATTCTGTTAGGTAGCTTCTCAAATAGGCATCTGCTTAGTCACCCAAAGTCAGTAGACATATATGGGAACCTCAGATGAGACCACAGGAGGGGGGGGTGGGATGTGAACATTCCCCAGACTGGAGGGAGTGGAGCACAATTCCCCTCAGCTGCTGGGGCAGCTTCTTCTCAAGGTGACCACTCTGGCTAAGAAAGAAATCTGTCATAGATATCACATGACGAATGTTTTCGAGATTCTTCTTCTAATGACTGGTGTAGCAAACTTTGATTTCAAAGATAAAGTAAATGATATTTCATAGCCCTCGTCTATCAGCTGTGTTATTTCACACACCCTATTTATTGAGATACATGTCAGGTACATTCTAGATAATTCACATCCATTATCTTATTTGAACCTTATTTTGTCCCTAAGAAGTCAAGTTTCAGTCAAAGAGATGGCTATCGCTTTCTCTTTGCTCCCACATCCTCATCACATTTCAGGAAGGTGTTGAAGTTCATATGACAAGAGCCTGCCTGACCCACCAGGTCACTGTTGACCAGACCAGAATTTGACATCTGACATCAGATCAACTGTTCTGATCAAACTCAAATTTGTAGGAATTTGCAGTTGGCTAGAGATAATCCAGGTTGGCCTCTGTTGAAGATTAAAACCAATAAATGTTCTAATGGAGAAGCCCTGTTGGATCCATTTGCATGTTTTTGGAGAGAATGAAGAATGATGCAGACAAAGACCATTTGGCCTGAAGAGAGACTGCCAAATAAGAAGTCACATTGGTGCCCAACTGTATTTCAGTTCCCAGATTCACTTGCCGATGAAGCCTGCCACATTTCCTGTCCTCAGGGGCTTCATAAAACACCCTGCTCCCTATAAATATTTCTTCCTTCTTCTTAAATTTCTTTGAGTAGATTTCATTCACTACAACACACTGGTATCTAAGAGGGTATTCTTATGCCCATTTTATTGATGAGGAAACAGACTCAGAGATCTTAAGCAAGTTGCTCAGGATCAAGCCAATAGTGAAAAGTAGAATTCAAGCCCAAGTCTGTATGACTCCAAAGTTTGTGCTTTCACTACTAGATGAATTTAGATTAAACAAATTTCCACACATGTTGCAAACTGCTTAAGACATCTAAATCTACTGAGAGCCTTTGTGATTTTCAGAAGTTATTGCTGTGTCTTCTTAAAACTTAATATGCAAAACAAATGCTGATTGGAAATAGACAGGCAGAGAGTATCCATATTGTCATCTACATCATTAAGTTGAGGGAAGTGAAACTTCAAGCTTTCTAGCTGAGTTGGCCCTCTTTCAAGAAGCCAAATCTAATTGCATTTGCAGAACACATATCTCTCCAGAAAGTTAGACCAATCTCCCAAGAAAAAATTACATTTTCTTTTGGTCAATTTTCTATGTATAATTTATCATCACTAGACCATTCTTATTGTTTATCTTCATGGACTGTTTCCCAGAAGAAATCGACATACATGTTTTCTCTTTCTAACTAGCCATGAACCCAGAGTTACTCATATAACTTCTGAACAGCCCAACTTTGGAGTTTAGCTAATATTCCTCCTCTATGGAGAAAGAAACTCACTTAAGTGATCCTGTTACCCCTCCTGTGCTCTCTTGGCTCCTGTGCTGAGGCGTGAGGCCTCACCATCGATCACCCCATCACTGCTTGGATCGTAAGCTCTGGACTTGGGCCACTCTGATTCAGTGATTACGTGCATGGTTTAGGTTAAGATGTTTTTTATTGTAGTTCAACCAAAAAACCATCACTTGCTATAAATACATCAATTTTGGTTACTTTAAATTTGTTATACTCATAACATTATAACATCAACAAGAATTTTTAAAAACCATCCAGATGCCCACCATTCTAACAAATCAACTTCTTTAGTTTTTTCTGTATTCTTTTGTGTTCTATTTATATACATGTATACTTTTCACCTCGAGATACTACTTTGTATGAGCTTCCTTCATCTAACTTTTCAGGAAGCACTTTACTGTGCTGCTAGCATTTTAAATGATCATTTGAGTGGCCACATCCACCCATGTCAGATGTTAAACTTTTCACGTATCCAGTTACTTCTTTAAACAATTGCAAATCTGGTCACTATCTAGCCTTTCAGGGGACAAGTTCACCTTCATCCCCCTTCCCACGAGTGTTGGCAAGCATTGGCCACATGCGAACAAAAACCAACCTGGTTTTGTCAGTTCTCATTTGTGTGGTTGGAGGTAAATACGTGACCATTGTTTCCTTGCCAGTAAATTAGGCAGAACATTTGGGAATATTTCTTCATAATTAGCTTAGGGTCCAAAAGCAACAGAAAAGGCAAGTGGGGATTGTGGCTATGCTACCTTTTGTCTTGAGGGCAGTACAGGTCAGTAGCAAACATGCAATACCAATTAAAACTTGTGTTTTCTGTAAGCACTTCAAGTTGTGTGCCTCTGTCTTCAGTCCAAATGGGTCCCAGATGTGTCCCAGAGAAATCTAGACTGGTGTTTTCTTCCTTCTGACTGCAGCTGAGACTCGGTGGGACTTGAAGTGTCTTGTTGCTGTCTGTGGACATCTTTGAGTTTTTTCATCATCTGTGCCTCATCTGGCTCATGACAAAGTCACAGTGACTTAGGCCTGGAGAAGTGTAAACTGGTCAAGCTAAAACCGAGTATTTACACACACACACACACACACACGCACACGCACACGCACACGCACACACACACGCACACCAAAAGTAATCAGTGCATTCCTTATCAAATGCAGATACGTGGAATCACACAGTAAGAAGAAAAACAAAAGGGGGACAGATAAGAGGTATCCTGTTTCTTAATGTGCTGCTGATGCTCACTGACCCCTCAGCCTTACCCTTCCTTGTAAAGGGATTCACTTCTATGCCAAGTTGCAGTATTTAAAAAACTCAACAATTTCCTAGCGTTTACTCAGTTGTGAAAAGCTACAATGTCCTCAGTTCACTTGTTCTGAGTCTGTCTCCATTCTCAGCGAGCCTGTCTCTGACCCGCCCCTCTCCTGTCACTCTGATCCGCCCTCCTATCACTCTTCTCTGAGAACTGGGCCTCCCCCTCAGCAAAGGTCTCCATTCTCATCTTCCTGAAGCAACCTGAAACACCCCTCTTCTCTGCCTTTTTAGTGGCCACAATGTCACTTTTAGCAGTTTCTGGGCTGGTTCCTAAGCTCAAGACTAGGTGACTTAGCCCAAATTAGTAACACTGCCATTAAAAAAGTCGGACCATTTTGAACCATAATCAATGTAGAGTTAAAGCAGTCAATCTACTTAACCAACCATTCTAAATGAAATACAGACACACTCAGCATGCGTGCTAAAATGACATATAAGGAGTGAACACTGCCAAGCCTCAAAATATTTTAATTAAGAAATTTTATTATAGGCAGTCTGTTGAGAATGGTAGACATCTCTGAAGTTACCAATGGTAACTCCAAAATGTAAAATTTTAATGAAAAACTTTAATAAAAATGAAAATCTATGTTCAGTGTGTTTTCTTCCACTTTCATGCTCCTTGAAGACTCTGTAGCATTTGACCCAGCTGTCCATCTGTCCTTCTACTTCTGCATTGTCATCCGTGTCACCCACAACACTGGGTCAGTATTGCTGTCATTCCTTGCATTGTACCTTTCCTGTTCTTTTGATGGTTTCTTCGCGTGTCCACAGAGGGTTCATTCACTCCCAATACCTGCAATTCTCACCTACATGTGGCTTGTTGGTATTAGTTGGGAGTTGCAAGTAATGGAACCATACCTTGAACCAGTATAAAGCTGCAAAGACTCAATTTAAGAATTCAAGGCAAGAATGAAGCTAAGCTTTACAAACACCTGAGATCAGTGATGTAAAACATATGACCTTTTGATCTATTTTGTTTTCTTTTTCTGTCTGTCCATCTAATTTTTCTTTGTTCAGACTTTTAATTTACATCTCTTTCATAACAGAGCAGGAAGACTGGGCTGTAAAATCTTGGTCTCAATATCGAATCTCTAAGGATACTGTTGGTGGGTGTAGGCTTAGGTCTTGAATTTTAACTGGGGGGTCCAGTCAGGGAAAGGGTCAGGTGCTCACCTTGGATTGAACACTATAATTAAGTGGTCACATGGACATGGTATCACTAATCATCACCTCTAGACTTAAACTTCCACTTGAGTATATAAAGAATTGTGGGTTAATCACATGTGGCCACCTCCAATTTAGCAAGTCTGAAAATGATCTCATTTCCCACCTAAACAATAAGCCACCTTCGCCCCACTTGTATTCTTTGAGAATGAATGGTTCCAGCATTCTCCCAGAATACTTAGCTAAAACCCCGAATCATCCTGTTTCATCTTTCTCTCTTCTGTGTGTAGGCATCAATTTGTATAATAGAAATAGTTAATATTTAGTAGATATTTACAGTGGGCCACTAAATGATATCTAATTATTGCATTTAATTCTCAAAACAAACCCAAAATAGATACTACTGACAGACCATTTTATAGATAAATGAGATGGAAGCTCAAAAAAATTAACTTGAGCCTGACCAGATGGTGGCACAGTGGATAGAGCGTCGGACTGGGATGCGGAGGACCCAGGTTCGAGACCCCGAGGTTGCCAGCTTGAGCACGGGCTCATCTGGTTTGAGCAAAGCTCACCAGCTTGGACCCAAGGTCGCTGGCTTGAGCTAGGGGTTGCTCAGTCTGCTGAAGGCCCGTGGTCAGGGCACATATGAGAAAGCAGTCAATGAACAACTAAGGTGTCGCAACGAAAAACTGATGATTGATGCTTCTCACCTCTCTCTGTTCCTGTCAGTCTGTCCCTATCTATCCCTCTCTCTGACTCTCTCTGTCTCTGTAAAAAAAAAATTTAACTTGCACAAATACACACACAGGTGCTAGAGAGCAACGTTGTTTGCTTGACATCAGAACCAAAGGTTTTGAATCATGCAGTATTATCTCACTGCCTCTGAAGCATGTTTGCTACGTAATGTCCCTCATACCGTATGCAGCAGTTCCCTCTCCTATCACCTGTGAATCCACACACATAGCCCAGGCCCCGCCATTTCCCTACATCTGTTCTACGTTCTGAAACTTGCCTGGGAATCCGGAGTCAAGTGTGAGAAATCTAGACTATCATTGTTTCCAGGGATATGTTCCTTGACAGTTCTATATTAAAATCTCTAAAAGTTGTTCAAATTTTTTTTCTTTAAAGCAGTTAAAAAGTATATTAGCTTCTTCTATTTCCCCTTTAAATCTTTCATTCCTCTGTACCTTTTATGTTTTTCACAACTCACCAGACACCTACACAAATCCCCAAGCATGAAATGTTTTAGATGGACAAAACGTCGGATTATTGGCTTACATTACAGATATCATCTTTTTTCTTGACTGGTTGCCCTTCACCTTAAGACTCCTATTATTATTTCTAGACAACTTTTCTGACAATGTGTCTCAGTTTTTTAGAACAATACTTTTCTGGAAATCCAACCCTGGCAAACCCTACACACCCTCTGCCAGGGTCCGTTTTCGCTTGGAACCCGGCAGTCCTGACCTTCCCTCACACACACCCTCCAGCTGGCCCGTGTTCCGTCTCCACTCGTTCTGGTTAGCAGTGGTGGGAGGCTGACTTTCAAATAGTGGAGTTAGAGTTAAAGACAAAACTACAAAGACTTAAAACTACAATATAGAAAAAAAAAACTTCATGACTGCAAGTTAGGGAAAAGATTTCTTAAGTCATAAAAAGCACTAGCCGTAACAAAAAGAATTACTAAATTGGACTTCATTAAAATTGAGAACTTCTTTTTATTGACACTATGCACTAGTGAAAAGACAAGCCACGGGGTAGAGGACATCTGTGATGGCGACACAAGAGACAGACAATAGAAAATGGGCAGTTTCTTTCTCTGGTTTTATTTTCCACACTTATGAGTGGGTTTTGTTTTTTATTTTTTTTGTTGTGGCTTTTAAATTTTTTTTTGAGGTCCATATACATGGTGACTACTGAAAGGTGAAACTGAGCACATCTTTGATACTTACAAAAATTAAAAATGCTAATTGGTTTTAAATCGAAGAATAAATGGTGCTCAATGATCCTAGTCTCCTAGTATCCACGCCAGTGTGTAATCACTTCCCTTGAGTGTAAGCTGAACTTAGTGACTTGATCCTAAGCCGTTAGGTATGACAGAGTGATTCTGATACCGGATGGAGACTTGGCCTGGAGCCTGTCTCCCTCAGGCCTGCCAGTAGTGTGTGAATTATTGACTTTGTGCAGGCAAGATTTCACAACACGAGTCCAGGTGATTTTGAGAGGACATTGATTAAAGCTGGGGATAGTGCAAGGAAGGAAGGGCTTCGGGTAGAAGAAGCAACAGGAGAGAGCCTAGTGGGGCTGCGCTGGCTCTCTGGGGACGCTCTAGGAAAGAAGTGGTCCACATTGGGCTGCAGGAGCCCACGGAGAGGGGAAAGTCAAACAGGGACAAAAGCGAGCCAAGGCAGCACTGCTGTTAGCTCACTGGAAAGCCAGAGAAAAGGGGGGCCTTGGAGACCGGTTCAGGGGGTTAGCCTGGGACAAGCTGCCACTGCCAGCTGCTCCCCTGGTGGCAAGTCTTGTGGGGACGTTCGGAGTTTAGGAGAGAGGAGAGATACACGCCTAAGGGAGGAGGGCATGACGTGCTCTAGAATGTTCTCTGGGTCCTTCATCTTGAGGATTACCTTTCTTCAGCTGCTGGAATCCCACAAGAGGCCTTAGGGGAGGGTCTAACAGAATATTCACTAGCTTTCCAGGTACATCCTTCAATATATTGAGTCACCAACACGTATGTAAAGAGGGGTCATAGTTATTTACTGGTTAGTTTTATTTTTTAAAGACTGTCATAAAAGAGAGGCCAGGACTGGGGCTGGTCTGCCCTGGGATGGTCTGGAAGGTGTAAACCATTGGCTCCTAAGTATCCTTGGTTAGGGAAGTTAAAACCTTGTTCATTCACTGGCTGTGAACTGCTCAGATTGTTTGGCCTTGTTTACTTATGGTATTTTGTCTGTTTCTCTTATTGTACTTGTCAAAGATTTTCCCTAGCTTTGTACTATCCTGCCTCAATATGATGTTACTTCCATGATTAGGTTACAAGATTGTGACTGTTGTCTTGCTGGGAGACTATTTCCTCCTTGGCCTGTGCACGTTGATGAACAAGGGGCCATGCTGGAAGGCCCCACGGTGGTCAGGAGGGAAGGGAAGACTCCAGCCAATAGCCAGCACGAAACGGATCCCTCCTAACAATCATATGAACTTGGAAGCAAATCCATTTCTAGTCAAGTCCAAGTACAGGACCCAGTTAAGCCTCCTCTTGATTCCTGACCCACAGACACTGAGAAAAAATGTGTTGTATTAATTTAAGTTTGTCATAATTTGTTTTGTGGAAATGGATTAATAAAGTGCTTAATTTCTAAAAATAAATGTTTCCCCTATCACACTTATATAATCATGTATTTGACCTTTTAGAAGAAATGATATTAATAACTGTTTTACTTTTATGTGAATTAGACAATAGGCTATTTTTACATGATCGGGCGGTGTTGCAGTGGATAGAGCATGGACCTGGGACGTTGAGGACCCAGGTTTGAAACCCCAAGGTTGCCGGCTTGAGCGTGGGATCACAGACATGACCCCATGGTCACTGGCTTGAGCCCAAAGGTCGCCAGCTTGAGCAAGGAGTCACTGGTTTAGCTGATATCCCTCCAACCCCCATCAAGGCACATATGAGAAAGCAATCAATGAACAATTAAGGTGCCACAACTATGAGTAGATGCTTCTCATCTCTCTTCCCGTGGGCTATTCCTGTCTGTCCCCCTCCCACATCTGCTCTCTCGTAAAAACAAACAAACAGAAAACCCCCAAAAATCAATAGGTTATTTTTGTTCATATTTGGAGTGTTTCTTGTCGATGGCTCCTAGTATACTATGCTAAAAACAGAGAAAGAGACAAATGCAACTCTGAGGCTGTTTTTCCCTAACAATAACACTTGGGAAGTGAGAACAAGTGTACTCCCAGTATAATTATGGGACATTTAAGTTTGATGATCATTTCATGGTCATTATCTCATGTGAGTCTTTCAACATGACTTCTTGCCAAGCCCATTCAGCTAATGTCCTTTCTACCACCAATTTCTTTACATAATATTCCTTTGCTTATGGTAAATACTTCACAATAACAATTTAAATTTCCAAATGTAAAAATAGAGCATATTAGGTTAGAAAATAATGAGTAGAGAAAATCTCTTCATGATCTAAAATCACTCCAACATTAATCCCAAAGTGAATGCAAATCAGGTCACTAGATAATCACCAGTTATAGTGAAGAAATTAAAATTATCAACCCTGTCTTCTGATGTCACAACTTTGGCGTTAATGACCATATTCTCTGTGACAGTGAAGAGTAAAAGGGACATCTGCTACCTGATGACATTCTATTTCCTTATATGCGAAGCTGTTCTGCTGTTTTGACAAATTACAGAAAGATACTTATTTTTTTAGTTATTTTTCTGGGAGCAAAATTTTTACACTGATCCTGTTATCAAAGGTTTATATACTACTATATATATAAAGCAAATGCCCAATTTCTGTTTGTAGAGAATAAAGACTTATAGTTTTCTTCTTTTTCTCTCCAAGGGCACCCACCACCTTAAACCATACACATGGGTGTACGTACGTGCTAAACCAGCCAGGTATACTCGCCACTTAGATGATCCTTCCGAGGGGATAAGAAGCCAAGTGCCATCTGCTTGTAAACACAGTACCTCCTCTCTCCAATAAATAAGTACAAATCTAACTTGAAATTGAATTTTATAAGCAGATACTCCTTTAGTGCATGTAGGTACCAGCAAATCATTCTTAGTCACAGTCCCTTCCAGTTTCCAACACTGAGGCTAACTGTTAACATTCCTCACATAAAACTGCAAAAAGCTTTCATGGAATGGACAATTGCTTAGAGGACAAATCTGTGCTACAGAGTATTTGGCCAATGTCAATTCCAGCTCCCATGCTACCTGTTTTCTCTGGAATTCTGTCTATTTCAAATCTTTCATCCAATGCACACTAGAAAAAGTACTAAAGAGGGGCAGACCTGATTTGTTGTCGTTTTTGTTTTATACCATGGGAAAAGATCTACCCAAACATATGCTAGATTAAGGCAGTATTTTTAATAGCATAGTTGGTTTATATAAGTTCCTCTCATTTGCTCAAAGTATTAACACATCTTGAAAAACTTACGACTGATCCACATGTTCATTATTGTACGTGTTAGAGAGAAAGCAGCCACAGATCACATTCATCTCTGTCCTGTTCCCATCATGTGGGACTGGGAGCTGCAGACTAAAACATGCCACATAAGCAAAATAGCTTATCGTTGGACTCAGACACAAAAATGAACATAATCTTGCAAAAATGGTTTCTGTAAGTCAATCACAAATACTATTTTACAATTTAAAATGTAACACATGCATTGTATTCCTAGACTTACATTTGAACTTTAATTCACAGTCATAATTATAAGAAATACAAGGTTGGGCAGTGGTAAAAATCAAATGTTTTTAGAGCATAACAAGTTATGACATAAAAAGAAATCTCCAAAACAACAACAACAACAAAAAGAAATCTCCATATAAAGAATACTGTTTTGTATTAAAACTGTAAACATTTTAAATAGCTGTTAGTTGGGAAAAAATTGCAGCGAAGAATGGCAAAATGATGTATATTTTCATTTCCACAGTCACCACCAACAAAATTATTTTGAATGCATACCCCACAAAGGGGCAAATGAATACCTTTCAACTTTAAAGGTGGCAAAGTATACAGAAAAGCATGATCAAGAAAAAAACAAAAGAGGCCAGGAATCAAAAGACCTCATTAGGTCAGTCTCCCATAGTTGTTGCTGGTGGCTTCAGGCGATCTGTCTCTGAAGTACACTAGCTTTATCTTACAGCCCCGATTCTTTACACTTCAAAATAGTCTATGTTCCTAACCCTTCTTCAGATTCAGAAAAGCAGTCTCTACTACTGTGCTTCCAGTAGTTTCTGAGTCACACACAGTCGGTTTGTAAGTGGGGAAGTATATTCTAGAGATAATAGTAATACTACTGTAAATTACATTTCCAGGCCTGTGTTGAGGGGTAGAGAATAGAGGCTAAGGTGGGTAGTGGTGAAAATCAAATTATGGATTGAGAGCCTATTAAGAACATCTAAAAAATTTTTTGAAGAATTTAGTTTCAAATTCTTAAAAACCAAGGAAAAGGAGAAACCATGGCAGCGACATTTGATATTGTGGGAAGAAAAGGAAAAACCAACATTTTTGTAAGAAAAAAATAAAATTCCCACAAATACAGCAGTTTAGAGTTTTAAGTAGAACACATGACCTTTAAAACTATTTTTCATGAGTTTATTAACTGAACTATTTATATGAGATTCACATGGATTACATTTTTCTCAGTTCCTAGTACCCTTATTTGTCCTACCACACTCTTAAGATTAGTCAGGCCCATCCCAGTGTTTCTCGTGATATTTCTAATCTAAAAATCACAATATGTTACTATACTTTCAAATTTGGGAGGTCAACTTTCGAACATGAAAATTATTATCAATAATTACATCAAAACTCATGTAAGAAGTCACTTATATGGAGCAAGAATTTTGGCCTTTGAGCCTATTTTGATTTTTTTTTAAGTATTTCATGTTTATTTTTAAAATTAAACAGGCAGAAGATCTGAACAGACATTTATCGAAATACAAATAGGACATGCAGATGGCCAGAAGACACATGAAAAGATATTTAAAATCAGGAATCTTAAGGACAATGCAAATTAAAACCAGGAGGTCCCACCTCAAACCTGTCAGAAGGGCTGACAGAAACCTCAACGAACAACAAGCGCGGGCGAGGACATGGACAAGAGAAACCCCTTGCACACCGCTGGTGGGAATGCATATTGGTGCAGCTACTGTGGAAAACTCTCAAAAATTAAAATGGAACTGCCATATGATCCAGCGATTCCACTTCTGAGTATTTATCTGAAGAAAACAAAAATACTACTCAAAAACATAAGTGTACACCAATGTTCACTGCAGCATTACTAGTAACAGCTAAGATATGAAAGCAATCTTTGTGTTCATCAATAGATGAATGGGATAAAGGTGTGGTCTATATAATAAAATATTATTAAATTAAAAAAATTGACATCTTGCCATTTGTGACAACATGGATGGACCTAGAGGGTGTTATGCTAAGTGAAGTAAGTCAGACAGAGACAAGTACCACATGATTTCACTAATATGTGGAATCTGAAAAAGCAAAATAAACGATTAAGCAAGATGAAATAGAAACAGACCCACAGATAAAGGGAATGAGCTGATGGTTGCCAAAAAGAGTGGGGTGAAGGGGAGGATGGGAATAAAATATTAAAACATGAAAAATCAACCTGATCAGGCAGTGGTGCAATGTATAGTGTCGGAATGGGATCCAGAGGACCCTGGTTTGAAACCCCGAGGTCGCCTGCTTGAGCAAGGGGTCACTAGGTCTGCTGTAGCCCCCCCCCCCATCGAGGCCCATATAAAAAAGTAGTCAATGAACAACTAAGGAGCTGCAATGAAGAACTGATGCTTCTCACCTCTCTCCCTTTCTGTCTATCCCTATCTGTCCCTCTATCTCCTTTTCTCAGCCATAAAAAGAAAAAAAAAAGTGAAAAATCACACCAAGTGAGCTTTACATAAAATTGGTGAGATATCACATGTGAAGCTTTGTACTCTGATTGCTATTTCCTTTAGAGCTCAACAATGTAGACTTCATTTCAGCCTCTTCATTTTTTATATTTTTAAAATCCTTAAACATATATAAAAGATTCATGGCAATATGAAATCTGTTTAAAAACTACAGAAACAGCTAGCTCTAAGTGACATGCATTTTTTTCACACGGAAATCCATTATCTAAATCCCACAGCTGTCTCTGTTTTCATGGAATGTATTTCCTAAATATAGGACAATTATTAACCACATGATGGGTGCTCATGCTGTGCCAATGTATGGAAAAGGAAAATGAGAACAATATACACAAAAAAGAATAATTTTGACCTTTCAGCTCTGAGCCTATTTTTGTTTTTAAGTACTTCATGTTTATTTTTGCCTCATACTCCACAAAAAAGCAGCAGTAAACATGTGATGATCAGTCTTAGTGTTTTCACAATTAGGTATTGTTTTTATGTAAGAAAACTCTTTCCTTCAGGCATCAGAAAATTCCTGTGTAAGAACTCTCAAAATGCCTTAAATATTAAAGTAAGATGCTTTACAGAAACCCTTACTTTCTAGATATTGTTGATTCACTTAGAGGGGGAGGGGAATGGGTAACACCAATCATTATTTCAGAAAGCAAAAATATGTATACAGAATGAATAAAAAAGGAAGTATCTTTTCAGTTCACTAGGCAGATATTTATTCATTTGGGGGCTCCATTGCAAAGAAGGTAATAAAATAATTTAGAAAGAATTTTAAGGAAAGGCTCAATGATGAGTAGAATTTTAGAAGGCAAAATTATGCAACTCAAAAAAAATTATAGTTTTATCTTCAGATTGTTAAGTTCTCCAAATACACATTAAAAACAAAATAAAATAAATTAAAGTCACAAGTACTTTCTTCTGAAAGTAGTTATATCTCTTCTTCTGAAGATCTCTAAAAGGAATAGATTCTTCTATTTCCAAGCTCTTACTTGGTCTTTTGGAACACAGCAGATTAATATCCTTCAAAATGCTTTTGACTAAGATAACAGAACTTCAGAGGCAGAAGGCCTGTGATTTCTAGGACTTCACTTACCCACTCTAAACTTTACTTAATATAATAAGTAAAATGGAAAGAATATCAGGATGTTGCATCAATTTTTTACAACAAGCATGAACTGTTAATGTGTAAACCAGTACCAAATTTTCATGACAGTCAACAATCTCTGTGGTTATCCAATAGAATCACGGAACAATTCTAATAGTAGCTAGAGTGACCTAAGTACTGTCAGAGTGCTAAAAATCAATAGTGCTGTTATCTCACACAGGAGAAAATGGTTGATTGCAATGTGAAGGATTGGGGAAGGTTTCGCAGAGAAGGCAGCATTTGAGATGGGTTTCAACATGCAGAAGGGGCAGCAGGTAATCTCGGAGTAGGCAGCCAAGCTCTGCTCCACTTCTGTCTGTAGCTGCCCTGGGAGCTGCAGGAATCTCCTGTACACAAAGGGCCTGGGCTGTGTCCTTGCCCACGTTGCTGCTGGGTTAGACAGAAAATAACAGCAAAATCTGCTTGTTGATTTACTATGAGCTCAGCTCCTTTTGTCTACCTGTGGATAAAAATACTCCCAATTCATGAGATCCTGCCCTGAATCCTGGTATTCGTGTTCTACACCCAAAGTGGGGAGAAAGTTTGCTTTAGTACAGCAACTGCTGATCTTGCCCACTGCCAGGGTCCGGTCGGGGACCACAGAAGCACATCTGCCACCAGTTTTAGTTCCTTTAATCGGGTAAGACTCAGTTTGACATGCTTTCATGATTTCTTTTAAATCTGTACTAGTTTTACTATTTTATCCATTTTAAATTTAAAATTTTAGCTTTAAAAATGATCTTTCTTTCATTTTTACCTTTTAATAAAGAACAAGAAGAAATAACATAATACAGAGGTTCCTATAGCTAATTCAGTCTAAAGGAAAATTGGTATATTTCATCCCCTGATTCCCAGTTAACTTACTATAAATATTTACAGAGCCCATGTCTGGATTTTTAATTTGAATGTGGGCTGGTATCTTTAAACCTGGCTTCAGTATTCAGAATCCAAATTTTGTACCTAAAACTAAGGACGTTATATAAATTATTAAAACCAGTAAGACTGATTAGAAAAATAGGCAAATAAACAGAACATTCATAAAAGATAATGTAGTTAGTAAATATATAGGAAAAAATTAAAACTATTAATAATAATAACAATAGTGACAACAATAAAATACCTTATCCTGAGCAGAATAGGAAAGAAGAAACTAGAAATCTCATCCATTGCTGGTGGCAATATAACTTGGAATAACCCTTATGAAAATCTATTTAGCATACAACATTCTTATTCTTTGACTGCACATTAGGGAATTTATACTAAGATAATGATCTCAAAGAAGGAAAAACAGCAAAACTTATTGGATTACTGTAGAAACCTCATAAGTGATATTCCTGTTTCCATCCTTGACATATACACTCCCCTTCCTCCCCCTTCAGCACATCTGTTTCCAACACAGCAGCTGGAATGACCCATACTCTTCTGCTCAGGACCCTCCAATGGCCCATTTTGTCAGGGTAAAATGCCAAGCCCTTACACTGGCCCATGAGGCCCTCTGTGGTCTCCCTGCTACCTCTGGGATCCCATCTCTTATCCTCCCTGCTCCTTTCCATCCAGCCATGGGGCCTCTTTAATGTTCTCTAACAAGTGAGTCACACTTCTGCCTTAGGGCCTTTGTTCCCAGAGTTTCCTCCACTTCACTTCTCTTCCCCAGACCCACCTGGGCCCACTCCTGCTTCTCTTCAACCTCTGCTCGGCCATCATCTTCCCAACTAGGTTTGCCCTGACCTACACAATTTAAACTTTCAATTCATTCTCCTACCCCTGAACACAAGCAGGACTGTGGACCTCCCTTATCCTGTTCTTTCTCTTCTACATACTACTACATCAATTACTTATTACGTTTATGATCTGTCTCCCCTACACAAATGCAAGGTACACACAGGCAGAGTATTTTGTTTGCAGTAATGTATCCTAAAAACTTGGAATGGTACTAGAACACAGAGCAGGTCCTCAATTAACATTTTGTTCAGTGTTTTGTTGTAATGAGGTGCTACAGAAACTCCTGTTTGTATCAATTAGGCTGTGGTACGACTGGTTTCATCATACATCATTTCACCTGAAGTTGCAGAACCTACTGATGATGTTAAGTGAGGGCTTAATGTATATACAGTTAATAAGTAATTGTTGAAGGAATGTATTTAAAAATAGCATTGAGGAAGCATGTCTAAATGAGTTAGCGAACTAAAAACATTGTAATGAGATGTACTGCAGACTGATGTAATCAAATCCTCCAAATGTTTCCGTGTGATTGTAACCTGGCACTTAAATAGGGGGAAATAGCCCCATGTATTGTGTGTTCTGAATAGAGAAGAGGAAGCATCAATAGCTTTCCTCTCAGGGAGCACCGGGACACCTTTAAGACCTGGCATTTGGGATATGACTGACAGTTGCGGTGTTGCACCTGATACAAGGAGGCCCACAAGAATGACTTCTCTCTTCCAACTTTCAGGAGACTAATATGCTACAAACCCACTTATAACAGTTGTTCACCATTTTCTATATTTTTATTTTATTTTCCCTATTAAAAAGTCAATATATCAATAAAATTAAAACAAATAATTCTTCCCTTAAATTCTTTGATGCTCTGCAAACAGTTTCACACATTGCCAAAGAAGTTTCAGGTAGACTTTGCTCTTTCATTTGGGCTGGTCACACCTCTGTGCCCGGTTCCTCTTCTGTTTAGCAGGCATGCTCTGAGTTTTGCCTACATCAAAAGGAGCCATATGGGGGAAACAGCATGCATAAGGAAAGGGGAAAGACCAACAGATTTAGAACAATACAGTCATGAGTTCTAATTCTGACTCTCAAACTTACTAGCTATGTGACCTAGGGCAAGTTAGAGAATTTCTCAGAGCCTCAACATGCAGTGGGCCATACCTACCTTAATGGGATGCACACATTCGGCATCTAAAACAGTGCCAAGTATAGAATAAGATGCTCAATAAATGGCAACTATCATCGTAACAGTGCTCTGTAAACCACAAAGCACATAATGTAAACATCATGTGTTGATGATGACAACAGAACAAAAAGTGAAGAAAAAGATATGAACAGATTTGGCAAGAGAGAGCAGCACGGTCCTGGGGCGCAAAGTGCAGGGTGTGCGGGGCGTGGGGAGTGGCCCGGGGTGGCTAGGCACAGGCCTCCTCAGGAAGTAAGAGTGGGGGCTTTCCTAAAATATATGGAGAGCCACTGAAGAAAATTATAGCAGGTACAACCTATGTTTTAGAAAAACAACTGTTCAGAAATGTGGAAGACAGTATATGGAGGGAGACAGCCAGGGACAGAATTAGGAGGTAAGAGGATCTGAGACAGCTGGGAGGTCTGGGGATGAAGAGGAGGAGCCGGTCAGAAAGGCAGGAAGAAGAGGAGGGAGACTGGGTGTGGAGGAGTGAGCACACAGTATACAGAGGATGGGCCATACATTCCGCTGTGCGCCTGAAACCTGTATCATTGTATTAACTGATGTCACCCCAGTAAATTCAATAATTTTTTTTAAAAGAGGCTGTTGTAACAGTCCTAGTGAAATACAGTAATGGGGAAAATTAGCAAAGAATGGTTGTGAAGGAATGGAGATGACAAAGATACATTTAGATGATCTTCATGAATAAAGACAGGAGAAGTTCAATATAATTTCAAGGGTTTGAGCGGGGGACTAGGAGAACAAAGGAATTAACATGAGGTCAGTTTTGGACCAGATGGGTCAAAGGTATTTCAAGAGATGTCCAACAGGCAGACGCCAGGAGAAAGACACGAGTTTCTCTTGTAGATTTGGAAGTCATCACCTTACGGAAGAAAATTGAAACTAATGCAACTGGCTGAGACTCAAAAAATGTTTAGGTAGTCTAGAACAGTAAATTATAGAAAAGAGCCTTAAAATGTAAACATATTTACACAGGACTAGCATGTGGACGGAGGTTAGCTAAATAAAGTCTCTACGAGCAATGGACTTAAAAAGGAATAAAAGGTATGATTATAAAAACAATAATATCTACAGAAATCTTATTAATGTACTAAATTTATAATTTTTACATTAATCTATAGAGATAAAGGCCAATAAAATCTTTGGACTCCTTCGGCAAACAAATTTGAACTGGTCAAAACTCAGTGCTTCTAAATGTCTGCCATAAAATTAAATAAAACCTTTTTCATTTCAATAAATAGCTGGAGGAGACTAATTCAAAAATTCCAGTGTTTATTTACATAGGTCACGTCTTAGAAAGTTTACAAAAATGAAGTTTCAACAGAAAGTCAGCAAGTTCTCACAGATCTGCCTATATCAAGCACTTAAGGGAGATGGAGTCTGGAAGTCCATCAAGACTGGAATTTTGATGGCAAGACTTCACCTGTTCCCCTCACTCGCCAAGGAAGTGCCACGTTTGATCTGCATCTAAAATGGGGGAAAGAGAGGTGGCAGGAAGGGGTGACAAGGGAGGAAGGAAAAATAAGACAAATTTAATTTTAGACCTCTGGAATATGTTTAGGCAGATAAAAACAATCAAGAAGCTTAGTGTGACGCATTTCTCCAATCAAAACTATCAATACTTCCATTTCAACTCTTGAGTTTTCTCATTTGGATCAAACCTTATATAAAACTACATTAAAAATTCCAGAGCCGCCCTGGCCGGTTGGCTCAGTGGTAGAACGTCGGCCTGGCGTGCAGGAGTCCCGGGTTCAATTCCCGGCTGGGGCACACAGGAGAGGCGCCCATCTGCTTCTCCACCCCTCCCCCTCTCCTTCCTCTCTGTCTTTCTCTTCCCCTCCTGCAGCCAAGGCTCCACTGGAGCAAAGTTGGCCCAGGCGCTGAGGATGGCTCCATGGCCTCTGCCTCAGGTGCTAGAATGGCTCTGGTTGCAACAGAGCGACGCCCCGGATGGGCAGAGCATTGCCCCCTGGTGGGCATGCCGGGTGGATCCCAGTCGGGCGCATGTGGGAGTCTGTCTGACTGCCTCCGTTTCCAACTTTGGAAAAATACAAAAAAAAAAAAAAAAAAAATACACACACAAAAAAATTCCAGAGCCTTCCTACTTTATCGCTTACTTCTTTCTGGATCATTTTAGTCTCCACTGAATACTGCAGAAGTTAGTACCCTAGCTACAGCACGAAAAGTCTAAAATAAACTTTAACTGTAAAATTTGACTGCCTGTCAAATCCAAAATGGGATAGCATTATGAAGAAACAATGGGTAGTTTCCCATACAAGGAATGCAGCCTGCTTCCCCATGAAATCATGCCTGTGATCTGTTCTTTTCTAAACATCCTCGAATGGGATTCATGGTAAATAGTTCTCATTCTTCCTCCAAATTTGCAACTTCAATATTCTTTTAATGTTCTGTACTAACGCAAAAGGCAAAAGGTCTTGCCAAATATTGAAAGACAAATGATCTGTGTATATCCTTGTATCCTGAAATTTTTACCACAGAACATTTTTACCTGTTACTCAAAATAGCTTCAAATAATAGTAATAAAAATATGGTATTTTTAATCCTACCACAAATTTCAATTTTTAAGATCTTCAGGTAAAATGGATTATTAGCGTAATGAAAGATAATAAAGATCTTCTCCCAAGGCATATATTTCAAGTCTTTTAAAGTTTATCAGAACTAGCTGGAATCTCTCAACTTCACCTAAAAATGTCACTATATAATCAAACGATTTTCTAGCTTAAAAGTAATAAATGTACTCTTTCTCATTTACTGAATTAGGAAATAAACTATTTTGTGTGGAAAATTTTAATAGCTATTTTTAAAAGTTTTTAGTTAGTTTATATAATTTTTAAATTAATCGATTGGTTTTTTTTTTGGTTTCTAATTGTAAATGAATAAATTAAAACATCTAGCTCCTCAAGAACCAAAATATATCATACCTTCATTACTTTCTTTATTTACTGAAGATGATACCTGAAAGATAAAAACAAAAAATCTGTCATAATAAATTTTTAGATGTAGAAACTGTATCCAAAAGTTTTATTTGTAAGTGTACAGAACCAAGTTCACAATGTTTCTCTAACCTGAAAAAAAAAAGTATATATTTCTTTTGCCTTTGTTATCATTGTTCATTCTTTCAGATAAACAAACCACAGACTTAAGAGTTAAAAAGAAAAAAAAGCATGCTTGAAACTGTTTTCTCTCATTAACCCAAGGGAACTACTGAAAATGAGGAGAGAGGTTTTCTTTCAGTTGCTTCTTTGGCTGAGATCCTGAGAACAAAAATCAAACACACACATTCAAAAATTTGTGCATGCACATGTGTGTACTCACTTGAGAGACACATATCCAAATTAGATAATTTATTTAGCTGTCTTCTAGAACTTTTAACATAATGTTAGTTTATTCTGATGACTGGGCCAAGATTCTTAGAGCCGATGTAATAAATCTGTGGTGGACAAGTTTGAAAAAAGGTTTTCTTGAGATACAAAGTGTTTTCCTAAGAATATATTTTTAAGTTTTTTTAAAAAACATTTATTGGAAGATCCATTTTCCATAGACAGAAATGCACAAGCCCAAGAGTTCTTGATGAACATCTTTATAATCACTACCAAACTTGAGAAATGAAACATGGCAGGCTCTTCCCCAATCATAACCTCATCTCCCGAAAGGATACCCACTACTCTGAACTTATAAACACACTTTCAGATTTCAAATTTAATAATCAACTTCTAAGTCTCTGAATTTGCTCACCTTCAATAGAAAAGATCTGCCTTTAACATTTGAGGTCTGGGGCAAAGCTGGAAATGAAAGACTATCTGAATATTTAAGCGATAAATCAAGCTAACAAAGTGATGAGTAGAATATAAAGTGTGTTTCATCCTACTACCTTGTCAGTACACCTTTGTAATGACTTGTAAGCTCTTTTTTAGTATTCTGGATGCCTCAGAGACTGCTTGAGTATGTCAGAGTAAGAAGAGACATACACACCCCCCCCCCCCCCGGTCCCACATCTTCTCCTATCCCATGCTCCATTATGTATGGGAGGCCTCACCTGCAAAAAGGTGAAAATTCCAGCCCATATCTATGCAAACCCTACCTGCAAACAGCCAACACCCAGGACCCTGCAGAAGTAATAGTGAGCACACAGTCTACATAGTAATGAGCATGAATCATGCAGACCCAGGAAACAAGCCTGCTGCTGCCTGGGCAAAGAATTCAATCCACAATCCTCAGTTGCCAGAAAGAAAGTGGTCTAGAATGGGAGGCTTGGGCTCCCGGTGAAGATACAACTTTGGTCCCTTGGTCTTGCCCAGTGGGGAGGGACGTGACTGGAGGAGGGCCAAAGCAGCATCCTCTAAAAAGCAGGACTCAAAGTAGGACCCTCTAGTTTTAAGGGCAGTATTAAATAAGAACGCAGTAGGAAAAATATTTAAATTTTAGCAATATTATAATATTCCCTATAACAATTAATCCTTTGAGTAGTATGAACGTTCATGTACGTCCTTGTGCCTCCAGACCATCCAGAGTATGATCGGTTTATTTTAAAAATGTGTAAGGCAACATTAAAAAATGGCAAATGTATGTTCTTCTTGTCTTCATACACTGGTTATCAAACAAACATGATATCAAGTTAATAAAACTGTAACTGGAACAAATTTCATTTTTTGAAAAAAAATTTTACTCCTGGGGATCAGCAAGCATGAAAAAAACTCACTACTCAAAGAGTTAATGTGTCACCTTGGAGTATGTTTTCCACTGAGATTAACATTTAAATTGGTGAAGTCTGGATAAAGCAGTTTACCCTCCTTTGGAAGGTGTGTCTCATCTAATCAGTTGAAGACTTACTAAAACAAAAGATCAGCTTCTCCAAGCAAGAGAGAATTCTCCAGCAAAACACCTTTGGACTTTATTTGCACCACTGGCTCTTCTGGGATTCCAGCCTGCCAGCCCATTCTGCAGACTGTGGACTTGCCAAGCCTCCACTCTTTCTCTCTCTCTCTCTGAGCACACACACATACACACACATTACTGACCTTATTGACTGTTTCTCTGGAGAACTCTAATACATCCCTCTAAACCAGGGGTAGTCAACCTTGTTATACCTATCGCCCATTTTTGTATCTCTGTTAGTAGTAAAATTTTCTAACCACTCACCGGTTCCACAGTACTGGTGATTTATAAAGTAGGGAAATAACGTAACTTTAAAAAATTTATAAAACAGAGTTACAGCAAGTTAAAGCATATAATAATAATTACTTACCAAGTACTTTTTGTCGGATTTTCACTAAGTTTGGCAGAATAAATCTTTATAAAACAACTTACTATAGTTAAATCTATCTTTTTATTTATACTTTGGTTGCTCTGCTACCACCCACCATGAAAGCTGGAACGCCCACTAGTGGGCGGTAGGGACCAGTTTGACTACCACTGCTCTAAATCATAAATGGTTTAAAGCTGTTTTTCCTTCAACTCTTTAAGAAATGCTAATCAAATATGCTTTGTTTATTTTTTGTCATAGAAAAGGATGATATAACAATGAAAATAATAACCTCTGTACAAATTTTATGTAAAACATCTTTGAAATTTTCCAAGTATTTAAAAAAACAAGGAAAATTCTATTCAGCTCCCTAGCACAGAGAAAATGCTTAACCACGGTTGGTTTTCAGGAATCAACCATGGTAGAACTTAATAAAATCCAGGTGTGAAAGTAACACTGTAACATAAAATATTCTACTCATTGAGATTAGTCCTTTTGCATACAATGACTGGCTTTCTAAACAGTTTAGAAAAGAGAGTAACTTGCCTAAAGAGCATAAAATTGTATGCTCTTTAAATTGTGTAGGACATGTATTACCAAGTTTGTTGTAAAGTTAGCTGTTCAGATTTCCCATTTAAAATCAGCAGCTGCTTCTTGCTGGGAATGCCAAACATTTCAGGGGAAGAAATGCATGGTATATAAAACAGATTAACTGAGCAGCTTTTCATTAACCTAAAAAGTATTACATAAATAAATGAACTACTCCAGCTAAAATATTTATTACTAAAGTTTATTTAAAAAATAATTTCTAGAATGTTTTAAATTTTCATTCTGAAAATGTATTTCCTGGTTGGTAGAAGATTTTCAGAATGCACAAAGCCTTATATAAATGTAAACAGACATCATAAGTGATTCTAACACTCAGGGATAATAAACTATTAAAGATAATTTATCTTTTTATACATTTTTCCATATTAACATATGCCAAAAGAGAGATGAGCATTTATATTTAAAAACAACAACATGGCTTATGATACACATCAGAACATAACTATCAATGAGTCCCTGACTTTTCAACATAATTCCAAACAGAACAGTTGCTTACAGAACCTGGAGGAGCACAGAAATGCACAGAGCAGCATGGAAAGTGCCCCAACCCTCTCTCTGTCTCTCAGGATCGCCCCACTCTATTTTCCTTGTGAGAAACAAAGAAAGAACTTTCAGTTACTTCTACTTTTCAGTAGGAAAAGAATGTGGACACCTTCTACTCATCTAAGATCATTTCTCCACAAAATAGTATTATTTGATAGGCTTATTCTAAAAATGCTATCTCCTCTCCTTTTCCCCACTCAAAAAATACTTCTCATGAATATTCATATCTTTAATTTCGTTCACACAAATCTGGTGTTCTCATGACCAAAGTATTAATATTTCTTTTTCTTTTGTCAGCTAGAGAAAGCTTATTCTGGCCTCAGTCCCTATCCATGCACAAAACCTGTATTTTAAATTAATACAAATTATTAATGTAATTTGTCTGAACTTAGTAGCTCTCCTTCAAATAACCTCACCAGTTTCCTATAAGCATTTTCTTAGTTATCCATAAACAAAATATGAAAGTCTTTTAAGGTTATATAAGTTTGATCTACTTCTTCAAGAATGTATATAATTTGCTCATAGCTAACCCATTGATTGATTTTATTTTCCTTTCTTATGCCCATCTTTGCGTGGTAATGCACACTGAAGCTTTACAGAGGCAAAGGGGGATGGGGGAGATACAAGTTCACTAGAATCAGATCCTGATTTAGCAAGAAAAGATATCACTTTAAAACTTTTTATAATGAATTGCCATAAAGATGTCCCTTCTGGCACAAATAAAACATCTGTACGGCATAAATATCGTAGTGTGACATCATCAGAAAATTATATCCGTGGAACTATTCTGCTCTAAAGGGAAACAGCCCTCTTGGGTGGAGATGAAGCTTTGATCGGAGTGAGTGTTCATAGAGGAGGAGTCTCTTGCCAGGTGCTCCAAGGAGGCCAAGTAATCTGGTGATAGAAGGGTTTCCTAGCCAGACCGACATCAGAGCTTACTCTGAATTGGCTTGATTTCCATAACCAGAAGCCAAAGATTGTCATCGGTTTCTGGGATGTGCAAGAAACCTGTTGCTGTCATGTCACCAGTCACTTTCAGGAGATGAAGTTTATGCCCAGAACACCATTTGAGGAACATTCTGTTAAAAGTCCCATCCAACAATTATAATGAACTGTAACATTGTTCTTCTGGTCATCATCTTTTGTATACTGCTCATAAAAATTAGGGGATATTTCAAAATGAATATGAAGCAATAAAATATCCCCTGATTTTTGTGAGCAGTATATTTGAAACTATTTTTTAACATTCATTAGTTGGTATTTTCCCACTACAACACAGAACCCCTAAGTGTGCACTTTTGAGCTAGCCACTTTATTGATTCATCTTTGTTGTGGGCTCCAAGAAAAATGAAATATGGCTTTCTTGTGAATGTTTAAAAGTGCTATTGTTTTTAAATTATAGCAATACCTCTGACCCATATGAGAGGCTTATGCTAATGGATTCACCTAAAGTCCTTCACATGAACTCATCTTTGGGTCTATGTAACACCAATGTGCATTTATGAGATTGATGGTAAAGTTCAGGGATCAAATAGATGGCCACACGATATACTGATGTTACTTCCACTAAGCTCCACTCCATGCCCAGATCTCCTAAATGCACTGCTCTTCATACTTCAGCTAAGAAGTCCCAACATCAGATATAGAATGAACAACAAAAACTCAAATTTTAGCCCGACCAGGCAGTGGTGCAGTGGATAGTGTCAGCCTGTGACAATGAGGACTCAGGTTTGAAATCCCAGGGTCATAGGCTTGAGCTCAGGGTCTTCAGCTTGAGCATCAGATCAAAGACATGACCCCATGGTCGCTGGCTTGAGCCCAAAAGTCACTGGCTTGAGCCCAAGGTTGCTGGCTTGAGCAAGGGGTCACTAGCTCAAATGGAGTCCCTGGTCAAGGCACATATGAGAAAGCAGTCAATAAACAACTAAGGTGCTGCAACTATGAGTTGATGCTTCTCATCTCTCTCCCTTCCTGTCTGTCTGTCCCTCTCTCTCTGTTCCTCACTAAAACAAAACAAAACAAAATCTCAGATTCTACTACAGATTTTATTACTGAAAAAAAAAAAGATCTACTAAATGCAGTCAGGATAGCACATTTTAAATTACAGATGAAATTTCTTCCTCACTCTCTTCCTTCAAAGCACTACTCATTGTGCATCTGTGCACCATCACCACTGTCATGGTGAGGCTCTGTCCTTCCAGGTTTGCCCAAGACAGCTTTTCGTGGAAATCTGGCCTTGAGAAGGTAAAAACAAAGCCAGATTGAGGTTGCTGAGAGTTCTCTGAGAGGCATTCTATCTTCCCAGTTGTAGATGTCTTTCACCCTTTGGAACGTTTCTATCACTACTGTGAGCTAAAGGTTCACCATATGTGATGGGGTCCCTGCAATTGAGCAGAAAGGAGTGTGAGTAATTCATTCTCCTTGGCTTCATCTCAGGTTCCAAGACTTAAATCTCTGAGGTTTTCAGGCTGTGTAGGGTAAGAGGCAAGTCTTGGAATTCCTTTAGCGATGAATGTGGTTCCTCAATCCTACCTACACTGAATTAGTTTCTCTTTCCTTTCCCTTTCCCTTCCCTTCCTTCCTTCTTTCTCTCCCTTCCCTTCCCTTCCTTTCCCTTCCCTTCCCTTCTTCCTTCCTTTTTCTTCTTCTTTTTTTTTTTGGTAAAATGACTAAAGTCACTAAATATTGGAGAGCCTTACAAATGACCTAATCCAAACTCTCCCCAACTTCACAGGATGCATAGAGGTTTTCCAATTCCTCAGGGGGCAGAATACAGGAAAGTGCTTAAACAGTAGCATGCGGAGAATTCTGAGGAAAACATTCTCACACGGAAAAAGTGGTTAAGTATTAAAATACGTTATGTTGTAGAAACTAATTTATTCTCTTTTTCCCTTCCTCTCTTCTTGTTTAGTTTCTGAAAATAGGGCTAATTCTCATAGAAGAATTTAAATTATGTTGACTTTTTCACTATCTAACAATGGAATAGGCCATCTCATGAAGGAGTGACAACCTCTTCAATACAGTATTCAAAACAAGGCTGGACTAGAAGGGACTTCTCTCTCTGGTCAATTTAATTCACCAACACAACAGTGACCACAAACCCCAACATTTATTGAGTACCATCTAGCTACTCCACATGTTACCTGGATTATTTCATTCAATTCTCCACAACAGACCTCTAAGGAAGATACTATTAGCTCTACTTTATAAAAAAAAAAAAAAAAAAAAAAAAGGAAACGAAAGCATAAATAAGTTAAATAATTTGTCTCAAATTAAGAATAAAAGAGCTGGGATTTGAACCTAGAATCTGACTCCAAAACAAATCTTTTATTCCCCTTTCAATAAAGGACTAACACTGATCTGAAATATACTGCACATACGTTCTGATATATACCCACTTGGGAAACCATTATCATGATGAAGATAATATATTTACAAGTTTCCTAAGTCTCTGTAAAAAGACTGTAAATTCCTCCTTTCAGGCTCTTTCCCAAACCCTCCAAACAATGACCTGTTTGTGTCACTATACACTAGTGTTTGCACATCCTAGAATTTTATATAGCACATTATAATACAAATATGTCTTTTCCATTCAATATAATTTTTAAAATTAATTCAGCCATGTTGTAACATATACCAATAACTCAATTCTTTCTATTGATGAGTAGTATTCCCTTAAATGAATATATCATTATTTATCTATTTATCTGCTCACAGACATTTGGGTTACTCCCAGTTTTTTCTATTACAAATAAAGCTGCTATAAATATTTGTGTGCAGGTCATTGTATGGACATTTACTTCCACTTCTCTTGGGTAAATATGTAAGTGTGAAATGGTTGGATCATATGAACGATATATATTTAACTTTTCAAGAAAATGCTGATTGTTTTTCTAAATAGTTGTACCATTTTGCATTTTAACCAGCAGGGTATGGGAATACCCGTTCCTTCACATTCTTGCCAACAATTGGTATGGCCAATCTTTTACATTTTTAACTATTTTTAAAAGTGTGTATAGATATGTCATTCGAGTTTCCAATTTGCATTTCCCAAAAGACCAGTTAAGCTGAGCATCAATTTATGTGCTTTCAGTTTATCTTCTTTAGTAAAGTGACCATTCAAATATTTTGCATTTTGAGTGAGGAGGAGATTTTCTTTAAAATTATTCAATTGTGAGCGTTCTTTATATGTTTTGGTTATAACTCATTTTATCAGGTAGGTATACGATTTTCAAATACTTTCTAGCAATATGCGGCTTCTTTCTATTATCTTGAGAGTGTCTTTGGTAGAACAGAAAATTTTAATTTTGATGATGTCCAACTTATCATTTTAAATAGGTTCTGTTTTTAGTGGCATATCTAAGAAACCCTGCCTAACTAACCCAAGGTGAAAAAAGACTTATAGTTTTATGTTTTAAACTTTGGTCTAGGATACACTTTAGATAATTATGTATAGTACAAGGTGTAATAACCAATTGTTCAAGCACTATTTGTTGAATAGATTACCATTTATAAAAACAGGTTGTCCATATATATAATATATATATTTATATATATTTATTTCTAATATATATATGATATATTTCTGGACTTCGTTTCATTGATCTGTTTAGTTTTATACCATTACTACACTCTTGATTATTGTAGTTTTATAAAATATGTTGAAATCAGGAATAGTTACTATTCTAACTTTGTTCTTTACAAAGCTGTTTAATCTACTGTAGGACATTAGCATTTACATATATGAGTTTGTTAATTTCTATAAAAAAGTACATTAGAATATGACTGACACTGTGCTGAATCGATAGATCAATTCAAGGAGAACTGACATAACAATATTGCGTGAACATAATATATCTTCTAATTTATTTAGTTTTCTGATTTCTATTGGCAATGAACATAATATATCTTCCAACTCATGAACATAATATATCTTCTAATTTATTTAGTTTTCTGATTTCTATTGGCAATGTTTTATCATATTCAGGGTATATAGGTTCTTCAAAAATTTTTTTCCAGATTTATCCTAAAGTGTTTTATATTGTCGATACCATTATAAATAATATATTTATTTTTAGTTTCTAATTGTTTGTTGTTAGTGTATAAAAATGTTTCTTGTATATTGATCTTGTACCCTGTTATCTTGCTAAAATCACTTACTCTAGTAGCTTTTAGGTAGATTTTATTGAATATTCTACATAGGCATTCATGCTGTCTTTTTTAATAATCTAGATGCCTTTTCCTTCTTTTTAATGTCTCATTGCACTGGCTAGACCGTCCAATAAAATGCTGACTAAAAGTAGTGAGAGCCAACTAGGCTTAGAGTTGTGTTTATGAAAAGGTTTAAAGTTTACTTTGTTTATGCTTTTTCATCTTCAGTGAGCTTTGGTAGTTTTTTTTTTTTTTTTCTTTTCTGAAGCTGGAAACGGGGAGAGACAGTCAGATAGACTCCCGCATGCGCCCGACCGGGATCCACCCGGCACGCCCACTAGGGGCGATGCTCTGCCCACCAGGGGGCGACGCTCTGCCCACCAGGGGGCGACGCTCTGCCCATCCGGGCGTCGCTCTGCCACGACCAGAGCCACTCTAGCACCTGGGGCAGAGGCCAAGGAGCCATCCCCAGCGCCCGGGCCATCTTTGCTCCAATGGAGCCTTGGCTGCGGGAGGGGAAGAGAGAGACAGAGAGGAAGGAGGGGGTGGGGGTGGAGAAGCAAATGGGCGCCTCTCCTATGTGCCCTGGCCGGGAATCAAACCTGGGTCCCCCGCATGCCAGGCCGACGCTCTACCGCTGAGCCAACCGGCCAGGGCCAGCTTTGATAGTTTATGTATTGAATATTTCAAGGAATGTGTCCATTTCTTCCAAGTTGTCAAATTTATTGGTACATAAAGTTCTCCACAATATTTCTCAGTTCTAATATCATCTGTAGAATCAGCAGTGATGTCA
Source organism: Saccopteryx leptura (assembly GCF_036850995.1). Taxonomy (NCBI): domain Eukaryota; kingdom Metazoa; phylum Chordata; class Mammalia; order Chiroptera; family Emballonuridae; genus Saccopteryx; species Saccopteryx leptura. The sequence goes on from NC_089507.1 coordinate 88,363,989, forward strand.
TTTATTTCATTCCTGACACTCAAGATTTGTCTTCTCTCTCTTTTTTTTTTAAATTATTTATTTATTTATTCATTTTAGAGAGGAGAGAGACAGAGAGAGGAGAGACAGAGAGAGAGAAGGGGAGAGGAGCTGGAAGCATCAACTCCCATATGTGCCTTGACCAGGCAAGCCCAGGGTTTTGAACCGGCGACCTCAGCATTTCCAGGTTGACGTTTTATCCACTGCGCCACCACAGGTCAGGCCGTCTTCTCTCTTTTCTTTCTTGATCATTCTGGATAAAGGCTTATCCATTTTATTGGTCTTCTTAAAAAACTAGTTTTTGGTTTCATTATTTTTTCTACTGATTTTCTGGGTATATAAATTTTTTAATTATAAAATATATCAAACATACAGAAAATGCTAATCTAGGGAGTGGCATATGCCTACTCACCACATTTTTAAAAGAGTTAACATTGTTATTATAGCAACTTTATAACTGAAGTCTCTTTTTCTAGCTACTCATCAAAATTAAAATCTTATTTCCCATCCTTTTCAGAAGTTACTTCTCCTGACCACTATGCTGACACAGGTGTCTACTGTTCTTAATTGCTTCTGGAGTGAGAATACCATATCTCTTTGTATTCATTAAAAACATATGGTACTACTGCTTGGGGTGTTTTAAAATTTACAAACACAATACATACTATATATTACTGCAAACATTTTTCACCCAACATTTGTGTTTCTGATTTTATCCATGTAGAATCATGCAGTTTTAATTCACATATTTTACCTATGTAATCGTTTTCCACTGTATAAATATACTACAGTTTATTTCAGGGGTCCCCAAACTTTTTACACAGGGGGCCAGTTCACTGTCCCTCAGACCGTTGGAGGGCCAGACTATAAAAAAAACTATGAACAAATCCCTATGCACACTGCACATATCTTATTTTAAAGTAAAAAAAACAAAACAGGAACAAATACAATATTTAAAATAAAGAACAAGTAAATTTAAATCAACAAACTGACCAGTATTTAAATGGGAACTATGGGCCTGCTTTTGGCTAATGAGATGGTCAATGTCTGGTTCCATATTTGTCATTGCTAGCCGTAACAAGTGATATGATGCGCTTCGGATGCGTCCCACGTCACCAGAAGTAGCACTGTACGTGCTGTGCTTTGCGTTGCTCACTGACCACCAATGAAAGAGGTGCCCCTTCCGGAAGAGCGGCAGGATAAATGGCCTCAGGGGGCCGCATGCGGCCCATGGGCCATAGTTTGGAGACCCCTAGATTTGTTTATCCATTTTTTAATCGATAGACATTTATTTGGTTTCCAATTTTGCCTTATCTGATCATATAAACACATGTATTAAAAACTCTATAGAATTTAGAAAGGTAATTTCTTAGTGAGTTATAAGTGATTTTAACTTCACTAGAAATTACTTAATTGCTCTTCAAAGTAGTTGTACCAACTTATATTCGCATCATGTGTAACAACAAGGAAGACAGATCTGCTTTTGCCACTTGCTTAAAAACACTTGGTATATCCAACTTCTAAACATTTGCCAACTGATAATTATGAAATCATATTGTATCTTAGATTGATCTCACAGATTACATGTGAGAGCAAGTTCTCACATTACCTGGCCATGTTCTTGGGTGAGTTTCTGTTCATATTGTTTGCCCATTTCTCCTCCCCCACTGCATTATATTATTCTTGTAGATTTGAATGTTTTTAATCATTTATAAGTTTTTTTGTTTATACGCAAAATCCAATAAACCTTTTGATTATTTTAATTCTACTTATCTTCTTCAGCTCTATTATCCTTCTTACATTCTGTAACCTAAATATGACAAGTTTATTTCTGTAGATATTTTCTATATTGTTTCTAAAATGATTCCAAATATTAACCATCAGGTTATTGGCATTTGTGTTCTTTTTCTTTATTATAGTGACAATATTTTTCTTAACTGATCTGTATCTATAGTTGGGTGACTAGTTAGTAAATTTATTTTGGTCTCAATGCTATACTAATTGTGTTTTGATCAATATGCTCAGCAACATATGCTTCCTTCAACAGTTCTGTTAATCATTCAAAAGTTTAGTCCAATTCTTTCTTTATGCATTTTTTAAGTATCTGTTCACTAAAGGCAGTTACTTTATCTGAAACTCACACCTAATCAACTTATTGTAAGTATTCTGTCAATATACACCTAGAAAGTAAAAATTCTATTACTATCTGGTCTTGTTTAAGCATACTTCAGACTCACTTAGCATCTACATATCAGTCTCAAGAAAACATTACTTGTTAAGTAACTTATTAGAATGAGTTCACTCATTATGAGCCTATGAATAGACCCTGGGGTTAGAATCTGTTACCATACAAGCCCAGGATTGATATGGTGTGAATATGATCAAGGTTGATGGATGACTTCAACATCTTAAGTTATTTTGAGCAACCAAAGAACAAACACATTGACAGTACTTATATAAGAAAATGGAAAGATATGGGTATACCTAAATAATTCTGATTCAAACATCTCATTGTAGTTCTGAAGAGATAAAATGCCAAGTCAAAATGCTTTGATTATAAAGAATTCATTATTACAAGCTGATAAATCTTCAACAGAAAATTTTACGTAGGCTGGCCTTCTGAATCAGGTGGCTGCTATTAGCGCAATTGACTTACACATTTTTAGTACTGAAGTGTTATCTATGGTAAATTCTACCAGAACTGATGAAGAAGGACTTTCTTTGCATTTTTTTTTTTACTCTAGTAGTCTCAGTGAAAAATCGTTATAGCATTTTCTTCATTACTAGGAAGCACAACAAAGTTACCAAACCATGTAATTAATGCTGGATGTTAATATTTCTGAATTCTTACCTTGCTCCCAAATCTAAATGTCTAGATCATATTCATGTCTAGATCATTTTCCAACGCCCAGATCCAAACATTTCTGATCTCATCTCCTCCTTTTCCCCTAGACTCCGTCCACTCCAGCAGTCACCGTGACTCCTCAGGAATTTCTAGAACCTGTCAAGCACCCTCTTGCCTCATGGTCTTTGTGTTTTGCGGCCTGGAACACTCTTCCTTTCGCAGACACTTGACTCATTCATTTCCTTTCTGAGAATTGATTCTTAGCAGTCCTCTCCTCGGCGAGGCTGACTACCTTTTTAAAATAACTACAACTCCCGCCCCACTCCTGGCACTTTTTCCCCTCTTCCAGCTCAGTTTTCATCATAGCATTTACCTCCTCCTGAAACACTATGCATTTTACTTGTGTAGTAATTATTATACATTTCTCCCACTAGAATGTTAGCTATACAAGGGCAAAAGTTTTTATTTTTCTTTAATGTTGCACCCCCAGCAGCTAGAATCTCACCACACGTAGGAGGCACTAATTAAATAGTTGATGAAATAGTTGGTGCGGGAAAAATTCAAAGCTGTCATAGTGAGCAAACGAGTCTCTTGTTCCTGAAGCAAACATCTAAATTCACTAATTTCCTATCTTATAACTAGTTTAGTTTTTAAAAGACAACTTATGAAGGTTATTTCTAGCCTAAGATCATTCCCGAAAAACACTTTATATCACAATATTACTTGATTATCTGAATATGAATTTTCTTATATAGTGGCATCCAAATAAAGCACTAATATACTAATAAATTCAGTTGTGTCCAGGCAACAAAATCAGTAGGACATGTAAAAATCCAAGGATATCATATCAGCCAGAAAATGGAAAGCTCATGAGACAGCCAAACTAAATGGAATAAAGGGAGTCTTTTTTATTTCATTTTTCTGGAGTCAAAATGCACCTGTACTCGCAGCCAGCTGCATCGTAGCCAGTACCTGAGTGGTGGCACTCATGAGAACAGAACAGTGCAGAGGAGAGCAAATGCATATAAACAACCAGGAGGATATGGTATGAAACATAGCATTATATGATTAATGTAACATAGAAAATTTAATAATTCAACTAAAAGGTTTCTAAATTTTCTAGTTAAAAAACAGATTTTAATGTTATTTTTTTTTAACTTTATGCTTCCCAAAAGACTAGATACATGTCATTGCTAGATTTTTCAGAAATCCTGCTAGACTTCCTCATGACACATATAAGATGAAAGGATATTTTCCCCTTACCGATTCAACTAAGGATCTTGCTTCCTCTTGAGTGCAATGGAAAGGACTACTGCTTACCTGCACATTTGTGCTGCAAATTAACAGAGAATGTTATTATTACACAGGATAAAAAAGGAGCAATTACTAAAAAGAAAACCAACTCTAAATGTTTCACATAGACAGTAAGATTCCAGCTAGTGCCAAGGATTTGAATGAATATACATTAGGCAACTGAGACTCCTGTACATTTTTTCAGGCAAGGTTATATAATAGATATAAAGTGCTTCACAACACTGCATTCCCCAGAATTAAAAAAAAAGCACAGTAGTAGGCAAATCTAAATAATATCCTGATATATGTAAAAGGCTAAGCTTCATATCACCTTTACTAAAGAAAAGGAAAAAATAAATGTGACCCAGAACATGACTACTAATAGGAAGAATTTTCCTCTAAGCAAAATGATAAACATTTTAACTGGCTACTAAAAAATACTAGACTCTCTTACTCTGACCTATATGAAAGATTAAATTAAGAGTGGTGAGAGAAAACCATATGAATATGAAAACTCAGTTTTCTTACAAGTCAGGAAGTTCAGGAAGGCTTATAAGACAGCAGCTCTATAAGCTCAAAAGCCTCTCCACACAGTGGTGATAGCATGCTATCTACACAAGCATGTTACCCATAACCTACGTCCTACTTCCTAGATGAAACCAAAGGCATCATTCTTCTCAAACATAAATTTCATCAAAAAAATCAGCAGATTAAAATGGATACAAAAAGAGGTGGTAAGAAGAGAGTTAAAGCTCAATTAATTTTTAAAGTAAAAGAAAAAAGTGATTAGCAGATTCCTAAAGGAGAGAAATAATAGATGAAACACATATACACACACACGCCTTCAAGTAGACCTATGAGATATATATTATTAAATACATTTACCAATGGTTTGTGAAATGTTAGAATATAGATGATAAAAAGATATACTTGGGCCCTGGCCGGTTTGCTCAGTGGTGGAGCGTCGGCCTGGCATGCGGAAGTCCCAGGTTCGATTCCCGGCCAGGGCACACAGAAGAAGCGCCCATCTGCTTCTCCACCCCTCCCCCTCTCCTTCCTCTCTGTCTCTCTCTTCCCCTCCCGCAGCCAAGGCTCCACTGGAGCAAAGATGGCCTGGGCGCTGGGGATGGCTCCATAGCCTCTGCCTCAGGCGCTAGACTGGCTCTGGTCACAACAGAGCGACGCCCGGATGGGCAGAGCATTGCCCCCTGGTGGGTGTGCCGGGTGGATCTCGGTCGGGCGCATGTGGGAGTCTGTCTGACTGCTTCCCCATTTCCAGCTTCAGAAAAAATACAAATATATATATATATATATACTTTCTATTTTTAAACTACATCTGTCTATAATCAGACATTGTGTATATAACAATTATAATAATTGGTCAGTTCACTTTCTATCCAGACTCAAACTCTGGGATTTATTTTCATTTTTGACAAGAATAAAACTGATGCAAGCTGGCATTACCATCTTTAAGACTAAACTATTTTTTATTCTCTTCTCTGCATCCCATGTTTAACTAAAAACTGAAAAAAGGTGCCTGACCAGGTGGTGAAACAGTGGATAGAGCGTTGTCCTGGGATGCAGAGGACCCAGGTTCGAAACCCCGAGGCCACTGGCTTGAGCGCGGGCTCATCTGGCTTGAGTATAGGCTCACCAGCTTGAGTGTGGGATCATAGACAATACCCCAAGGTCGCTAGCTTCAGCAAGGAAGGGGTCACTGGCTCAGCTGGTGCCCCCCGAAAAGCATACATATGAGAAAGCAATCAATGAACAACTAAGGTGCTACAACTATGAGTTGATGCTTCTCATCTCTCTCCCCTCCTGTCTGTCTGTCCCTGTCTGCCCCCCTCCTTCTCTGGCAAAAAACAAAACAAAACATCAAACAAACAAAAACACCTGAAAAGAGGTAATGCCTTATAGGTCAAATACTTCCCTAAAGAAAATCAAAACTAAAAAAATTTAAAAGAACAATTTTAAAAGAACAAGACAAAAAAATTAGATGCTGCAAAGTCTTAAGTACTGGTCTTGTGAAGAAAGCACCATGCATAGTAAATATACTATATGTAATGTTTTTAACATTAAAACTAAACCATCTCTAGATACTGGGCATATAATATTCAACCACAAAGAGCTTATAATATTTAAGGTTCATTTTAGCTTTCAAACTTGGCCATGGCCTACAAGAGGAGCAGAAAAATCATTTAAAAGAAAGATGACTAAACTGTTGGTATCCACTACAAATGAAATTAAACATGACTAAAAAGAATGTGCTACCTTTCCTTTTTATAATAACAAAACCTGACCAGTAGTGGCGCAGTGGATAGAGCATCAACCTGGGACACTGAAGTTCCAGGTTCAAACCTCAAGATTGCTGGCTTGAGCACGGGATCACAGCCTTGAGTACGGGGGATCATTGACATGATCCTATGGTCACTGGCTTGAGCCAAAGGGTCGCTGGCTTGAAGCCCAAGGTCGCTGGTTTGAGCAAGAGGTCACTGGCTCGGCTGGAGCCCTCCAGTCAAGGCACATATGAGACGCAATCAATCAACAATTCTCATCTCTCTCCCTTCCTGTATCTCTCTCTCAAAAATGAAAAAAGATATAAACTGTGACTGAAGAGAGGAAAGAGGTGTTGAAAAGTAAACCTAAATGGCAAAAAAAAACTATTTCTCCTACAACAGAGTTTAAAGTTATGTTAGGTAAGAATAGAAAGTTAATTAAAAGACTATGTAGCCTTCAGAGCAAACATTAACAGTGTAAAATAATACTAACAATAACAAAACTTATTGTGAAAAAGATGATTCAAAATATCAATTAAAGAATTTAGTAAGTACAGTGCTCCTAGAAAACAGAAGAGTCACTACTGGATTAAAAACACAAAAAGTACTTGTTGGTTTTAAAATATTATTCAACAATTTACCCCAACAGCTATTATTTAAGTAGCTGTTACATGTCAGGTAAGACACAAAGATGATTAAGGCAGGTTTAGTCATTTGCTTTCGAGGAACTTCTGGAGGAGTGCACACATTTACACCCACTGCAGTAGCCCCTCATCTGCAGGGTGTGCTGCAGACCCCCGTGGGTGCCTGCAACCAGAGTACTGATCCCTGTTTACACTGTTTCCTAGACATATATATCTATGATAAAAGCTTAATATACAAATGAAGCACAGTAAGAATTTAACAACTAATAATAAAATATAACAATTATAACTATATACTTTAATATATACTCTAATATGATAATAAAGTTATGTGAATGTGGTCTCTCTCTCAGGTAATCGATCTGATAACTGAGACAGCTAGTAAGTGGCTAATGGGTGAGGAGTGCATGCAGTGTGAATACAGTGCACAAAGGGATAAGTCACGTCCTAGGCTGGATGGAGCAGGACAATGTGAGATTTCATCACCCGACTAAGAACAGTATCAATTTTAAACTTATACATTTTTTTCCCTGGAATTTTCCATTAATATTTCAGACAGCAGTTGACTGCAGGTAACTGAAACCACAGAAAGCAAAACTACAGATAAAGGGAGACTACTATAGTCAGTCACTGTGGCAAAGGCATCGACAGAAGTAAATGCGGGCAATACAGAATGCCAAGACTACGACAGGGAATGTTTCTTAAGAAAAGAGGCAATCAAAACTGTCTTAATAAATGAGGAAGTTAGCTAGTTCACAAAACGAAAAGACGGTAGTGGCAAAGGAAACAGTCATTAGCAGCCTAGACATCACTAAGGCCATGGTGTTGGCGAGGAGTGACAAGCAGTTCTCAGCTGTTAGAACATGAGGTAAGAGGCAAGACACGATGGAAAATAAGACTAGACAGGGGCTAGTCTTGGAATCTTGGAAGGCCTTCTTTGCTCTTTTGGAGAAAGCTTGGATTTTATGTTTCTTACACAGAGAAGATTAGAAGCATCTAGGGAGCTTTTAAAACAAATAAAGGCTTAGAGATCCTAATTCACTAGGTTTAAGAAAAGGAGACAATGCAATTAGTTTTCTAACAGTTTTCTAGGTAGTTTTGATGTACTATGTGTTATTGAAGAAAACTGCTCTGATGAGTGGGGAAAGCGGTTAAAAAGGAAGGGCAAAACAGTTTGCTAATAAATACAAGTACATGGTAAGGAACTAAAAGAGTAAGTAATTTATTCACTAAAGAAGAAGGAAATAAAAATTTAACAACAATATCAAAAATTTTACAAATCAAGTAGGTATTAAAAATAAGAAAAAAATAAAAAAATGAGGTAGAATTGTAAACATTTTGACTTTAAATTATCTAGATGTATATAAACATCTGGAAATTTATGTTCTGATAATTTTTAAGATTAAAAATGTTTGTTTGTTATTAAGGCTTTTTAGAGCCTTAATTATACTACAGTTGTAAGTAGACTTGGAATCTAGCTTAAATCCTGGCCCCACCACACAGTGTGTAACCTTAGGTCGCTGAATCTCTGTGTAGCTTTAATTCCTCATGGGTAAAATGGAGATATAATGACATATATTTTATAGGGTTCTTGTGAGTATTTAATTAGATAACACATATAAGGCACTTAGAACCTGGAAGATAAATAGTATAGAGTTCAATAAATGTCACCTTTTATTAATGTAATCGTAATCATTACCAAAACTGTAGCAAAAAGTGACATCAGAGCTTAGAAATAAAGTTACCTTCAGAGTAAAGATAATTGGAACCAGCACAGAAGGCATGATATCAAGCTATAGAGAAACCAGCCGGAGAGATGGTCTCCAGCTGCACAGCCGAGGAAGCCTGGAAACACCCCAGTCCCACTGAGGACTGCAGAAGCTTTGCAGAAAGTACGCTTAGGAAGGAGTTAAGAAAGCAAACAGCAAGCCAATACCTCTTCAGACAATCAGAGATCCTTTCTTTTTCAGTTCATCACACTATCTGACTTAGAATGCCTGACCATGAACACTAACTCAGTCTACTAGTTAAGACTGGAAGACTTTGTTGTTAATAAGCTATGCTGTTTAAGTTACCATCAATTACCTAAATTTTAAGACAATGCTGAAAAAAATAAAATAAAAGAGTAGTCTGCATAAGAGGTAAGGAAACAGGGAGGAGGATATCAGAGTGGAGAGTGGTACATTAGCCTGCATGAGAAATATAATTTGAAGCTACAATGCCCAAGCATTTGTGTCACAGGTAAGATGAGACTCTTGATGACTTGGATAAAATATTTCTTGAGACTGTTTCTTTCCTCCAACTGACTAATTATTCTAATAATTTCTTGAACATCTCTCCTGATTCCAGACTTTACACTCCAGAAAGAGCAGGGCCTCTATTGTACTCACAGCAGTAACCCTGTCTCTGGACACTGCCAGTAGCTGCAGCGGACCCTTTCTCGGCACTTGCTGAAAAAGAACGTCTTCCCAATTTCTGCTGATTCAGAGAAGGGAACAACGACAGTTGGTAGTGTCCACTCTTAAGGATGGCATGTACTTTTGCTTTCTACAGATAGGCTTTCCAAGAGTCAGTTGTTTTTGTTCTCAAACCTATTTATGTCAGTTTACTATTATTTCATAACTGAAGCAGTAATTATGCTCATAGATGAAGGGAGTATGGACAGAGAACTGTTACTATGAACACTAGAGCAGGCTTTAAACCTACTGAGGCTAGAAACACTATTGAGGCTCTAAAAAGCCTTAATAAAAAAGAATCACTATAGCCTGACCAGTATTGGCGTTGTTGTATGGGACCAAAAGTTACAGAACTAATATTAATATTTTAGGAAGCTTAAAGAACACTTTATTTATTTGGGCTAGACACAGAGAGATTTGGTAAATGGGATTTCTATGCTTGTGTGATTAGCATAGAAACAGGATGGCCGATGGCATTGCGTTGTACATGCAAAGGGAAAGGAGACTTGGATTCTCTGACCTCCCCCCACACCTGTGGGGAAATGGGTGAATAGCTAGCCAGGTGTAGGCAGAGAAAGATTAAATTAAACCTTTTCTTATATTAATGGGCGATTTACAGGCATTTGTCCCCATGGAAACTACCTCTCCCCTCCTGAAAGCATGTAGTTAATGTATGTAACTCTGGACAAAGGAATAGCAAATGAACACTAGAAAATATAGGAATGTCTTTTAATATGTAAAGTGACATTTTTACCATTGTGTTACCTTGTAAGTTTTAATGTGAAGAAACATCTTTTTATGAACCCTATAGGCAGATGTTATAAACTTGCTAATGAATTGTGTCCCATCCCCCCCTTCATCCTTTTCCCAAACCTGTGTAGGTGAAGACAAAGGTTATAAGCTTATGCCGTGATGTCAGGCTTTTTCCCCGCCCATGCATAATTAAGAGTATATAACCAGCCCCTAGAATATTATAGAGGGACATGATTTTAGGACTGCCCTGTGTAAGCTATATGCGGCTAGCATATTTAATAAATTTCCTCCTTTAATAAAACTCTTCAAAAACTCATTTGGACTTGGTGTCTCTATGAAAACCCACGGAATTGTGGATTGGGTACTTTATAACAGTGTAGTGAATAATGTGTTGACCTAGAACATTGAAGTCCCAGGTTTGAAACCCTGAGGTTGGTGGTTTGAACCCAAGGTCACTGGCTTGAGGAAGGGGTTATTGGATCAGCTTAAGCCCCCACCCCCATAAAGGCACATATAAAAAGCAATCAATAAACATAGTGAAGCAACTGTGAGTTGATGTTTCTCGCTCTCTTTCCTCCCCTCCGCCCTTCCTGTCTCTCTCTTTTCTCAAAAAAAAAAAATCACTATAAAAAACTTGGGTGTCAAATCAGATGTGGGGTAAGGCTGATGTAAAAGGTTAGGGAAAAAACACTAAAAATCTGTAAGAGTTTTTACTTATTAATTTTATTTACTGATTTCAGTGATAGAGTAAGGGGGAGAGAGAGAGAAAGGAACACTGAGCTGTCCCTGTATGTGTCCTAATGTGGATCGAACTGGCAACCTCTGTGCTTCAGGACGATGCTCTAACCAACCAAGCTTTTTATTTATTTTCTTAAAAATTCTGTAAGGGTTTGTAATTATAAAATGCTTAAGGATTATAGATCTGAACAGGTGGTGGCACAGTGGATAGAGCGTCAACCTGGAACGGTCAGGATCCAGGTTTGTAACCCAAAGGTCGCTGGCTTGCCTGGCTTGAGCAAAGGGTTGCCAGCATGAGCATGTGATCAGACACGGCCCCATCTTCGCTGGTTTGAGCCCAAGGTCACTGGCTCGGCTGGAGTGCCCCCCACCCCCGGTCAAGGCACATATGAGAAACAATCAGGGAACAATTTCAGTGCCACAACTAGGAGCTGATGCTTTTCATCATTCTCCCTTCCTAACCATGTTTCTCTTTCTCTCCTAAAGGAAAAAAAACGTTTAAGGATTATAGAATCTGAATTTTATTTTCTATTATACATTATATTAGAATATATATATAAATTATGGAATCAGTATAGAAAAGATCTTAGCCTTATATCCACAGATAGGTGAATAAATGGACACTTAAATGTTTTAAAGGAAAATAATGGAGTTACATGTTAACTATTGAGTCCCCTGAATCAACTGGCTAGTGATCCAGATCTTGTTGGGTAAGAAAGCATTTACTGTTCTTATCAAGAAATGATGTGGCAGCTCTAAGATAAACAAAAATAACTGTATGTTTGGAATTGAAAAATTGCTAATGTTTTTTACTCTATCTTTGCACATACAGTATAATAACATTATTATTATAAATGCCCCACTAAACTATAAACCCCTTAAGAAATGACACTATGTCAATCACTAGTTTCATGGTGCCCAGCACTTAGTAATTTCTTCCAAATAGGTGCTCTACAAGTATTTTTTAATTGATTTTAGAGAGATGGGTGCAGAGGGGATGGAGGGAGGGCGGGAGGAAAGGAGGAAGAAAAGCATGGATTTGTTATTCCACTTATTTATGCACTCATTCATGGTTGACTCTTGTATGTGTCCTAATGGACGACTGAACCCACAACCTTGGCATATCCAGACAGCGCTCTAACCAACTGAGCTATCTGACCAGGCACATGATCTTTTAGTGAAAAAAAAATTAGAAATTTCTTTAAAAAGGAATCAGAACTGAGTAGTATACCATGGCTATTTACTGCCAATTAATAATAAATAACATTTCGTAGAAGAGACAAATTCTTACCAATTTATAGCCCCTCCATCACACTTCTTCAGAAGCAATGCTTTCCAACATTCATGAGCCGATTTAATAACTTCAAGAGCAAAAGCCTAGTTCCAAACCAAAAAAATAAAACACAAAAACCCATAGCAATCACACCATTACACAAACATGCTATATTGACATTATACTCACTATAAGAACCTGAGCTCTGGAGTGAGGCAAGCCTGAGCATAAATTCTGACATCTTTATTCACCAGATGTTTGACTTTGGACAAGTTACTTAATAGCACTAAACCTTAATTTCTTCATCTATAAAATGGAATACAGTAAGGATAATCTGAGTCAGGGCTGGCAAACTTAGGCCCATAGGCCAAATCCAGCCTTCCTGCTATTTCAGTAAAGAAAGTTTTACTGAACACAATTTTATATTTATACTTACTAATTCTATACAAAGCCCTCAAGATTTTAAAGGTTCTTTTAATATGCATTTTAAAAAATACTGGGTCCAGCAATAATTTTTTGTATAGCAAAATACTTATTGTAAATTTTTGTTTTCATTAACATGGCTAACTTATAAAACATAATTTACTTCTTAGCTTCCACTTAAATGTTGGTTTATTATGAGTAATTCATATAATGATAATAACTTTTTTAAATTGTTCCATGTTTCACACTTTAATTCTTTGGCCTATTTTCTCCATCAATGTCATATTAGAGATACCTTTTGGTATTCTAGTAGAAAAATCCTGTGACAGTAAGATAATTGAAGCACTTCATTAAATTAGCAGCTTACTTCAGTCATGGCAGAACGAGCACATAGGAGAGAAGCCTCAATCAATATACACAAATAATAACTGTCTTCCTTCCAAAACAGTAAATAGGAATCCTTATAGAGAATTTGAAAAATTAAGACTTATCACAGAAATCCTTCATTTTTGAAAAAGAATTGATAGATGGATATAGATATTCATCAGCCTACTGATTCATTGAGATCTCTTGAATAAAGTTTTTAATAAAAATGATGAAATAATGTCAAGTATAAAAATCAGTAAAACTCTTGTCATCACACTATATACAAATATTCATATAAGAAATTCTAAAAGTGAAAAAATATTTTACAGGTATCACGAGGAAATTATAAAATAAAGATTATCATATTCACCTTGTTTTTGAATGCTCCATTAAAAGCAAACTGGTTTTCTGGTTTACCCTCTGGCACCTTATAAAATCTAAACCAATTAACCGTAGCTTCCAAATAACCTGGTTTGTACTTCTTAACATCATCAATGTCTGTAAGTGAAGAAACAAGAAAACTTTTTATTAAAAATCAAAATCCATTCCTACTAGTAGTAGAGCATTGAACTTAAGGAGTCAGAAAACATGAGGTCTAGTCTGATTCTGCTAACTAGCAGCATAATTGTCAACACACGTCCTGCCATTTCTGGGCTTTGAAATGTGATTATTAATACTTCATTCTACAAACACTTTTTGAGCACCTTCAGACACTGTGTTCGGTACAGCAGATGAGAACAACAAAGTTCTTTTTCTCAAAGAGCTCAGAGGTCTAATTAAAGAAAACAAAACAGAAAACAAAATGCAATGAAGTAAGACTGAGATGTGCTTAAAGCTGATGTCATTCTGCCGGCAATGGAGGGCTTAAAGTAGGGGAGTTACTATCAAGATCAGTGTTTAGAAATATGAAGCTAAAGGAAACTGAAGATAGAAAGGAGAGGGTAACATCCAGCAGAGAACATATTGAAGCTAGAGAAAGGTTTCGTGAGTGTATATACCATAGTTTTTCATTCACTAGGTGTTCTAAGCAGTGAAGGAGACCAGTAAACGGAAACAAGTCTCTGCTCTCATGGCATCCATAGTAGAGAGAGACAACAAATATAGAATATGTTAATCAGTGAAAAGCCTGATGAAGGAAAATAAAATAGTAAGAAAGATGCAGACAAGGCAATTTTACTTTATTTATTTATTATTATTATTTTTTTAGAATTTTACCGAAATGAGAAGTGAGGGGTGGCAGACAGACTCCCACATGTGCCTGACCGGGATCCACCCAGCATGCCCACCAGGGGGCGATACTTAGCCCATCTGGGGCATTGCTCTGCTGCAACCAGAGCCATTCTAGTGCCTGAGGTGGAGGCCATGGAGCCATCCTCAGCACCTGGGCCAACTTTGCTCCAGTGGAGCCTTGGCTGTGGAAGGAAGAGAGAGAGACTGAGAGAAAGGAGAGGGGGAAGGGTGGAGAAGCCAGATGGGCACTTCTTCCGTGTGCCCTAGTCAAGAATCGAACCCGGGACTTCCATACACTGGGTTGACGCTCTACTGCTGAGCCAACCAACCAGGGCCCAGACAAGGCAATTTTAAACAGGGTGATGATGGTTCACAAAGTTTTTAATTTCATAATCTGTAATGATTTACAGGATTTATTTTGAAGTTTATCATGTAAACAGCTTAACCATTATATCTTGAGGACATTCATATAAAAATAGTTGGATATTACTTTATTAAAAATAGACCCCCTTCTCCCAAAAGGTTCCCAAGGAATGTATACTTTTCAATAAATATCAATTAAATAATATAACTAGATAAAACCAGAAGTCTTTACTCTCGACCACACTGTAACTTAAGGCTTAATTTAGCCTAGTCCTTTATGCATAATAAATTATAGCAATGACAGACTTGGTAGCACTGAAAAATTAGAATGCTATAATTAAAAACAGGAGTAAGACAACACGCACAAGGATAATTTAAAGATCACACGGTTTCAGACTTGCTCATCTAAGCCCTGTGGGAACCCTTCATTCCCTAGGCAGGTCCGTACCAGGGAAGCATTTTGCAGGCATGGGTTAAACAAACAGGAATTATGCTTTTGCTTTTTATGCTTGCCTTTTTACCTGTTACATAACAGTTTAGGAAGTCACATATTCCTTCAGATGTCAGATGTTTCATCTAAGTGAAATGAGTCTGGCAAGGCAGACACTGTAGGAATGGCAGAGACCATGGCACACAGAGAACTGGGTATCCTGCCTAAGGGCTCTCAAATTTAAAATTTTGCAATATGGCAATGAACCACACATGATCTTGTAATTCTGGAGCAAACAGCACAAACATTACAACTAAGGGGAAAAAGAATCACTTGAAACCAAACACAGGCTATAATTGCTATATTGATCATAGTATTTATTTCTTTATTTAAATGAGAAGCATCAACTCACAGTTATGGCACTTTAGTTGTTCATTGATTGCTTCTCATACGTGCCTTGACCAGGGGGCTCCAGCCAAGCCAGTGACCCCTTGCTCAAGCCAGTGACCTTGGGCTCAAGCCAGCGACCATGGGATCATGTCTCTGACTCCATGTTCAAGCCGGTGAGCCTGCACTCAAGCCAGATGACCCCAAGCTCAAGCTGGTGTCCTCAGGGTTTCGAACTTGAGACCTCAGCATCCTAGGTCGATGCTCTATCCACTGTGTCACCACTGGTCAGGCAGTACATATTTATTGATTAAATGATAGAAAATATTTAAGATAGTGAATTCCTTTTAGTATTATATATATTATATATATATCCTATCCTAGGTCACAGAAGTTTTTGTCATGTTCCAACAGAACTTTTAGTAAATATTTCACCTAATACATGTTTCCTCTTCAATTTCAGACTTTTTTTTTGCTCTTAAATGAGCTTCTTTCCAAGGTGAGCTTTCCATTGCTCATTTTCTTACATCCTATCTCTATTTTTGAAAAAAAAAATCTGTAAATTGGGTAATAAGTTCCTCCAACTCAGTTTCCTTCCTCCCTCCCTCCCTCCCTCCCTTCCTTCCTTCCTTTCCTCCCTCCCTCCCTCCCTCCCTCCCTCCCTCTCTCCCTTCTTTTTTTTTTAGAGAGAGAGAAAGAGAGGAAGGGAGCTTGATGAAAAGCATCAATTGTAGTTGCGGCACTTTAGTTGTTCATCGATCACTTCTCATACATGCCTTGATGGGGGGGGGGGCATATGGGGGCGTGTCAAGCCAAACCAGTGATGACAGCAACCTTGGGCTTCAAGCCAGCAACCTTTGGGCTCAACCCAATGACCCTGGGATCATTTCCATGATCCCATGTTTAAGGCAGTGACCTTGCACTCAAGCTGGTGAGCCTGTGCGAAAGCCTGCTCAAGCTGGCGACCTCAGGGTTTTCAACCCAAGACCTCAGTATCCCATTGTGCCACCGCCAGTCAGACTCACTGTTTTCTTATTTAAAAGAGGAAAAGTTATTTTAGTCCACTCAAGGTGAGCAACCCAAAAGGCGCTTACTAAGTAAATAAGTTTTTGTAACTTAAATCTGATTTTTGACTTAATCATTGTACCTTACCCAATCTGTCATTCTCTGTCCCATGCATAAGGTTTTTTAATTACTGACATCAAATTAGAAAATTATTCAACATCTATTCCAGCTTAGGAGGCTATCTCTTCAGAGGTTATGTTAAGCAATGACATCAATAATAAAAAAACCTAAAAATTTAATAATGTTTATAAGAAGTAAACTCTCCAAATATAAGCTAAACTTTTCCATTCTCAATTAATTATATCCTGGGGGAAAACAGCGAAATTTTCACACACACACACAAAAAAACAAAAACTGAAAATAAGCAATTTAAACATTTAAAAAACCCCAATAGCAAGTGCCTCTCAGAACAAAATCTTATATCCAATACCAACAGTCAGTTCAATGATTTACTCTTCTAAAAATATAAAAAATTCCACCTAAAATCTATAAACTGATTTATAGCTTATAAAGACTTTTATATAAATAACCTCTTTTGTTCCTCATAAAGCTCGTGAGGGTTTATAAGCACACTCATATGAAACATAAGAAAACTACAGCTAAGAAAATATAAAGGATCTGCCAAAATTTATCCAACTCATTCATGGTAGAACTAATAGAATAGTCCCCTTATATGCATGGGATATTTTTCAAGACCCAAGTGGATGCCTAAAATCACAAATAGTACTGAACCCCATTTATACTATGTTTTTCCTATACACACATAACTATGATAAAGTTTAATTTATAAATTTGGCACAGTAAGAAATTAACAACAAACAATCAAACAGAATAATCATTACAACATACTGTTATAAAAGTTATGTGAATGTATGTGTGTCTCTCTCTCACAATACTGGATAACAGAGCAGGTAGCATTTGTACAGCATGTGCACACTGAACAGACAAACTGAGAGGCACAAGATTTCATCCTGCCTTTCAGAATGATGTGAAGTTGAAAACTTATTAAATACTGGAATTTTCCATTTCATATTTTTTGACCAAGGTTGACCAAGGGAAACTAAAACTGCAGAAAGCAAAACTGAGTTAAGGGAGGACTACTACATTACATAAATTCCATAAATTCTAATTCCATAAATTCTTTTTTCTCTACATTGCACAGTAATATTGTCGGACATTTTATTTACATTAAAAATATGTGTTAGGTATATTTTTCCTGTTTCTTATTGTGGTAAAATATATATAACACGAGATTTACCATTTTTAAGTGCTAATAAGTACATCTAAATGATGTACAATCATTACTATTACCCATTTCCAAGATGTATTCATTAGACGTACTGTTGACAAAAATAAATTTTAAGAAAAGCAGCAGTTCTGCAGTAGTCATTTATTTCCATTACTGGTAATTAACTTCATATTAAACTTTCTATTCTAGATAATTATATAGTTTATTTTCAAGATAAACTAATCTAACAACAAGTTAGAATAATCTAGCTTTTTAAAATATAATCAAGGTAAGTTTATTTCAATTCCTATTTTTAATTACAAATGAATTCTTTTTAATCAAGATCTACCTGATCAACTCCCTGGACAATTAACGAAGACTTTTTAAAAATATTCCAAGTGATATCCACAGTAGTTTCCATGCTGAGTCTCGTAGAGAACTCCAACATAAAAGTCACACTTTGCTTTCTCCAGTTAAGTTTCAACTTTAGCAAATATCAGTATTGTTTGTTCCCAAAGCATTTATGCCAACTGCATCTTAGTTATAAATGATATTTAATAAAAGATTATATAAGGCAGTGATTTTATCAGTACAAAATAGAGACTTTGATTCTATAAAATTGACTGTTTTGAAATAATTTAATAAAAGAGGTAGCTAAAAATATCTGCTGTCAAATTAGGTCTGGGTAAGAAGGTAGTTAAAGGTGAGAAAAAAATAAAAACCTAAAATTATACATGTAGACTGCTTTGCAAAGGGGAGGGAATAAGATTTTAAATATGAAAGGTCAGAGAGAGCCTCTGATAAAATGCACTGTAGTATATTCCCGAATAAAGTGTGGGAGCAATCCATTCAAATACCTAAAAGAGTCATCTTGAGAAGTTGGTTAAGTGCTAATATTCTGAGGTCTGAATGTGCTTAAAATGTCTGAGAAAGACAGTAAGAAAGCCCTGTGCTTAGAGCAGAGTGAAGAAAGACTTGAAGAGATCAGATTAGAGAAGAAGCCACCAGCCAGTTACATAAAACTCTAAGGGCCATATGAAGGACTTTTCTTTTTACTTTGAGATGGGTTCTGGGTACAACTTTTTAGGAAGATCTATCTGTTATGCAGGGAAAAGACTATAGAGGAAGAACTGGAAGCAGGATATCCAGTAAGAGACTACTGAGAGTATCCACGTAGGTGACAAATGATGAGGGCTTAAATAAATATAGTTGTATGGAGGTGGTGACAAAGAATCAATTTTGGATTATCTATAGAAAGCAAAACTGAGAGGACTTACCAATGGCATAAAAAAAAGTAAAAAACGACAAAAACCAGTAAAGATCAGACTTACATAAAAAGTATCAGAGAGCTAAAAAGGACTAGTCATCAAATTCAGCAAAAATAGTCACTTAACTCTGTATCACTTTAGTTTTGTTTTTTCTTTTTAAAAAGCTTCATATAAGCTATCATAACTTCTGACAAACAGTGTGTAACCATGATTGGCTTCATTACAGGGTGTTTTCAAATTTGAAAGTTTAATTAACAAAAATGATATGGAGTCTCCTTAAGAGAACATTTATATTAAAACTAAAGATATAAGATTTATAAAAAATCATCATAGTTCTAAATAAATCCATTGGAAAGTTTATACATTTCTTTATTAAATGCTAGCTAAAAAATCAAACCAAAAAATAATGATGAAATAATTTAATAAATTTTAAAGTTCAGCCCTGGCCGGTTGGCTCAGCGGTAGAGTGTCGGCCTAGCGTGCGGAGGACCCGGGTTCGATTCCCGGCCAGGGCACATGGGAGAAGCGCCCATTTGCTTCTCCACCCCTCTGCCGTGCCTTCCTCTCTGTCTCTCTCTTCCCCTCCCGCAGCCACGGCTCCATTGGAGCAAAAGATGGCCCGGGCGCTGGGGATGGCTCTGTGGCCTCTGCCCCAGGCGCTAGAGTGGCTCTGGTCGCAACATGGCGACGCCCAGGATGGGCAGAGCATCGCCCCCTGGTGGGCAGAGCGTCGCCCCCTGGTGGGCGTGCCGGGTGGATCCCGGTCGGGCGCATGCGCGAGTCTGTCTGACTGTCTCTCCCTGTTTCCAGCTTCAGAAAAAAAAATGCAAAAAAAAAAAAAAAAATTTAAAGTTCAATTTAGTTTTTACCAAGTCCAGAGCTTTCCATTTTAGTTTTTATTAACCATTTTTGAATTAGGAATTTATAAAAGCAAAGAAATTGATCAAAACTATCTTAGTCAAAACCTATGATTCTATCTTTGTACATATGAGAGAATCCTAACACTTCCTATTGTTCAAAAGCGATCTTTATGACTTACCTTTTTCCTTCATGAGGGATATTGTACACACCTTTTATGTAATGAAGTTTCTTTTCAATATAAATCAATTCACTTGTTTCTAAAACCTAACAGAATGTCACAAATGTCTACTAAGAGAAAAAAAAGTGGTTTGTGAAAATTAAAAGTTTCTTTCCATTCCTTTTATATAAAAAATATACTGTCTCACACTAGAGGGAGTTTCTAGTCACATGTGTTTGCCAAACTCCAATTTTACCCAATTTTTCAGAATTAAATATACTTTAAGATAATAATCTATTTTCTCCAGATAAGCAAATAGTAATGATATAAATGAGGTGAAAATCAAATTGTTAAGGTTCATTTTACACAAACAGCCTATGAACAGTATGACAGACAGGGAAAGACAGAAAGGAAGAAAAAACAGAACTATTTAAAGAATGAGGTCTTTTAAATCTAGAGACATGTTAAAGCACTAAATAAACCTTATAAATGATTATGTAATAAAACAAAGAAAACACTAAGAAATTAGAAGCATGAGAAAATTATGACAACATATTTTTTCACATGACAATATATCAGCATAATACTGTACATCTAAAGATCAACAATAAAAAATGTAGTTATGGGGATAACTACATATATAATTAAAAAATTTAAAACAAGCAAACAAAAACAAAGAAAAAACACAGTCTTGCTTAATAACTTTTTTTGTCCAAAAAAATAAAACTCTAAGAATATTCAGGAAATGATGACAAAAGAACACTCAAACTTTGTAAGAAATAAGGTAAACTAGGAAAAACGTCCTGTTTGGAATTAACACTTAGTTCTAGCACTTAATATACTATTGAGTCATCTTCAAAACAATAAATTACTTTGCCTGAATCTTCAAATACAAAATGAAGGAATCAAAGGTTGCTGTGAGAATTAAATAAGGCCATATATGAAAATCACCTAATAAAAAATAATTCTTAAAAAATATTAATAATTAATATTTATAGCCTTCCAATTCCCTATAATCTTGTCCATGGATAAAGCCAATATTATACTCAGAGGCAAGCTTTATCTCTCAAAAAGAAATCAACAAGTAGATTAATGATTTAGAAACTTATTGAAATATTTCCATTAATATTGACAGTTATTTTATTTTTAATGTGTATAACTCAACTGAAAAATCAAAGGAACTAGACAAAGATATAAACAATGTAAACAAGCATCAAAAATAATATATAAGAGGCATCTGGACATACATAAACACACATATACATGTACACTTATTTATAACCTTTTCCTATGTTTTTCTTATGGTAAAGATGAAGCCTCAAATGAATTTGTAATTATCAATAGTTTCTTATTTCATGAAAGACATATTTACCTTTCTTCTTCCTTCTTTCTGTCCTTCCTTCCTTCCTTCCTTCCTTCCTTCCTTCCTTCCTTCCTTCCTTCCTTCCTTCCTTCCTTCCTTCCTTCCTTCCTTCTTCCCCCCTCCCACCTTTCCTCTCTCCCTCCTTCCCTCCCTTCTTTCAAGTAAGAGAAGAGGAGATAGCAAGAAGAGGGAGAGGAGAGGGAGGGAAAGAGAAGCAAATGGTTGCTTCTCATGTGTACCCTGACCCGGGATCAAACCCAGGATGTCTACACACTGGGCTGATTGATGCTCTATTCACTGAGCCAAAAAGCCAGGGCCCCTTTATTTTTAACATAACAATTTAGATCTTATAAAATATTTTAGTTTTTAGCATGTTTAAGTGAAATTTAAATAACCATTAAAAACATATGGAGTAGAAAGGAATATATAAATAAAATTACTTTTATTTCTGAAATAAAACTTTCATTCACTTCAAGTATATAAACCAAATGATCAGCTATTAAAACAATGCTCAACTTTCCAAAGCATTTTGCTTTACAGAAAAAAGAAATCTCTGACAAAGATGAGGCACTGAATTCATGTTTCTACAAACTCCCTCAGGTTAACCCACAGTGAGATATTTGTAATATTTGTTGTGAAAGATCAATAAAGTAATTCATATAAAAGTAATTTGAAAAATAAAAAGATAGAAGCAATTATAACCATACTAGAATAGATAAATGCATTGACAAATTCACTATTTGACTCCAAAAACAATATACTGGATAACAATACATTAACACTTGACTTCTCATCAGAAGCAATGAAACCCAAAAGAAAATAGAACACCTTCACAAAAATCCCCATAATTCACAATTCTATATCTGGTAAAACAACACTTCCAAAACAAAGGCAAGAAGACAATTTCAGACTAATCAAAATGGAGAACATTCATATTAGCAGAAATGTACTACAAAAACCCTCAAGTCTTCATATTGAAGAGAAATTATAGCACATGGAAACTATGGGATCTTCAGGAAATAATAAAATGTATGGTACAGCCACTCTGGTAAATAGTTTGATAGATATAATTGCCATCTGGTCCAGTACCCCATTTCCCAGGTATTGCCCCAAGAGAAATGAAAACATATGTTCACACAAAGACTTTTATTTGAATGTTCATAGCAGCTGTCTTTACATTAGCCCAAAATTGAAAACCTAAATTTCCATCAATACTTGGATGGATAAATAAACTGTGTCATGTCTCTACAATGGAACACTATTCAGCAATAAAATGATGCAAACTACATGAATTACACAAAATAATATGCATGAAATCTCTAAAGTATCATGCAAGAGGAGGAGGTCATCGTGTCTTTGGCAATGTATAACTCTAATGAAATACAACTGCAATCATCAAAACTACCAAAATTTTAAGTATATATGTTTCTCCTTTTAAAAGAAGTGAAAATGCATCTATTTGAAAGATACTTTCAGACTTTTTTCAAAACATTCTTTTTTTTGCTTATCAATAATACATATATGCATACATTCATTTATTCATCAATTAAAAACAATACATTCAGCACCTATAACATGCCAGGAACTGTACAAAACTTCTGTAAAGGAGAAACTAATATTAAATACCTAGACATAAACCTAACATAAAATATAATAAGACCTTCATTCCTAAATCAGTATCACTTTATTAACAGACATATAAGCAAGTGTGAACAAATGTAGAAATACACACACAAATATCATATTAATTGATATGACACTTAATATTTTAAAGACAGCAGAAATCCTTGACAACTGGATTTAAAAACTTGCACAAAAGAATAAAGGCATAAAACAAACCAAAACAACTTTGTATAGTAGAACAAAAGGGGAATTTGTCTTGTATATGTTTTATTATGAGGTTATAGTAATTAAAACAACATGACACTGGCAGAGGAGTAAGTAGATCATTGATACCAAAATCCAGAAACAGATTACCTCTATAAATAAAAATGCAATATATGATACAGGAGATATTTTAAAACAGTAGGAAGAGAACAGATTTTTCTGTCAAGTGGTAATGGGGAAATTGTATATATGAAAAAATACCGGTAAATTCTACATGGATTAAAAACCAAATTATAAATAAATAAATAAATAAATGTGTGTGTGTGTGTGTGTGTGTGTGTAAATACAAAGGAAATGAAGAAAAAAATCTTTCTGACTATGAGGTAAGAAATCCTTAACTAAGAATTAAAATGCTACTATATAGACTAGAAAAATTTTTGGCTATGAGGAAAGAATGTTTTAATTGCTCTATTAAATATAGTAAATGCTAAAAAATCAAAATGCTAAATTCATGTATAAAAATTGTTGACAAAATAAAATACATCAAAATAAAAATATCTGTAAACCAAAATGCAACAGTTTTTCTGCAGGTGAGAAGAAAATATTTGTAATCTAAGTAATAAATATCCAAGTAATTCCCATATATCAAAAGAAAATGTCATGTCAACTCAATAGAAAAATGGGAACAATATGTCTAGGCAATTCAGGGGAGGGAAGATACAAATAGCCAATAAATATGTGAAAAAGATGCCCCATCCCAGCATGATGCAGAAAAATGCAAAATTAAAATAAGATACCATTTTTCATCTATCAGTTTGGCAAAACAAAAAAAATGTTTTTAAATGCTTAGTAATAGTATGTTGTTGAAGCTTTAAAACCTGTAAATTAAGCATTATTTCCTTTATGTAAATTAGGAAGTTGGGGCTCCATCAGGTTGATTAATTTGCTCAAGGTCTTGGAACAGAGTACCTCAATATACTTACTAGATTTAAGTATGAGGCGGCAGGTATGTGTGTCAGGGAGGGACATTGTCAAATTTGACTATGTGACTACATCTCCACAGATGACAGTGTGGTGACTGCTGGGGGGACTGGGCATGGAGAGGTGGAGGAGGGGACGGGGGATAAAGTAGGGTATATATGATGATGGACGGAGACTTGCCTCGGGGTGGTGAATACACAGTATGGTGTACAGATGATGCGTTGTAGAATCGTGCACCTGAAACCTATATAATTTTGTTAACCAGGGTCAGCCCAATAAATTCAATAAAAAGAAAAATTATTCTAGATCCAAGATTAAATATCCAGCTAGCAAAGAAAGATAAATTAATGGAATGGTTCCCAACTTGAAGTTTTATCAAATTCTGTACATTCTCATCTCTATTTCCCACCCACATCCCCAAATTGAGAGCCACCTGTGTTCAGTGAAAAAGATCTGAATAAAAATATTAAAATGCCATTTTTATCTGGCTAATTTCTACCAAACCATAACATGAAATGAGAAAAGCATATAATCAGCTGACTTTTTATTTTTATGTTTAGATAAAAACCAGTAACATAAATGTAGTGCCATATCCCTTTGTCCACATTAAAAAAAAATACACTACAAAATGGCTTTACACTTGAAATTTTGTCCAGAGGATTAAAGAAATAAATAAGGAGTTTCCAGTTCTATGGACCTTACCAAAGGAAGTGACGCAAATGCACAGTGCTCCTGTTCCAATGCGCTGCCCTCATAAACTAATCCCAGGCACGCTGGCCTCGACACAAAATTGGTGGGATGCAAGAACAAATGTTTTTAATGACCTTTCATAAACATTCACAGGAAACAACAGTTCCTTTCCAGAACACTCACTGTATTTTCTCCATTACAATTAAAGGTTCCAGCTCACAGAGTTGTTCTAATAATTTGTTCTACTCAGGATTGCTAAGATTTTTATGTTCTTCACCCTGTCCTGCATATCTGTGGTTAAGAGTACACAGACTAATGCACAGTGACCTTCATTTTAGCTGTCCTTTCCTCCTTCTCCATTCTTCTTTCCCAAAAATCTTCTTTTATAAACACCTATACTAAAAATATGTATTAACACCATGAAAAATAATAGAAATAGAAATTAACACACATTAAAAAAAGTAATACCAAATAAAGTTGTTCTACATCGAGGCCTATTTGTACTGTATCAGAAAAACCTCTCAGAAAAGACTTGGTTAATTTCCTCCAAAAATATATATGTTCGTTTCCATTTAATGAGAAATTTGATATGACCAATAAAAATGAAAACCATCCAAATGTCTTGTGTATAATAGAAATTCAAATATTCTTCTAATCTAATTTTAATATGAAACATGTAACAAAATGGCTAAGGCTCAGGCTTTGGGTCAGATTGACCTCCACTGAAATTATAGCTACATCATGTTAACAGCTAAGCTAAAGAATTAAAAAAAAAATATGCCAATGTCCCCAAGAAGTCTATCTCATGATCCTTTAATTTAAACTGTTCTTTTCATCACTAACTTTGAAAATAATTTAGGTCTTTCTATTTCAAACAGAGGCAGACTAAAATAAGGGATTAAAAACATTTACTAGAACAACCAAAATTCAGAGATGAGAAAAACTCTCAGGAACATTTATGATTAGAGGATCAACTTTAGAGAAGCAACTAAAGCTTTGAGAGGTCAGATGACTTTTCCAAGGTCAGATCAATAACATAGCACAAGAGAGGATTTTAGAGTTTAGGTCTTCCCTAGTCTTGACCACATCAGAGAAATCTGACTGAAACCTAAAAAACACTGAAAGAGGCCAAGGTTTAATACAGAGGCAAAAGATTCCCGCAAATCTAATTCTATTCTCAATCACAGTAATTTTACTCAATTTGTCCCTGCTCCTCAACTGCCTCCTCCCACATTCCATCTCCACACATTCCCACTTATTAAGATATAACTAATAATGAAATCAAAGGAATGAAGATCAAAAGAACTGTCTTTTTACTGGGACCTCTAATCATAATTATCTCACTGATGCCTATTAAGAGCAAATGGTCAGCACTCCCAGAAAGCCTCCTGTCCTAGGCCACAAATATATCCAGCTACCCCAGCTGGATTCCAGTGGCTCTGTGCATGACTTTACACAAGTTATTAACTAACCCCTCCCCCACCAGTCCATCACTTCCCTCGTCGTCGTAAAGAAAAGAAAAAGGGAACACTAGCATTCTTGCTTGAGCTTGTGTACACAATTAAACAGCTATTCCAAAAGAAGCTTTCAGCAGAGTTCCTGGACACGCAGTAATTCTTCCAGATGTTAGAGCTTTAGAATGATGATGACATGCCAGTCCCTTTCTGTGCCAGAGTACATGCACAGGAAAGCAAACTGAACACCATTCTCCCTGCTTACAAACGTTAACACAAATGTTTCCCTTAAGATTACTATGTTATTCCTTTATTTTTTTTCTTCCCTAAATGACAATATTAAATTGTGTTTGAGAAAGTAAGGAAATCAAGCACCATATTAATTTGCTTATTTTTAAAAAATAACAATGCAAGGACATTAAAATTGTTAGTTTAGTAAATAAAAATTTAAGCCAAAGAGATTTGTTTTCCACATGTATTTTCCTGCCCTGAGAGACAACATTAAGCCTCCTTATACATGGTTTCACTTTCTGGGGTTTCTGTAACCCGTGATCAACCATGGTCCAAAAATATTAATTAAAAAGTTTCATAAATAAACAATTCATAAGTTTTAAATTGCATACCAATCTGAGGAGCATGATGAAACCGAATGCCATCTCCCACTATCCTGCCCAGGATGTGAATCATACCTTTGCCCAGCGTATCCATGCTGTGTATGTTCTCCACCTGTTGGTCACGTAGCAGCCATCTCAGAGTGCTTGTGATCAAGTAACCCTCTTTTTAAAATTTATTCAAAGTACTTTTTGAGAGAGAGGTAAGAAGAGAGAATCAGGAACATCAGGCTGCTCCTATATGTGCCCTGACCAAAGAATCTGCGCTCCAGGACAATGTTCCAAGGAACAGAGCTAACTGGCCAGGCCAGGGCTGGATTTTTATTGATATTTAGAGACAGAAAGGGGAAGGGAGAGAAGAGAAGGGAGGAGAAGGGAAGTATTTGTTGTTCTACTCTGTCATGCATTTTTTGGTTGCTTCCCATGTGTCCCTGACCAGGGATCAAACCCGCAACTCTCATAACCAACTGAGTTAACTGGCCAGGGTCCAAGTAATCTTTCTTTTACTTAACAGTAGCCGCCAAGAGCAGGAGTAGTGATGCTGGCAATTCGAATATGCCAAAGAGAAGCCATAAAGTGCTTCCTTTAAGTAAAAAGGTAAAAATTCTCAACATAGTAAGAAAGAAAAAATTTGTACGCTGCAGTTGAAACAGCTATGGTAAGAAGAATCTTCTATCTGTAAAACTGTGAAGAAGAAAAAAGAAATTTGTGCTACTTTTGCTACTGTGCCTCAAATGCAAGTTACAACCACAGCGTGTGATAAGTACTTGGTTAAGATGGAAGAGGCATTAAATTTGCAGGTGGAACATGAAAGAAAATGTGTTTCAACTGATGGCAATGTTTTATACCACAAAGCATTGAGCCCTTATGAAGACTTCAGCAAGGACTGTCTGAAATGAGTGACCATGTTCACATAACTTTTATTACAGTACATAGTGAAAACTGTTTTATTCTATTATTAATCTTACTGAGTCTAATTTATAAATTAAAGTTTATCATAGGTATATTTTTACAGGAAAAAACAGTACACATAGGATTCAATAATATCCACAGTGGTACGCATCCACTGGGAGTCTTGGAACAATCTCCCACAGATTAGGATAAGGTGGACTACTGTATATAAAATACATACAGAATCTGATAATTTTAGAGTAAGTGCAGTGCTGGCTTTTGAAAAATTCCCAACTATCTCATTTAAAATAATTTCCTTGTTATTAATGTAATTTATCATCCCAGAATGTGTCTACATCAATATAACCGTGCTGACTTCATGTTTTGTTTTTTAACTTATCGTTTTTTTCCCTTCTTTTTCCAAGTGAGAGGAGGGGAGATAGAAAGACAGATTCCCACATGCACCCAACCAGGATCCACCTGGCAGCCCTCGTCTGTGGTTAATGCTCTGCCCACCTGGGGCCATACTCGTAACCGAGCAATTTTTAGCATCTGAGATGAAGGGTCCACAGAGCTGTCCCTTAGCTTCTGGGGCTGATGCACTGGTACCAATCAAGCCGTGGCTGCAGAAGGGGAAGAAAGAGAGAGAAAGAGAAGGTAGAGGGGTAAAGAGGCATATGGTCGCTTCTGCTGTATGTCCTGACCAAGAATCGATCCTGGGACATCCATAAGTCGGGCCAACACTCTACTGCTGAGCCAACCAGCCAGGGCCTAACTTATCATTTTTAAAATAATTTTTTTTTAAATTAATTTATTGATTTAGAGAAAGGTAAAGGGAGAGAGAGAGGGGGACTGAAACATCAATCTGTTCCTGTACCCGGAATTGATTCAATTCGGTAACCTCTGCACATCAGGAAAATGCCCTAACCTACCGAACTATCCAGCCAGGTCTAATTTATCCATTTTTAAACTGCCAAATCACTGCCAAAGCAATAATTACAGGACAATAGACAATAGTTTTCATTTATTTAAAGAAACTAAACAAAATAAATATTTACTGTTCTGCAAGTTAAAGCAGCTTCTGGGCCTAAATTACCTTCTCATGGTGCTACTTCCATTGACATAAAGTCCTTAGGCATCACTGGCAGTTTTGAAGAGGCTGATACAGCTGTTTGGTGAACACCTGAGGCTCTACATTATAGAAGGTGAATTTATTCAAGAGAAAAATTACACGACATCTAGCATTTCAATCTTCTTAAAAAATATCTCTGAATTTGGTTATTTCATGACTAAGCACTATTATGCCTAATGGCCAAAGCATTCTCCAGTAACAATATAGGTGTCCTGGGAGTCTTACTCACTCTTTCAGGCCATTATGGAGCCATTAAGAACATTAGAGCATAGAACCTAATTACAGAGCATCAAATGGTATTACTACTCTCCAAATGTTAACAGGTCAGGCAAAGTGACCAATTTTCCATTAGGGATTACAAGGAATTTGTTTTCAAACGTTACTTAGACTATTTTTATTTTCACAGTGGCTACTCTAGTTTCAGTAGTTAAACCTTAAAGATTTAAATAAAAATATAAAAATTACAGAAATATAGCCAGCAACTAGTTTCTTTCTAATATAAAACAAGTTCTCTGATGCAATTGCTAATATTTGTTCAGTCATGTCAAAGTTAAAAACTATTACTATTTTAAAAGTATATTTACAGTCTCCCAAAGTTTGTACATATGTTCATTGCAATCAAAGAAGTTATTTCATAATAAACAAAACAACCCCAAAACTTCCTAGCAGAATCATTTCTTAAATGTATCTGGATTAATATAGCAAATACACACAAACACAAGACACTATAGTATGTACTGACTCAGAATCAATTTCCCATGTATTTTCTGTAAGAACATTTGAAAATGTATCAGGCAATAATGAAAAAGAAAAACAAATAAGAAGACATGAAAGAATCTAAGAAAGAGTGGAACCAACAAGTCAATATGGCAATGAAGAAAAACCCATAATAATAGCTACGTCAAGGGTTCAAGAAAACAGACTATCCAAAATTGATCATTCAAGCCTGACTGGTGCTGACACAGTAGACAGACCATTTACTTGGGATGCTAAAGTCCCAGGTTCAAAGCCTGAGGTCACCAGCTTGAGTGCGCGATCACTGGCTTGAATGTGGGGTCACTGGCTTGAGTAAGGAGTCATCGACATGATCCCAAGGTCACTGGCTCAGCTTGAGCCCACCACCCCACCCCAGATAAGGCATATACAAGAAGCAATCAATGAACAACTAAGGTGAAGCAACTACGAGCCGATGCTTCTTAGCTTTCTCCTTCCTCTCTCTCAAAAAAATAAAAATACAAAATAAAATAATTATAAAACTGATCATTCAACAAATGGAATGATAAAGAAGGTAAATAGTATTCACATAAATGCTAGAAGTGCTATTTATCAGTTTTCAAGTTTCAGATTCAGGAATCAAAACATGAAAAACAGTTATAGGTAGAGAAAAAAACTTAAACCATTACACACTTTGATGCTGTAAAACTAAGAGTGTAGCTGTGTGAAGCTGAGGGAAGCCGGGTGGTAGGGGCAAAAAGGAGAGGAGTACAGAAACCTCAATGGCAGTTCTGTCCTGGGCAGTCACTAGTTATTGTTTAAAATTAATGAAGCAATAAATACAGTGCAAAATGTAATACTTAGAATTACTAAGCTAACAGAAGAAAAAATATTGCAACAAAATTAAGAAATGTATGAAAAGTTAATTTCCTAATCTTTCAAAGCAGCAACCTGAGTCAAGAGGAAAAAGGCATGAATTAAGAAAGAGGTATAAGCATATTGTTTACAGAACAGAAGCAACCATTCAAGAGAATTAAAAATGTATGGTGAAGCCTGACCAGGTGGTGATGCAGTGGACAGAGCATACAGCTGGGATGTAGAGGACCCAGATTCAAAACCCCAAGGTCACCAGCTTGAGCGTGGGCTCACCAGCTTGAGTGTGGAGTTGCTGGCTTGAGCATGGGATCACACATATGACCCCATGGTCGCCTTATTGAAGCTCAAGATTGCTGGGTTAAGCAAGGGGTCACTTGGTCTGCTGTAGTCCACCAGTCAAGGAACATATGAGAAAGCAATTGATGAACAACTGAGGTGCCACAATAAAGAACTGATGCTTCTCATCTCCCTCCCTTCCAGTATGTGTCCCTTTTTGTACCTTTCTCTGTCTCTCTATCACACACACACACAAAAATATATGGTGATGAAGTTATGAGAAGTAAGACTGAAGATGAGGGGTGTGAAGGAGAACTTTATTAATTTTTATATACCTTTTTATGCATCTGAGTTTTTATTTCCAAGTATTATTATTTTTATGATTTAAAAAATGGCATCCAAAATCTTGTATTTGTGATTTTAGAAAATAAATGAGGGTGAATAAATGAGGGTGGAACACATAAGAAAATTATTAAAAGTTGCTTGACTTAATGTTAAATATAGTTGATTAATTTTCAAAGATATGTAGTAGATACAGAATAACACCGAACTTTTACTGTTAGCTAATATTTATTTAATCATGTAAATCCAAATATATATCTTTCTTTTATAATAAAATCACATGTTGTTACAAGAGGCAAAATCATGAAATCAGCTCCTTTATTTATTTCTGAGGTCTTGTCACCCTTACCAAGTTTCTATTTTAAACTTATAACATCATATAAAATAAATCATGTGTTTACAATACTTAAGCTCCTCCTGAATTGTAAGATAGGTACTTTTAGAATATGAATTAATTATTATGATACAAAAAACTATTAAGTATTGTAATCATATAATAACCTTTTTTTTTTCTTAAATAAACTTCTAAAAATTATTTCACAAATTTAGGAAGCTTTTGACCCCTGTAATTACTGAGTATAACTCAGTTCTCCTCCTTTCCACTTCCCCTCTTTAGCAGGTGCTAAGGAAAACACAGACAACCCAGCAGGATAAGGATTGAAGAAAAAAAGTAAGATTAGGAATAATTTCTGTACATTAACACTTCCTTAAGCTGTGAGACAATAGCAACTCTGTTGTCTGAAAGAGTTAACAACTGTACGATGTTTGAGAGATAGGATAAATATACATAAAAACTTGCATATAAATTAAAAATAAAAGCTAATAGGATTACCTAGTATTCCATGATTTATGATTAAAAAAATTTATACTACAATTTGTTCAGACTTTCTATTTGTGTCTACATCTATTTCTTCTTTGGGTCACTATAATAAGAAAAAATATAGAAGAAAATTCAATAAAGGTATGTAGAATGTATTATAATAACATGGAAGGTAAAAGAAATGAGAAAAGTAAAACACATAACTCTTAAAACTACAGGATGTATTTTACAAAATCTAGATCTATAAGAGTACTTAAGGTACTAGTCAGTGTAAACAATAACCAAATATCCTTAAAGGAAATAATTTACATCCCCTCCCATACCTTACACATTCTGGAAATACCAAACACAATGTCAGCATACCATTTTAGAACAAAGTATGTCAATAATACTCATCTTTTAGTTTCAGGATTTTAAAAACTTATAAAGAAGTATTGTATTCTTCATGATGAAGATAATACATATATTGTCTTTTAGTAGAATGAAAAAAAAAAAGCTTTTCCTTTCAAAAAAATAATGTTTTACTTATTCCAGTTTTCATCTCAACCTAAATAAGCTTCAATTCAGTATTTCTGCATGTGTTTTTGTACAAGCATCACAAAAAGAATTTAGACGACTAATATACTCTGGGTACAAACAGATGTAAAGTCAAAGATCTAAAACTTTTCAGTCTAAGCCCTAGGACACTGAAGGAGTAAGATACTTAACCTATGTAACCTGGTTTCAATACCACTAGTTACAAATACTACAAATGATTATAATCAAGTATTATTTTTTCTGTATAGTACTGAGATGGACAATGGACTTTATAATCAAACAAATGAGTTGAAATAATGGTTCTTCTATTTACTAGATGTACAACTTGGACAAGCTATTTAAATCATTTGAGCACAAAAGGAAAGAGGGGGTCTGGAAAATACGTGACTTTAGGTGGTGAGCACACAAGGCAATTTACAGAAGATGTATCACAGACTGTACACTTGAAACATATAATGATCTTATTAACCTATGTCACCCTGATAATTTAATTAAAACCACAGAATAATAACTTGTATTAGAACAGATGCCCTGGCCGGTTTGCTCAGTGGTAGAGCATCGGCCTGGCGTGCGGAAGTCCCGGGTTCGATTCCCAGCCAGGGCACACAGGAGAAGCGCCCATCTGCTTCTCCACCCCTCCCCCTCTCCTTCCTCTCTGTCTCTCTCTTCCCCTCCCGCAGCCAAGTCTCCATTGGAGCAAAAGATGGCCCGGGCGCTGGGGATGGCTCCTTGGCCTCTGCCCCAGGCGCTAGAGTGGCTCTGGTCACGACAGGGAGACGCCCCGGATGGGTAGAGCATCCCACCCTGGTGGGCGTGCCGGGTGGATCCCGGTCGGGCGCATGCGGGAGTCTGTCTGACTGCCTCCCTGTTTCCAGCTTCAGAAAAATACAAAAAAAAAAAAAAAAAAAAAAAGACATCAGTGCTTTTCCATATGCTAAAGAGTTTAAAATGTTAAATCACATCTCTAACTGTACTAAACTAATGACTAATTTATTCCACCTAAAAACTAGTTTCATTCAGGCTTTCAGATCTCTAGTTTAAAGGTATTCTTTAGTAGACTTCTATGACTTTACAAATCATGACTGACTTCACATATGACTTGTTTTGAGGGACGCTGTACTACTTTATTATCAGTTCTCATTGGTGGAGCAATTACTATATTAAACAATTTTTAACTGGATATTTATTTACTCTTCTTACATATGAATGTACAAGAAATATGATAATAAAGAAACCTGGGCTAAAATAATGAAAGTGTCAAACTATATATGGTTTATGGACTCAAGTCTCCTATTTTAATTGTAGGTTCATGTTTTAGTTTTGACCCTGAGGTTGTATGTAATCCCCCACCAGGCCCCTCCCTTTCTCAATTACATGTAATAACATAAAACCCCTCTTTGCTGTTCCATGTACAAGAAAAGGTTTTAAATGCACATAAATTATGAAAGGTCAATACATAAGTGTCAATGAGTTTCAGTCAATTCAGAAATGCTGTAGTTTCTAGTTGATGTAAGAGCTAAGTCTAGAAGAAACCAGGACCTTGAATAAGAAAAGACTTAACTGAAAGGAAAAAAGGCTAGAAAAATAGGGGGAAAAGTGCTCAAAGAATAGTAGCCATATAGTTAACACTTGCATGTGACAGCCAGATGCTTCAAGTCAGTCATCTCTTATTCTCTTAACAAATTCACAAGTAGGTATAAGTATCTCCATTTATAGATGAGCAAACTGAAATTCAGAAATGTTAAACGACCAATCCAAAGTCACTAGGCAGAAGGCAGAGCAGCCAGAACTTAAACTGAAGTCTGTCTGACTCCAAAGAAAGTCAGTTCTTCACTACACCAAGCAATTTCTGGAACTTAAATTTAGGGGACATGTGCCAGAGGGCAGTTATCTTTCTCTTCATTTGTACAGGACAGAACAAAAACTAGGTGCAAAAACAGTTTATGTCTTTGATAAACACTGCTTCCTTAGTTTTTTCCTGCTACGCAAATGAACAAAGAGACTTTTGAAAGAAAGGAAGGAAAGGACAGAGAAGAGAGAGGGAAGGAACCCCACAGAATGGACTTTCTTAGTCTGAGTATCATTTGTCTGTCTTTTTTCTCTCGTTCCTCCTAGCAATATGACACAACTCAGACATAGCCATAGTATGCCCTTTAAACTCCATGGAGAGAGACTAAACACAACATATAAATTTAACTTCCAATTATATACAGTGTGTTTTACATTACCCTCCTTTAAATTCTAAGAGTTCCAGCCTGACCAGGCAGTGGCGCAGTGGATAGAGCATAGGACTGGGATGCAGAGGACCCAGGCTCGAGACCCCGAGGTCTCCAGCTTGAGCGTGGGCTCATCTGGTTTGAGCTTGGACCCAATGTGTCTGGCTCAAGCAAGGGGGTTACTTGGTCTGCTGAAGGCCCGCGGTCAAGGCACATATGAGAAAGCAATCAATGATAAACTAAGGTGTTGCAACGAAAAACTGATGATTGATGCTTCTCAACTCTCTCTGTTCCTGTCTGTCCCTGTCTATCCCTCTCTCTTACTCTCTCTCTGTCTCTGTAAAAAGAAAAAAAAATTCTAAGAGTTCCAATTGACACACAGTTTATCTTTTTCTGGAAAGTTAAAGACTTACCGTGAAGCTTTGAGGCTTCAGGATCATTCACATTGATAGCAATTAATTTCCAATCTGTTTCATTCTGATCAATAAGAGCCAAAATTCCAAGGATCTTCACATGAATAACCTCTCCACAAGACAGAACCTTTTAGAGACAAAAAGAAAGAAAAAAAACTAGCATTTGCAAAGCTTTGGAGAAGTTTACTCATATCATAAAAAAATGCATAAAAGATGAAAAGCACTATAGACTGAAATTTAATAAAGGTTTAATAATTTAAAATAATATAAAAATAGTCATAAAGCCTTTAGGAAATGTCTTTTAAAATTAAGTATCATGACCTCTTCTTATAAATAGAAGTTATTTACAGATCTTGAAATTTAATGTATTAGGCCTAGAAACTCACACTAAACAGAATATATAAACCCATGGATACCATTACATAATATAACCCTGGCTTCTGCTGCTTGGGGTTAAAAAGAAATCTGAGTATCTTTTTAAATTCCTTCATTGTACCTTTTTTGTAAAACATATTTTTCAGTTACTAGTGAAAAGTAAATTTTTAACGTATCAGAATATAGCCTTAAGAAGATAATGAATGACAATGAAAGAATTAATAGTGTGTTAATACAGAAACACAGTCTTCATAAAATGTTTTAAAAAGGTTTAAAGAGAAACCAAGAAATAGCATGATGTTCAAGCAGATGTTCCATGTGCTAAAAAACTAATTTCAGTCATTCCTTCAAGTGTCTATGCCAAGTTTATATGCATGCAATCTTTCTCCATTCTTTCACTTTTAAAGGTTTGGTTAGCTATAGGATTTCACTGCAAGCTGAAATCTGAATACATGCTTCAGAATAAATTCCTTCATGATTCAAAATGAAGCTTTACATTTGGAAGGCAAGGTATGCAAAAGAAAAGTCACTTTTGTGTCTTAATATTATTTGAGAGAAAAACACCAGATCTTGAGCCATAGTAAAATAAATCCTTTGAGAACATTTGCAAAATAAATCTAAAATATTAATATAAATTTATATGAGGTTTTAATTAGTTTACACAACAGATTAGTAAGATTGCATGTACTAAACTGAAATCTCATTTTTGGGGGGAATATACACAAACACATTAACCAGACTCTTCCATGTTTAGACATTTGGTACCTAGCACCATGTCAGACACTATGTATATAAAAAGAAAGGATCCCCGTTCTCAAAGGTTTGCAGTCTTGCTGAGAGACCTACACCTCTCATGCCAGGACAGTCTTTACAAAACAGAACTGTCTGAAGTTACCATATCCCACACCTACCAATGAAAAAGCTGGCTACATTGCTTAATGCAGTAATAAACTAGATCACTTTCTCAACAATAGGCAATTTTGAAGACAGCTGGCAATCCCTGGAGATATTTTTGGTTGTCAAACTGGGGAGAGATTACTAGTACCTAGAGGCCAGGGATGCTGCAAAGAAGTCTGCTAGAAGGGACTATTATGCCATAATGCCAATAGTGCCAAAGCTAAGGAGCTCTACAGTACAGTCTGGTGGCAGGCATGTTTTTCAGAGTTCTTGGGAAACATATAATTTTAAAAAAGCACATCCTAACTCGTTTTATTTTTATTCACAACAATTAATTTACTTTGAAACTTCAGGCATAACAGCAAGAGAAGCTTTGAGACTTATGGCTACAAGGGCAAGGCAGGAAGGATGTCTGGGGATTATCAAACTTCATCAGAATGATACATGCTCTTTTATCTCATAAGCAACAGAAAGAGATTAGAAAAACCACTGCCTTGTTGTAGTGCCTTTACAAAGTGAAAAGGGAACTCTCTTAGCCAAACCAAAAATTCTGGAAAAAATGCTTAGGAACGAATAGTAAATTCTTATAACTCCTCCCTACCCACCACGCACAATTCAATTCATTCTAAATCAATTCAACAAATTTATGGCAAACATAAAACTTTTTAGACACCAAATGAATGATACATAAACCTTTGAGGAACTTGACCTTAAAAATGTGTATATCTGTGGTTTTCAGTCTATTATCAACTTCCAGGGCTCTGCTCCTTTTCCTTAGCCCATTTACAATGTGGTATTATGAAGGCTTATTACTACCATGTTTCTTACAGATAATTTAAGGACACTTGCATATCCAAGGACAAAAGAAAAGAGCATAGTCCCAACAACAACAAAATTTTTTTATTAAGTGGTTAAGAACTTACTTCATAATTACTAAATGACATTTTAGGTCTGTAACTAAAGGAATAAAGTGATCGGGCTACAACATGAAACCTCTTTCCAGCTCCATTATAAAACTCTCAGTCCACCCTTCCAAGAAAACTAACGTACAGAGCAGATTTTGTTACTAAACCATTGGGAATCAGTTAACTCCTTGTGTTTGAAAAATGAGCTGAGATTCTGAAATAAGAACATGGGCATGTCTTAAAGGTTTTAGGGAGAATCAGGGTAATGTCACTATCAGCTTTTAACAGTTATTATGGAAAGATTATTTCAAAAGAGAAGATTTAAGTCACAAATATGTGGGGGTGAATTCTTCCTCCACCATTCCATAAGGTGACCTGAGGCAAATTATGGTACTTCACTCAATATTTTAAGACTTGGTTTTCAATACTAAAGTGTAAATCATTTCACTTATTCCTTGAAGTAAAGAGCAAAGGAAACAACAGACACATGAACTAGAACAGAAGAGGACTTTTAGAGTATCAGCATTTCCTCTCTGGGTTCTACAGGTACTTAGCTCACACTTGTCAACTGCAGTGTTAAGTGGCCTACAAAAGAAATTCTATGCTGATTCAGAATTTGAAAAATGGGGTAAAACTTCAAATGGACCCAGTTAATATCAGAAAACCATGTTTAAGGCCTGTTATCATGTCTATTAGGTTTCTGTTGCAGTGTAACAAATTATTATAAACCTAAAGGTTTAAAATAGTGTACATTTATTATCTCAGTTTCTATGGGTCAGGAATCTAGGCACAGCATGGCTCATCTCTGCTTACTGCCTGACAAGGCCAAAATCAAGGGGTTGGCCAGGCTGGGCAATTTTTTTTTTTTTTTGAGGGTGGTGGGACAGACAGACAGGAAGGGAGAGAGATGAGAAGCATCAACTCTTTGTTGCGGCACCTTAGCTGTTCATTAATTGCTTTCCAGGCTGGGCTTTAAGCTGAAAGGTCAAAGGAAGAATACACTTAAATTCAGTTCTCTGAGGTTGCTGTATTGTCTGAGGCCCCCGTTGACTTGTTAGATATCAAGCAAGGACTGCTCTCTGCAACTAGAAGCGAACTTCATTATTCATATGCCTCCCTTCCTCCATCTTCAAACACAATGGTATCACTATTTCTCACACTCTTCTCCAATGGGCCGAGAAAGCTCCTTCCTTTTAAGGGCTCATGTAATTAATTACTGGCCCAGCACGGGACAGCCAGGATAACCTTCCCACTTTAAAGTAAACTGTGCTATATAAAATAATATAGTTAAGGAAGTGACATAGTCACGTACTCCAGAAATCAGGTCAAACATCTTTGAAGGGCCATTTTAGGAATTCTGCCTACCATATCCAGTTCTCCCTAAAGAAATTAAAGAGTAAAAGCTATATTCAAGAAAACCTTTGACTATATGAACTGTATAAAAGAAAATAAACTGGAAAAAATTCCCAACAAAATCAAATTGTTTAATATTTATCTGAAGAGGAAGTAAACAGATAAAAACAATATGACTCATTGGGATA
Organism: Saccopteryx leptura; assembly: GCF_036850995.1. Classification (NCBI taxonomy): domain Eukaryota; kingdom Metazoa; phylum Chordata; class Mammalia; order Chiroptera; family Emballonuridae; genus Saccopteryx; species Saccopteryx leptura. Next base: position 88,402,927 of record NC_089507.1, read on the forward strand.
GATGGATTGTGAGGAAAGGTTGATGTTGGATTTTGTTTTCCCATATTTCTTGGAAAAATAAATACAGTTGAATAAAAACACCTAACAAACAAGGAATTTGGGTCAAACAAAAATAAAAATAGGTAAAAATAAGAAATCTGAAAAAAAAATTAGTGATTATTGAATTTAAATAGTTGCCAGACCTACAAAATAGTAAATTTGAAAATAAACTATCAATAATTTATTGACTGGCACCTATACAGCACCTAGAAATTCATTTTTTCTTTTATATTACTTACTATTTCATCATTTTAGAGTGTCTTTCCTTCTCTTGGTCAACAGGATTTTCTCCTATCTCTTACATTATATGATCAACATTAAACCAGAAGTATATTAAGTTGACCATTTATAATCAATATTACATGTTCACAAAAATAACAATGAGTCAATGTTTTTCATAATAATGTACCAAGCTTTCTACATAAAATATAAAAGTATATTTCCAAGATTACACCTTATTAAAAAATCACTTATATCTGAAACCTTTAAATTTATTCTGCATATTTAGCAACTTTGACAGGTTTATTTAAAAACCTCTATATCAAATTTTCTTAAGAATGATTCCTTTGTTTTGTCAATAATTACAAATTAGTGTTACCAAGTCAAATAAACTTACTGGGTATATATATTTTAATATGAGTTCTTCAAGCTACCAATCTCATTAATTACATGCTTACTAAAAAAATTTTACATAAAATTAAAAAACTTTAAGTAAAAATAAGATATTTCTATTTAATCTTTTCACTCACACTATTAGCATAAGAATTTAAATTAACAATAATTTGCTCTTAATATGAACTGAATGATACCAGGGATTGCCCACAGGATTAGAATTTTCTAATAAATAAACCTCTCCATCAAGGTAATGTTATTTAATTTAGTGATTCTTATCATGAAAAAAGACATGTGACAGTGACTAAAATACATAACATAGGGTCGGAAACACAGGAGGTACTCATTAAAATCTTTATATTCTTCCTTCCTTCTAATTTATTCATTTTAGACACACTTTTTACTATCCCTCTGGGTAGAAAACATCTGAAAAATAAATTCCTAAACTACAGCTTACATTTGGAAGAAAGCTAACAATCTGCTCCATTTCCGCTGGAGAGATACAGGAAATAGTGTCACACTCACGAACTGCAGCCCCTGTGTGTCCCTATTTTCGGTTAAAGCCAGAAATAGAAGCTGGATGGGAGTCTCCCCTGAAGAAAGGAGTAAGAGAAAGGGAGAAGGAAGAGGGGAGGTCAAGGATGGGGAGAAGAGCAGAAGGAAGAAAAAAACTGAAAGAATAGAAGCAGCAGCAAAAGATGAGAAAATCTAAGAGGAGGATGAAGAGCAGGAAAGAGAGAAGGAGGAATAAAAAAGAATGAGGAAGAAGAGAAAAAAAGTAACAAAGTAATTAAGGTAAATAAAGTGACAAAGAATCAGAGGAGCCTGACCAGGCAGTGGCGCAGTGGACAGAGCATCAGACTGGGACGCGGAGGACCCAGGTTCGAGACCCCAAGGTCGCCAGCTTGAGCGCAGGCTCATCTGGTTTGAGCAAAAGCTCACCAGCTTGAGCCCAAGGTCGCTGGCTCGAGCAAGGGGTCACTTGGTCTGCTGAAGGCCAGCAGTCAAGGCACATATGAGAAAGCAATCAATGATCAACTAAGGTGTCGCAACAAAAAACTGATGATTGATGCTTCTCATCTCTCTCCGTTCCTGTCTGTCCCTATTATCCCTCTCTCTGACTCTCTCTCTGTCCCTGTAAAAAAAAAAAAAAAAAGAATCAGAGGAAACTGTTTCCAAAACAATAATCCAGAATCCTAAAATTGCTAACATGTGCTAGAAGAAATAATTGACTTAATCTTAACTAGAGACTATATGACTCAAGTAATAATTTAATGTGGCATTTCTTAACTTAAGCATCTGCTATGTACCAGGCATTGAGTTACATACACACTGCAGTGGTAAGTTCTACAGAGAGCTAACCCTCATCTCACACAGGGGACGACGAAGCCTGCAGTAGGCCAGTCTGTACTAAGGAAGCACATAAGAAAGAGCAAGTATTATCACTGAAGTGAGGGTGGCGCTCGAAGAAAGACTTCCAAGGGGAAGTAATATTTTAGCTGAAATCTGAAAAATAAGCAGGAGGAAGTGAAGAGAACCAAAAAAAACTGGGGAAGTAACAACATTAAGAAGGAAGAAGGTGGCCCTGGCCGGTTGGCTCAGCGGTAGAGCTTTGGCCTGGCGTGCGGGGGACCCGGGTTCGATTCCCGGCCAGGGCACATAGGAGAAGCGCCCATTTGCTTCTCCACCCCCCACCCCCTCCTTCCTCTCTGTCTCTCTCTTCCCCTCCCACAGCCAAGGCTCCATTGGAGCAAAGATGGCCCAGGCGCTGGGGATGGCTCCTTGGCCTCTGCCCCAGGCGCTAGAGTGGCTCTGGGTCGCGATAGAGCGACGCCACGGAGGGGCAGAGCGTCGCCCAGTGAGTGGGCGTGCCGGGTGGATCCCGGTCGGGCGCATGCGGGAGTCTGTCTGACTGTCTCTCCCCGTTTCCGGCTTCAGAAAAAAAAAAAAAAAAAGAAGGAAGAAGGTGCCACTCTACACAGAGGGAACAGCTTGTGCAGAGGCCTGGAGTGAGGGAGAGTAGGTGCAACACAAGGAAGAGCAAGTGCATTGTAGGGACTGGAAGATCAGCACAGCTGGAGAGTGGTGAGCCAATGAGTGCTGAGAGAAGCTCCCCCCCCCAAAAAAAAAAAGAAAGAAAAGAAAAGCAGCAAGTGTCAGGTACTAAAAAGAGAAAAGCAGCCTGCCCAGATGGTGGTACAGTGGCTAGAGCATTGACTGACCTAGGAGACGCTGAGAGCCCAGGTTCAAAACCCTGAGGACCCAGCTTGAGTGCAGGCTCATCAGCTTAAGCCTGGGATCATAGGCATGACCTTATGGTAACTGGCTTTAAGCTCAAGGTTGCTGGCTTGAGCAAGGGGTCACTGGCTCAGCTGTAGCCCCCCACTAAAGGCACATATGAGAAGCAATCAATGAACAACTAAAGTGATACAACTACGAGTTGATGCTTTTCATCTCTCTCCCTTCCTGTCCGTCTCTCAAAAAATAAAAATTAAAAAGAAAGAGAAGGAGAAAGAGAGAGAAACAGGTCAAGTCTAGAATAAGAGACAGTATGACAGTTAGGAAAATAAGACTCAGAAAGGAAACTGGTCCGTAGCAGGAATAATTTAAGTGAGATAAAGTAGGTGACAAGACAAAGCTAGCTGCAGTGACAATAAAAAATAGATTTAGAGGATATTTAGAATATAGAATCAATATTTTATGATTAATTAGATGAAGATCTGGGACTGAAAATAACTGAGGAGATAGAAGAACGTGAACTCAGATTTGGACACATGAGTTTGAGATGCGTAGAAGACAACCAAGTAGAGAAGGCAGTTGAGTCTACAGGTCTGAGTTGGAGATATATTTGAGTACAGAAGTAGGAGTGCTTGGGACTGGATTACCAAGGGAGTTCTTAAAGGAGGGAAAGAAGCTGGACAAGGGCACAACTCGCAAGCTAACCTCTCCTTAAGGAATAGGCAGAAGGAAAGGGGCTTGCAAAAGAAACCAAGAAGGAACCAGGATTTGATATTTTCCAAGACATTATAACATCATCAAAGTCAAGTGAGGAGACAGTCTCAGGAAGAAAGAAAAAGTTAATAGTATAAAATGATAAATTCAAGTTAGACATGTGGATGAAAAAGGGGCCACGTATTAAACCTAACAAGCTCAGGTGTGACCTGCATATTGGGCCTTACAAACCCAGAGACTTAAAGTACTGATAGATACATGAATTTACCAGAACTTCCAACTGCCCTTTTGCTGCTCTGCTTGTCTATCTGATCCCACCCTTACTTACTGGACTATTGCCCCTGAAGCAGAAAAGTTCTAGGAAGCTGGTCAACCACCCCAAGGAGAAGCGTTCCAGGAAGCCGAAATCGTAAAAGTGCAGAAGGGAGAATACCAGAACTGCTGACTCAGTGCACACTTGCTCAAGGCTTTACCTACCCTATAAAATTTTGCCTCAAAGTCTGTTTCGGTGCCCTTCTCCCTGGAGAAGTGCCTGGCAGGGTTTCTTTCTTCCTTTCAATAAAGCCTGTTATTCTGGTCTTTTCGGACTCCCATGGATTCTTACATATGGTGCCGAAACCCGGGACAGGGTACTAACTGCCTGGACAATCCCTCTTTGCTGTCCAAACAAAGCCTGGACAAGCAAGCAATTGTAGATTGATTGGCCGGCAGTCTAACCCTGTCCTGAACTCCTGCTAAACCAGAAGGTAAGGAGTTTCTCCCTTCCCCTTCCCCGGTTGGCTTCTCTTTTCCATAAAATTTTCTCTGGTTGGATGGTTTTCTCTGACATGCCTCAGCTTTTAAGGGGTTTGACTTGCAGTCTCAGTAGACTGCATGGAAAGACTAGGCGCCTAGCCAAACCTCTCCTCTCTCTCTCTCTCTCTTGGAGCTCCCTGAGAGGTGGAGACAACCTCTATCAGGGACGACTCCCCCAAATGGAGATTTTCTCCTCTTGGGACAGTGACAAAAGTCAGGGACGCCCCCTCTTGTTCACCAGTCTCCACTATGGGCTCTTCAGAGTCTAAGCCTTCTGACCAGACCCCTCTAGGATGTCTCATAAAAAACCTCACTAAGTTGGGCCTCTCTGACCTTAAGCCAAAAAAACTCATTTTCTTCTGTAACACGAGGTGGCCCCAATACAAATTAGACAATGACTCCCATTGGCCTGAAAACGGGATATTTGATTACAATATCCTAAGAGATCTTGACAATTTCTGCCACCGGACAGGGAGGGCATCAGAAATTCCTTACGTGCAGGCTTTCTTCTCTCTTCTCTCCTGTCCTTAATTTCTGTGCTGCTTGTTCTACACACAGGCCATTTTTGGCCAGAGAAACCTCATCTAAAACCTCCGCTCTTAATCTTTCCTTCTCCGCAGACTCCCAACTCTCTCCACCTCCTGCCTGAACCCCGGGAGCACCCCTCTCTCGGGACCCCTCTCTGGTCCCTCTGCAAATCTCTTTCACTTGAGTCTCTTCCCTCCAGAAAGCCCCTTCCCTTTGCAGGATTCTGTTTCTCATTCACTTGCAAATACCAGACTCTCTCTTTCTCCTCCCCTGCTGGCCAGGGGCCCCTCCCTTCTCCACTGTGTTCTTAAACCCCTCCTCCCTCCTTACAGATGGGCGGCTCTGTCTCTTTGTCTTCTTCAACCCATCCTCCCCCCTCCTCAGAGACTGACTATGCCTTCCACTACCCCTCGTCCTCTCCCCTCTCCTCAGAGCTCTAAATCTTTTAACTCCTCTGACCACATGGCACCACCAACAACACTTTAACCTCCTCCTCCTATGGATTCTGACCCTCCTTCTTTCCACCCAGCTGCTCATTGTCCGTCTGCTTTCTCTCTTCCTCCCCTCTATGCTGACAACTCCCTGCCATCTCGAAAAGCTTAAAGCAGAGTTGTCTATTGAGCTGTGTGAGTGAGTAATCTGTCTTGTCTCTGTCAGAAAATATCTCTAGTATAATTTGAATTGAAACAAGTAAACGCGCTCATTTAAATTCCTTAATTCATAATTTGTATGTAAAATTTTTGTTTAATGTGTAACTGTGTCTGTTTCTAAGGCCTTAAACCAATAATTACCCACCTCTTAAACCAGGCTTACTCATCCCCAAGGATTCTCCCTGCAATACCCCCATCCTTCCTGTTCAAAAACCTTCAGGGGCTTATCGCCTCGTACAAGCCCTATGCCTAATCAATGAGGCAGTAATTCCCCTCCATCTAGTAGTCCCTAATCTCTACAAGTTACTGTCACACATTCCCTCAAACACCACTCACCTCAGAGTTGCAGACCTCTTACTTTCTGTTTGCATTCACCTGGGCTGATCCAGACACTAATGCAGCTCAGCAACTTACATGGACTGTCTTACCCTAGGGGATCAAAAACAGCCCATACCTGTCTGGGCAGGCACTAACTCAAGATTTAGCAGCAGGCAATCTCAAAACTAGTACTCTCTTACATTATGTAAATAACCTACTCCTCTGCAGCCCCTCCCTGCCTGCTTCAAGGAGATACACCTCCACCCTTCTTAATTTCCTCACTATAAAGGAATATCATGTCTTCTCTGCTAAGGCTCAACTTCACTCCTAGTCCATAGTCTACCTGGACATCACTTTAATCCCCCCCCACCTGAGATCTCACCCTAAATAGAACACAGACCCTCCACAGTTTCCAACCACCTACGACCAGAAATCAAATCCTTTCTTTACTCAGTCTAATAGGCTTCTTTAGACACTGAATTCCCAATTTTGCCCTCTTAGTCAAGCCCCTCAGTGAGATCTTCTTAGCATGGCTTTTAAGGTCTATAATGGCCAAGGAAGTAACAGAAAAGGCAAATAAGGCCCAAAAGAAGTCAGGAAATACCAACTTTTGGCATACATTTTTAAAGGCTCCAGCGCCCTAAAGGGCTTCATAGAATTCCATCAGGGCCCTGCTTCAAGAGTGGAAAGAAAGGTCATTGAACTAAAGCCTACCAGGCTTCCCGGCCCCACCAGTTGACACCTCTGTGCTGTGGAAAAGGGACACAAGAAGGTAAGCTACCCCCTGCTCCATGGAGGGAGGGTTCAGTCTCTTCTAGCCCTGCTCCAGCTACCTGTGACTTGACCTTGCCCAGCGTGCTGGAAATTGCCACTGAAGGCCCAAGGACATCATTCACGAGCCTAAAGTATGCCTTCCAAGTAGCAGATAAACTGATCTCATTTCTTGTAAACACAAGGGCCATCTACTATGCCTTGCCTGAATATCTGAGTTTTATTTATCCCTCGAAAATCTCTACTGTGGGTATTGACAGTCTGATTTTGTTGCTTTATTTAATGTATAGTATCTCCTTTATACCTCTTGTCTCAATGCCCCATGCCTATTGTAGGCTGGGACCTGCTGCTAATTCCAGCTAGAAGCAGTGGTCACAAGGACTTAAACTCTAGCTGCAAAGTGTAGAAATGTAACCATCCTTTCCCTAAATACTTGCACGTTTTACAGGTTACTCAGCAAACTGTTCAAGGACTATCCTAGAGGCGCTTCCAGCAATACATCACCCAAGGACTGACTTTCACGTGGACAGGTCACACACCGTGATCCTGACAACTCCCACTGCTAATAAAGTAAAAAAACGACATAACACCTATATATGTCTCCCTACTAATTAGACAGAAATCTGTACCCTAATCTATCTCACCCCAAATATCAACCTAATCCCACCCCATGAGCCTCTTCCAGTTCCTAGTACACTACCTGTCGATCTAAAGACCAAACAGGCTGTACAGGTAATCCCTCTTCTTATTGCTTTAGAAATCTCTACAGAAGTAGGTCTAGGGGCAGGGGGACTGGCCACTTCCCTGTCTTATTCCTACTTTCTTTCTCTCTGAAGCCCAGCAAATTCGTAAACATGGAATCAGTGGTTTCACACAAACTGGGTGTCTTGACTATTGCCTTTCATTAAGTCCACTCACTCTCCTATTTATTTTTCTAAACTTTTGGACCCCACCTCTTACGTTTGTTCACTAGTTTCTTAGAGAACCACATGCAGACCTTCATCAATCAGAAAATTGGAAAAATCTACCTAACCCTACACACCAACCCTGAAACCTGTCCTCGCAAAACAGAAAAATCTGGAACCCTATAAATACACCCCTACTCCAAACAATGTTCCTGCAGGCCTGAATGAGAGAAATCTCCAGGATTACCTACAATCAAATGCTTTTACAAGCCCTACTCCAACTGCCCCAGGGAGAGGTCCACGAAGGAGGCCCCAATAGGGATAACAGCAGGAAGTAGCTCCAGAAGATAGCTGGTCCGAGACAAGCTTCCTTCCTGAACCCCATACCCTTTTCTTCCCCTCACCTCTTTTTTCTTTAATCATACCACAGAGTTGAGAAATGAGAGATACATGAATTTACCAGAACTTCCAACTGCCCTTTTGCTGCTCTGCTTGTCTATCTGACTCCGCCCTTACTTACTGGGCTATCGCCCCTGAAGCAGAAAAAGTTCTAGGAAGCTGGTCGACCGCCCCAAGGAGAAGCGTTCCAGGAAGCCAAAATCGTAAAAGTGCAGAAGGGAGCATACCAGAACTGCTGACTCAACGCACACTTGCTCAAAGCTCTCCCCTACCCTATAAAATTTTGCTTCAGACTGTTTCTGTGCCCTTCTCCCTGGAGAAATGCCTGGCAGGGTTCCTTTCTTCCTTTCAATAAAGCCTGTTATTCTGGTCTTTTCGGACTCCCATAAATTTTTACAAGTACCACATAGGCTGCCTGAAATTAAAACTTCCTAACTAGAAGTGCGTCACGGTGGGTACTCTTGTCCTTTGCTAGCATCTTCCTTGAAACAGGTAAATCTTTATGTTTACTGCGCCTGCTATTGTTTTTTTGCATCCAGGATAAAATACCTTTGGAATGTCAGTAATTTCCTTTATTCTAGACACCTCAGGGAATAATCACCTCACCAGAGCAGAGACCACAGAACTCCTCACTGCTATTGTTATTGTGTTAATTGTTAACTGCTAACTATTCGGTACCCACCAATGTAAAAGTGTGTGGGTTTACTTTTCATCTAATCTCAAGAGATTTTCCTGCTTTTCTTTTTCCCACCTCCCTACCCTGTCACCAATGAATTTTATGTAACTCCCTTATGTCTTATTCTTTGATTGTAAAGTATAAAAATAAGCTGAAAAATTGCCATTCTCTGGAGCATTTTCTCAATCCATTAAGATTTTGTTTCCTGGCAATTGTCACCAGTTTGACTCAAATAAATCTTAAAAATTCTTACAGGTTTGGATATTTCTTATGTTGACAAAAATCTATAAAACAGGCCTGATGGATTTGGCTAAAAAAAAAGTTGCCAGGGACCTTAGAGCAGTTTCATTGAAATGGCAGGATGAAAACAATTTTGAAATAGGCTGAAGATTAAGTGGGAAAGTCTATTTATAAGCCTTCTTGTGAAAGGGCAGAAGAAAAGAGATATATGGAAGGAAGACAAAGAAAGAGATGTAATAAATACTGGGCAGAATAAATTCAGGAAAACAGTCAGTCAAAGCCAGGAGGGCACAGGATCTATAGCACAGGTGGAAGCACTGGTCTTGGACAAAAAAAGGACAACTCTCCCAGTAAGAGCAGGAAGGGGAGAAATAATCTTCGCAGGTACACGCAGTTTGGCAGTCTGAAGGGGAGAGATAAGGGAGTTCTCATCTGTTGGTTTCTCTGAGTTCAGCAAAATTAAAGACAAGATATTCTCCTGGGAGAGAGAACAAAGTGCAAGGAGTTGAAAGTCAATAGAAAATAGCAAACATTAGCAATAAATGCAGTAGGCAATAGAAAAAAGAATTGACCAAAGACTCACAGCAGCAACCTATGCAACTGTAGGTTTTGCTTTCCAGAGTAGCGCTTGGCAACCTGGAAACACACACACACACACACACACACACACACACACACACACACACACACACTCTACCATTGGCTTTCATCAATTTTGAATTTCCTGCCTGGATAATGGGCAAAGAAGCTGAAGACAGGATTCAGAAAAACTATTCTGTAAAAGCTCAGGCAGTAAATACTTCAGACTTCGCAGGCTGCATGGTCTGAGCTACTGCTCCTCAGACAGTACGTAAGTGAATGAGTGGAGCTGTGTTAGTTATAAAAATAGGTGACAAGCTAGCTTTACTCACCATTTTCACCAACACCAGTTTAAAAGAAGGAAGTGAAAATACAAAAAGGGACTGATACCAGAGGTATCTACAGGCTAGAACTTTGAAGTGTTGAAGAACTGGTGCCTTCCAAAGAGAACTGAAATTTTTTTATGGCATGAATAAACTAGAACACCTTAGAATAACACAGTCTATAAAACAAACCTTTGAGCCTATTTCACAAACATCAATAGGATCATTATCTCCACAGCAGTCTGTGTTCTTATCTTTTTGATGGGGATCTTCCCAAGTCTAAAAAAAAATGGAGGGGGACAGAAATATAAGTTAATATTCACTATAATGTATTTTCATCTTTCCACACAATCATGAAATTTTATAAGTAGCCATAATCCATGGGAAAATATTCTCAGAAATCACATATGGTCAATTCTAACATGCCAGTACATCTTTAAGCATAATAATAATGGAAGCATATTTATAGTATTTCCTCCCATCTCTCCTTTTGTATAATTTCATCTGAAAGTAGGTGGCATTTCCAAGGATACTCTTCTGCTGAATTTAGTCAGTGTCTCAATTCATGGTCACACTAAGAGCTCCCGGGGGGATGTTCCCACCGTCAATGCCCTTGTTTCCGCCGACTGCCTAGCTGCTGCTTCCACCACTCACTGCTTCCTTTGACAAGGTAACAGCACTGGACCTGCCTTTCTGGGTTTGAAAATAAACTGCCTATTCTTTAAATGGCTTCTACTAAAAGAAACTTGTTTTTCCTTCATAAACTAAAGAACAACATAATGACTACCAAAGAAAATAAAGATCTATTTTTGTCTCATATCATTCCACTTAAAAAATCCTCTACCATTTCCATCAAATCTCAAGACTTTGACAAAAACATGAAGATGTCAACTCTTTAGTTTAATGAAAAGATTATACCCTGTTGGCTACAAAATATAAGTAGAGGCACTTTTATAAAGGAATAGGTAGTATAACAGAAATTTGTTATCCAGCTAAAATATCCCCTAGATACTGTCCTTCCCAAAAGCTTCATAATTACCGGATACTAAATGGAACTGCAGACATTTCCTAAAATTATTTACCTCAGATTTATGTTTTGCAGAAATAAGATTTGCAGAGACTGTATCATCTCAAGATTGTCATCTAGGATTTCAGATTATCTAAGCTTGGTTCCTCTAATTTTATATAAATAATTAAAGACAGACTCTTATTTATAGCTAAACTCTTGATAAAGTCCAATACAGGGTGGAGCAAAAGTAGGTTTACAGCTGTGAGTAAAGAAAACAGTTTATTCTTGTATTACTATTTATTAATTATTGCATTGTCTTCCATAAGAACAATTGTAAACCTACTTACTTTTGCCTCACCCTGTATTTTCCTTCTAGTCCTAATTATGGCATATTCAGGAATAAAATGATCCACTCAAACCAACCCTCCTCAAAAAAAGCCAGTAAACCAAATCTAATATTTCATTACCCCAAATACTAATAAAATATAAGAAGAATGAACATAATTGTTAATTTTATATACTGGTTCTAGGTGAGAGACACTTTCTAAGTGATATATAAACAGTTATATACACACTCACTTATGAACAATGTACCATTAAGCTCATTTTACAGATAAGTAAACTAAAACAGTTTATCTTGCCCAAGCTCACAGTTTCTGAATGGTGGCAAAGGGATCAGAACTATACTACTAACCATTATGTCATAATGACCAAATTTTGATAACAATAGCAATTGAATGGCAATTATTTTCAGATATAACCTTATTCTCTTTCATGGTCTCTTCTTTTAGATATTTTCTCTTACTCTCAGAATCCACTCAGTATATTTTCCTTTGGAGGTTGTCTTCTTTCCTACTGTTCTCCTTACTGCTTCTTGGTTTCTAATACCTATCATCAGGCATCCATTCACGTGGTAAATATTTACCGAGTGCCAAATATTTAATGGGCCAAGTGTTAGGAACAGAGATAAAGAAGACATAGTCAATACCATGAAGAATGTCATGTTAATAAATGGTAATGCTATAAAATTAATCTTAACGTGTTAGAGAAAGCAAGGTGAGATTGAGGTATAACTGGAATCAGAAAACCTAGAAGCAGAATCCAAAAATATCTGAGAAGTTCCTCCTTCCTAAAGCAAGTAGACGTATATATTGTTACAACATCTCTTGCAAACAATTTAGGAATACCTAGTAAAGTAAAATAGGTGTATAACTCAGAATTTAGCAATCTGATGCACAGGTATAGACTTAGGAGTATATACCTGTATGTACTATGTATATAGAAAAATTTTAGAATGGAACTAAGAAAAGCATTAAAAAATTTAAAATAACCTATCAATAGGAATATAAATAATGTTAAAAATCATACAAAGGATGACTATGAAGCTATAAAAACAAATAAATCAGTGCTCACAGATTACTGATCAAGCCTAAAATAAATCTTACTCATTCTCATGCAGGTGTTTAAGAACATTACCTTACAATCTATAAATATTAACCAATATGCTTGTAATCACTGTGCTCTGTTTCTTAGGTCTCTTTAAAACACCAGTCACCTGTACAGAGATGTCCATAGGTGCTTCTTGAAAACTACTTCATGATTAATCAGAATTCCTGTTACTAAGTCAAAGGAAGTAAGATCCCCACAGTTACTAACAGCTAATATAAGTTAGCAACACTGCCATCATCACTGAGATATGACTGAGAATTTATTCTGGGGGCTAAACACTTGGCTTTGATCACCTCATTCAATATTCACAATAACCTTGCAGGAGAGGGGTAGGGTAGGTGGTCTGATAGGGTAGGGGTAGGGGTAGGTGGTAGGGTAGGTGACCAGACCAAGGAAGATTTAGTCACTGGTCCAAGATTATAAAGCTACTAAGTGGTACTAAATGATACTTGGGGTCAAGGAATCAAATTTATAATAAAGTTCAAAATAATTAACACAGTAATATTACGTTAACACTGAAGAAATCTTGAACTTAGTGATTCTAAATGCTTTAACAGTATCTAGATAGGTCTTCTAAATATTCACTTAGAAAGATTGGGGGAAAACAAAGATGATTTTTGCCTGGGCCAACCTAGGCCAAACTCAAATTCTGAGGAAGATATTATTGCCACTGTATGAGAAGTTATTAAGGTCTATCTAGACAGCTTAAAGTCTGAAACAATGATGGTGCACTGATGAATCATGAGCTAAGTGGAGAGATAGCTACTTCAACAGTACTCTGCTTCCTAAATGTTCTTGCAAGCATGGTTGGCTTGGTAACTGCTCTGAACAAATTCATGCTGTTACAAGAGAAATCCTAAGAGAAGAGCAAAAAGCCACACAAATGAAACATCAAATGCATCTCACATAATGCATTCATTAATTTATTCACTCCACAAATATTTATTGATTACCTACTCTGTGCCAGGGAACAAAACAGAATCCTTGCGCTTGTGAAGTCTACATTCTAGCTGGAAGAATTAACAATAAACATAAATAACTAAACCATATAGCATGTTAGAAATTGGTCGGTGTTATGGAAAAATTTGTAAAATAAAGGCTAGAAGTCAGAATGGGAATAAAAGAAACAGGGTTAAAATTGCAAAGGATGTTCAGAGCAGACATCATGAAGACCGAGACTCCTGAGCTAACATGTGAGGAAGAGGCCATGTGCACACCTGAGAAAGAGGGTCCTTGCTTGAGGACAGAGCGAACATGCAGGGCTGGAGTGTCAGAGGAATCGTGAGAAGTCAGAGATGGGAGCGAAAATATGAATGCGACCAGGGGCTGGCTCCCATTTTAACAGGCTCCCTTGGTCATAATGTAGACAATGAAGCAAATCATCCTTTCCCATAAACAACTGGCCTAATTTCTACTTTTTATAAACATTAATCAATGTAGACATTTTTGGTAAATAACTTCTATGCAGTTGGTAGTGTATTTATGTGCTAAAAATAACCCATACACATTCACACACACACACACACACACACACACACACTCTCTCTCTCTCTCTCTCTCTCTCTCTCTCTCTCTCTCCAAGATTGGTTTGGGTTTAAAAAGATAGTAAAGATCGGCCTGACCTGTGGTGGCGCAGTGGATAAAGCGTCAACCTGGAAATGCTGAGGTCGCCGGTTCAAAACCCTGGGCTTGCCTGGTCAAGGCACATATGGGAGTTGATGCTTCCAGCTCCTCCCCCCTGTCTCTCTCTCCTCTCTGTCTCTCTCTCCTCTCTGTCTCTCTCTCTCCCTCTCTCTCCTCTCTAAAATGAATAAATAAATAAATAAATAAATAAAAAGATAGTAAAGATCTCCGGTTAAAAAAAGCAGAGTTTGGTTTTGCTTGTTTATTTCTTTTGAGTATTATATTCCACATAAGTAAAATCATAGTTTTTGTCCTTTTCCATATGAGGTATTTCATTTTAAGATGTTGCAAATGGCAATATTTCATTTTTTGTGGCTAGTATGCAACTGTGTGTGTATATGCATGCATGTGTATGTGTGTGTGTGTTATATAAACATATGACTTTTATCCATTTGTCCATCAATGCACACTTAGGTACCTTCTGTATCTTGGCTACTGTAAATAACATTGCAAAGAACACTGGGGCATAGGTATCTTTTCAAATAAGTATTTTTATATTCTTGAGATAAATACCCAAAGGAGGAATGACTGGATCATAAAGGCAGTTTTAGTCTTAACTTTTTAAGGATCCTCTATAATGTTTTCTATAGTGGCTGTACCAATTTATACTCCAACCAACAGTGTATGAAAGTTCCCTTTTCTCCATACCCTCTCCAGCATTTTTTTCTTGTCATTTTGATAATAGCCATTCTAAACAGGGATGATACCTCCTTGTAATTACCAGATGGAAAGAGAGGTAGATAAAGCGTAAAATGAGTAAAAGAGGTCAAATACAAGATAAAAGATGAAAACTAGACTTTCAGCAGTTAGCACACTATAGTGCACAGAGATACTGAATTATAATGTTGCACATCTAAAACTTTTATTATGTTGTTAACCAATGTACTTCAATAAAAAATAAAAGCACCTGTTAAAAAAAAGGGGGGGGGGGAGAAAGAGAATATAGGTCTATTTCCTCTTCCCACTTCCATTCCAGCCACACTGGCTTCCTTTCTGTTTCTCAAACTAGGCCTACTTCTACCCCAGGACCTTTATACTTGCAATTTCTTGCTGAATTTCCCTAGCTGTCCACACTACTTGTTTCCTCACTTCCTTTAATTCTTCACTCAAATAGCTCCTTCTCACTGAGGCCTTCTCTCTACCTTAACTGCAACAATCCCTAGCCCCATTTCCTACTTATTTTTCTCCAACACACCACCATCTGATGTAGTATATATTTTACTAATTATTCTTTTGTTTGTCTTTTCCCAGGGTAAAAGTCTCAGGGAATTTTTGTCACTTTTAACACTAATTTACCTCCATTACTTACAACATTGCCTGGCAAATATCAGGCACTCAGAAACTATGCACTGAATGAATGAACAGCTCTGAGAAGACTTGGTGTGGAAATGACAGGGGAAATGAGAAACTGAAGTCATAGTGGTGGAATGGGAGTGAGGAAGGACAGAGATTGCAAAAGGAGGCTGGAGAAGCAAATGAGATTGAAGAAGCCAAAATGCTAAATGTGAGAGGCTAGATTATCCAGGGTTGAGAATGTTAAGAATGTTCTAGTTTATCCTTTTAGCAATAGGAAACCATTGAAAAGTTCTCATATAAGCAAACATTAGCAAATTTGTCTCTAAAATGTCATTTTGGCCTGACCAGGCGGTGGCGCAGTGGATAGAGCATCGGACTGGAATGTGGGGGACCCAGGTTCGGGACCCCGAGGTTGCCGGTTTGAGCGTGGGCTCATCTAGCTTGAGCAAAAAGCTCGCCAGCTTGGACCCAAGGTCACTGGCTCGAGCAAGGGGTTGCTCGGTCTGCTGAAGGCCTGTGGTCAAGGCACATATGGGGGAGCAATTAATGAACAACTAAGGTGTCGCAACGAAAAATAATGATTGATGCTTCTCATCTCTCTCCGTTCCTGTCTGTCTGTCCCTCTCTCTGACTCTCTCTCTGTCCCTGTAAAAAAAAATAAATGTCATTTTGGATGCTGTGTAAAGTGTGAAATTTTGGTAGGCAACAGTGAATAGGGTGCATTAAGAGACTGCTGCAGTCCAATTTTGTTGTAATTTAAATAGGAACTGCTGTACCTAACGGACTGATAAGAACATCTTGAAACTTCAAACATATACATAAAAATACTAACATTCATCAGGACTTTAAATAGATAAATTACAAAAGCTCAGAATTAGTAGATGAGTTAGTAGCAACTATTATGCATCTACTGCAACCACTGGTTTAGCTGTCAGTCACCCCCATGAGGCTATCAACCTCTTTAGAGAAAAGAGTGTATAATAATACATATGTAAAAGTACCAATAGTAACAATAATGTGATCACTACCCATTATGCACTATTCTAAGATGAATCTACAATAGCTCATTTAACTTCAACACAACCATGGGCGGTAGGTACTGTATCATCTCTATTTCACAAAGAAAGACAAGGTTACATTACTAGTAAGTAGCCGTCTGACTCAAAACCCATATTCTTATCACTTATTATACAGACAGTATCCCTTAAGCTTAAGAAATTTTTTCTTTACCCTTTTCCTATGTCAAACAGAATGCCTACTTAAACACCTGGGGTACAGAAAACCTGTCTCCATGGCTTCAGCAGACATTCTCATTCTTAGCAGGTCATTTTTAAAGTTCCTATTTAAAATGAATGCATCCATGTGGGTGGTCTAACTGCGTCAAAGACAGTCTGAGGCTTTTGAAAACAATTTTCTTTTTCTTTTCCTGTGAATGTTTATTCTACATGGGCAGCTGCATTTCTAAGTTGGATAAAGCAAGACCCCTTTTCTCAGATATTCCCCCAAAAGCATCTTGGAACTTCATGCAAAATGTTAAAATTAATAAATATACAAAAATTAAATATCCAGATAGATGAATGGTCTAATGGCTTTTATAAACATAAAGGCAGATGCTTCTCTATGTCCATAAAATTTAGACTTTCGATTCTGCATATTCTGAATTTTACTCACTAAATAATCTGGAAATAGTTACCACTTCCCAGAAATGAGAAACATAAGAAGAAAGCAAAAAGAGGTGGCCCTGGCTGGGTAGCTTAGTTGTTCAGAGCATCATCCCAATATGCCAACGTTGCAAGTTCAATCCCCAGTCAGGGCATGTACAAGAATCAACCAATAAGTGCATACGTGGGACAACTAATCAATGCTTCTCCCTCTCTTCCCACTTTCTCTCTCTCTAAAATCAATCAATTAATCAATTAAATTAAAGAAAAAAATAAAAGAAGGGGGCAAAAAAGAAGGAAGAGCAAACAGCGTTAATGTCTAAAAGGAGAGCTGCTTTACTATTATTTAGTTCCTGCTCTCACTGCTCCCACTGAAAAAATTATAAATTCAGAAGAGTTAACAATTAAGTCACCTAACTCAATTATGAGTTCTGAAAAAAGTTAATAATTTTAAAAATTCATCTGTTAAAGTTTAAAAAATAAATCTCAGGCTACCATATATGAGTATATAAAAGCATTACTTGTCATATTCAAAAAAATGACTGCAGATAAAGCAGATAAAACATTTTCCACCAACTCTTAATAGCCAAGCCCATAAAAAGAAATGTTTTCAGAATGCCAAGTATGTGTTCTATATGCCTACGTCCAAGAACTAGAGTATGGATATAAATATAGTTTGAAAACAATTTATTGATACAGTAAAACTCCACATTAAAAAATTTTAAATTTACAAATCTCTCAAACTGACATGTCCTCAGAATCAATTTAAATTCAAGTAGTTCATAGGATTTACAAGGCAATTTTTTCAGAAGGCAGGAAAGTTTTACCATTATAACAAAAATGTTACCTGAGGGAGGGCACCGTAATTCCATATATAACCCTTGTGAGGAAAGATATTCGCCACATAGCGTAGCTTGCCATTCTTTGCGTCTTGTTTAATGGGATTTAATGGCTCCTCCGTGGCAATCTAAGCAGATCATGGGCAAAAGTGGGGAGGAGGATGAGAAATGATTAATGCTATGTCTAAATACTATTTTTAAGATCTGCTATTATCAGACTAAATAGTCATATTCCAACTTACTGATCAAAGCTACTTTAAAATAAATTAAGCCAGCTCTTATTTCTCATTTAGATTACTATGTAAGAAAAAGCATTTGGAAAGGAAATACCAGATCTCATATTTAGCACTCTATTATTATGTACTCATTATTTCTAACACAAATAATAAAATGATTCAAATGGCAAGAGGATAAAGATCAACTTGCTTTTGGTACTAATCTCGGGCTTTTTACCATTAATCTTATAATAAAGTTAACTAAAAAATTTTCACCAAGTGATTTCATTTCCAGGTTACCTTTCTATCAAACATATCCAAACTTCTGTGCAAAAAGAAAATTTAAAAAAAAAATCTATCCTATAAACAAAAATAAATGAAGCCATGTTTGAATAAACCTTCTTAAATTAGGTAGAATTTCACAGATTCTTAATCCTATTCCTAAAGTAGAAAATAGCCAGAATGATGACACATTATAGTTGAAACAAGACCAATTTTTTCCTATTAAAATATTAACAAAAAATACTTCCAGTGCCTGGTGAAATTACTGATCATTCTTTCAAACAGAAATTTTAAAAAATATACATGTGCATAATATTTAATTTAAATACTTAAAATAATACTTGCCATCACATCCAAAATTGTAGAAGGCTTCAGTAACTAAACAAACTAAATGCCAAGAATTAATTCAGTCCAAACAAACTATAAGAGATCTTACCTAACTAAAGATGGAACAATAAAATTCTGAAAACCAAAAGGGAAGTTCTTGATAGGTTCATGTCTCATGGAAAAGACTTTTTTTAAAAAAGCCACCCAGGCCAGCAGCAGAGGCTCTTAGCACTCATAACTCAAGGCTGGCCAGGAAAATGCTTTCATTCCCAACACAACAAAACCTAAAGGAGGATTAAGTCCTTAGAAACTGAAATTGCCATGAGCTCCAAATAAATTTCAGTTTATCTATCAACAAAATACATCTCAGAATCTATTTAAGTAAACCTTGAATATATGTCATTTTCAAAGACAAAGGAGTCAAGGAAAATTAAATAGGTGTGCAACAAACTACAGAGGAAAAATGGAAAAACATTCTCTTTAAAGTACCGTATTTTTTGCTCCATAAGACACACCTAGGGTTTTAAGGAGGAAAATAAAAAAAGTATTCTGAATCAAATGGTGTGTTAAAATATTTAATAAAATACCATATTTTTCACTCCATAAGATGCACGGGCATTTCCCCCTCCACTTTTGGGGGAAAAAGTGAGTATTATGGAGCAAAAAATACGGTATAAATTCAGCTCTGAATAACATTTTGCTTTTTTAAATTAAATTCAAAGTTTATGAGAATGTTTTCAATTACTTTCATCATAAACAAGTCTGTAACCATCCCAAATTCAAAACATTATGGCAAACAACTTGAAACAACTTTTTATATCAAAATACTCATTTCCAGTTGATATTAACAGAATATATCCATACCTCCATTTTAGCATTTGTCCACCGAGGTACTTCGACAATCATATTAAACAAATTCTGCAGTTAAAAAAAAAGAGAAAATTAAAAAAATTTTTTTTTACCTATGCTTTATTTTTTCACTTGCCTCCTGTAAAAGAATGCTAAATGTTTAGAGTCTGCATCCTATGTCTGCCTATGCCTAGAGAACTTGTCTAAAACACAGAATTTAAGCCATTATGGCACTTGACCACTACTGCACAATGTTAAAAGTTGCCACATTTCTGGAACTACCTTTGCAGTAAGTGACAGAACTAGAATGGAGTCAGGAAACTTGTTTCGTTTTTTATTTTCAACATAAAACAGGAGAGACGGAGTCCACTTTGTAAGCTGAATGTCTCACTTTTCCAATCTGTAAAGTACATGTGACTACTGTCCTACTTACCACACAAGGCTGTTATAAAGAGCAATCATATTATTTAAATGAAAATACACAGCAAAATTATAAAGTAATTATTTTGAAAATTATAAAGCAAAATTTAAATCCAAATTATGATCATAAGGTAAAATTATGGATATCGGTATAGGAAGTTATAAATCTTACAAAGAGTTAGGCATATCTTTCTATATTGTGATTTCTGGTTCCCTAAACTTACAAAAGGACCACTACTTCTTTTTTTAAAATTTTTAATTTATTTTATTTTAGTAAGAGGAGCAGAGGCAGAGAGACACTCCCCCATGTGCCCACACTGGGATCCACCCGGCAAGCCCACTGAGGGGGATGCTCTGCTGGTCTGGGGCTATTGCTCTGTTGCTCAGCAATGGAGCCATTTTTTTAGCACCTGAGGCAGAGGCCATGGAGCCATCTTCAGCCATCTGGGGCCAACTCTCTCAAACAAATTGAGCTATGGCTGCAGGAGGGGAGAGAAAGAAAGAGAAAAGGAGGAGGGAGAGGAGTAGAGAAGCAGATGGTTGCTTCTCCTGTGGGTCCTGACCAGGAATCAAACCCAGAACAACAACCACATGCTGGGTCAACGTTCTACCACTGGGCAAACCAGCCAGAGCCAGGACCATTGCTTCTTAATATCATTCCTGAACTTTGCAGAGTGCTTAAAACAAAAGGGACTCTGGGTCAATGGTGAGTGAAAATAATTTCCTATAGTAATTAGGAATGTTAAGTGTATAATTTTCCACAGTTTTGGACTTACAAAGAGAAAGTCTTTTACAGAACGCTATAAATGTAATTTGAGATCTTTATTGATTTTATAGAGAGAGGAGAGAGAGGGAAGAGAAGCAAGAAGTATCAACTTAATAGTTGCTTCACTTTGGTTGTTCATTGATTGCTGTTGAATGACACTTGACTAGGCAAGCCCAGGGTTTCAAAACAGCAACCTCAGTGTCCTAGGCTCTATCCACTGCACCACCACAGGCTAGGAGAGAGAGAAAGTCTTAGGTTAAAATTGATTTGCTTGCCCCCTTTTTACTCTTATTAATATAGTACTTATTTTTCTTCCTTCTGTCAAACCCTGAGCCAAGCACTTTCCCTAGGTTGCCTGGGGAGGTATAAGAAAAGAAACATACAGGGCAGAGAAGTCATGGGGGGAAAGGATGGAGGGGGAGACTGCTCCTTCACACAGTGAAGAGGATGAGAAAGGCCACTGCATGCTATCTTGATATCAGTAACTAACAACTCACCATGGCAAAGTAATGGTTTAGAACAGTGCTATCCCAAGTAAGGTCATAGACCAGGGCTAATCTGCAAGCTGACTGCTATTGCTTCATTTAGAAACATTTATAGCAATTTGACGGAGTAATTTTTATGTCTGCTGAACCTAGTAATATCAACTGGGAATATGAATTACACTTTTCTAATAATTCACTTTGATTGTATCTTTTTAAATTATCAGTTCACAATAGAAATAAACCAAAAAAATCTAGTAGTCCACCAGAGATCAATTGAGAAGTAATGATTAAATATACCTATTTTCAATCATGCCACACATGAAAATCACCTTGAAATTAAACTAATTACAAAGAAAAAAAAGGATTCCTAGAGCCCCACCTCCCACATATTTTTTAATTCAATTTCTTTTTGTGGGGGTGGTGTAGAGGGGGAGCCAGGGTACTGTTCATTTTTTAAAGCTCTACAAGCAATTTGAATATGAAGCCAGAGTTGAGAACCTCTGGTTTAAAGCAATAGTAAAACATATCTGGGGCTTTCTTAGTGAAACATGAATACTATTAATTCCAAAAAAAATGTCATTTACAGAATTAAATATAGGTATAAATTGAGCCACGAAAAGTACTGATTCTTTTTTAAAATTTTCTAGAAAACATCAAAGTTTATAGTGACAAAACCACATACTCTTAATGAGCTAAAGAACATAGCTGAGAATGAATTCTCAACAACTGCTCCTGAGGAGCATGTCTCGTACCTATCCTAGCAACCTTGTACACAGTCCTGCTGTCATGTTTCATTTCCTATGCTCTTTCATGAGGTACCCCAGCACCTGTTTAAATATGTCTGAAGTAGCTGTTCAAAATAAATGGCAGATGTTCACATAATTTATTCATCCCTGAAAGCCTGGCTCTAAGAGAACAAATGCATGCAGATGCATACTCAGAGGTGACAGAGGAGACCAAGAAGCTAGTGACAATCATTTTACACAATGACACCTGCCAAAACCACTCAGCCACTTGAATTAGGCCAAAAGAATGATAGATGAGGTCTGAAGTTTTAGCATGCAAACCACACTCACCGCCATCATTTTTTGTTGATCACTAAGAATGTATTACTGGATTTCTTTTCTTCTCCTCAGCTAAAATGAGCATGACCTGTGATTTTTTAAAGCTCATGTTACTTGGGTTATCCTACCATTAGTGGTAATTATAAAGCAATAATGGTCTGCTGAAATTTATCAGACAATCGCAAAGATACAAGAGGGTGCATGCAATTCAGAAAACTGAGTTTGAGCCAGGAACATTTACTTCTCCTTCAATTCTTTTCTTTCTCTCTATTTTTGCCTCCTATTTTTATTGTAGAAATCAGAAAGAAAAACTAATAAGATATGAAAAAGCAATCAAGAAGGGTAAAGATGGCAGCAGAGTAGGTGGACGCATAGGCGCCCAGCTCTCACCACCAAACTGGAATACATATCAATTTAGGAAAAATCAGCATGAAAAACCAGCTCTGGACTACAAGAACAGCTCTCAAAAACCAAGGAGTAAAGAAGAAGCCACAACAAACCTGGTATAGAGTGCCTGAATCTCCCCTGCTTACAGGAACAGAGGGGGGGGTGAGGCTGAGAGCCCAGAAGGGATCTCACTCCAGAGAAAAGAGCAGAAAATACTGCTCACAGCCACTTGCCTGGCGACCAGGGAGCAAGGTGTGTTGAAAAGACCAGCTTATCTCCCAAATGGAAAGGAAAGAGAGGGAAAGACCGTGAGGGGCTAAGGAATGCAGGAGACAATCTAAAAAAAGCTGACTCATCCATGCTGGAGGCGGCCACAGCTGGGGGAGGCACTGATCCTTCCCCATAAAACAGTACTAAATTGCTTCTGGATCAGAGATCTCCAGACATCTCTCCAGCTTCAATCAGCGCAACAAGACACAGCTGAAAACAAGAAGTGGGGAGGAGGGGCAGTACCTCAGGTCTCCATGGAGATCTGAGATACACTTCCCCCTACTGAAGCTGAGAAAACACCCTGCCCGCAGAGAGATTAGTTAGTGGAAGAGGCCTTCAGAGTCTCAGGATACAGTTTCAAGGAAGCCCCTTGCTGAGATCGGTAAACAAGACTATCACCTGTTAAGAAAACAAACAAATCAAGACTTCAAAGCTGCCCAAATCCAAAAGTGGATTACAAATAATAGCTGATACCAACCCAAGAAGACCTAGAAATAACACAACTGAAAACTAGAGGCAGACAACACCAAGCCTAGACTCAACCAGCTCTATAAGCAAAACACCCAAACACAGACATAATGAGAAGACAAAAAAGTGCAATCCAAATGAAACCACAAGAGACACCTTCAGGAGATGAACTGAGTGATATGGAAATAATCAAACTTCCAGATGCGGAGTTCAAAATAATGATTGTAAGGATGCTTAGGGATCTTAGAACAACAATGGATGGTCATTATGAACACCTAAATAAAGAAATAACAAGTATAAAAAGAATCAGACAGAGATGACAAATACAATATCAGAAATAAAGACCACAATGGAAAGAATTAAAAACAGGATAGATAGAGCTGAGGATCGAATCAGCGAGTTGGAGGACAACTGGAATGAAGGCATGAAAGCAGAGAAGAAAAAAGAAAAGAGACTCAAAAAGTCTGAGGAAATTCTTAGAGAGCTCTGTGACAACATGAAGAGAAATAACATCCGCATCATAGGGGTTCCTGAAGAAGAAGAAAAAGAACAAGGGATAGAGACTTTGTTCAATCATATCATAGCTGAAAACTTCCCTAAATTAATGCAAGAGAAACTCTAACAAGTTCAAGAAGCACAGAGGACTCCATTAAAGAGAAACCCAAAGAAACCTACACCAAGACACATCATAATTAAAATACCAAAGCTAAGTGATAAAGAGAAAATATTAAAGGCTGGAAGAGAAAAAATAGCTATCACCTACAAAGGAGCCCCCATAAAGATGACATCCGACTTCTCAACAGAAACACTTGAGGCCAGAAAGAATGGCAAGAAATATTGAAAGTAATGCCGAACAAGAACCTACAACCAAGACTACTTTATCCAGCAAGGCTATCATTTAAAGTTGAAGGAGAAATAAAAAGCTTCCCAGACAAAAAACAACTCAAGGAATTCATTACAACCAAACGAATGCTGCAGGAAATGTTAAGGGGCCTGTTGTAAACAGATCAAAGTGGGAAAAAGTATAGCAAAAAAGGAATACAGCTTTAAAGAATAAAATGGCAATAAACAATTACATATCAATAATAACTTTAAATGTAAATGGATTAAATGACCCAAACAAAAGACATAGGGTAGCTGCGTGGATAAGAAAACAGGACCCGTACATATGCTGTCTACAAGAGACACACCTTAGAACAAAAGATACACATAGATTGAAGGTAAAAGGATGGAAAAAAACATTTCATACAAATGGAAATGAAAAAAAAGCTGGAGTATCAATACTTATATCAGACAAATTGGACTTTAAAACAAAGGATATAGTAAGAGATAAAGAAGGCCACTACATAATGATAAAGGGAGTAATCCAACAGGAAGATACAACTATTACAAATATCTATGCACCTAATATAGGAGCACCTAAATATATAAAGCAGACTTTGATGGATTTAAAGGGCGAAATCAACAGCAATACTATAATAGTAGGGGATTTCAATACCCCACTAACATCACTAGATAGATCCTCAAGAAAGAAAATTAACAAAGAAACAGCAGACTTAAAGGACACACTAGATCAACTCAATTTAATAGACATCTTCAGAACCTTTCATCCTAAAGCAGCAGAATATACATTCTTTTCAAGTGCTCATGGTACATTCTCTAGGATAGACCACATGTTAGGGCACAAAAGTGGTCTCAACAAATTTAAGAAGATTGAAATCATATCAAGCACTTTCTTCGATCACAACGGCATGGAACTAGAAATGAACCACAACAGAAAAGCTCAAAAATTCTCAAACACATGGAAACTAAATAGCAGGTTGTTAAATAACGAATGGATTAAGAATGAGATCAAAGAAGAAATAAAAAAATTCCTAGAAACGAATGACAATGAGCATACAACAACTCAAAATTTATGGGACACAGCAAAAACAGTACTGAGAGGGAAGTTCATAGCACTACAGGCACATTTTAAAAAGCTAGAAAAAGCTCAAATAAACAACTTAACCCTACATCTAAAAGAACCAGAAAAAGAACAGCAAGTAAAGCCCAAATGTAGTAGAAGGATGGAAATAATAAAGATCAGAGCAGAAATAATTGACATAGAGGCTAAAGGAACAATATAGAGGAACAATGAAACTAGGAGCTGGTTCTTTGAAAAGGTAAACAAGATTGATGAACCTTTAACTAGACTCAACAAGAAAAAGAGAGTGAGGACTCAAATAAATAAAATTAGAAATGAGAGTGGAGAAATAACAACTGACACAACAGAAATACATAATATTGTAAGAAAATACTATGAAGAACTGTATGCCAAAAAACTAGACAACCTAGATGAAATGGACAAATTCTTTGAAATATACAATCTTCCAAAAATCAATCTGGAAGAATCAGAAAACCTAAACAGACTGATTACACCAAATGAGATCAAAACAGTTATTCAAAAAACTCCCAAGAAAGAAAAGTCCAGGACCTGATGGCTTCACAACTGAATTCTACCAAATATTCAAAGAGGAACTAACTCCTATCCTTCTCAAACTATTTCAAAAAATTTAAGAGGAAGGAAGACTTCAAAGCTCCTTTTATGAGGCGAGCATAATTCTGATTCCAAAACGAGGCAAAGACAACACAAAGAAAGAAAATTATAGGCCAATATCTCTGATGAATAGAGATGCTAAAACCCTCAACAAAATATTAGCAAACCGGATCCAACAATATATGGAAAAAATCATACACCATGATCAAGTGGGATTTATTCTCGGAGGCAAGGCTGGTACAACATTCGTAAATCAATCAATGTGATTCATCACATAAACAAAAAGAAGGAGAAAAAACATATGATAATTTCAATAGATGCAGAAAAAGCATTTGATAAAATCCAGCACCCATTCATGATCAAAACTCTCAGCAAAGTGGGAATACAGGGAACATACCTCAACATGATAAAAAGCCATCTATAAGAAACCCACAGCCAACATCATACCCAATGGGCAAAAATTAAAAGCAATACCCTTAAGATCAGGAACAAGGCAGGGGTGCCCCCTTTCACCACTCTTATTTAACATAGTCCTGGAAGTCCTAGCCACAGCAATCAGACAAGAAGAAGAAATAAAGGGCATTCAAGTTGGAAAAGAAGAAGTAAAACTATCATTATTTGCAGATGATATGATATTGTATATAGAAAACCCTAAAGTCTCAGTCAAAAAGCTACTGGAACTGATAAATGAATTCAGCAAAGTGGCAGGATATAAAATCAATACTCAGAAATCAGAGGCATTTTTATACGCCAACAATGAACTGTCAGAAAGAGAAATTAAGGAAACAATCCCCTTCACAATTACAAGCAAAAAAATAAAGTACCTAGTAGTAAACTTAACCAAGGAGACTAAAGACTTGTACTCGGAAAATTACAAAGCATTGATAAATGATATCAAGGAAGATACAAACAAGTGGAAGCATATACCGTGCTCATGGTTAGGAAGAATAAACATCATTAAAATGTCTATATTACCCAAAGCAATCTATAAATTCAATGCAATACCAATTAAAATACCAATGACATACTTCAAAGATATAGATCATATATTCCAAAAATTTATATGGAACCAAAAAAGAATACGAATAGCCTCAGCAATCTTAAAAAAGAAGAATAAAGTGGGAGGTATCACACTTCCTGGTATCAAGCTATACTACAAGGCCATTGTACTCAAAACAGCCTGGTACTGGCATAAGAACAGGCATATAGATCAATGGAACACAACAGAGAACCCAGAAATAAACCCACAGTTCTATGGACAACTGATATTTGACAAAGGAGGTAAGGAAATACAATGGAGTAAAGACAGCCTCTTTAACAAATTGGACAGCTACCTGCAAAAAAATGAAACTAGATCACCAGCTTACACCACTCACAAAAATAAACTCAAAATGGATAAAAGACTTAAATGCAGGCCATGAAACCATAAGCATCTTGGAAGAAAACATAGGCAGTAAGCTCTCAGACATCTCTCGGAGCAATATATTTGCTGATTTATCTCCACAGGGAAGTGAAATAAAAGACAGGATAAACAAATGGGACTATATCAAACTAAAAAGCTTTTGCACAGCTAAAGACAACAAGAACAGAATAAAAAGACAAACTACACAATGGGAGAACATATTTGACAATACGTCTGATAAGGGGTTAATAACCAAAATTTATAAAGAACTTATAAATCTCAACACCAGGAAGACAATCCAATCAAAAATGGGGAAAAGAAATGAATAGACACTTCTCCAAAGAGGACATACAGATGGCCAATAGGCATATAAAAAAATGCTCAACATCACTAATCATTAGAGAAATGCTAAGTAAAACCACAATGAGATATCACCTCACACCAGCCAGAATGGCACTCATCAACAAAACAACACAGAATAATTGCTGGCGAGGATGTGGAGAAAAGGGAACCTTCCTGCACTGCTGGTGGGAATGCAAACTGGTGCAGCCACTGTGGAAAACAGTATGGAGAATCCTCAAAAAACTGAAAATCAAACTGCCTTTTGACTCAGCCATCCCACTTTTAGGAATATACCCCAAGAACACCATAGAATGGCTCCAAAAGGAGAAATGCACCCCCATGTTTGTGGCAGCATTGTTCACAATAGCGAAGATCTGGAAACAGCCCAAGTGTCCATCAGAGGACGAGTGGATTAAAAAGCTTTGGTACATATATACTATGGAATACTACTCAGCCATAAGAAATGATCACATAGGATCATGTACAATAACATGGATGGACCTTGATAACATTATACAGAGTGAAATAAGTAAATCAGAAAAAACTAAGAACTATATGAATCCATACATAGATGGGACATAAAAATGAGACTCAGAGACATAAACAAGAATGTGATAGCAACAGGGGTGGGGAGGTGGGGGGAAGGGGGATGGGATGAGGAAGGAGGGGGGAGGGGAGGGGCACAAAGAAAACCAGATAGAAGGTGACAGAAGACAATTTCTTTGGGGGAGGGGTATACAGCACAATCAAATGTCAAAATAATCTGGAGATGTTTTCTCTCAACATATGTACCCTGATTTATCAATGTCACTGCATTAAATTTAATAATAATAAAAAAAGAAAAAGCAGTCAGTACATTTTATATACTTGGGGAGAAAACTGGGAGGAAATCAAGCTTCTTTCCTTTCACTAAGTTAAAATATCAAATAAACTTTGGATTTGACACTAAAAGCAAAGGCAAAAAAGCAGAAATAAACAATGAGATGTCGTCAAACTAAAATACTTCTTCCCTGGCCAAGTAGCATTGGTCGGCATATCATCCTGATATGCCAAGATTGCAGGTTCGATCCTGGGTCAGAGCACATTACACAAATCACCAATGAATGAATGAGTGCAGCAACAAATCCACGTTTCTCTTTCTCTTTCTTTCCTCCCTCTCCCACTCTAAAAGTCAATAAAAACAAAACAAAACACTTCTGCACAGCAAAAGAACAATTAACAAAATAAAAAGAAAACCTGTAGAATGCAAGAAGATATTTGAAAATCATAAATCTGACAGGAAGCTAATGTCCAAAGTACATTAAAAACTCATACAACATAATTGCAATAAATAAATAAATAAATAAGCAAATAATCCTGATTAACAAATAGAGTGAGGAACTGAATAGATAGTTTTCTAAATAGACATACAGATGGACAAAAGGTACATGAAAAGGTGCTCCTCATCACTCCTCATCAGAGAAATACAAATCAAAACCACAATGAGATCGTTCTGCTCTGTCACAATGGCTATTATCAAAAAAACAAGAAATAAGTATTGGCAAGGATGTAGTGAAAAGGGAACCCTCCTGCACTGCTGATGGGAATGTAAACTGGTGCAGCCACTGTGGAAAACAGTATGGACGTTCCTCAAAAGATTACATTTCTGGGTATATATCCAAAGGGGAAAGAAAGACAGAATATTGAAAAGCTATGTGCACTCCCATGCTCACTGAAGCATTATTCACAACAGTCAATATATGGACACAACCTAAGTGTCCACCAGTGGATGAGTGGCTAAAGAAGATATGGTATATAACACAATGGAATCTTAATCAGAAGAAAGAAGGAAATCCTGCCATTTGCAACAACATGGATGGACCTTTAGGGCACTGTGCTCACTGAAATGAGCCAGACAGAGAAAAACAAATATTGCATGGTCTCACTTATAAGTGGAATCTTTAAAGGAAAAAGGGGAGGGGAGGGGGGCAGGGAGGGGAGGGGAGGGGAGGGGAAAAGGAAGGAAACCAAACTCATAGAAACAAAGAGTAGAAGAGTGCTTGCCAGGCAGTGGAGGATAGGAAAAATGGAAGAGAATTTTAAAAAATCAAAAACGCAAGGCACACAGTCTCTGGCATATAAACTAGGTTCTAAAAATTAAATTTTAAGTTAGCTGGATGAACTCAGAATAATACACACACTGAAACAACTGTTTTCAGGTTGACATACAAAGTCTCTAGGAACCTATCGAGTTTTGAGCCACTGAATGACTATCCATCCAATATCTCGGACAGCGGTTCTCAAACTTCAGTGGGATGTTTGAAACACTAATTTTAAACACACTGACTCACCAGTTTCCATCAAGCAGAGATTCTGATTTAGTAGATACAGAATAGGACCAGGAATCTCAAATTTTAACAAGTACCCTAAAGTAGTTCCATTATAGGTAGTTTAAGGACCATTTTCCAGTTTAAAAATACAAGGGTGGTAGGAATTAAACACACAGCTATGTCTGGAAGTAGCTGCAAAGGCTGTGGTCTTAAGATGGATGGAAATAAGGTTGGGAAGGGAAAAGAAGGCTGAGGAAGGTGTTAGAAAGCTGCCTGATATCAGCAAGATAAAAAGGCATTTATCAACAGCAAGAGACAGGATGACAGACATCAATCAAATGTTCTGGTCTTAAGTCAAGAAATATTAAACATTTGACAGTCACATGTTTGAAAGATATATTTAGAAGATATTTATTTTAGAATATAGTCAGAATAACTATATTTTCTTTATCTCCAAAAGACTGGTTCTTTGATTCTAAAACAGCCTTCAAAATATTTTTTCCTTTGCAATAAAGAGATGATAAACAGACCAATTTTCATAGAGTAGCTTTACTTTAGGCCATTGAGCATGATAAATAACTTGCTACTGGAATCTGGGTTCATTTCCTGATTCTCTCTGGTTTTTCACTTACAAAATGAAATGGCACCTAGAATGGTCTGATTAATAAACAAAAAGTAGGACAGAGGTTACCAGGAGCTGGGCAGAGGCAGGAATGGAGCTACTGTTTAATGTGCACAGGGTTTCAGTTTGGGAAGATGAAAAAGATCTAGAGATGGATAGTGGTGATGGTTGCACAACATGTAAAAGTACTTAACGTCACTACACTGTACACTTAAAAGAAGTGCGCAGTGAATACAATGGTAAATGTTACATATTTTCTACCACAAGAAAAAAACTGTGGAATGGTAATATCATCACAAGTGCCTTAAAATAATATCAGAAGAATAAAAATATCACAATGCACAGGAAAGTTGCAGGGGAAAATGTAGAAGCACTTTACAAATGCAAACTATCAGCAAGGTCTTTAACAGACAGTATGAGTGATTCACAAAAACAAAAACCTTTAGATATACCTCAGATTCATCATTCCGTGTTCTCTTTGTAGGAATGCCATTTTCCTATGAAAGAAAAGATGGTGTTTATGATTATAATATTTCATGAAAATACAGCTGTACCACAAAGCCATGGCTCCTGCATAAACGCCCCACTACAGAGGCTGTCCAGAATGCTGATGCCACTGAGGACCTACCAAAGGTCCAGGTCCCTTTTCCCTCAGTATCTACACTCCCAAGGGCATGAGCATCAGAGTGGTTCATAAAATTATCAGAAATTCTAAATCTCTTTCAAGTATATTTTCCTAGTTTTTATAAAATCAGCAAAGGCTTTGTTCAGTCTTTAAGGAAAAAAACTGGCAGTTTCCAGTGACTGCACTTAAAACAGTAATTTCATTACTGAAATGAAACTCCAGGGAGTGTGACTAACAAGCCATGAAAGTACCCGGCTGCACCTCCTGCCTGTGAATCCCACCAAGGTGTGATTCCTGTGCCTCCAGCATGCACTTCAAATTAAAATAGAGATTACGCTGGGCCGAAAGAAAAATTATGCCATTCAGAAATGCTCACATGTTACATGTAACTTTTATACACCAAAATGACTAATGAAGGAAACAAAACAGACGGAAAAGTGATTATCCCAAGTTTGTTATGAAATATTATTACTGTTTCTAAAATACCACTTCCCAAAGCACAAAGTGCCATAGTTATAACTAATTACAGCTGAGAGCAAGGAAAGCCTGTGTGTACCCATCTCCACATGCCCAGAATCCACTGGCATATCCTGTTACAGTATGCCTGTCCTACCCTCAATTTTGCCTAACCTTAAATTTTATATTCCCCCAAACCCTCTCCCTTAGTGGAATATTATGTCCACTAATTTCTACCTCATTCTCTCCTCCACACCCCACCCCTACCTTCCAAAATATTATATATTTTTGTTATAGGTACACAGATGTTGCCATGGTACATCCCCACATGAAGCAGCACCCCTCCGGTCACTCCTTTCATTACCTGTTCTAGTAGCGTAGCACAATACATCTGATTGATTTGTTTTCTTTTTTTCTATTTTAGAGAGAGAGAGAGGGAGAAAAAGAGAGAGAGAGAGAGAAAGAAAGAGGGGGCAGAAGTGGGAAGCCTTCCCATATGTGCTTTGACCAGGCAAGCCCAGGGTTTTGAACCAATGACCTCAGTGTTCCAGGTTGATGTTTTAGCCACTGCGCCAGCACAGGTCAGGAGACTTGTTTGTTTTCTGGCTGTCTATCTCCTCCATATCTATCTTATTCCCCACCGCAATCCTAGTGCCTGGAATACTGTCTGGCTCACAGTAGGCATGCAATTACTGAATGTTTAAATCAGCAATTTTAAAACTAGTGTGCGGCAAAAACCTTTAAAATATGCAATACCTGGCCTGACCAGGCAAGGACACAGTGGATAGAGCACCAGACTGGAATGGGGAGGACCCAGGTTCGAAACCCCGAGGTCACCAGCTTGAGCACGGGTTCATCTGGTTTGAGCAAAGCTCACCAGCTTGAGCCCAAGGTGGCTGGCTTGAGCAAGGGGTTCTTTGGTAGCCCCACAGTTAAGGCACATATGACAAAGCAATCAATGAACAACTAAGGAGCCACAATGAAAAATTGATGCTTCTCATCTCTCTCCCTTCCTGTCTGTCTGTATCTATCTGACCCTCTCTCTGACTGTCTATCTCTGGGGGGGGGGGGGGAATATATATATATATATATATATATATATATATATATATATATATATGCAATACCTAGCTATTTAGTCAGGGACACTGATCTCTTTTCCCTTAGATTGTCAAATAAAAAAATGACAACAGCCAACAAAACAATTACTGTCCAGTATAAATGCCCCATCTTGAACCATAAACAGGTCATATAATAGAATTGCATCTTATTGGTCACGTCACATAATAAAGTTGCTTCTGCTTGCTTAATTCTTGGTACTAGAAATCCTTATATACAAATATAGGCATCCAATTTTTCTTAAAAAGTCACGTTGGAGGAAAAAGTGTAGGTAATTACTATTACTATTTTGTTTTGTAAATCAATCAAAATTAAACCTATTTTTTTTTGTCAGATCGACAAATACACTTTTTGGTGTGCCGCAGAATATCAGTAATTAGTTTATGTGTGCCATGAGATCAAAAACATTGAAAATCACTGGATTAAATTAATGAATAAATGAGTAAGTGAATGCATGTACTTTTGGCCAAAAGCAAAGAGAAGCATTGGAAAAACACGAGATATTTAAGTTGAATAGTTCACTGTCCCAAACAAAACAAAACAAATGGATAGAAGGACACATATATGAACTCTTTCTCTCTCTCTCTCTTACACTTACAGGGACACACACAGTAAAATGTTCTTTCTGCCCTCTTTGGTTTCTTTCTCTCACCAGATAACATGACCCTTTGTTCTGCAACTGAACACTGCTTAGAAAAAATGAGGTGGAAGAGCAGTTAAGAGTACAAGCTATGAGTTAGAGCCCCTAAGTTCAAATCCCATCTTCACAAGACTATATTTGTGACCATGGGCAAGATACTTAACCTCATTAACAATTAAAGGGTAACTAGCCCTCGCTGCAGAGATAATGCAAGGCAAGCACTGAGCACAGTGCTTTGCTGAGCACTATGAGCACTAAATAATTCTTTGCTTTTATTCCCTAGAAGTCCAGTCTTCTGAAGGGCTAAAATGCAGCACACATCCTACTTCAGTGTTCCATAACCTGAGTATAATGCCTTGTATTCATCCTCCAAGGTAATGCCAAGGTCAAACCACTCTTGCATCTGAAGCAGCTTCCCCCATCTTCACTGGCCTCAGCCCCACACTGATCTAGAAACCCAACCCCATTAATCAGCCCCATTGATCTAGTCCTGGTTATATCCTTAAGAGCTGTGCCCCTTCATAAATCTGGTAATGAAATAAACCAATTACTAACTACTCAGATTTTAAGGAAGGAATTTCCAACTCAGTGAGAAAGACTGACATCGCTACCAATCACGCCATCCTGCCAGCTAGACGAACGTTCCCACGCCTCTGAGCTGCTCTCAGGTCCACCTGCAGCAGCAGGCCTCCCAGTCCTGCTTGACTTACATTCTTCCCATGCTCACATCTGCCAAGTAACTTTGGGTTTTAAGAGAATTGCTATTCGAAGACCACCATTTTTCCAGTTCTGTTTTTCAGGATCCACTTCACAGAGTGGTTAAAGATCCTAAGCTTTGTGATCAGAAATGCTAGTTCAAAACCTGGCTCTGACACTTACCAGCTGTCAGTAAAATGACTTCAGCTTCAGTGCCCCTTGGAGATGATAATAGTAACTTAAAACATTTCTTTTTAATTTATTGATTGATATTAGAATGAGAGGAAAGCAGAGAAACACTGATTTTTAAAAATTTATTAATTTTTTGAAAGAGAGGAAGGAGGGAGGGGAGAGAGAAACAATGATTTGTTGTTCTACTTATCCATGCATTCATTGGATGATTTTGTGTGTGTGAAAGAGACAGAGAGAGGAACAGACAGGGAAAGACAGACAGGAAAGGAGAGAGATGAGAAGCATCAATTCTTCACTGCGGCACCTTAGTTGCTCATTGACTGCTTTCTCATATGTGCCTTAACCGGGGGGCTACAGCAGACTGAGCAATCCCTTGCTCAAGCCAGAGACCTTGGGCTCAAGCTGGTGAGCTGTGCTCAAACCAGATGAGTCTGCACTCAAGCCAGGTTGACCTCGGAGTTTCGAACCTCGGTCCTCTGCGTCCCAGTGTGGCGCTCTATCCACTGTGCCACCGCCTGGTCAGGCCATTGGTTGATTCTTGTACATGCCCTGAGTGGGAACTGAACCCACAACCTTAGCATGTCGGGATGATGTTCTAACCAACTGAGTCTTGGGCCAGGGCAATAACAGGAAAACTTAAGGATTAAATAAAATAGCATATGTCCACATTGTGGCTAGCAAATAAAAAAATCCACAAGTTAACTAGCTTATTATTATTATTATTATTATTATTATTAAAAATGAGCCTGTTAACCTCTTAAATTCTTAACCTTTAATCTTTATTTCTTACTAGATTCTATGCTTTATGAACCACTAATACCCTCTTTTCCTCAAGTGTTCTAGACAGAATCCTATTCCCATACAAATTCTAATGCATGAAGGAAGCGTACAATCCTATTGTAGTTAACTCCTTACCCTTCTTGACTTGTGACCACATCCTTTCAAAATGCTTCCAAAAAGCTTTTTATACTAATACTAGAAGTACATATTTTCATCCCCAAAATAAGTTAAAACAATACCTCTTTGGAGTCCACCTTCAGAGGGATATCATGAAAGGGGGAAATATAGTGACCAGCTTCATTCTCTGAAAAGGGAGAAAAAACAAAATGCTTAAAGCAATGAAATATCCCGTTCTCCACATCAAGCGGACCTTTATTCATTTTAACCTTCAAAAAGATTTTAAAAGTATTTTCATAATTAACTTTAACTCCCAATTTGAAGTTTAATTCAACTTTTAAAACTTGCTCTAATATAATCACAAGAAGAAATACATGAAATAAACCATATTTAGGTTGCTAAAATCATTATTTACTCCTGTGGCTTAAACATCCAAAGCAGAAAATGTCTAAAGTAGACTGAAACCCTAAATATGAAAAGTCTCATTTTAAGAAGTCTTTACTTAGTAAATTGGACTAAAACTGATGTCAATTTCTGTAGGAGAAACCTAACAACAGAATTCCTAATTTTTGCCTACAATCCATATGAACAAAGGTCAAAAGATCCTAACCAAATAAAAGAAACAATCTGTTTCCACTCAAAGTACTAACAATGCTAATATTTTTTTAAAAAGAACTTTAATAACAGAAACTATCTTATCTTTATTATATACTGAAATATATATTTTAAATACTTTTAAAAGAATATATTATTTAAATCAAATACAATAAACCAATAGGCACTTTTGTTTGTGGACAAGTACTGCTGGCGGTGAGGACGACGGATACGCAAAGACCTGACTCTGGGAACCAGGTTCAGTGATGCAGATCACTTTATTCAGGAAGTAAGCTAGCTTATATACATGGGTTCAGCCTATAGGGTGTTACAGAGTGTCCTTCATAGCCAATGGCTGAAAAGATCAGGGAGCTGCGTGGTTGGCGCTAAGTCACATCCTTATAGCGGGCAAGCTCCCTTCCTGGGTATGCCCAGGAGGGTTCTGGGAGCTGGAGTGTTCTCACAGCATTGCATCAGCCACAGCTGCTAGGAATGTGCTCTGCGCTCCACCCACATTTGTTGAAATATATCTGTTTCCAAAAACTGGGCTTAATACAGCCACAGAAATTTTTCACTTTATAATTTCCTAAGTCAGGGTATGTTTTATTTTCAGCCTGCTACTTCTTTGGCATAATTTTCAAATTTAGACTTTTAAAATATTTTAATAAAATAAAACAAAAATTGACTGACACTACGATAGCAATTAGTGTATCCAGTACCCAAATCTTGATTTCTAAATACTATTTGTTGGGCAGATAAAATATATATATATATTATGCTCACTTTGTTAAAGATGGCACTGCCCACATTGAAACTCGTCTCCCAGGTGATTGCTTGGAATGGGTGTAATTATATTAATGTGTGTTGGGGATGGGCTGTGGGCAGGCAGGATCTTTGTAGCCTGGGACTTGGTTTTAGGACTAAGCCTTTCCCACCCTTTTTGATGTGGGGTGGTGCAATCCCATCCTGCCTCATATAAGTGACTTTGTATTAGAGATTTCCCTATTTTGTATATTGGATTAAAGGTTTTGATTTCTACACTATAAAGTGGGGCAGACTGGGAGCTTGCTCTCTCAGTTCCTGAGATTAGCACTAGAGGAGAGAGCAGAGAACAGAGTAAGGCCACGTGGAGGAGAGGAGAGAGGCAGCCAAGATGGCAGAATGCTGAAGGAGAAGCCAGTTTGTGCAAAGTTTGTGCAGAGAGAAGGAGATGGGGGACAAAGGAGAATGAGTCTGGTGAGCTAGAAACCTTTGATTCAGGAAACTCGGGTAAGTCAGTAGCTTTGTGAGCACTGAATGAGTGGGTTTTGGAGCCCAGTGTGTGTTTTTACTTGCCCACCGGGTGCAAGCTAGGATTAAAGATGATGGCCCACCAGTTTCTGGCTCCGTTGTTTCATTACCATCTGTCCGAATCCAATGCGAATCTGCATGGGCCAGGTGGCTGTGATGGTGGCCTTGGCCACTGGCCTTACACTATTCTCCAATTAAAAACAAAAACAAAACTAGGGCTTCCTGAAGAGAGCTGATTAGATTCTAAGGCTGGGGCAAAGAATATACAAGACAAGCCTGGAGCATCCTGTAATACCAGAAATCAACCACATGCAAAACACAAAAGGTTGGAGCTATACCAAAGATAAATAGAAACCTACCTGAAAGACCTCCCAAAGGCCAAAGGTGAATAATCTGACCAACAAAATATGTAATGGAGTACTGAAATGTAACCCAAGCATAAAACAAATATACAGAAGTCCACACTAATATAAACAAATTTATCAAAATAAATGAGAAGAGATAAGTCTTTCCTATAGAAAAATTCCAAACAATATATGCAGATGTCCCCCCTCCAGGAAAGAAAGCAAACCCTCCTCCCCCCTCCACCAGTGTGACTGTTTTTTTGTTTTTGTTTTTTTTAAGGAATTTTTTTTTGTATTTTTCCGAAGCTGGAAACGGGGAGGCAGTCAGACAGACTCCCGCATGCGCCCGACCGGGATCCACCCAGCATGCCCACCAGGGGGCGATGCTCTGCCCATTTTGGGGCGTCGCTCTGCCACAATCAGAGCCATTCTAGCGCCTGAGGCAGAGGCCACAGAGCCATCCTCAGCTCCCGGGCAAACTTTGCTCCAGTGGAGCCTTGGCTGCGGGAGGGGAAGAAAGAGACAGAGAGGAAGGAGAGGGGGAGGGGTGGAGAAGCAGATGGGCGCTTCTCCTGTGTGCCCTGGCCGGGAATCAAACCCGGGACTTCTGCACGCCAGGCCAACGCTCTACCACTGAGCCAACAGGCCAGGGCGTGACTGGTTTTAATGACTGGCTTCCAAAGGAAAACGTTCCAGTGGAAAAACCTAACAAACAGTAACCTTAACCAGGTGATCAAGGTTAACCTCACCAGTGACAAGCGATCTGCAAGCATGTGCCTTTTTAGACACTGGCATGAGAAGTGCATTTCACTTCTATTGTAATCTTCCCCAAAACCCACAATGCCATTCTCATCATGAGAAATTCATGGGACAAACCGAAACTGAGGGACATTCTACAAAATACCAAACCAAGACTCTAAAAATATCTCAAAGTCATAAAAAACAAGGAGAGACGTGACAATTTTTCACAGATTGGAAGAGATTAAGAAAATGTAATGACTAAATGTGGAACTAAATGAGGAACCCTGCCTGCATTGAATCCTGGAACAGAAAAATGCCATTAGTGAAAAAACTAGTGACAGCCAAATAAATCTAAAGTTCAGTTATAGTATATACCAATGTTCCTAGTTTTAACAAATGTACAATGGTAATGAAAGATGTTACATTAGGGAGAACTTGGTAAGAAATATGCTGGAATTCTGTACTATCTTTGCAACTTTGCCAAATCTAAAATTATTCTAAAATAATGGTTGTTTAAAAAAAAAACCAACAAGAAAAAAAAAATCAAACCCTGGCTTCAGCCCAATAAAACTAGAAGCCATGTAACTTAATGGCCTCTACCTCACCAAAATAGGCATTCGATAAATACAGGGTGGCAAAAGTAGGTTTTACAGTTGTTCATAAGAAATATATAATAAAATAAATAATAAAAGAGTAAACCTACTTTTGGCAACCTTGTATGCACTGAGCAAACTTCCCTATTATTATTTTATTTTCCATTCCACAGTGATAACAAAATGTTTCCTTTCACACTCTAGCAACAAAGTAACACCTTGAAGGATCTATGCTCAAAGCAAGAAAAAGATGAGAAAGAGCACAAATGTTAAAGTCCATAAAACTCCTGCTATGATCTAAGTTCTTCTTTATCAGTTAAAAAAAAGATGCACCTTACAAAAGGCTTTTGCATACCACATTAAACATCAAATTCTCTGCCTGATTTTAACGTCACTTTTGAGCAACACAAGAACACAAAAAACAAAATTATCAGTTTGGTGCATTATTTTTCTATAAACAAGAAAGATACATAAGTGAGTCATAATTTACATACTTTCCATTAAAATATGTAAAATGGTGGGAACTGAAAATGGTACAGTGGGTATGGAAAACAGTTTGGCAGCTCCTTATAAAGTTAAATATACTGCTCAGAAAAATTAGGGGATAATTTAAAAATGAATATGCAGCGATAAAATATCCCCTAATTTTTGTGAGCAGTATATATGACCCCAAAATCCTATTTTTAAGTACTTAAACAAAAGGAATGAAAACTTTTCACACAGAAAACCTTTAGTGAATCTTTACAGTGGCTTTAGTCAAAATCACTAAAAACTAAAAACAACCCAAATGCCCAGCTGGTAAATAGGTAAACTTGGTTACACCCATACAATGGAGTTTTACTCAATAGTGTATTAGTCCTTAGTAAAAAAGAATGAACTATTGATACACACAACAAAATAAATAAATCTGAAATGAATTACACCAAGTTAAAGAAGCTGACTCAATTTCATTTAGATGACATTCTGGAAAAGCAAAAACTATAGGGATAAAGAGCAGCTTAGTGCTTGCCAGAGCTGAAGGTCAGAGAGTGGAGCTGACTATTTAAAGCAGCCATTTTCAAACTTTTTCATCTCAAGGCTCTCATAAACAAATTGCTAATATCCTGACAAAATAAAATAGGTATAATTTTTATTCATTCACATCATATGGGTATTGTGTTGGCTGTTGTCATTTCTTTTTTATTTTATTTTTTTATTTAACAATCTTAGGGAAAAGAGGCCTGTTCTCCTGACTAAATAGTCAGGCATTGCATGTTTAAAAATTTGCCCTAAGTGTGCTCTAGCAACTGGCTGAAAATTGCTGCTTTAAAGGGACCACAAGGAAATTCTTAGCAGTGGCAGATTTTTCTGCACCTTGACTGTGATGGTGTTTAAATGAATATATTTCTATCAAAACTCAGAACTGTTCATAAAAAAAAGTGAATTCTACTGTATGTAATTTAAAAAATACAAATGAAGCAAAAATAAAAATAAAAGGGACCGAGAAAAAATAGATACTGTATTTTTTGCTCCATAAGACGCACCTGACCATAAGGCGCACCTAGGGTTTTGAGGAGGAAAATAAAAAAAAAATTCTGAACATAATGATGTGTTAAAATATTTAATAAAATATACCACAATAATATTTCAACAGTGTAAACTCAACAGCAGTATTAATAACCATTAGCACTGTTATTCACAAATGAGACTTTAATGTTCAAATACTCTTCTAGTTGTCCAGGAACCTGCAGCAGCTAAAATAAAATAAAATAAAATAAAATTAAAATAAAATAAAATAAATTAACATTCGCTCCATAAGGCGCATGGGCATTTCCCCCTCCACTTTTGGGGGAAAAAAGTACATCTTATGGAGCAAAAAATACAGTATATGAATCTATAACTGGCAGCTCTTGTTCCAAACAACAAATCAATCTGTAATTCTTTTCTCTGCTTTAAGGTTCAAAGATAAGGCAGAATTTTGAAGAGAATAAAAATACAATCCTAGGCCCTAGTCGGTTGGCTCAATGGATAGAGCACTGGCCTGACGTGTGAATGTCTTGGTTCAATCCCTGGTCAGGGCACACATGAGAAGCAACCATCTGCTTCCCTTCTCTCTTCCTCCCCTTTCTCTCTATTCCCCTCTCAGCCATTGGCTCAACTGGTTCTAGTGTGGCCCTGGGCAGTGAGGATAGCTCAGTCCAAGCATCAGCCTCAGGCGCTGAGGATAGCTAGGGTGATTCGAGCATCGGCCCCAAATGGGGGTTGCTGGGTATATCCTGGTTGGGGTGCATGTGGGAATCTGTCTCTAACTCCCCTTTTCTCAGTTAAAAATAATTAGCCCTGGCCAGATAGCTTGGTTGGTTAGAGCATCCGCCTGAAGCACAAAGGTTGCCAGTTTGATCTCCGGTCAGGGCACATACAGGAACAGATCGATGTTCTGGTCTCTCTCTCTCTCTTCCCTCCTCTTTGGCTGAAATCAATCAATAAATTTTAAAATAATAAAATCTGTTACAAGCAAAAAAATTTGTAATTAATTAATTAATTAATTAAAATGAAAATAAAAAAATTAAACATACAATCCTTTAACAGATTATGTTGGAAGTTATATTTGGGACCTACCAGTGTGATAGAAATTGATAATACTCTCAACTCTAAGAATTCAGGAAGCCACACAACCTGATAAATTAGTTATTAAATTAAAGCAGTATAGGACACTTGACCAAATAGCTGGATTGCCTTTGTAATTAAGAGTAAATGATCCCTCCAGTACACTGATTTGTGTTAAATTTCCCTAGACCCCAAAACTCCTGTTAACTGGGGACAAGCCCCAACAAATTTATTAAGATATAAGTTGAGTGCACCTTATTCAAGGCTGAGGAAAATACAGGACTGGACTAAGCTATGATCCCTAAAAGTAAAGGTCTGTGAGACGTGCTCTTTAAATTGAGATATAAATAGTTTTCTATTTAAACACTAAGGCAATGGCAATATATGTTTAAACTCCTTTCTGTCATTTTAGAAGGTAAAGAAACTATAAATGAGTGAATGGTCTGACTCAAATAACCATATATGTTTATCATTAAATAGTATAAATAAAAATGTAATAAAAATTAATTCTGGAAAAATAATACTATGGCCTTAGATCTCAGATAATAATGCTTTTGGAGAACAATATGCCAATAAATTCACACAGGAGCAATAAATACACAGGCCAAGAACCTGAGTTTTAGTTCCTAAGCTTGATAGAGTCAATCAACTTCTTGAAAATTTAATTTTTTTCTATTTTCTTCAATTAAGCAATGTACAATTTAGTTATGTAAAAGGAAATGGATCAAATGCTGGGATACAAACCGGCTCAAAAGTGAGCTACGCC
This sequence comes from Saccopteryx leptura, assembly GCF_036850995.1. Lineage (NCBI taxonomy): Eukaryota > Metazoa > Chordata > Mammalia > Chiroptera > Emballonuridae > Saccopteryx > Saccopteryx leptura. The sequence goes on from NC_089507.1 coordinate 88,444,934, forward strand.
CACAGCTAAGACAGGGCACGTACTTCACCAACAAGAGTCCCATCGTCCTGTACGATTGAAGTAAAGGGAGTCCTCCTGGCACAGTTAGAAAGCTAATCACTGACCTCATGCACAAAAGAAGGATGACAATCTTCCATTTACCGTTTGCTAGGGTCAGTGCTACTGGTACGCTGTTATGCTCCATTTAAAGTATTAAGATTCTCTAAAGGTAGATTTAAAGATAGGCACTATCTATCCTGATCCTTTATAAAATGAATAAGTAATCCATATTATACATGGGAGCCACGAGACAGAAATGGTCTATGCAGCAACCATTGCTGCAATGTACATCCCTCTTTAAATATAATAGAACTGAAGCACACATTAGAAACAGGCAGTCCTTTCTCAAAGGCTCAGAATAATCAACAATAAATCTTAGGTTCTAACTTCATTACCTGAAGCTCTGACTGGTTGTTTCTTTAGAACAACCAAGTTGTTGCCAATTTACTTTTTAAAATATCTATTTTATTGTTGTTTAAACAAAACAATGGATGTGCATTGGTTAAAAAAATAAAAGTTCCCACTTCTCTCCAATACAGTTTTATCAGAGCAAACTACTTTCACCTCTTAATTTACCTAGGTCTATTCACCTCTCTAAATAATGTATTTATGATTAGTTGTGTCCATGTTAGAAATTATCTACTGATTCCAATTCTGGGAGATAAGTTTAGTTCACTTGACTTCAACCCATTCCTCTTAAATTCTCTATAAGCTAATCTTGACACTTTATAGTTCTTCATTCTTTGTCCCATTAAACATATATGGTATTTCTTGAGTCTTCTAGTCAGCTTTTTACCTCTCTTTCCTCATTCTTCCCACACATAACTTTTGTCTCCTATACTTTTATATTGTCATATCAAGGCTGATAAAATGTTCTATAATCTAACATTGAATTTCCTATACTTTTCCTATTAGTACAAAGCTGACTCTTGAACAACATAAACTTGATCTCAGCAGGTCCACTTATATGCAGATTTTTTTCAATAAATACTATATATAAACATATTTTCCTTATGATTTTCTTAATAGCATTTTATTTTCTCTATCTTACTTTATTCTAAGACTATGGTATATAATAGATATACAAAAATGTGTTAATCTATGGTTTATGTTATCAGTAAGGCTATTAGTAAAGTCTTTGGGGAGTCAATAATTATACATGAATTTTTGATTGTGCAGATGGTTGGCATCCCTAATCCCTGTTATTCAAAGGTCAGCTATATTTCCAAAATTTTTCTAGGGATAGGAAAAACCTGAGTGCTTGTTAAACAGATCTCGGGACCCTGATTTCATTCATACTAGTGAATCAGAAACTTAAGGAGAAAAATCTGGATATCTAGCTCTAGCACACCAACATAATTTTTACGCTCAGGAAAGTTTCAAGAAGCACTATCGAGCCTGACCAGGCGGTGGTGCAGTGGATAGATCATCGGATTGGGATGCGGAGGACCCAGGTTCAAGACCCTGAGATCGCCAGCTTGAGCATGGGCTCATCTGGCTTGAGCAGAAAAAAAAAAAAAAAAAAAAAAAAGCTCACCAGCTTGGACCCAAGGTTGCTGGCTCGAGCAAGGGGTTACTCGGTCTGCTGAAGGCCCGCAGTCAAGGCACAATTGAGAAAGCAATCAATGAACAACTAAGGTGTTGCAACAAAAAACTGATGATTGATGCTTCTCATCTCTCTCTGTTCCTGTCTGTCTGTCCCTATCTATCCCTCTCTCTGACTCTCTCTCTGTCCCTGTAAAAAAAAAAGTACTGTCGATGTATTGATTTTAGCCAAGTAGAAAGTCAAGTTCCTTTCTTGTTCAACTTCTATTTTGAGTTGTGCTTCTAATTATCTTTTTTCCACTGTGAATCAGAATCATATTTATAAATTGTTTTAATGCCTAATGGACACCATTAAAACTATGAAATTCTCTCTTTACTCATGCAACCCCCTTTGGAAACCTACTCTCCTGCTGCAATCTGGACTGAATGTTTGCTGGGCAGCCTAAGGCTTTGTTCCTTAGGTATCCAGCTAAGATCTATTGTTTTCTGGATCCCATGCATTCAGCTTTTTCAGTTTACTTACTTGTTTTACTGAGGAGGGAGCAAGTGTCCCTCCTGCTTTTAGAGGGGAGAAACCAGCAGAATACAAGGGAAAGGAGCCAGCAAGGATAACTGAGTCAGTCAGTTATAAATTAACTACATCTCGTAGTTCTCTAAATGGTTGCTTAGAACCACTAGCAACACAAAGCAAGAAAAGCAAGATCTGTATGTAGCTATAACCAGTGATCTGGAAACACCTTCCTCCTTGCTGACCCCACCAAAACTCCCTCTCCCTTCTCCTTGAGTCCTGGGAAATCTTTAACAAGGGAATCATGCACCCATTGCTTAGATACTGTAAAGGTATATGTTGGGCAGATAAAATATATTATGCTCACTTTGTTAAAGATAACACGAGGAGGCCGTCACTCAGGTGATATTAATGTGTGTTGGGGTGGGCTAAAGGCAGGCAGAATCCTGTAGCCTGGGGCTTGGTTTTGGGATTAAGCCTTTCCTACCCTTTTTGATGTGGGGTGGTACAATCCAATCATGCCTCAGAGAAGTGACTCTGTATTAGAGACTTCTCTATTTTGTATATTGGATTAAAGGTTGTGAAGCTACACTATAAAAGGAGGGTAGAACGAGAGCTTAGGCTCTTGGTTCCTGAGATTATCATTAGAAGAGAGAGCAGAGGAGAGCAGAAAAAGGCCACGTGGAGGAGGCCAGGAGAAGCAGCCAAGATGGTGGAGTGCTGAGTGAGATGCCAGTTTGTGTAGAGTTTGTATTTGGGATAAGGAAGGAGATGGGGAACTGAGGAGAATAAGTCTGGTGAGCTAGAAACCTTTGATTCTAGGAAACTCGGATAAGTCAGTGACTTTGTGAGCACTGAGTGTGACTGGGTTTTGGAGCCCAGAGTGTATTTTTACTTGCCCGCCGGGTGCAAGCTAGATTAAAGGCTATGGCCCACCAGTTTTTGGCTCCATGGTTTCTTTACCGACTGTCCGAATCCAATGCGAACCTGCATGGGCTGGGCTGTGATAGTGGTGGCCCTGACCCTGCCTGCTGGCTTTACAGTATATAACCTGTAAGAAAATCTAATTTGCGGAGCTTGTGCTTTGGGGCTACTAACTCTATGTGCTCTGCCGGCTACTAATAAATTCTCCTTCCCCCATTAATTAAGTTGCCACCATCAGGGTCGTTTTCCTGCAACATTACAGAAGCTTATTGCAAAGCCAGAAGCCACGGCCAGGGCCACCATCAAAGCAGCCCGGACCATGCAGGTTCGCATTGGATTCGGACAGTCGGTAAAGAAACAGCGGAGCCAAAAACTGTTGGGCCATAGTCTTTAATTCTAGCTTGCACCCAGCGGGCAAGTAAAAACACACACTGGGCTCCAAAACCCACTCACATTCAGTGCTCACAAAGCCACTGACTTATCCGTGTTTCCTAGAATCAAAGGTTTCTAGCTCACCAGACTTACTCTCCTCAGTTCCCCATCTCCTTCCTTATCCCAGATACAAACTCTGTACAAACTGGCATCTCACACAGCACTCCGCCATCTTGGCTGCTTCTCCTGGCCTACTCCACGTGGCCTCCTTCTGCTCTGTTCTCTCCTCTAATCATCCCAGGAACCAAGAGCCCAAACTCTCGTTCCGCCCCCATTTTATATTGTAGCTTCACAACCTCTAATCCAATATACAAAATAGGGAAGTCTCCAACACAAAGTCACCTCTCCGAGGCATGATTGGATTGCACCACCCCACATCAAAAAGGGTGGGAAAGTCTTAATCCCAAAACCAAGCCCCAGGCTACAAGGATTCTCAACACACATTAATATCACCTGGGCGACGGCCTCACGTGGGCAGCGTAATCTTTAACAAAGTGAGCATAATACATTTTATCTGCCCAACACTTATATAACCCTAACTTGTGTTCTGTAAGAAAGGCTGCATGTAAGGTCAGTGTCCCAAGTCTTCATTTAGTCTTCACCCTAGGATAATGGTTGTCTGGGTAGAGAATTCCAGGAGGAATATTATTTTCTCTTAGAATTTTGAAGACATTACTGCAGTCGTCAAGAATTTAGTGCTGCTGATAGGTCAGATACCAGTTTAGTTCTCATTCCTTTTCGAGTGACCTGTTCTCCCCCCACCTCAGGACTTTTAGGATCTTCTTCACAGCCTCAGTTTTTTAAGTTATGTGTCTGGGACTTAGAATACCTGGATCTTGAAATTCTTAGATCTCTTTAGTATCCCTTTGATCACTGCTTCTTCATTTTGTCTGTTCCTTCCTTCTGGAAATCTTATCAGTCAAATGGCGGACTTCCTATATTGAACCTCTGTGTCTCTTCTTTTTACTTTTTTTTCTGACATTTTGTTCAAACTTTCTGGTAGATTTTTTTTACTTTACAGTCCAACATTTCTGTATTAATTTCTTAGGGCTATTATAACCAATTACTACAAATTTGGAGGCTTCAAATAACAGAGCACCATTCATCCCACTAGAACAGTGATTATCAAACTTTTTGAAGTCAGGGTGTATTTAAAACCCTACAAATAATTGTAGGCACACTATATACAAATTTCTGAGAAATGTGTTATAATAATTAAGTCAAATATTAAGGAAAAAAATATAAAGTCCGAGCGTGCTTTTATGGTAATTAAATGAAATAAATACAATAAAGTTAAGTTTATTCTGACATTAAAAAACAAGTTTATGTTACATTTTTTGTTATGCTTTTTAGAATTTGTAAAAAACGGGTTAAAAATTTTAAAAAGACAAAAATGTTATCTATATATATAGATAGATACATACATACATACATTGTTAGTAAGATTTAGTAAATTCGGCAGGTTCTGGCGCAAATGTGTTGTTTTTTCATTCTTATGTTTATGAGAAACATGAACCTGATGTGTCCTAGTAATTTCTTCAACGTTGGGGAATATATTTGAAAGGCAAACTCTCATTTCCTTATCAATACATTGAATAATTCCTCTCTTTTTACTCTTAATTTTGTTGAGGGTAGAAAATCCTAATTCACATAAATAGGATGTTGAAAATTGTAGTAAAATGTTCAAAGCTTTTTTAGATATTGCCACATATTCTTCTTTTATAGAAATCCAAAAGGCTTCAAGAGACAATTCCTTATGTTTAATCATCAATCCACAGTCAGTGGATATAGCTGCCAGTTCTTCTTCTGTTAATGTTAAACCAAAATCACTTGACGCATCCATGAATGGGTTTCTAATCCAATCATATTGTTCAGTGTTAAGTGATGGAAAATGCTATAAATTAAATTTTCCCCATTAGACTTCAAGTCCTATTTTATTTACACTTAACTTTTGCTCACTTCCAGAATCGAATTCTTCAATATCACGCTACTTTTTGAGAAATCTATCCATTTTATTTGGGTGTATTTATCTAAAAATAATATAATGATGTTAATAATAAATATAATAATGATGTGTTAACAAAAAGAGCAGTATTTCCATAATGAAATGGTATAATAGAGTAACTATATTTATTTTTATATCTGGGCACATGCTGCTAATTCCAGGTTCCAAGTGGGAACAGTGCGGAATTAAGAAAATACACGGAATTAAGAATTACAGGGTCAGGAGGGCCCTGTAATTGCTGCTGGGAAGAACAAAGCATGCCCAAAAACCACATCTTGCTTTGTTTATACGGCAAAGTAGGTCATTAGCAAATCAATGAGATCTTTGATCATGTTTCCAAGGCAACCTAAGAATTCTACCAAGTGCAGAAAACCCCACCATACATATCATCTTAACTTTACACCAAACAAAGGATAGAAGAAACTTGCCTCCAGTCTTTCCAGGAAACATGGGGGAGGGGGTAGTGTGAACAATCCAGCACCACAGCTTAACAGCCTTTTGCAACCTAATCAGGCAAGAGGTGGGGGGTTGGGCAGACTATCAGCTTACAGCCAATTCCCCATACCTCTGTCCCCAAAAATCTAAACTCCAAAAATCCTGTTGGTTTTTTGGTCCCCAACAGGCACACATTTCTCTGGAATACCATAGAGCGCACCTGGAAATCTTATAGGGCGCACCAGTGCCCTAGAGCTTCTATTGAGTTCTTTGTTAATGACCATATTTTAATTTCCAAGAGTTCTTGTTTTTTTGATTGCCTTTTCTGCATAGTTTCCTCTTCCTTTTTAATGGGTGCAACAACTTCTAAAATCTCTGAGGACACCTATATGACTTTTTAAAATTCAAGTTCTCTTCTTTCTACTTTCTTTTTTATTTAACTTATAAGGTCTCCATAAATTCATTCATGCAGTAAATATTCACTAAACACAAATATTATATAGCAAACATTGTTTTGGGTACCAGGTATACATATTTCCTACTCTTAAAGAACTTATATTCGGGGGGCAGGGAAAAGGATGTGCAGCAATAAATATGAATGTTTTTACTATATCAGGTACATTAAGCATCATAAAGAAAAACTAGTCAGGACAAGAAAAGAGTAAATAATGAAAAGGGATACTATTTTATAGTGAAAGGCCACAAAAGACCTCTCTGATGGTTAACACTCAGCACAGAGCTGAAGGAAGTGAGGAGGTGGGTCAAGTGACCTGTGAGAAAGAGCACTGTGGGCACACAGCCAGCACAGGGGTGCGGAGGCAGGAATATGCCCAGCATGTCTGAGAACCAGGAGGTCAGGGTGACTGGGACACGTGAGCCAAGGGAAGAGTAGTGAGTGAAGAATTCGGAGGAAGCCCAGCATTGGGTCACACAGGACTTTGTATACTATGGTAAATATTTATTATTTATTGAGTAAAATGGGAAGTCACTGGGGTTTTGAGCAGACTGTGGACATGATCTGACTTATATTTTAAAGGTTCAAGGTGACTTGTTGTGGAAAGCAGATTATAGGGGGACAAGCATGGAAGCAGAAGGCTACTGGCCAAGTGAAAGAAGAGGTTGACATGGATAAAGTGTACGGGATGGAACTAGGGAGACGTAATTGTCTTTTGGATACATTTTGTCACCACAGAAATGTCCAAATTTGTAAGAATATTTTATGAGTTTATTTGAGCCAAACTGTCGACAACTGCTGGGAAGCAAAGTCTCAACAAATTTAGAAAATACTCTGGAAAATGGCAGTTTCATCACTTATTTTATATATCAGAATCAATAGGAAAGATGAAAAAGGGTTACACGAACTTGACTGGTGTTATATTAGGGAAGTGAGAAAAAGAAAAAAGGGAGAATCTCTGGAAATGGATAAAAAATAAAAATGTATACCATATTCTGAAACTTCCTTTACATAGGCAGGAAGAAGATAGTTGTAAAGCCAGTAGTCACAGCCACCATCACAGCTGCCTGGCCCATACAGGTTCACATTAGATTCGGACAGATGGTAACGAAACAACGGAGCCAAGAACTGGGGCCATTAGCTTTAATCCTAGCTTGCACCCGGTGGGCAAGTAAAAACACACAATGGGCTACAAATCCCACTCATTCAGTGCTCACAAAGCTACTGACTTATCCAAGTTTCCTAGAATCAAAGGTTTCTAGCTCACCAGTCTTATTCACCTCTGTTCCCCATCTCCTTCTCTCTGCACAAACTGGCTTCTCCTTCAGCATTCTGCCACCTTGGCTACTTCTCCTTTCCTCTACATGGCCCTTCTCTGCCATACTCTCTAATGCTAATCTCAGGAATCGAGAGAGAGCAAGCTCCCAGTCTGCCCCATTTTACAGTGTAGATTCAAAACCATTAATCCAATATATTATACAAACAAGGAAGTCTCTGATACTGTTGTAAGGTACCAAAAGGCTGAACATTGATATTGATATTCTGGGAGGAAAGGTCAGGCTTTCCTGTCCTGTCCCTCCTTAGGGAGGGGAGGAAGAAGAATGTAGAAGTTTCTGGCTTGCAAGAACAATGGGTCATTCAGTTTTAAATCTAAAATAAAGGTTAACCTAGAAACTTCTTCTCTTTCAATAGGAGGCAGAATTTACATACCACCTTGTATTGATTATAGTTCCTCCCCCTTCCTGGAATCTTAAGGGTAAAATACCACTAGGCTAGTGAGGGAAGATGAACCCTGAAAATTTGTAAACATCTTTGATTGTGTGTTACCTTAAAACTCTTAATGTCTCTGTGTATCCCCTAAACAAATGTTGCCGGCTTGTACCGAGATGTCATGCTCTCCCTCACCCGTGTGTGATCAAGGGTATATAAGCAGTCCCTGAGATATTTTTGGGACTGCATGATTTGGGCTTGCAGATGCCCCGTGTCAGCCATATGCAGCCAACATGTTAATAAATCTCCTCCTCTAATAAAACTCTTCAAAATTCATCTGGACTGGGTGTCTCTACGTGAACTCAGTGAAATGAGATACAGTGCCTTTCAGAATCTGGGGTGCGGTACTTTATAACATATGGGGGCTTGTCTGGGATACGGTGTTTCGAGTCACCAGATCGAGATGCCCCCGATTGGACAGACTCTCTGCTGAGCTGCCCGGCCCCACTTGAATCTTGAGAGGTGCACCACCTGGCACCTTCCAGGGCTCCCAGTCTTCCTGTGCGGTCCGGACAGTTCTATGGTAGACGCCTCCCTGTTCCCAAATTCGACAATTTGGGTAATTCGGCAAAGAAAATCGAGGAGGTAGGTAGAGCAACTCTTTCTGCTCTACTGAACTTTCTGGCTTCCCTTTGAACTCTTGGTTTTGCTTTTATGTTTGTAACTAGTTTGTAGTCTGTGTTGGACTAGAATGTAGGTAGAGATTTGGGGGCTTTGCTGAATTGTGACTCCGGGGATGTGGAATCCCGGTGGAAGTAGATAGGGCTTTCAAAACTGCTTTGCCAGTTGTAACTAGTTTTTATGTTTTGAACTGGAACTGCTGCGAAACGGACCAGACGTGGTGTAAGTTCACGCAGGCTCTCCAAGACCGAGACGTTGGTGGGGAGTTTTAGTGGTCCTGCATTAGGTTTTGCTAGGAGAGGGACTTCTGGTTATACTCTGGAGGGATGACTGGTGGGGATTGAGCCATGCTTCATGCTTTCGGGGATATCTGCTCGTAATTTAGGACATTAATGGGAACTGAGAGGACCAGGTCCCCCCGTTCTGCAGTGGGCTTTCAGAGACGTCAGTTTCTCTGAGAGGTATTAGTAGAAACTTCATCCTGCCCAGGACTTCCAGAGGTGTCTAGTTACGCTCTCAATAAAATGCCAGAAATGGGGACGTTGTGTCTATCTCTAGGAAGGCTAATGGAGGTTAAGTTCGTCCAGGATTAGTCAGTCTGGCATCGCACTGATTCAGTGGAGGCTGAGTTAACCTGGATTGATTAATCTCGACCCAAGACTTCCAAGAGACATCTCTGTGTTTGTCGAGATCTCAGTCTTTATTTTAATGTTTGTCTCTAAAACCCCTGGTTAAGAAATCTCTGGTGCTGTGACCTGCGTGCACCTGAGAGGCCACAAGGGGAGCTCTTCCCTAGTTTATGAAGGTTTATCTTTGTTCATCAAATTACCCGGTATTATTTAATTGAAATAGGTGTGCATTGTTTGTGTATAAGTCCTTTGTTTAATGTCTAAACGTGTCTGTTTTAAGTCCTTTGTTTAATGTCTAAACATGTCTGAGTCTTTGTGTTAAAATTGGAAGTTTCTGACTAAAAGCAATCTTAAGTAGCGAACTATTATTCTCTTTGTTCTCAAATACTAGCTCTGGGCACCCTAGAATAGGCAAGCCAAGGTTTCTCCCCTGAAAGAAATTACTCTCTTCGGTTGGCTTCTTCCCTTTGTCTTGTGTAATAATTAATATTTCTATAGTCAAACACCTTTTATTCTGGTGCTAGTTAACTATCTGTCTTATATTTTTGTTTTATTGGTGCACTAGTTTCTGGATTTTTCTGAAGTAGTTTTAATTTTGTAACTAGTAACCTTAGCTATTAAATATGGGAGAAGGGGCCAGTTCAGAGAGGACTCCTTTTGGTTGTCTTTTAAAGCACTTTCAAGAAGCTTATGAAGACAACTGTGGGTATGAAATTAAATGGTCCAAAAGAAGGCTCTGCACTCTCTGGGAATCAGAATGGCCTGCTTTCGGGGTTAAATGGCCAAAAGTTGGGACTTTAATCCCCAGATAGTAAAAGCAGTCTGGGATATAGTAACTGAGGATCCAGGCTACCCTGATCAGTTTCCATACATTGATCAATGGCTAAATTTAACATTAGATCCGCCACAATGGTTAATAGTTTGCTGGATGCAAAGATAGTGCCCCGTCTTCCTAGTCAGGCCAGATTTGAGTCTGGAACAGGGTGAAAGAATTGCTAAAATGACAGTAGCAGCGCTCCAAGAGACAGACTCTTTTAAGGATGAGGGACCCCAAAGGAGCAAAATAGAGAAGAAAGGAATTCAAAAAAGAATAGGATTCGGCTAGGAAAGAATCAATGTGCTTATTGTACGGGAAAGGGCCATTGGAATAATAAATGTCCCAAGTTACAAGCAGCCCTGGGGAAGAGAGAAAAGCGGAGCCCACAAATTGAAAGGGTTTCTCCAAACTCTGGAGCAAAAGGACTAGCGAATAAGCTGTTTGAGTGAGAGTAAAAAGCCAAGCGGGGACGCGGGGTATGTGGATGGATAGGGTGGGAGCCTACACATGCCCCTTCCCTCTCGTTGTTCCCGGGTCTCCATCGGTGCTGCACCCGAGCGGAAGGCAAACAGTAAACAGCAAATAAGGTGCACGGTTAGGTTACGATTCAGCTTGCTGTGTGCAGGGTCACCGGAAAGAGCAATAAAGTAAGGACAAAATAACTAAAATGTAGAATAGAATGTCCACCAGCAGACTAAAGGAGGTTTTGCCCATTTAGAAATTACAGGGTAGGAATAGTATTAAAAATGAGAACTTTGCTCAAAAAAAAAAAATCGTAAAGGAAAGAAAAGGAATTTAGAAATTAACAAACCATAGGTATGGAACATGCTAGTTAATTGGCAGCTTCTTAAATTAAATTGCAACTCCAGAAGGAGTGATAGAATCATAAGTAATAGGATTATAGGGAATAAAATTAAAAATAAACTCTCCATGGGTTAGGGATGATGGCTTATTGCCATCCACAGGTGTAAAAATTAGAGAGAAATTCCAGCACTCTCCCATGGGTGGAGAGGGTGTTGGATTCTCCTCCAAGTCTTTCAGTTACGTAAAAGACAGGAAGTTCATAAGGAAGATCCACAGCATTAACCATAATGGTAAAAATTGTAAAAAGAATTTTCAGGCAATTGTGGGAAAAATAGGAAACCTCATATAGGCTAAAGCAACTCACTATTGGGAAAGTAATTTTTTTACAAATTGTATTTAGCTGCTCAAAGCAAGGCAGTTAGTTTACAGGTGGCAAACTGATTCGAGTCCTGCTTAAGAGAAACCCTATTGTCTTGCTAAGGGGCTTAACTGCAGGAAAAAAGGTAAAAGCAGCAAGCGCTCAGTTCTTGGAGTCTGCTTCTCCCTCAGGCATCCACCCCGCCCCTCATGATTGAAATTACTGTAAGTCAAAAGAAAGTTAATATCTCATTGCCAGCTGGGTAATTTATACCAAGGATCCCTTATTGTATAAAAGTATTTTCCATAATAAAATGTATATATTGTTTCAAAGGACTTTTGTTAATTCTTTTATTTGCTGTTTTTTAGTCCTGTAATATTGGAATCCTAGTTTAAATATTGGAAGTTGTTAATGTCTTCTATGTAATATTTAGTTTATTATTATTTTGAAACAATATTGTTCAATACTAAGTCATACCTTAGAACACCTGCAAATCTATTTTATTATGCTTTTGTTAAAATTTATTTTGAATGCTAATGTACTGAATTATTTAGCAGTGAAGAGACTCTGGAATTCTAAAGGAAATACCCAAACCTATTTTCTTGAATTGATCCAGCTAATAACGTTGCTTTTGTCTTTTTCCAAAAGTTTATATAAACAGATAAGGACCCTCAAGCCCCTCAGTGAGATCTGAGCATGGCTTTTAAGGTCCATAATGACCAAGGTAGTAACAGAAAAGGCAAATAAGGCCCAAAAGAGGCCAGGAAATACCAGCTTATGGCATACGCTCTAAAGGCTTCAGCGCCCAGAAAGGGCTTCATAGGATTCCAGCACGGCCCTGCTTCAAGAGTGGAAAGAAAGGTCATTGAATTGAAGCCTGCCAGGCTTCCTGGCCCCACTGGGAGACACGTCTGAGCTGTAAAAAGAGAGACACGAGAATGTAAGCTGTCCCATTGCTCCATGGAGGGAGGTTTCAGTTTCTTCTAGCCCTGCTCCAGCTACCTATGACCTGACCTTGCCCAGCAGGATACTGGGATTTGCCACTGAAGGCTAAAAGGTGCCAAAGCCGGCCATTGGCCCCATCTCACGACATCGTTCACTAGCCTAAAGTATTTCTTCCAAGTAGCAGATAAACTGATCTCATTTCCTGTGAACACAAGGGCCATCTACTATGCCTTGCCTAAACATTTGAGTTTTATTTATCCCTCAAAGAGCTCTACTATGGGTATTGACAGTCTGAGTTTGTTACTTTATATAATGTATAGTATCTCTTTTATTACTCTTGTCTCAATGCCCCATGCCTATTGTAGGCTGGGGCCTGCTCCTAATTCCAACTAGAAGCAGTGGTCACTAGGACTTAAACTCAACTGCAAAGTGTAGAAATGGGACCACAACTCCAATGCCTTGTGGACTTTTCCTGAATATGTGTAACTCCTGTTCTTTAGGACATTTCTTAGACTTAGTGAAATTACGTTAACATGTTAAGAACATTTGTGACTGTAAGAATTTTATTTTGAATCCTATTATATTGGTTAGAACTTTATTTTTGTTTAATAATCTAGTAGGCTTTAGTCATTTTATTGTATTAAGACACTTGTTATAGTATTTGTTAACATTAGCTATCTGAATTTTATTGTTAATTGTATATTTTTCCAGTCTGCCTCAAAATCGGAATATAGTAATTCAAATGAATAGATGCCACTCAGAACCAGTGGGGTCTTGGGACCCTTATTGCCAAAGGTTTATTCAAAACCAATTAGAAAAAGATTTGGCCAGTAAGAAAGAAACCCAATATTAATTAGAAATTAATTTGAAGTTACATTGTGCCCACAGGTACCAAAAGGTCAAGGTAAGTAAATTACGTGAATCAAATAGTAAAAGAAACATAAGCACCCTTTCCCTAAGTACTTGCAGGATTTACAGGTTACTCAGCAAACTGTTGAAAGACTGTCCAGGAGATCCAGCATTACATTACCCAAGGACTGACTTTCACGTGGACAGGTCCACACACCGTGATCCTGACCACTCCCACTGCTGCTAAAGTAGAAAAACAGCGTGCCCTACTCCAACCAAAAACCGGAAGCTGGTTGGTCTACGTACGGTGAATGTATGAAACCTCACTAAGAACTTCTTTTTATCAGACTTTGGGAAAAAGGGAAATTAGGGTAAAACGAAAGCCAGCTTAATTGTCACTAAAAGTTAAAAGTTTTAAAATTAAGAGTTCTGACTAAAGGTAAATTGTTATAAAGGCCAATTAGTTTTATATAAATTGCAGAAGGAAATTGTACAAACTATAGGAAATTAATCAGTAATATTTGTTTCTTTAGTGAACTCTAATGCTATAAATTCTGACTGTTAAATATCTAATACATGTTATAAGTTAATAACCCTAAACAGCCTCATACACTTCAGTAAACTAAGTTAAGGATTTGACTTAGGAAATAGAACCAGTGGGGAATGTTGTAAGGTACCAAAAGGCTGAACATTGATACTGATATTCTGGGAGGAAAGGTCAGGCTTTCCTATCAGGCTTTCCTGTCCTGTCCCTCCTTGAGGAGGAGAGGGAGAAGAATGTAGAAGTTTCTGGCTTGCAAGAACAATGGGTCATTCAGTTTTAATTCTAAAATAAAGGTTAACCTAGAAACTTCTTCTCTTTCAATAGGAGGCAGAATTTACATACCACCTTGTATTGATTGTAGTTCCTCCCCCTTCCTGGAATCTTAAGGGTAAAATACCTCTAGGCTAGTGAGGGAAGATGAACCCTGAAAATTTGAAAACATCTTTGATTGTGTGTTACCTTAAAACTCTTAATGTTTCTGTATATCTCCTAAACCAGTGGTCTCCAACCTTTTTTGGGCCACAGTCTGGTTTAATGTCAGAAAATATTTTCACGGACTGGCCTTTAGGGTGGGACAATAAATGTATCACGTGACTGAGACAAGCCTCAAGAGTGAGTCTTAGACGAATGTAACAGAGGGAATCTGATAATTTTTTAAAAATAAAACATCATTCAGACTTAAATATAAATAAAATGGAAATAATGTAAGTTATTTATTCTTTCTCTGCAGACCGGTACAAAATGGCTCACGGACAGGTACCGGTCCATGGCCCAGGGGTTGGGGACCACTGCCCTAAATAAATGCTGCCAGCTTGTACAGTGATGTCATGCTCTCCCCCGCCCGTGTGTGATCAAGGGTATATAAGCAGCCCCTGAACCATTTTTGGGACTGCACGATTTGGGCTTGCAGATGCCCCGTTTCAGCCATATGCGGCCGGCATATTAATAAATCTCCTTGTTGGGCAGATAAAATATATTATGCTCACTTTGTTAAAGATGGCACTGTGCACATGGAAGCCTGTTGCCCAGGTGATATTAATGTGTGTTGGGGGCAGGCTGTGGGCAGACAAAATCCTTGTAGCCTGGTGCGTGGTTTTAGGACTAAGCCTTTCCCACCCCTTTTGATAAGAGGTGGTATAATCCCATCATGCCTCATATAAGTGACTTTGTATTAGAGACTTCCCTATTTTGTATATTGGATTAAAGGTTTTGATTTCTACACTATAAAGTGGGGCAGACCAGGAGCTTGCTCTCTCCGTTCCTGAGATGAGCATTAGAGGAGAGAGCAGAGAAAGGCCACGTGGAGGAGGCCAGGAGAAGCAGCCAAGATGGTGGAGTGCTGAGTGAGAAGCCACTTGGTGCGGAGTTTGTGCAGGGAGAAGGAAGGAGATGGGGAACAGAGGTGAATAAGTCTAGTAACCTAGAAACCTTTGATTCTAGGAAACTCGAAAAGTCAGTAGTTTTGTGAGCACTGAATGAGTTGGTTTTGGAGCCCAGTGTGTGTTTTTACTTGCCCGCCGGGTACAAGCTAGGATTAAAGATGATGGCCCACCAGTTTTTGGCTCCGCTGTTTCTTTACCAACTGTCCAAATCCAATGGGAACCTGCATGGGCCAGACGGCTGTGATGGTGGCAGCGGATACTGGCCATACATATGTGAAGCTATGGGACTGATGGAATCACCTAGCAAAAAGGCAGCAGACTCTGATTTCTGGGCCCAATGCAGCCAAGGGCCTGTTTCAGATTTGCAAATACAGTTCCCCAGAACAAAGCCACACCCATACTTTTACTACTTCTGACTACATTGCACTACAATAGCAGAACTGACTAGTTGTGACAGAGACTGTAGGGTCTACCCAGTCAATCAACTATCTGACCCTTCACAGATAAGGTTTGCCAACACTTGCCCAAGAAAGAGAACAGAGAGAGGAGTGTACTAAAGACTGAGCCCAGAAACATTTCAAAGGTTAAAGTTCAAAAGCACAGAAGGATCCAGCCAGGGGAGACTACTGAAAGGAGAAGCCAGCAAAATAGAATCACTATGAGAAAGTGTTCCTGAGGCAAAAAATAAGGATGAGAAAGTGAAAAGTATCCTTGAGGGTCATGTGGATAAGAACTTTAAAATGATCATTAAATCTGTCCCATGGATGTTGATAAATAAGTTTGTAAAAATGATATATATGTTTGCTCGCTTATAGTTTGCATTGGGTGTGGGAGACAGGCTATAAGCAGGCAGGGCCGTTATAGCCTAAGGCTTAGTTTTAAGACTAAGCCTTTCCCACCCTTTTAATCCTAAAATCTTTTCAAAACTAAGCTTTTCCCCACACCCTTGACTGTTGCATGGTGTGGGGTGGTACACTCTCATGAGGAATCCCATTATGCCTCAGAGAAGTGACTTTGTATCAGAGACTTGCTTGTTTGTATATTGGGTTAAAGCAGGGGTCGGGAACCTATGGCTCGTGAGCCAGATGTGGCTCTTTTGATGGCTGCATCTGGCTCACAGACAAATCTTTAATAAAAAAAATAATAACATTAAAAATATAAAACATTCTCATGTATTACAATCCATTCATTTCCTACTGCTCATGTTCATGGTTGTGGGTGGCTGGAGCCAATACAGCTGTCCTCCGGGACAATACCAAATTTTTATTGGATAATGCGTAAGGTACACGGGTTGTTGTATGTCTCTCATGGAATTACATTTTAAAATATGTGGCATTTATGGCTCTCTCAGCCAAAAAGGTTCCCGACCCCTGAGTTAAAGGCTTTGATTTCTACACTATAAAATGGGGCAGAGGAGCCCATGCTGGAGGAGAGCAGAGAAAGGCCATGTGGACGAGAGGAGAAGCAGCCAAGATGGTGGAGTGCTGCAGGAGAAGCCAGTTTGTGCAGAGTTTGTACAGAGAGAAGGAGATGAGGAACAGAGGTGAATAAGGCTGGTGAGGTAGAAACCTCTGATTCTAGGAAACTCGGATAAGTGAGTGGCTTTGGGAGCCCTGATTAGAAAGGGAAGTGTTTTCCCACTGTGTGTATTTCTCGCCCGCGGGATGCAAGCTAGGATTAAAGGTAATGGCCCACCAGTTCTTGACTCCATTGTTTCATTACCGTCTGTCCGAACCAAAAGCAACCCTGCATGGGCCAGGCGGCTGTGATGGTGGCCACGGTTATTGGCTTTACAGAGGTCACATGTAGCCTCAACAAAAGCAGTCTGGTAAAGTAGCAGGGATGAAAGCCTGAATGCAAGTGACTCTTCACTACTTGGTGGATATGTAATAAGAGACTAGAAACAACGATGTGTACATACACAGAGAGGCCTACTGAGGACCAGCAGCCCGTAGACAGGCACAGGTAGGCAGTGGGCTATTACTGGGGTTTTGGGCAAATGAGTTTGTAAAATTTGTATTTTTTTAGTGTAAAGCCAGTAATCAGGGCCAGGGCCACTATCACAGCAGCCCAGCCCATGCAGGTTCGCATTAGATTCGGACAGTCGGTAAAGAAACCATGGAGCCAAAAACTGGTGGGCCATAACCTTTAATCCTACCTTGCACCCGGCGGGCAAGTAAAAATACACACTGGGCTCCAAAACCCAGTCACACTCAGTGCTCACAAAGCCACTGACTTATCCGAGTTTCCTAGAATCAAAGGTTTCTAGCTCACCAGCCTTCTTCTCCTCAGTTCCCCATCTACTTCCTTATCCCAGATACAAACTCTACACAAACTGGCATCTCACTCAGCACTCCGCCATCTTGGCTGCTTCTCCTGGCCTCCTCCACGTGGCCTCCTTTAGCTGCTGGCTCTACTCTCTCCGCTCTCTCATGCTAACCTCAGGAACCAAGCGGCAAGTTCCCGTTCTACCCCTATTTTATAGTGTAGCTTCACAACCTTTAATCCAATATACAAAATAGGGTAGTCTCTAATACAAAGTCACTTCTCTGAGGCATGATTGGATTGTACCGCCCTACAGCAAAAAGGGTGGGAAAGGCTTAATCCCAAAACCAAGCCCCAGGTTACAACGATCTCCAACACACATTAATATCACCTGGGCGATGGCCTCTTTAACAAAGTGAGCATAATACATTTTATCTGCCCAACAATCCACCCCTATGCTCACTTTACTACCCACAATTTACATCACCAGCATTCCTGTGCAAGGAAATTAGAACATTACACAGATTACAACAGCAAAAATCATACAGTTTCAACAATTTCAAAGGTACATTTCACCAGTCTCTGAGCACTTAGCCCAAAGCGCAAAATGTCCTCAGTCTTCTTTCTAGCCACGGGAAAAGCTTCCCGGGGTAGGGGAGTGCTTCCAGCAAAGCCACCCCCCACCCCCATCAGGGTATTTTACATTGTCCAAAATCCGTAATCCGAAAGTCCATCCAACAAAGGAGCCAATGCCCACTCCGGTCGTAGTCCAGGAAATCAGTCCACGCACGTGGGTCATCAGCCACCCCCCTCATTCCTGCCGTCCTGGCAGGTTTTACATTGTCCCAAAGAGGAGCACGTGGCAATGGCAGTCAGCATTTCCATCTCTGCTCCGGAAAGCATGTCCAGCCCTATTTCCCAAAATCGCAGACCTACCGGGGCCGCAGTAGGTGCTCCTTCCAGCTGGGCTTCCATCTTCTGGAGACTGCAGATTGCAACTCCAGTCCGATTCTCCTCATCCTCCAAAGAGGGACTGAAAACACCAGCTCCGGCTGCCGGGCTCGAGCCTCCGTCTGCCGCCGCCTTCTGCTCCACAGACCTTGCAGCTCCGGACCCGGCCTCAGCTTCAGCTTCAGCCTCAGCCTCAGCCTCAGCCTCAGCCCCAGCCTCCTGCCGCTGCTGGCTCTCCGCAACATCCAGGGCAAGCTGCAACTCACGAACCTCTGAATCCTCCTCCAGTGTTTGCTCCATTTCCAGGCGAATCTCGAACACCTGGTCGGCCTCCTCCTCCAGCACTTCCTCCAGCTCCAGGGTCAGCATCGGTTTCTCCTGCATTTGCTCCAGCTCCTTCTGCTGCTCGGTTGGCAGGTCCTGGGAAGTCTCTTCCACAGAGCTCTCAGTTTCCTCATGCATGGCTGTAAAAGTCAGCCAGCCTACAATCCCCAAAAGTACAGCCATGGGGAACCCTAACACTAGCCAGTCCTCTACTCCACCACTCAAAGGCTCCTTGCCGATCTGTATCGAATCCTGCCACAGACTACGCCAAATGTAGGGCCAGGAGCCGCCATCGTGGCCATTCTACACAAACTGGCATCTCACTCAGCACTCCGCCATCTTGGCTGCTTCTCCTGGCCTCCTCCACGTGGCCTCCTTTAGCTGCTGGCTCTACTCTCTCCGCTCTCTCATGCTAACCTCAGGAACCAAGCGGCAAGTTCCCGTTCTACCCCTATTTTATAGTGTAGCTTCACAACCTTTAATCCAATATACAAAATAGGGTAGTCTCTAATACAAAGTCACTTCTCTGAGGCATGATTGGATTGTACCGCCCTACAGCAAAAAGGGTGGGAAAGGCTTAATCCCAAAACCAAGCCCCAGGTTACAACGATCTCCAACACACATTAATATCACCTGGGCGATGGCCTCTTTAACAAAGTGAGCATAATACATTTTATCTGCCCAACATTTAGTTTGTTCACTTTTAGTTAAAAAAATGGCACTGGGCAGTACCAGGTATGTGTAAGGTATTTTCCGCTGAGGAAGAAAGAAGGACGTAGCCACCAAGTGTGAACGAGCAAAAGCTCTATTTAGAGCGCATCCAGGGCGAGGTTCACTGGTCCGCAAGACAGGGGCCAGAGAAGTTGTGCAGCTTTTCCTGCCCAAGGTAATTTATAGCGTTGGTAGGGTGGTGGTGGAGTGATAGGTCCTAACGAAATTTAATTGGCTGACAGACAGTTGTCTTTTTTCAAAATGCTCCTGGGCCATTTCTTTAGGCAGGCATGGGCGTGGGTGGTTCCTCATGTGACCTTCATCGATTGCCAATTGACCTCACAGTACATGGTCTGTGAAATTGCAAATTACCTTCCTGCTTAGGAAGGGCCATTGTCTTGCTAATGTTTGCCTAGTGAGAGAGGAGAGAATGCAGAGTGCTGAGGAAGAAGCAGAGTTTGTGCAGAGAGAAGGGAGAAGATATGCAGATGGGGATCCAGAGGTGAGGGGCTTTGTGAGCTCCGTTGAGACTGGTGAGGCCTTTAATAGAAGAAACCGGAGAAGATTCTCCTGGTTGTGGAACTGAATAATATGTCAGTGGCTTGGGAGCCCTGAGTGAAAGGGAAGTGTTTTTCCTGTGTGTGTTGCTAGTTGGCCAGTGCGAGAATTAAATAAAGGAAAGGCCCACCATTTTTTGGCTCCACTGTTTCTTTACCGTCTGTCCGAATCTAATGGGAACCTGCATGTGCAAGGCAATGATGGACTGACTACTGGCCATACATGGGGCAATTCCTGAGTGCCAGAATGCAGTGCTGCTGGAGTAGCAACATAAGGTTGTCCAATTGCCACCAAACAGTCTTCACTTTCTCTAGAAGGAAGGAGCCCTGTCCTCCAGCACCAGGCCTGCATGGTAAACACTAAGGTGACCAATCATCCTCCTTTAGGGAGGACAGTCCTTCTTTTGTAAGTTCCATCCTCCTTCAAAAAGTGTCCTCCTACATGTCCTCCTTTTTGATATTGGAAGACTAATCTGTAAATGTCCATATTCGATCAATGCAGAGCCGATCCATTGCATGCGATGTGACATATTTGTATCTAAATGAGTACTTTTTCTTACAATTATTATTAAAAATTAATAGGCATGTATTGGTCAAATAAGTTTTTAAATATGATATATGTTTGCTTGCTTATAGTTTGCATAGGGTGTGGGGGACAGGCTGTAAGCAGGCAGGGTGGTTATAGCCTAAGGCTTAGTTTTAAGACTAAGCTTTTCCCCAGACTCTTGACTGTTACATGATGTGCGGTGGTGCACTGTCATGAGGAATCCCATTATGCCTCAGATAAGTGACTTTGTATCAGACTTCCTTGTTTGTATATTGGATTAAAGGTTTTGATTTCTACACTATAAAATGGGGCAGATCTGGAGCTTGCTCTCTGGGTTCCTGAGATTAGCATTAGAGAGGAGAGCAGAGAAAGGCCACGTGAAAGAGACCAGGAGAAGCAACCAAGATAATGGAGTGCTGAGGGAGAAGCCAGTTTGTGCAGAGTTTGTGCAGAGAGAAGGAGATGGGGAACAGAGGTGAATAAGGCTGGTGAGCTGGGAACCTTTGATTCTAGGAAACTCGGATAAGCCAGTGGCTTTGGGAGCACTGAATGAGTGGGTTTTGGAGCTCAGTGTGTGTTTTTACTAGCCCGCCGGGTGCAAGCTAGGATTAAAGATAATGGCCCACCAGTTTTTGGCTCCATTATTTCATTACCGTCTGTCCGAATCCAATGCAAACCAGCATGGGCCAGGCAGCTGTAATGGTGGCCGTGGCTACTGTCTTTACTGCATGTAAGAATAATTACAATATAAAATACTACAAATGTTTTATTATGCATTTATCATATTATAGTGTATTATTGCTGCAATGAATAAAATGTTTCTTTTATTTATGATATTGTTTTCTTCCATTTATTTTTGTCCTCCTTTTCATTGTAAAAAAGTTGGTCACCTTATTGTGAGGTCAGTTGGCAATGGGGGAAGGTAACGTGAGGAACCAGTCCTGGGAACTTTGGCTGGAACCGCCCACACCCATGCCCGCCAAAAGAAACATCCCAGAAGCCCTTTGAAAAAGAACAATCATCTGAAAATTTCAATCAGCCAATGAAATTTTGCCACATCATATCAACTTGACCACCCTAACGACCCTATAAATTACCCCCAAGCGGGAGAATCCATGCAACTTCTTGGTCCCTGTCTTGCAGATCAGAGAACATCATCCAGGAAGCGCTCTACTAAATAAAGCTTTTGCTATTCCACACTTCATGGCTATGCCCTACTTTCTTCCTAGGCAGGAAAAAATACCTTACATTTGGTGCCGAAACCCGGGAGGAGTTTGAAGTCCGCAAGGACCACTCCTCTCCCCTTCCCTTCCAAGGAAGAACCAGGATCTTCAACCTCCCACCCACTTTGGCACATGGTGCATTAAGTCCCCTGCCTCCAGCCTCCCCTCAGTTCTTTCTGCTAAGACTCCGTTTGTAATCGCAGCTGCGTCAGGGACCTCTTATCTGTTCTGAGTGCGTGTGTGCCCATGGAGACGTCCCAGACACATTCACTCTACCTAACTGTCCAGTGGCCAGAGCTTGAGTTGCAGGACGCCAATTCTCATCTCTGATCACTCCGAGAACTGAGGGTGGCCACAGGAGGCACAGGAATCTAAACCTAATTCAAAAACACTCCTGGAGTTGCCTTATTCAGAATCTCTCCCTCCCTAAAGAAGAAATTGTTCTTCTTCTCCACTGTGGCCAGGCCACAGAACCCACTGGATAACCAGACCAGGTGACCATCTGAAGAGACTTCCAATTTTAACATCCTCACCAATTTAACTATCACCAAAAAAACTGGAAAATGGTTGGAGATCCCTTACATTCAGGGCTTCTAGTATTTGTGTTCCTGTCCTAATCTCTGTGCTACCTGTTCTACAGCACAGGCCCTTTTTGGCCAGAGAAACCTCAGCTAAACCCTCCGCTCCTGATCTTTCCTCCTTAGCTGACCCCCAACTCTTTTCCCCTCCTGCATGGCTCCCTCTGTCCTATCGGGCTCCTCTCCTCCTTTCGCAGAATCCTGTTTCTCATTCACCTGCAAATACTAGTCTCTCTTTCTCCTCCCCTGCTGGCCAGGAGCCCCTCCCTTCTCCACTGTGTTCTTAAGCCCCTCCCCCGTCAGGCCCTTCTCTGCCAGCCATTGGTCCTCATGCTGGTTTGCAGGACTCCTGACCCCATGGCCCAACCCCCATCTTCTTTCAGGAAGGCCTGGCCTTGTCCTGCCTCTGGCTCCAACATTTCCAGCTGGATCTGGGTGCTGAGTTCCCCAGGAGCCCCCTCCTCTTATTCTCAACCCCAAAACCCCTATCCGAAACCTGATGAACATGGCATTTAAGGCTTTTAATGGATGTGGCTAGTAGAAAAAGGCCAAGGCTGCTCTCCAGGCCCGCATGCAGCAGAAGGTAACTTTCCAAACCCAGACTGTATGTCAGCCCTGAGGCCAGCAGAGCAACAGCAGCAAGGCACAGGAGGTGCCTGACCAAGTCCGGGCCGCAAAGAGGATCCCCATCAGGAGTGTGCTTTAAATGTGGCAAGGAGGGTCACTGGTCCTGGCAGTGCCCCTACTCAAGACCACCACTAAGCCCTGCCCTAACTGCAAGCAGCCTGGCCACTGGCGGAGTAATTGCCCCCTTCGGGCAATAGACCCTTCCTCAGTGCCTCTACATGGAGGACAAGCCACCCAAATGGGAGGCCAGGCCAGCCAGGTGGGCCTACCGCTCAAACTCCTAGGCCTCATGGACGACTGATGCGACCTGAACTCAAAGACCCCTATCACCCTCGCCGAGCCCAGGGTAATGTTACAGGTAGCGGGTAAGTCCATCTCATTTCTTGTGGACACGGGGGCTACCTTCTCTGTTTTGCCATCACACTCTGGACCTCTAGTTCCCTCACAGGTCTCGGTTATGGGAGTGGATGGGACCGCTTAATTTCCCCTTTGCACACCACTCCTGACATGCAGTTTGGACAGAATCCCCTTTTTGCACTCCTTCTTAGTTATGCCATCATGCCTAGTACCCCTCCTGGGTCAGAGGGGTACATTCTACAAAGTCTCGGAGCCACTATCCAGCTGACATCTTCCTCACTACCAAGGGCTCCCCCATAATCAATACTACCCTCATTTCTAACCATGTCTCTCGCCTCAAGCATGCCCCCATGCAGGATTGCTGGCAGTCAGAACCAGTGGGCCCTACCCATCTCTAGCTCACTAAAAGGTTGGGCCCTGCAGACCCTCCTGTTGCTCCTGTCCCTCCCACCAGAACCTGCATCCAGAGTGAGCTAAAGAAGGAAGCAATGCTGTTCAATGAGACTGACCTGGTGGAAGAAAGCATCGGGGTCCTCAATCGTCTGCAAGAGAAACTGCACAAGGACCTCTCCTCTTACAACCCACTTAACTCCTGGAGGCAGCCACCCATTCTCACATGGGTTGCCCCTATCCTAGGTCCTCTTCTAATTATCAGCATATTATTCATATTTACTCCTCTTTTTTAAATTCTTACAGGACCGCATCCGCGAAGTTTCTCGAGTCACAGTCAAACAGATGCTCCTACACCCATATACACGACTCCCCTCAGAGCCACCACCTTCCAATCTCCCCCTCCCCACAACGCCCTTAACCAGCAGGAAGTAGCCAAACAGCGGTGCCCCTATCTAACATAAAAGGTTGGAATGTGAGGTTGGTTGGCAATTGGGGAAGGTCACGTGAGGAACCAGGCCCGGGAACTTTGGCTGGAACCACCCACACCCATGGGCACCAAAAGAAACTTCCCAGAAGCCCTTCAAAAAAGAATGACCGTCTGTCAGCCAATGAAATTTCGCCACATCATATAAACTCAACCACCGTAACAACCCTATAAATTACCCCCACACGGGAGAATCCTTGCGACTTCTCTGGCCCCTGTCTCGCAGACCAGAGAACATCGTCCAGGAAGTGCTCTACTAAATAAAGCTTTTGTTATTCCACACTTCGTGGCTATGCCCGTCTTTCTTCCTCGGCAGGAAAATACCTTACACTTATAAAGACCTATATGCTATTCCAGAATAAAACTTCAGTTAATACCCCTATGTTAAGCTCCACTTCACTCTTCTAAGGTTTGTTAGTTAGTGAGACATGAGCCGGGACAGGCAAAGGAGGGGGAGGGATGAACTGCCCCTGTGCATTACAGGTATGTAGGATCTATCTCACCACACCCAGACTGATCATCTCCAGTTCTCTGATATGGTATCACCCACATAGCAATACAATGAAGACAAATAAACAAGAAGCAGCAGCCAGAAAGAAAAAAAAATGGGAATGGGAAAGTCCAGGAAGTAAAGCCCATAAATTCCTAAATTCTATAACTAATTGGGATACTCATTCTCAAGAGTGAATTGCCCACTCAGGCCTTCCTGAGTGTACTTCTGCACGGCCAATAAACCCTTGCTTTCTTTGCTCACTATATTTTGTTTCTTGATTAAATTCTTTCTCTCAAGGAAGATAAGAATCGAGGTTTAGTTGCTTCACTGGTAACATACATGTTGTCGTAAATGACAATATATCATCGTTTCTTGTGGCCAAGTAGTATTCCATTGTATAGAAGTACATCTTTATCCAATCCTCTCTCAAGGGACACTTTGATTGTTTCCATGTCTTGGCCACTGTGAATAATGTTGCAATGAATATGGGGTTCATGTGTCTTTGTGTACCAATGTTTTCGAGTTTTCTGGGTAGATATCCAGAAGAGGGATTGTTGGGTCATATGGATGCTCTATTCTTAATATTTTGAGGAAATGCCATACTGTCTTTTGTTTTTCATAACAGCTATACCAGTTTACATTCCCACCAGCAGTGAATGAGGGTTCCTTTTTCTCCACCTCTCCAACACTTATTATCTATCTTGTTGATTAACAGCCAAACAACAGGTATAAGGTAGTATATCATTATAGTTTTGATTTGCATTTCTCTAATAGCTAGTGAAAATAACCATCTTTTCATATCTCTATTTGTTGTTTGTATGTCTTCATGAGAAGTGTCTATTCAGGTCCTCTCCCCATTTTTTTATTGGATTGTTTGCTTGTTTGTTGTTGAGCTTTGTGAAGGAACTCTCATATATTCAAGACTCGAGTACCTATTTTGTGAATTATTCACAGGAGAGTTTATTAGGTCCAAATGTATGGTACTATGGTACATTCCTAATCAAAAGATGTACTTAAAAAAGAAAACCTATAGTAATTTAAATATAAGCATATTGTACTATAAATGATAAAACTACATGATTCATCCTCATACTAAATAAAAGCAATTATCTATATCACTGTTTCAGTAAGCCTATCCCATATTAACATAATTCCAAATTATAGAAAGTATAGCTTCTCCCCATACTTTGAGAAAAGTTTAAAAATCTAAAATAGTACATTTTCAAGTTATTAAACAAAACAAGCAAAAGTATGCAAGCTATCAAAGGAATAGCAACATGAAGTCTTTGGTCCTATTAAATAAGTATAACTGTATTATGATTTCACAATTAATTCAAAACTGCAGGGCACACAAATTTAAAAAACTGAGTGATGCAAGTTAAAACCACAATGAGATATCTCGTCCCTCCTGTCAAAACTGCTATCATCAATAAGTCAACATACCAGTGCTGATGAGGGTGTGGAGAAAAGGGCACCCTGGTGCACTGCTGGTGAGAGCGCAGACTGCTGCAACCACTGGGGAAAGCACACCCACTTCTGGGGATATACCCGAAGAAACCAGAAACAATACTTCAAAAGAAATGTACACAGACCTATGTTCACTGCAGTATTATTTATAATAGCCAAAATCTGGAAACAGACCAAGTGAGTAGATAAAAAAGCTTTGGTACATTTACACAATGGAATACTGCGTGGCCATAAAAAAAGAAGAAAATCTTACCCTTTGAGACAACATGAACAAACCTGAAGAGCATTATGCTAAGTGAAATAAGCCCATTAGAAAAAGACATGTAACATACAATCTCACTTATATGTGGGATCTAAAGAACAAAATAAACTGACAAACAAAAGAGAAATAGAAGCATGGATCCATGGAACAGACTGACAGCTGTCAGAGGGGAGGGGAGTTGAGACTGAATGAAAGGTGAAGGGATTAAGCAAAAAAACATGTACACACAACACATGGACACAGATAACAGGGTGGTGATGGCCACAGGAAAAGTGGGGTCAGGGCAGGTAAAGGTGGGCAAAGGGAGAATAAATGGGGATGAAAAGAGACTTTGCTTTGGGACAATAGGCATATGATGCAGTGTGCAGATGTTTCGTTGAGTTGTACACTTTAAACCTGAGTGGCTTTGTGAACCTATGTCACCCCAATAAGTTCAATAAAAATTTAAAGAAAACCCAACTTGAGACCTATTAATTGATAAGTTGGAATAGATTCAAAATGTTCAACTTATGCACATTCCATTGTTTTCACTTTTTACAGATGTAACGATAAGAATGTTGGTCTTGGCCCTGGCCGGTTGGCTCAGTGGTAGAGCGTCGGCCTGGCGTGCAGAGGTCCCGGGTTCGATTCCCGGCCAGGGCACACAGGAGAAGCGCCCATCTGCTTCTCCACCCCTCCCCCTCTCCTTCCTCTCTGTCTCTCTCTTCCCCTCCTGCAGCCGAGGCTCCATTGGAGCAACGATGGCCTGGGCGCTGGGGATGGCTCCTTGGCCTCTGCCCCAGGCGCTAGAGTGGCTCTGGTCGCAATGAAGCCACGGCCCAGAGGGGCAGAGCGTCGCCCCCTGGTGGGCGTGCTGGGTAGATCCCGGTCGGACACATGCGGGAGTCTGTCTGACTGTCTCTCCCCGTTTCCAGCTTCAGAAAAATACAAAAAAAAAAAGAATGTTGGTCTTATGTCTTAAAGTCCAATAGGAAAAAAAATAACATATTAAATAACCACCACGTGTAAGACACTGGTAATCTTTACACACAGTCTCAACTGCCATAGCAATTGTGTAAAATGACTAGTGCTACCCTATTTTTCAGATGCAGAAATTGAGCTAAAAACTCAGTAGTCGGCAGACTCATTAGTCAACAGAGCCAAATATCAACAGTACAACAATTGAAATTTCTTTTGAGAGCCAAATTTTTTAAACTTAAACTATATAGGTAGGTACATTCCTTATCGAGGTAGCCCCCGCGTGTGGTATTTTGTGGAAGAGCCACACTCAAGGGGCCAAAGAGCCGCATGTGGCTCGCGCGCCAGTTTGCCAACCAGGGAGCTAAGGGATGTCAAGTGACACCCAAGATAGTCAAGCCAGTGCTACAACCTAATGTTTTGACCTTTAGTCTAGAACTGTTTCCACAACACACCTGCTTCTGGAAATTTCAGAAATCACCTCATTCAGCACTTTCCAAACTAAATTCCATGAAACTCTATGTGTCACTAAGATGGTTACAAATGTTCTGAGAAACAGGGGCTCTGGGGTTCAAAAGTTTGGGACAGGTGACATCAGAATTCCCCAGAACTTTAATAAGAATATTATGATTCTCCAAGAAGGCAATTAAATGGGAAGGGTTCTGCTAATTTGTTAAACCATGAAGCCGTTCTCAAAAGAAAACCTAGTAGCCTGACCAGTGGTGGTGCAATGGATTGAGCGTCAGAGGGGACACTGAGAGTTCAAAACCCTGAGGTTACTGGCTAGAGCACAGGCTTGTCAGCTTGAGCATGGACTCACCAGCTTGAGTGCAAGATCATCAACATGATCCTAAGGTGGCTGGCTTGAGCAAGAAGTCAAAGGCTCCGCTTGAGCCTCCCAGTCAAGGCACGAATGAGAAGCAATCAATAAACAACTAAAGTGAAGCAAGTTGACTAAGGAAGGAAGGGAGGGAGGGAGGGAGGGAGGGAGAGAGGGAGAGAGGGAAGGAGGGAGGGAGGAAGGAAGGAAGGAAGGGGAAGGAAGGGAAAGGAAAGGAAAGAAAAAAGAAAAGAAAAGAAAAGAAAAGAAAAGAAAAGAAAAGAAAAGAAAAGAAAGGAAAAGAAAAGAAAGAAAGAGGGAGGGAGGGAGGGAGGGAGGGAGGGAGGGAAATAAAGGAAAGAAAGAAAAGAGGAAAGGAAAGGAGAGGAAGGAGAGAGGAGAGAGGAAAGGAAAGGAAGAAACCCTAGTAACATCCCATGGGATGCTTGTGCTCAACTAAGCACAGTTTGAAAAATCATCATCTAGTCCAATCTCTTCTTTCCATGGCTTAATAAAATGAGGTACAGAAAGGTTAAATGACTCACTCGGGCCACACAGAAAGTTACTAACAGGGCCAGGGCTGGCATTGAGGAGGCCTGATAATGCCACCAGGGTGCTCTTGCTGCTATGTCATCTTGTCTTCTCACTTACACAGTTTCTATAAAGTTCATTACCAATTAAAAGGGGAAAAAAAGTATTACATCAATCATTTACTCTCACTCTTTTGAATGGCAGTAGAAAAACCATTTATAGAAATGAAGCTCAAAAAATGGTCTGCCTCCCCCTGCACTAGTATTCAGGTATATTTGAAAAGGTAGAAAATGATTCCACTTAGTAATGCTGAATAACACTTTTCAGCTAAGTGGTGCTACACTCAAGTTTTTCTCTGATAGTGCTGCAACCCAGTACTGCACACAGACACTGCCAGAATTAAAAATATCCCATTTGTGACCATCTTTATAATGAGCAATTTATTGTTTTTTCCTTACCCTGAAGGGGCTTCCTTTCACTTTGTCCTATCCCCTATAGCAAGTAGTAAACAGTTCTGGGCCAAGGCTGCCATCTGGCGTTTAGTTTGGGAATTATTTAACCCAACTTCCGATTCAACAATAACCTCTCACCACTTGGCTCCTCTTAAAAACCACACTCCTCTTTCTTCTAATTCTCTTGCCCATTTACCTCAGTAAAACTTTTTTTTTCCTCTTTTTCTATTGTTTATCCCAACTGAATGAAAAAAAAAACATTTTATTTGTGGCATTCCAGTTACAGAAAATTCAGGAGTCTGAAATACACTTGTAGCTAATGAAAAGGCCACAGTGAGCAGCCTAAATACAATGCTGCCTCAGAACTGCGCTAGTAGAGGCCCTGCCTCCGTAGAGACTGTTAGAATATCTATTATTCATCCAATGCCTTCAAAGACTGTCAGGGCTGAGAAGGATCTTGAAGATCACTGTTAGGCCAACTAGCTCATTTTGCAGCTAAAGAAACTGGCCCTGGGAGAAAGGAAGAAAGCAGCACATAGTGAGGGTTCCTGGCAGTCAGGGAGAAGGCCTGGACTCCTCATTCCAAAGCCAGTGCTGGTCACTATGCCATATGCTCCAGGCTCCTCGAGACTCTGTTTTTCTTAACTAACCTTCAAACAAAATATTTTTTAGTGTTTTGATATTCTCCTTAACTAATTATGCTAATATGAATCTCAAGGGCAGGGCTCATGACTATAATCTCCTCAATGCCACGCCTAACTGTGCTGAGTATACTTCATAAATATTTATTGACTTTTTGTCTGTTATTTACTGTACTTATTGCAAATCTAGAATACCTTCACCATATCATGCACTAGATATACTTTTATATGCTCAAAAACCTAACTGCCATTTTATGTTTCTATGAAAAAACCGTTCCCAACAATCTTTCCCATTGTAACCTTTAGAACACATTCTGTTCAGAAGTTTGGGATTTCCTGTTAAAGTTTCCTGTCCACCTGACCAGTCTTGACCAAAGTAGGATGAAAAAGAATATGCATGTAGCATGGAGGGGGAAAAGCAACCAGTTTTCAAGACAATGGGGATTTTAGTACCAGTTGCATTATAATCACAAGACTTGAGGCAAGCTCAATTTTCTCTGCCATAAAATACTCCTCAAACCAAAACTCAAATCGGTTATGTGTAAACATCTTATAAATTACAGATACCAATAATGATTACAGGTATTAATAATAGTGATTTATATTCTAGGCCCTGTGACTAATCACTTTACATACAGTATGCCATGTAATTCTTACAGCCCTAGCTTACAGATGGAAAAAAACAAACAAGGCTTAGCAAATTAAGAAACGTTGTCCGGGTCAAAGCTAAGAGCTGAAGAATTCAGGATTCCAGCTTAGGTTTGACACTCCAGAGCTGGTTCTTCCAAGGGGTGTGGGATAATGTAAGGGAGACTTGATAGAAAAAAGGATCTACAGTATTTCCCCATGTATATGACACTACCATGCCATATACATACACTTAATTTTGGGGCCCGGAATTTGAAAAAAAACGTATTACGTAAAGTTATTGAACTCAAGTTTCATTCATCATAAAATTCATACAATTCTTCATCACTGTCAAAACTCCCATCCATTAGCTTTTCATCTGTGTCTGATGATGAATCAGTCTTCAACAATGAGCGCAAAAACAAGCGTGAAAAAGCGGGAAATGCAAGTAAAAAAAATCTACAACCACTTTGTAAGACACATCCAGTTTTTAGATCCCAATTTTTTCCCAAAGGGTGCGTCTTATACATGGGGAAATACGGTACTCCCCACCCCCAATGCCCAGGGTTCTTAAGTCAACTTAAGTCAACGAAGCAGGAAGGCAACTCAACCAACCTTGCTATTTTCAGGTTATAGCTAATTCCACAAGGAAAGGGCTGAGTACAAAGAAAGAGGAGAATATCAAAGACCTGGGTGTTCTCCCGTCTTAGTGGGCCAGTTCAGAGCCTTGAAGAATCCTTTGCTTTCTGGACTTGGGCCTGCTCAATTTGGGGGAGGGAGGGAACCCTGGAGCCAATGAGGCTCTTGATCATGGATCTCATTCAAGGTGTAAACTTGTGAGGTAAACTCATGGTTGTGGGAAACCTCAGGGTACACAAGCAAAGAGCCCACGGACTAGCCATCTCCAGAGCCCTGCGCGCGTCTCCAGTGGCAGGCAGCCCCGCGAGGAGCTCGGTTCTGCGCACCGCGGAGGGGGGCTGGCGGGCTCTGCGCCTTCCCTTCCCTCCATAACTCAGCGGCGCGCGCCCAGCACGGCGGCAGACGCTCGGCTAATGGCTGTAGGGCCGCGGCGGGGCGGCCCGCGGGGCGCAGAGAGGGCGACAGGGCGCCACTCGCCGCCCCCCGCCTCCGCGCCCCGCCTCCGAGGACTCAGACCGCCGCCCACGCCCCAGGCGGCCCCGCTGGCTCGGAGCCCGCGCCGCCCCGGCTCGCAGGAAAGTGGGCTGGACCGACCGCGAGGCCACCGCAGTGCGCCCAAAGGAGGGAAGGAGGCCACGCCGGTGGCGGCGGTTGTACTCGAGCCTCCTCCGCCGCGCCGCGGGGACCCGCGACCTACTTACTGAGGAAGAGGCGGTAACTGGGCGAGCGGGGCTGGCCGCGCTCTTCCCTGTGGTACTTGGCCATGGTGCGGGACCCGGGCCCTGCGCTCGCTCCCCGTGGCGGGCGGGCGACGACGAAGGGGCCCACACGACAAGCCCAGGCGGTGCGCAACAGCGGCAGCAGCGTACGCATGGCGTCGGCAACCGTGGGGCTCCTCACGGGGTGGTGTGCCGCCCGGCCGCGCGCCGGCGCCCTCTACCGCCCGGCCGCGCGCCGGCGCCCCCTACAGCCCGAGGTCTCCACTCCCAGCCCGTGCCTGGTCCCGGTGGCTGGCCCCGCAGCCTGATCCGAGAAATCTGGGCGCTCAGCTCGTTGCCAGTCATGCGCACTGCGCCCCCAGCGAGCCCGGGTTCCAAAGATGAGCAAGGCGAGGTCCACCGCCCTGAGTAGCGCACTGTTATTTATTAATGCATACTTACATTCATTTATTCACTCAACCAGTCAATATTTACTATCATAAATGTTTATTTTATCATTTTTATTATGATACAATACACATAATGAATGATCAGGCTTCCTGTGAAGACTTGACCTTAACACTGATTTACAGAGCAAAACGATAACTTCCATCTCCTACATGAAGTCCTTTCTTATTTAACCCCAAGTAAATGTGATTTATCCTTTTTTTTTTTTACATTTTAACTTCTTCATTGGCACTGCGCACTGTACCTATATGCTTGCGAACCTATCATGTTTCCCATTTCACCCTGGATTGTTAATGTGCCAAGCATTTAGGACTCAAGATTTAGTATCCTTGCAGGATATAGTACCATGCCTTGCATGTAATAATGGTACCTTTGTTGTTGAGTTAAAGCGCTCTTGGAACTCCTTCTCACGAAATCTTTCTCATTAGCATATGAAATTCTAGTTATTGACTTTCCAGAAAAGCTTGTGGAAACAACTGTGCATAGACACAATCTGCATTTCTTCGTATCAGTCTAAATGAGTGGTGAGATTCAAATAATTTAACCAGCAGTTCTCTGCCCTAATGACCATTTCAAGTGTAAAAAAATGATATACTGAAAGGTAATTATTTCATACATTTAATACTTAAATAAGAATAAAAGAGGTACACAGAACTAGATTGCTATAAGAGTTTTAAAATATTAATGAAAAATATTAAATAATACCTGATCAAAAAACCCTGTTATTTAAGATATTTCCAATGACAGCTTGTCACCCCCTGTTTGTTTGGCATTCTTTCTCTTTACATTATATGTTTGTTTACTAAAGTAACAAATGTAAGGTAATTAAAATATAGTATTTCATCAAAGGTATAATGAATTTTATGAAAAGAATAAATATTACAAGCATAGTTCTGTCAAATTTTTTTCACCTATGAACAGAATGAACATTACTACAGGTGCTTAGAATATGCTGTTGCCCTGATGAACATTACTAAAGCGTAAGGAATGTAAATTTGTGATTTCCACATTGGGCGGCTGCCCAGGCAGAGAACCCTGACTATAAGTGTCATTTTAACAACCAGTTCGCTGAACAGAACAAAAAATTAGATATTGGTTCTGCCGAACTGGTGCAAACCGGCTGAATCCCACTGGTCCAAATAGCTTCCTCCACATTCATCAAATGATCTCCTTGTTTCAAACATGAAGGTCAATTCTCAATAAGTTGGAGTGAGAGGATCCTCAAGAGAGCTGTAAATAATATTTTTTAAATTAGAAATTAAAAATTTTAAAGAAAATTAAATATTTTATTTATTACACTATAAAAGAAAAGCAAAAAGAGTAGCAATTACACAGAAAAACCAAAAAAGTGCACTTGTGGTTTTTGCAATATTTAAGTGAAATGGTTTTAATGAAAAGAGAAGTCCCTTTTAAAATAATTTCTTAAAATGTTATTAAACACAAATTTATGAAAAATAGGATTCTTACTTAAAGTTATGGCTCTTACAAGACAAAAATCTTTACATAGATTATACAACTAATTTATAATGATTAAGTCATGATTACACATGTGATCCTAGTCTAAACTAGTTAACCTTTCTGTTCCATGGCTACAAACTACATCCTCTGGTTATTATTGTTAACAAAATAGACAATTAAAAATATTGATTGAAACCTTTACTCACAACAATCTGAAAGCAAAAAAGTCTTACTAAGGTGACTATATAGCCATCCTGTAACTTTATATAGCAAGACTAGTGCTTATATCTAGGCAACGGTTAGAATCTTGATCAATGTGTCTGTAGGTAGATGATAGGGGGCTCTCCCATATGAGGGAGCCAAGTTATTTCTATCTTGTTGCTCTGATGTGTTTGATCTCTATTGCTTAGGTAATCTTCATAGTTCAAAATAATTGCTACAACTCCAACCATCACATTTTCATTTCACCCAGCAGGAGAGAAGAGAGAGAGAGAGAAAAAAAAAAGGTGGATGCCTGATCTCTTAAGAACACATCTCAGAAATTGCGTACACCACTTCTACTTTCATCCCAATAAGCAGAACTTAGTCTACTGGCCACATTAACAGCCTATGGGTGCTCATAGGCCCAGCTGAAAATTAGGAACTGCCCCACTACAGAAGAAGGGAAACATGAATATTGGAGACCAAGCAGCAGTCTGACACAAATGTAATTTTCTTTCCTTACAGTACAACTTCTTGGAAAGGTCCATGAGAACTTGATATGTTTCTATTCTAGTTGTGAACAGGGCTCACATTCTTCCCTATTGGGTCTTTCAGCATCTCCAATTATTTCATTACAGTTAAGACTAGGAGACGGTTCACCCAAATTCCAGAAAGAATCTCTAGGAAATATTGACACTGACCACTTAGGAGCTGCTTAGATTAAAGATACTAAAATGTTTTTTTTTGTCAACAGTTGTGGCTTTATAATGTGTTAATGTAACTAGGCTAAAGTCAGATTAAGTCAGATTTCCCCATAAAAAGGAGAAATTGCTTATGTGCATATATCACAATGGCTGTATAATTTTATTGTTTACTTATGAAACAAACAAACAAAAAAGCTTAATTGTTCTACTTACCTTTGAAGTTCATATGTTTCAACAAGATAAAATCCTAATAAGGCAAAGTTGTAGGCTAATGCTAAATCTTAAAGATTCTTCGAATAAAGGAAAACATTTCAGGTGTCTGATTTTTTTGTTATTGCTTCATAGCATTAAAAACAACAGCTTTCTTTAGAAAATGGTGAAGAAAAGAATTTCCCCTGGAGTATTCTTCCTCTTATTATCACCATTCTCTCTTTCCTAACACTTGTAGTTATCTATTGGTAAAATTTAACATATGGTTCTAAGGGCCCTCTTGCCAACAGCTTTCTTACCTCTGCCAATACATCTTATTGGTAACTGCCAACAAGTTATGTGCATCCTGACTTGAAGAAACCAATAATACTATTAAGCATTTTAGAATATGAAATGTTTATTTGAAAATCATTGACACTTACTTATTAGTTTGTAAATTACATCTTAAAATGTTAGTAAGTTTATCAGACATTCATAAAGGAAATAATGAATTTAATAAGTTTTTATTTATTGTTAATCACTTATATCTCCATCTTTCATTCAATACAATTTACTGAAATATTTGAGAATCAGAATTAAGAGTGTATGATATCAATGGTAAGAAGTAATAATAGATAAACCAAGCTAAGTTCTATAAAATTTTTAAATATGGATTTCTGAAGGTAATATTTATTACATAATATTTAATTATAGCCAACAAATATGTTGAAGAGTTAAGACAAATACACATAAATAACATTTCCAGAGTTTGCAAAATGTAAATCCACCAGAGTTCTTGAATAAGGAATTGATTTTATGAACTAATGATTTAGGAAGTCTGATTTATAAGCAATAGGTAGGAGGGATCAGATAGGAAATAAGAGACATGGTTTATAGGTATTGAAAGTAACTCAAATATCAGGTTACATAGACCTAGACATTAGTCCTAGCAGTGGAAACAGAAAAGAATGTTGGATTTAAAAATAATTATAAAATATGATACCTGATTGGAAGTTCAAAATGACAATAGAAAAGTTAAAAAGAAATTACGCAGTTTTCTATTCAGAATAACCAAACAACCTGATTTTAAAATGGGTGCAAGAAAAAAATAGTGAAAAATATTTGTGGTGTTATTCTCAGACATAAGGAAATAGAAATGGGAGAGAATATTTTGGAGATAGGTGGTAAGCGTGCCTTGGGATGTGTGGAGTTGGAAACAATGCAGAGAGCTCCCAATGTAGGCAGAAGTATTTCATCTGCGGGGTTTTCTAAGAAGCTGACTCTCAGGCCAAGTTCAGTATGTGCCGTGTTTTTTAGGTTGTTCCCTTGGGACTGGTATGTGAGAGTCAAGGTAAAAAGTCAAGACAGGGTAGGAATCCCAACTTGAGCTGGCCCTGCAGAACACTCTGCAGTTTGAATGGCTAGTGGAGTTGTCCAGTGTAGGGCCAAAATCACTGTTTTCATAACCCCAAATGATGTGTGTGGGCTTCAGGGGTATAACTAGGACAAAGCAATGAAGGCCATCCCTGAAGAGGCTGACAGCTAACTCAAAAAGTCCTTTATTAAAGTGCCATATCCCAGTAACTCCCACAACTATGAACCTGCTGAAAGGATGGGAGGTGTAGCTAAAGAAAAACTCGATAGAAAATCCCAGTTCTGTTTCTGCTTTTAGCACTGGTAAACATAACAAAATCTACCATGGTTATAGTTCTCATTTTCTGAAATAGTGGATGCTTCTAATAAGAAAGAAAAGAACTTAGAATTGTGAAGTAGTCATTTATGTAGTAACTTTTATAAAGGCACGTGTGTTTCTAAAATGAATTATTATCTTTACAACATGACAAATAAGCAAATTTAAATTTTTTTAATTGTCATTTCTTATGCCTACAAGCCAATAGTTAGTTTTGGGGGCTGGGTTATAAAATATAAAATATTTAATAAAAGTAATGAGAATTTTAAAACAATTTTGAACATTTTCTAGTTTACCTGTTTAAGGATGCACAGACTAACATTTTACTGCCCTTTTGAACACTTTATCTAAAAGGTGAATCTTAAAAATACTTTCACGTTACCAAATATTTCAAGTATTTGTAAAGCTCACCAGCTTGGACCCAAGATCGCCGGCTTGAGCAAGGGGTTACTCTATCTTCTGAAGGCCCGCGGTCAAGGCACATATGAAAAAGCAATCAATGAACAACTAAGGTGTCGCAAAGAAAAACTGATAATTAATGCTTCTCATCTCTCTCTGTTCCTGTCTGTCTGTCCCTATCTGTCCCTCTCTCTGACTCTCTCTCTCTCTGTAAAAGAAAATTGATTATTTGATAGAAATGTTCTCCTTAAGGTTACATGAGATTTTACTAAATGACGTTAGAGTTACATTCTCAACTTTATCTTTTGAACATATTTTACAGAGAAAGATGGAATTCATGTTCCCCCAGCAGCTATTTCTTAAATTTGGCATCATATTTTATTATGGTGTATGTATCATTATACATCTATTGTCCTTAAATATTCATTGATACTATAACATATACATATTTTATAGAAATATATGTATATGTAAAATAATGCTACAGCACATTCAGTTTTCTATGTCATCAAATATTATATAAATATTTTGAATGATTGCTTTTATACTGCCTGCTGTTGTTAGTCATTGATTCATTCCCCTAGTATATTCACTGGGGTTGTTTTTTCCAAGTTTTGTATTTATAAGCCATGTTAAACAACCTGGGCATGCTAATGTTTCAAATTTCAATTTTTTTTAAAGTAACTTTTTAAAAGTAAAATAACTAAATTAATGTCCATTAATACTTTTATTACTTGTTAAATATTGCAATGCTACTTCCCAAAGAGTTTGAATTACTTTTCACCTTTGTTTCTTTCTTATTTTAGGCTTATTACTCATATTATTCCTTTATTTTTTTTCAGGATCTTTCCACTTTCAGCTATTCTCTGTGTATTTTTCTTGTTTTTTTTTCTGGTTTCTTATATTTTAAATTGTGATAAGAACAATTCCTGTGGTTCTTCATGCTGTCTTGTTGCTCTTCTTTCCAACTAAAAGGTCAGCCATCACTTCCTTTACTCTAGTAAATATACATTGCTCACAAAAATTAGGAGACCAGGGAACATACAGATACTTCAGTACTTTCAGCTTTTTGTGTAGTGTATTTTCACCAATAAAATAAAAGTTGGTTTTGCATCTTATTTGCATAGTCAAACAACTTTCTTTGACTTGTTGTTTGCTTTTCTGATGTTCTTGTTTATTAAAAAAATTAAATACTTCTTTTTTTTATCACTTCATATTCATTTTGAAATGCCCCTTATTTTTGTGTGCAATATATTTCTGCCAATGTAGGAAAAAGAATGTCTATTTTTGAGGGGTTTGTTTTGTTTTTGAAAACTACCCTCTAATTTATTAGTATTGTCAATTTAGTATTAAACCATTTTTTTGATGGAGTGAAGTTGTTATTTTTCAATCTGCCATAATATATGCCTACATATCTTCACCTTGAAAATATAACATTTCCACTTTAATGGGGATATATTATTTATTTTTTACATTCACCATTTTTACACTACTGACATAAGCTTTCTCAGTATTTGCTTTGACTTAAGGCTTTAGTGCATTTCTGATTGCTTTTGCAGAGATCCGAGCTTTAGATGTGGCTGAAACCAGCCTGTTACCAATTCATCCACCATGATGTCATGAGAGCACTGATGTGTCGGGCCAAATTGTGAAGATATATTGAATAGTGGTTCAATCATCTGTATAACCAGCCTGTTGGAAGGTCAGGAATTGGAAAAAAACAACAATAACAAATACAACTCTTCTTTTGTTGAGGCTAATAGAATGGTAAATTATAAATGCTTCCATGAAATTTGATAAAATTACTGGTTTATATTTGGGTGTCCTTAGGATATTAAAATCTGCTAATGAAAGGCATAATAAGTTTAGGCATTGAGTACCAATGACTGCTAATATCACAAAAAGAGAGACAAACAGGAAATCTGTTTTCCTGATGGAAGAAAATAATTTGACACACACACAAAAATTGTAACATATATCTATTTCAATTTATAGGATAGCCAATGACATAGAAATATGTTAGGCCCTGGCTGGTTGGCTCAGTGGTAGAGCATCGGCCCAGCATGTGGAAGTCCCAGGTTAGATTCCCAATCAGGGCACACAGGAGAAGCGCCCATCTGCTTCTCCACCCTTCCTCCTCTCCTTCCTCTCTATCTCTCTCTTCTCCTCCCACAGTCAGGGCTCCATTGGAGCAAAGTTGGCCCAGGCACTGAGGATGGCTCCACAGCCTCCACTTCAGGCACTAGAATGGCTCTGCTGGCAACGGAGCAATGCCCCAGATGGGCAGAGCATCACCCCCTGGTGGGCATGATAGGTGAATCCTGGTCAGGCAGATGCGGGAGTCTGTCTGCCTCGCCACTTCTAACTTTGGAAAAATTAAAAAATTTTAAAAAAAGAAAGGAGAGGTGGTTTGCATATTTGAAACTCCCTCTACTCCCCACTGCCCTATCTAGACCCGGAAACCAGAAAAGCCACATTCATTGGCACACGGAGACAACCACAAAGCTGATCTGTCTTGGCTAGGGCTCTGAACTGAAGTTTTCGAAGTCTCCTTTGAGAAATTGAAATCTCAGTTTAAACTTCAAGCAAAGTTGGAATTAAATTTACTCCCAAACTGAGAAATTAACATAAAAAGTAGATCCAGGTGCCAATACCTCAAGTAACCAAACAGGAGAAAGTGTAAAATTTCTCTGGGAGTTCATGATTCCAGTATCCTCCTCACAGGACTGCCACAGAGATCACTTACTTAAAAGGAAATCAGTCTTTTTACCGATTTTTTCAATTCAATTCTCTCTAGTACCCACAACACAACACTCCTTCAACTCCACCACAACCTCTGACTCACTAATCTTATCATATTCTTATAATTCAGCACCCACTGAAGATCCCAATCCCTCCTCTCATTATCCAGCTTAAATCCATGGGCAGGCATCACGGTTAGGTACACAATGTCGACTCCATTGCCTCTCTCTGTTTTTATGGAGTTCATTGGTCAGAGGAGCGACTCTGGTTAAATCCACCTTTCTCTGCACCTGCATACTGCAGCTGAACATGGTGAGTGTAACACCGAAACACTGACCCATTCCACCTTAAATTCATGACCTTGGCTCTCAAGGGCCCCTTAGTGCTGCCAGGGAATAAACCACACCCTCCCCAGGCCATTCTCCCTTCTTTCTCTCTCCTACACCATGTTCCATACTCCCTCTCCTCACACCCTCAGTACCTTCTCTCTGATCCTTTCAGATGGTGACCTTGCTTCTTCCCTCTCTGAGAGAATTGTACCTTCAGAAAAAAATTTTCATAAAGTTTCATCATCATATCTATTTATGCCTGTCAGATTATCAGACCTCCGTCTCCAATTGAAGATGAAAGGTTTATGCCCTGACCCAGACTAGATCTTCAAATTATGCCCTAGACACCATCCCCTTCTGATAACTTGAAGATATAACTTCAGCGATTTCCCATCCCTCTCCCACATTATCAGTGTTTTCTTTCTTTGGGTTCACTCTGAGTAGCTAATATGCTGCTATCATGCCCTTCTTAAACCACATACACAATACACACACAGACATAAACATGAAGAGCTCTCTCAATCTGTTTTTCTTAGCTCTTTTGTAATCAAACTTCTAGAAAAAGTTGTTTATATTCACTGACTCCAATTCCCCTGTTACCATCAAACTTTTTCTCTGACTCCTTCATTGTAACACCTCTCATGGTTACTCATTATCACAGGTAAGTAAGAGGACACTGTTGGTTAGGATACCTTTGGGTGTAAGTAATAGAAACTAGCTTAAACAATTAAAGGTAATTGTTTTAACTAACTGGTAAATTTAATAATAGAGCAGGATTAGTTTGACTCAGTAACTAAAACAAATCATCCAATAGCAATTTCCCTTTCTCAATTCTGCTATCCTTGGGAGGTCAGCTCAGCTCCATTCTATTGTAAGCTCCAGTTATGGAGATGGATTTTGACCAAATGTAAGCAAATTTCATTTCATTGTGCTTCACTGATTGTGTATTTTTTTACAAATTGAAGGTTTGTGGCAAACCCACATCCAGCAAGTCTATGTGTGCAATTTTTCCAAAAGTATCTGTTCCTTTCATCTGTCTGTGTTACATTTATATAATTCTCACAATCTTTCAGACTTTTTCATAATATTATATTTGTTATGGTGATCTATTGTCAATGACTTTTGATGTTATTATTGTAACTGTTTTTGGGGTGCCGTGAACCAACCACACCTGTGTAAGAGAATAAATTTAACTAATAATGTTGAATATTGTCTGACTGCCAACCAGCTTCTCCCCTGTCTCTCTTCTTCTTCTTTGGTCTTTCTAATGCCTGAGAAACAACAATATGAAAATTAGGGCAGTTAATAACCCTACAATGGCCTCTAGGTGTTTAGGTAAAAAAAAAAAAAAGAATTATAGGTCTGTCACTTTAAATCGAAAGCTAGAAATGGTTAAGCTCAGTGAAGAAGACATGATGAAAGTTAAGATAGGGCCCTGGCCAGTTGGTTCAGTGGTAGAGCATTTGCCTGGTGTGTGGATATCCTGGGTTTGATTCCCAGTCAAGGCACATAGGAAAAGCACCCATCTGCTTCTCCACCATCTGTCCCTTGCTTCTTTCTCTCTCTCTCTCTCTCTCTCTCTCTCTCTCTCTCTCTCTCTCCCTCCCTTCTGCAGCCATGGCTCAATTGAAGTGAGTTGGCCCCAAGCACTGAGGATGGTCCATGGCCTCTGCCTCAGGCACTGAGAAGAGCTTGCTTGCTAAGCAATGGAGCAATGCCCCAGAAGGGCAGAGCATTGTCCCCTATTGGTCTTGCCTGGTAGATCCTAGTCTAGATGTGTTCAGGAATATGCTGTGAAAACTTGCAGAGTTAGAGTAAACAATAAGAGGCAGAGAGGTGCCTCAGGGCAAAGACCCTGAGTGGACAAGAGTCCAGGGCCTCTTTGACCGCATGCTGGAAACAGCAAAACAGCAGGATAAGATTCAGTAACAAAATTGTTTAGGTTCTCAGAAGAAAAATTAGAAGTCAGCATGTTCCTTGTCTTTTACTTCACCCTCCTGAAAACTTGTGTTGTGTGTTTCCTTGAGTTGTCTGTGCTTGCTAATAAATATCTGAGTAAGCCTGGAAATGGGGCTTTAGTTCTTCAGTCTGCAGACTGGGGCTATTGCTTCCCCTCAGGTCCTCAGAGCATCTGGTCTCTAGGTAGTTCATTGTCTCTGCGACAAGTTGTGCCTGTGTGAAGAACAGGCACCAAAGAATGGGTTTGTTCCTTTAAATAGTTTATTGTTGCAGTGACAAGTGGTTTTCATGTGAGGAACCAGACACAATGATCTCCCAAAGCCTGGCAAAAGAAAAAGGTATCTATTCATCTCATCCTGTTTGGTAAGGGACACAAGTAACATCAAAAATCATTGACAATAGATCACCATAACAAATATAATATTATGAGAAAGTCTGAAAGATTGTGAGAATTATCCAAATGTAACACAGAGAGACGAAAGGAACAAATACTTTTGGAACAGGGGACTAGCCCTTGAATGCTTGCTGCGAGGTCACTTTTAGGAATCACGCCAGAGGATTTTAGCAAGAGAGAAAGGAAGAGAGAGAGAGAGACAGGAACATAGATCTGCTCCTGTATGTGCCCTAACCAGGTATTGAACTAGCAGCCTCTGTTTTAGGACAATGTACTAACTAACCAAGCTATTCAGCCAGGGCAAAACCAGCCTTCTATTAAAGAAGATGCCATATAGAACTTTCACAGCTAGAGTTGGAGAAGTCAATGTCTGGCTTCAAATGACAGGCTGACTCTTCTGTTAGGGGCTAATACAGCTGGTAACATGAAGCCTATGTTCATTATCATTCCATAAATCCTAGGGCCCTTAGAATTATGCTAAACCTATTCTACCTCTGCTCTGTAAATGAAGCAGCAAAGCCTGGATGATAGCACACCAGTTTACAACATGGTTTACTAAATATTTTAGGTTCACTGTTCAAACTAGTGAGTCTGAACACTGCTCAGAAAAAAAAATCCTTTCAAAATAATACTGCTCATTGACAATGTACTTGGTCACCCAAGAGCTTTGATGGGGACGTACAATGAGATTAATGTTGGTTTCATGCCTGTTAACACAACATCCATTTTGCAGCCCATAGATCAAGAAGTAATTTTGACCTTCAAGCCATAGATAGTAATTCTTCTAATGGATCTGAACAAAGTAAATTGAAAACCTTCTGGAAAGTATCCATCAGTCTAGATGCAATTATGGACATTTGTGATTCATGGGAAGAAGTTGGAAATATCAAGATGACAGGAGTGTGGAAGCATTTGATTCCAACTCTCCTCAGTGACTTTGAGGAGCTCCAGACTTCAGGAGAGGAAGCAGGGAAGATGTGGTAGGAGTAGCAAGAGAACCAGAATAGAAATGGGTCTTAAAGATGTGACTGAATTGCTGCAAGCTCAGGATAAAATTTTCATGGATGAGGGTTGCTCCTTTTGGATGAGCAAAAAAGTAGTTTTTTGAGTTGGAATCTACTCCTGGTGAAGATGCTGTGAAGTTCGCTGCAGGACACAAAAGATTTAGAATACTACATAAGCTTAGTTGATAAAGCAGCAGCAGGGTTTGAGAGAACCAACTCCAGTTTTGAAAGGAGTTCTAATGTGGGTAAAATGATGTCAAACAATATTGCATGCTACACAAGTATTTTTCATGAAAGGAAGAGACAATTAACATGGCAAACTTTGTTGTTGTTTTATTTTAAGAAACAGGCACAGCCACACCAGCCTTCAGCAACCACCCCCTGATCAGTCAGCAGACATCAGCATCAAGGCAGACCCTCCATCGGCAAAAAGATGACGGCTCACTAAAGGTTCAGATGATGGTTAGCATTGTTTAGCAATAAAGTATTTTGTAATTAGGTATTTTAAAAAACATAATGCAGCCTGACCAGGTCGTGGCGCAGTGGATAGAGCAGTGGACTGGGATGCAGAGGACCCAGGTTCGAGACCTCGAGGTCGCCAGCTTGAGTGCAGGCTCATCTGGTTTGAGCAAAGCTCATCAGCTTAGACCCAAGATCGCTGGCTCGAGCAAGGAGTTACAGGGTTTGCTGAAGGCCCATGGTCAAGGCACATATGAGAAAGTAATCAATGAACAACTAAGGGGTTGCAATGTGCAATGAAAAACTAATGATTGATGCTTCTCATCTCTCCGTTCCCGTCTGTCTGTCCCTGTCTATCCCTTTCTCTGACTCTCTCTCTGTCTCTGTAAAAACAAAACAAAACAAAAAAACATAATGCTATTGCACTTAACCAATTAGAGTATGGAGTAAACATTGTTTAATATGCATTGGGGAGCCAAAAAACTTGTGTGACTTAATTTATTGCAATACTCATTTTATTGAAGAGGTCTGGAACTGAGCCTGCAATATCTCTGGGGTATGCCTGTACTCAAAGTTTAGTGTTTCTCCTGTTCAAGCCCAGGGAGAGAGATACAGACAACATTTTGGGAGAACTGAGGAAGTTCCTTTTTTTAGAAGTCTCCAGCAGATCTCTTTTTCATAGAGCCTCTCTACTGCTGTGTTCCTGGCCCCTGGGGAAGTGGAAGCCCTTAGTTAAGATCCATTCAATTGACCTTCATCTCTACAGACACTCAGCAGGATATCAAAAAACTCAAAGTTTGTAAAGGAACAA
The DNA here is from genome assembly GCF_036850995.1 of Saccopteryx leptura. NCBI lineage: Eukaryota > Metazoa > Chordata > Mammalia > Chiroptera > Emballonuridae > Saccopteryx > Saccopteryx leptura. Next base: position 88,489,406 of record NC_089507.1, read on the forward strand.
AATATGTTCATAAATATTAGCAAATATATGCTAATTTATTCACATGTTCTCTACATTTGCACTTCTTTTCTGAAAGTATTATGAAGTAGCTTTTAAATGTAGATTTTGAAAATATTTCTCAACTTTGAAAGTTATAATCACAAGTTATATATTCTGCTAATATGTTCGAAATTTATGGTAATTTAACTGAAAATATGTAAGGAGAATTACTTTATTTTAAATATGAAATAATTATTAATAAAAATAAAGGAATAAAATACTAGGGAGGATGTGGTTAAATAATTTTATAACCCAGTTGGAAAATTCTACCTAGGTCTGATATAAAAATCAGAAACTGTAAAAGAGATAAATTTAGCTACCTAGAAATTAAACTATCTGAATATAAAAATATAGTCTAAAGAAGATAGATATAGCCTGACCTGTGGTGACTCAATGGATAAAGCGTCAACCTGGAACACTGAGGTTGCTGGTTTGAAACCCTGAGCTTGCCTGGTCAAGGCACATATGACAAGCAACCAATAAACAGCTAGAGTGAAGCAACTATTTCGTGTCCCCCCTCCTCCTCTCTCTGTAAAATCAATAAGTAAAATATTTTTTAAAGAAGAAGATTGATATGAAAACAATGAACTGAGAATTAATATTTACATATATGGTTAACAGATTAATAATTAATATATTAATAATTAATTAATATATAATTGATATATTAATTGCATTAGGTTACAAAAATACTACCAGTCAATATCAAATAACTAAATGGAATAAAAAGAGGTCAAAAGTCATAAATCATAACCCACAGAAAAGATATTCTAACTATTAATAAAAAAAATGAAATATTTTTCTTGGAAAAGATTAAATGAATATGATACCAATGAGGGAAACAGACTATTTTTGTAGCTGAGAGTGTAGGTTAGTACAACTTTATTTTTAAAGTTTGAAAATATCTATTTAAATGAAAATCAAATACAAAATTTAAATAGTGATTATTTTATATTCAGGAACTCTATTTCTAAGATCTTTACCTGAATAAATAGTTACACAATTTATAAAGATATATGTATATAAGTATTTCTTGTGATTTTTTTATTATAAAAAATGGCAAATTGCTTAATTGTCCATCAATTGAGATCTAGTTAAAAACATATAGCAGCCATCTTTTAAAGATTACACAATTGTTAAAATAATAATTTAAATAATACATACAGACAAGAAAAGATAACTACATAAATAAGTTTTTAAATTGCCAGAATATATATAGCCATATCACATTTTGCAAAATACATGATATAAGAATTTGAATATGTATTATAAAAATTCAAAAGCATGTACGTCAAAGCAAAACCTATATCTCCTGAAGGTGGGATTATGGAAAAGTATCATTTTCAATTTTGTATATTTTACATTACTTATTTTACAGTTGGCATGTTACACTTTTGTTTACAGAAAAATATATAATTTTACATATTTTAAAATTTGTAATGTATAATTTTTCAGGAAAAAATTAATGCTGTTAATAAATGCTATTAAATAACTCATCGATATATTTACCTAACACTTTATTAACAGCTAACAGAGTAACTCAAAATTGTTTAAGAGTTCATTTCAAGTTATTAGCAGGGTTGTATATTAGTAGTCAACATGTTCGGTGTTAGTAGACAATAAAGCAACTTCTAAGTAAAGGGATAAAGGTAACAAAAAATGGAGTATTGAATAATGATGATTATTTGGGAAGACACAAGAATGGCTGGTGAAGTGAAGAATATGACATTCTAGGTGCTTTGTCACATCAGGGCTCTACACACCACATTTTGTTATTTAAATGTAAAAATGCTTAATGATGATTCTCAAAATGCATTAACACTCCACCCCAACCAGCTTCTGTAGTTCTCTCTGATCACTACCTGTGGCCCATATTTCCTGTATCAAATGAAAAGAAATACTTTGGTGATGAATATAGCAGAAAACAGAAACTAGCTGGGCACCCTTTCACCCCCTGAACAAAAAAGCACCTTCCTTCATTTTTTTCTCTTTTACCAATTTGTGATATACTTTCCAGAATTAAAAATCTAGAGATAAATAATATGTGAACATGCCTTCTTGGGAACTTGAACTCTAGATGAGAAACCAAACAAATAAAAAAGAAACAGAAAAATGATTACAATACATTGAAAGATGGGGTCAGTTAAAGCAGAGGATAAATAGGATTCTCTGAGTTAAAACTGCTTAAAATTAAAGCTGGTCTCCCCTCTTTTTAAGGGTGAAGACTACATGTCATTTTTAGGTAGATCTTTATTCTCTAACAAACATGTTATATAAGTTATGGTGAATACACTTCAGGAAACTGGAGTTTGAAACTTTTTATGGAAGGACCAGAAAAATACTGTGGATGCTACAACAATGAGGAGGACTGAGTACAGGAATAACAGGGGGAGTCACCACAAGTGGGGAGACTGCCGGTAGCCAGGTACAGAACCACACCACACTGCTTGGTTGACACTATAAACATCTATGGATATGGCTACTCTGACACAGTTGAGCTTTGAGGAAAAATATCTAAGCCTGGATATAAACTAAAAAGTGATAACCTGGGTGCCCAACATTGATCTGATTGTGTCTAGTCATCAAACAGACCTGAGAAAGGCATCCTCACAGTGTATACCAAATTCACAGAACAAGTCTTCAACTGACAGCAGCATGAGCTGATAAGAGGAAACAGCACGAGTGGCTCCAGCATGCACTACACAAACCTCTGGAGACCCTGAGCAATTAGGAAGAAGAGAAGTTAATAAGCATACGGAGACTTTGGAATTGATTGAGAGTGTTCAAATAATGTCAGCAAATGGCAGTTAAAGAATAGAGAGTAGTGAAGTTAAAAGAGTTTTGGACTATGAGTTAGGAAATTTGAGATTAAATATCACTCTCTTTGTAATTTTAAATAAGTTAAACAAGAAGGACATTAGACGGAGGTAACTTTAATGTCTCAGTAGCTACTTAAGCAAACCAAACCTGAGCCTAAATGCCCCAAAGTTAAGAAATTGAAACCTAAGGACTGTTAGTCACAAATAACCAGCTAGGCTTTTCCAAATAAGGCAACTGCTTAAGCTATAGCCAATCAAGTAATTTTCTTGTTTTGCCTTGGCTTCTTCACTATAAAAGTGTTTCTTTAGCTCCTGTGAGTAGAGCACTTGTAACAACTTCCAGTTTGGTACTTACAGATTTGAAGAGATTTTTGTTCCAATAAACTCAAAATTTTGAATATGTCTCAGTTTATCTATTAAAAATTATCATTATGCTAATTTTAAAGATAATGAAGTAGAAGCTCAGGAAGTTAACTTAGTCACCCAAAGATACCCAGCTTCTGCACAGCAGGAACAGATTAAAATCCAGAGTGCTTAACAACTCAGCTGACATTTCTCACTGTATGTATCCGACTGCCATCTTGATATATTTTTTTGAAGTCTAACAGGTATCTTAAACTGTATTGGACAAAATAGAGCTTTGGATTCCTCTGCCTGCCCTCCAAATTCACTTCCTCACGGGTTTTTCCACCTTCAGTTATGGGATCATCTTATGTATCTGGGTTCTCAAGCTCCAAACTTAAGAGCCATCCTTCTCCAAAGAGGACACACAGCAGATAGCCAATAACATGAAAAGATGTTCAATGTCACTAATCATTAGAGAAATGCAAGTTAAAACCACAATAAGATATCACCTCACACCTGTCAGAATGACTATCATCAATAAATCAATAAATCAAAAGTCCAGTGTTGGCAAGGATGTGGAGAAAAGGGAAGCCTCCTGCACTGCTGATGGGAATGCAGATTGGTGCAGCCACTGTGGAAAACAGTATGGAGATTCCTAAAAAAATTAAAAACTAAAACTGCCTTTACCCAGTGATCCCGCTTGTGGAATATACCTGAAAAAACCCAAAACACTAATTTGAAAAAATATATGCACCCCTCTGTTCATTGCAGCATTATATACAGTAGCAAGATCTGAAAGCAGCCCAGTGGATGAGTGGATAAAAAAAGCTGTGATACATTATACAATGGAATACTAATAGCCCATAAAATAAAAGGAAATCTTACCTTTTGCAATAGCATGGATGGACCTGGAGATTATTATGCTAAGTGAAGTAAGCCAGTCAGAGAAAGACAAATACTACATGATCTCACTTATATGTGGGAATCTAATGAACAAAATGACTTAATAAACAAAATAGAAACAGAAGTATGGATAAATAAAACAGACTGAGAGCTGTCAGGTTGGGGGGTTACATTGAAAAGGTGAAAAAATTAAGCATAAAGACACATATATATAGTGATAGCAGAGGGAAAGGGGTGGGGAGAGATGGAAATGGGCAAAGGAAGAATAAATGGAGATGAAAAGAGACTCTACTTTGGGTGATGGGTATATGACGCAGTATGCAGATGATGTTTTATCGAGTTGTACACTTGAAACCGATATGATTTTATGAACCAATGTCACATCAATAAATTCAATTTTTTTAAAAAGAGCTATCCTTGATTTTTCTATTATACAACTTTATCTAATGCATCAGTAGCTTCTATAAGCTTTATCTTCAAAATATAACCTGTTAATAGAATTCAACCATTATTTTCTATACCAAATATAACAACATCTTCTAAATTGAACTTCTAGCAGGACAAATCTTCAAATAATGACATATTATGTACTTCTGAGAACTCTGGACTATTTAATAGTCCATCCTTCAAATAGCAGCCAAAGCAAGCTTTCCAAGTATGATGCAGATCAGGCCACAACTCAGTTTCAAATCCCCTGGTGCTTTCCTTTACAAGTGGGAAAACTCCACTATTCTTGCTCAGCCTCCAAGCCCTAAACGGTGAGGTCACTGCCAACTCATTTGTCCTCATTCTCCTGCCTTCCTCCCCCCTCCCACCTCCTTCTCCCTTTTGCTCCCTACTATCCAGCCTCATTGGCCTTTCCTTATGCTTGGGATGCTCTCTCCCCAGAACTCTACAGGCCTGCACCTGACTCCTCATCAAGCCTAAATTCAAATGTAGCTGCAAAGAGATGATTACCTCCTTGAGTTAAAGCAACCTCCTCACCACTTTGAATGACATTTCCACATTTTATCTTCTTAGTTCTTATCATTCCCTGAAATCCCAAGAAATTAAAAGTTCATTGAAGACATAGACTCTGTTTTATACACTTGAATATTCTACTGCCTAGAATGGTGTTTGTGAATGTTAGTGTTCAATAATTTTTGATTGGCTGTATTAATGAGTTAATTGCATCCTAAGGTAGCCTTTTGGAAAGAATAAACAGACTACTGAGACAATAGTACATTTTCTTTCTAAATAACGGTAAATGATGAGAAAACTTTTGTTAAACTAATATCTATGGGTATTTAGGTTGCCTGTAATTGTTCAAAAGTAGAAAAAAATACAGGGGGGTACATTGTAATATATTGCTCAAGTTGTTACTTAGATTATAACCATATCAAAATTTGTAGCTTTTGGTTAGTTTCTACAGTATTAAGAATAAATCACAACTATATGGAAATTTTCACCAATTGAAAGGTTGGGATCTTCCATTTCAGTGTCAGAGCCTTAAACAGTAAGAGTGATAATTCCTGAGACTATTCTCATGGTATTCCAAGTAAAAACCTATGTTTATATACTGTACTTAAAGCAATTTACTGAAGTTATTCATTTTTTTCCAAACTTCATTTTCATAAGAGGTTAACCTAGGCAAAAATGGTGCCATATTATTGAATAGAAACAAAAAAAATGAAAGTTGTTGCTGCTGTTACAAATTAAGCCAGCTCATATTGTTAGCAGACTCTCTAGATTTCTGTGACACACTTCTGAGTACATCATATCCTTGTTGTGTCTTTATGATGGTGATTTTCAGCATAATCTTATGCAGCTTCTACTACTGAAAATACAAGATTGTGTTTGGGAGTGGTAGAAAATGAGATGAGAAGGGCAAAGCCAGACCAAATCTTGGGGGCCAAAGGATCTAGCCATGAGAAGTTCAAACTTTATTTTGAGGGTTTATGCCTTGGGGAAAAAAAAGAGAAAAAAAAAAGAAAAAGAAAAGGGGATCTTGTTTGCCTGTTTGTTCATTTTAGCTGCTATCCTATTTCTCTTTCTCTTTTTGCTGCCAAACTTCTCCAATGAGTCCTCTATACTGAGTCCTACGTAAAGGGTGCTGAAGAAGGACATTTGCTATTTTCTCAGATTTGTGAGCCTTTAAACTTGAAAACAAAATCCATAATTTATAAAAAGAGATAGCAGACTTTTCCTTCAAAACCAGGGAGTTACTCAGAAGAGCCAGCCTACAAGTCAATCAGGTGATTCACTCTAGCCTACCTTGAAGATTATTTTAAGGGAAGGCTTGAAAATTAATGGAGATGGGTAAGTAGGACTTCTTTAGAGAAAGAATTATGAACTTAAAGATATAAATAAACAATGACCAGGTCATATATGCCAAAAGAGCTCTGATCCACATCCTCTGTAGCAACCAGCTAAAAGCCAAACCACAATGTCTGTTGCATTTGGTCAGAGCAGTTAGGACCTAGCCAATGATTGCCAGCTTTCCTATTCTTATGCCTCCACTTTCAACTGAGAACCAGCTAGAAAAAGCCAAATATGCTCCTCAAACCTGTCACATATGATACTCTGCTTCGAATGAGCTTGCTTCCAGCTTCCTCATCCCAACAATCTCCAATCAGAGCATACCTGAAGACTTTCCTTTATTAATATTCTAAAGCTTTTCCACTCTCCTGATTGCCTTTGAGTCAATGCAAGTTATGGTGCTGACTCCCTTGCTATAATAGGCTCTGAATAAATAACTTCTGTTCTCATTTAGGTGGTCATCTTCCTTTATTTCAAGAGTGCTATAGGGTGGGGGGAGGGGGGAGGGGGTGAAGAAGGAGAGAGGGGTTGGGGGAGGGGAGGGGCACAAAGAAACCAGATAGAAGGTGACAGAAGACAATTTAACTTTGGAGGAGGGGTATACAGCACAATCAAATGTCAAAATAATCTAGAGATGTTTTCTCTCAACATATGTACCCTGATTTATCAATGTCACTGCATTAAATTTAATAAATAAATAAATAAAAGAGTGCTATGATATTTCTCCTTCCCTTTGCCTGGTGGACAGGACAAGGGTGTTGCCCCCTAACCTATAGCCAAAGGCCAGGGGAGCTAACACTATTCAATTTCAACAAATTTCCGAAAGGATGCTGGCTCAAGGGACCTGTAACAGCTGAGAAAAGAACACAGGGCTATGGTGGAACAATTTGGTAGGGCAGGGAAGTATGCACATATCACATTGGCCAGGTGTGGACTTCTTGGCTGACTGGAAAGGGACTCTCCCAAGAGGATTTCCTGGGAAGGAAGTTCACCTCAACCAAAGGTCTCTTAAAAACACTTAAAAAACCCAGTAAGAGGAAATACCAGCACTTTGATAAACCAAATGGCAAAACTATACAAGCTAAATAATAATAAATAATAATGTTTCTGCCTCTCATTCTCCCTCCCACCATATCTAGAAAAGTCATAAATAGCATAGTGAATAGGAGAAGTAACAAAATTTACTTTACAAATATGATATTATTTCAAATAATATCATTATTGGATTATTATTTTTTATGCCAACATTTATTTATTTATTGTATTTGCCAGGACTTTGAAAGAATTGCTGAGCAAGCTACCTTAAATTTTTTTTGCTGTAACTGAAAATACTCTTCTTGGCTAAATTATAAGTAAAGAAACCTTCTATAAATTATTAAAAGTTTAATATCAGAGATAAATTTAACCAGTCTGCTCTCTTCCATTGAGTTGTAGTTTCAGTGTAATGCATTTCCCAAACTGTGATTCTGCTTTGGGGAGACCCCAAATTAACTTGCAAATCTAAACAAAAGTTTGTGATTGCTCATTGAACCACTGCTATACCATCCATCAGCCTCTGCTGATACCAGAAGAGGAAAAACATTTCACCAGAGTTCCTTTGGGAACCATAGACCCGGTAGGTAGTTATACAATGCTTCTCATCTCTCTGACCTTAGCCATCACCCAACAGGCAAAGCTCTCCTTCTTCGCAGCTTCATCCTGAATTCATCCCCCTATTCTTGTCTTTCCCAACTGCTCTTTCCATTCTGCCTCCTGAACTTTTATCTGTCTGTAACCACATCCTCTTACAAATCTAGATGTTTCACAGAACCATCTGATTGCCTTAACTGCTCTTGGCTATATTTCACAGCTACCATTGTCTTACAGCTCTGTCAAGTTGAAAGTTCTTTATTCCCCTCTTGCCAAATGCTTCAGAGCTTTCTGAAGTTGGAGCATTTTTTTTTGCCCCTTTGCAATTTTTCACCATTACCTTTATACAACTGCACTGCCTGATAAGTAGCTACTTTCTGCTACCTATGGCTGTCGAACATTTGAAATGTGGCTAGTCCAAATTGAGCTCTTGAAATAAGCATGAAATATACCCCAAATTTTAAAGATGGTATAAAAATGTAGAATATATAATTAATAATGTTTATATTGATTACATATTTAAATTATAATGATTTGGATATATTGGGGTAAATCAAATATTAAAATTAATTTCATATATTTTCTTTTCCTTTTTAAAAAATATCAAAAAAATTCAAATTACATATGTATCTCAAATAATATTTCTATGACAAGGCTATGGGATTTACATAGTTTTATAAAGAGAATAGAAAATTTATGTTACATATTTTATGTACTCTGCAGCTATAGTGTACAAAGCATTGACCTTGGTACTGGTTAGGTAGCAGTGCATAAAGTCCTTGTCATGAAGTTTACATTATTGTGAGGAGGGACAGATTGCCCATAAACTAAAAAGTATATATAGAGTCCATGGGATGTGAATACATGCTGTGGTAGAAAGTAGAGAGTGCTGGCTGTGACAGGCGGGGTTTCTATGTAGAGTAATCAGGGATGGGCTCACTGGGACAGAGAACTTTAAGAATGCAGAGAATAAGGCAAGTAGATTACTTGAGGAGGGATTTAGTCAAAGCAAGTACAAAAGACATGCAAAGGACACAGGCTTGACGGTTCTAGTAACAGCAAGGGGAATATTACCATTAGAATGGAGTAGGTGAGACAGAAATTGTGAATAAAGAAGTAATGCAGCAAGAGAGGTAGTGTGCTACTGCGTGTGTGTGGTGAAGGGAGATAGTATCATGTAAGTCAGAGGTCCCCAAACTACGGCCCGCGGGCCACATGCGGCCCCCTGAGATCATTTACCTGGCCCCACTGTACTTCCGGAAGGGGACCTCTTTCATTGGTGGTCAGTGAGAGGAGCATAGTTCCCATTGAAATATTGGTCAGTTTGTTGATTTAAATTTACTTGTTCTTTATTTTAAATATTGTATTTGTTCCCGTTTTGTTTTTTTATTTTAAAATAAGATATGTGCAGTGTGCATAGGGATTTGTTCATAGTTTTTTTATAGTCCAGCCCTCCAACAGTCTGAGGAATAGTGAACTGGCCCCTTGTGTAAAAAGTTTGGGGACCCCTGATATAAGCATTGGAAGGGTCTGGGCTCTTATTCTGGGTGAGATAAAAAGCCAATGGAGGATGTTGAACAGGTGAGTGACCTTCTCCCATTTAGAATTTCAGAAGGATGGTTATTGCTATTATGTTTATAAGGCAGCCATGGTAAATGAGGATGGATGAAAGTAGAACTGCTACAACAATACTGTAAGGACTGGATGGTGACTGGACTGGATAGGCGGTGACAAGAGACCGAATTCTAGGTATATGTTGAAGACACAGGCAGTAGGATTTGCTGCAGAATTGGATATGGGAATTGAGAGGAAAAAAGGAGCCAAGGATGATTCCAAGGTGTTGGTTTGAGCAACTGCAGGGCAGTTAATGAGAAGGAACACGCTGTGGGGAGTGGAAGAGGGAACTGGTAGCTGGCAGTCCACATAAATGGGAGAAAAAAAAGTGCTAATATTCACAGCAGGAGGTAGAGTCCTTATCTGCTAAAGACGTCAGGAAAAGTTCCAGAGTGTACATGCTTTCAAAGCTATGTGCTAAAATATGGAAGACATTTTCACAGATGAGAAAGAACATAAAAAGTACCTTGTCCTTTAAGTTAGCAAGAGCAAAGGCAAGAAAAATGGGAGAGCACAGGCTGTTGTTTGGAATGGTGATTGTTGTAGTTTGATTGCAACATATGATACAAGTAGGAAATTGCAGAGAAATAGGTTTGGAAAAGTGAAATGGAGAAGATGATGATGTCTTGCAGGCTCAGTTAAGGAGTTTGAACTTGACTTATTAGGCAACTAGGATGCGCTGAGTAATCTTGAGCAAAGGATAGAAATGATAGTACTGTATTAGTCTGTACTTTAAGAAGGTAACAATGGATGTGGAGTGGACTTGTTTGGGTAGGGGTAGAAAGAAAATGAATGGAGTTGAAAGCAGGAAGGTAATTAGGAAGTAAGGCTGGACATTTTCCATTGGCCGCTCCAGCGTTACTTTCTATCCTTCTCCACTGGCCTTGTGCCCCTGGAGGCGAATCTTTATGAACTGTTTTAGCACACTACCTCTACCCCTAATTTATTGTTGACTTTGGTTAATAGACAGAACAGAAGAAAAAAGAATGGGCAGAGAGGAAGGCCAAAAGGACTGTTATCTTGAGTCATTCCTAGTTGAGCCTGTCTGCTTGAAGACCAGAGATCCAACAGTAGACCCAACTCTATTACAGCTTGGGGGCCAGTAATGGCTCTCTCCCTTAACTCTTTAGGCCTAAGGGCCAAAAAGGCTTCCCTGTGTTTTTATTTTTATTTTTTTCTTTTCCAAGTGAGAGGAGGGGAGATAGAGAGACAGACTCCCACATGCACCTCACCTGGGATCCACCCAGGAACCCCATTGGGGCCTAATACTCTGTCCATCTGGGGCCGTACTTGCAACAGAGCAATTTTTTAGTGCCTGAGGTGGAGGCTTTGTGAAGCCATCTTCAGCACCCAGGGTGATGTGCTCAAACCAGTGAAGCCATGGTTGCAGGAGGGGGAGAGAGAGAGATAGAAGAAGAAGAAGAAGAAGAAGAAGAAGAAGAAGAAGAAGAAGAAGAAGAAGGAGGAGGAGGAGGAGGAGGAGGAGGAGGAGGAGGAGGAGGAGGAGGAGGAGGAGGAGGAGGAGGAGGAAGAGAAGAAGGCGGAGGAGGAGGAGGAGGAGGAGGAGGAGGAGGAGGAGGAGGAAGAGAAGAAGGCGGAGGAGGAGAAAGGGGATGGGTGGAAAAGCAGATGGTTGCTTTTCCTTTGTGCCCAGACTGGAATCGAACTCAGACATCCACATGCCAGGCAAGCACTCTACCACTGTGCCAACCGGCCAGGGACTCCCTGTGTTCGTTAAATGTATTCATTTACCCTGTCTCTCCCACACCTTTATAAAGAGTTCTTTCTTTAAACTGTCCTCAGTAACCTTGTTTGAGCCTGCCATCCATTTGCAGTAAAACTGTAACTATGTACTGTAGAAAACAACTCTAATCATATCATTTAAAACTCCATAGTTTGCTTCTCTTTGAAGTAAAAGAAGCCAAGAAAGTTGGCAGTCCAGGGCTAGTAGAGATAGTTTTGTGGTCGTCAGTGTTTTGGTATCAGGGTTCTATAATTCTCCTTCACCACACAGGCACTGACTAACAAATGGCTATTGGAACGTTGACCATTTCTTCTACTTTCTAGGCAGCTCAAAGGAGAGCACAAGGATTCACTGCCCAGTGACTTTAAGAAGCCTTCCAGGAAGTCTCCTCCAACAGTTTGTTTATCACGTTGGGCAGACCTTCATCTCACAGCTTTGCCCAGCTACAAGAGAGGCTGGGAAATGATTTCTCTAGCTAGGCACATTGCAACTCCAAATAAATTTGGGGTCTTGTGATTAGAGAAGAACTGGGAAATGGTTATTGTGTAGTTAGTTCCAAGCGTCTACCACAAGAAGCAAGTTAAATAATCCAGAAAAATAGACTTAGGTAAACAAGGGCCTGAGAATGGGGGGCGGAGGGAAAGAGGGGTGTAGACATTGTGAAAGATGAACAAGACTAGATATTAGTGATGAAATGGGCCTCCTTAGCATCCTCTCTATTTGTCAATATTTTACTTATTTCCCTTTTGACCTAGGAAAATATTTTTTATCTGAGTATACAACTTTCTAAAAGCTACTTTTTGAGGTTTTCTATAGAAAATAACCAGAAAAAACAAAATGCATCTAAACAAGCCTGAAAAAAAAAGAGGCTAGAAAACAAAAATATTGGAAATTTCCATTTCAACGACTTTAGTAATGTTGAGTAATTCTGCAGTCATATCAATGATGCAACTGCAGGTTTTCCTTTGACCTAACTGACCTCCTGATAATAAAGTGGTCAGCATACTTAACAGCTGTTGAATCATGATTGCCCTGCATACCCCCCTGAGCTAATGTTAACAGCTCAGAAGGCAGCTAAGTTCAGAGTTGCTGATAAACATGAACAACTGTCAGTGAGTTAAAGGTCTAAACCTGTGGGATTCGAGCTTACCTGTTGGTTGAATACTAGGAAAAATAACAAGTTATTTTGTCTCTTAAACTTTAATTAACACAGTGTTTTCTAAGGTCTTGTGTGTTTTAATAGACTGTGTAAAGTACAGAAAGAATATACTTCTCCTCCCTATGAGATTTTATATTCTTTGAGGTATAAAACTGTATGTCTGAAAACTATGTGTTTTCTGTACAGCATGTACTTGGACATATTTGCCATATATTTTCTTTTCAAAGTTTTCCTCACAGTTGAGTTAGTTACTAAAAGTACATTACTCTGAATGCCATTATGTAAATAATAATAATTAAGGAAAAAACCCTACCACATTTAAATACATTGTAAATTATGATTGTTCTTAATTTCTCAACTAAGAAGCAAATTTAGAACTATGTGAAAAGTGTAAATTGTTCCAATTTTAGTATGTGTGCTGCCAAAATGAGTGCTGTGAAAAATGTAAATGGAATTTTTCATTGAAATATATATATATATATATATATATATTGAAATATATATTTCAACATCATCATGGTGACTGGCTTTTTGAATGAAGTGTGATGAACATATAGTCTAATTTTGTCCACCAAATTCTAGATTTGGTACTGGGAATCTTGTATGTGTATTCCCAGGGAAATCCACTGTCTCTTCATTCTTATTACAATTAACTTGCAATTTGCTGAATATAATAAGCTGGCCACATGGTGCTCTATTTATAAAAGTTAACATTCTACCTTGATTTTCTTTTGCTATAATGATGGCTTCTATGTAGCCATTAGAAAATACACATTTGGCCCTGGCCGTTTGGCTCAGTGGTAGAGTGTCAGCTGGGGGGTGGAAGTCCTGGGTTCGATTACTGGTCAGGGCACACAAGAGAAGCAACCATCTGCTTCTCCACCTCTCCCCATATTTCTCCCTCTCTCTTCTTCTCCCGCAGCCATGGCTCAAACGGTTTGAGCAAAGTTGGCCCCAGCAGCCTCACCTCAGGCACTAAAATAGCTCTGTTGCTAAACAATGGAACAGTATCCCCAGATGGGCAGAGTATGGTCTGGTAGGGGGCTTGCTGGGTAGATCCTAGTTGGGGAGCATGTTGGAGTCTGTCTCTGCCTCCTTACCTCTCACTTAATAAAAACATAAAAGAAAATAAAATTACACATTTATAGGTTATGTCATGGTTTGTACACCTAGAACTCAATTTTTAATTCAGTTCCCTCTCCATAATTTATTTTGTATTTTTTATTTAACAAGTATTTACCAAATTTCTGCTATATGCCAAGCTCTGTGATAGAAGCTAAGGGTTTAGTCTTAAGCTTTATGTATTGACTGGCTCTATACGTGTATGTTTGTGGTTAATTATATGTCTTTATGCACCGTGTGTGTGTGTGTGTGTGTGTGTGTGTGTGTGTGTGGAGAGAAACAACCAGAAGTATTTTACTTTGTTTAATTTTTAGCTTATTAAATTCAAATATTTTACTTACTAACTATACATTGGTGGTAAATTGCATTAATAAAGTCTGCTTTAAAAAGATAAAAAGCAATTCCACATTCAGCATGACTGAAAACCTTAAACAGCAGGTAAAATATATATAAATATAAGGACTATAGTGTATTATTACATATTCCTCTGCATGTACTCTAAAATATTAGCACTATAGATTGTATTAATATCTTAAATGCTTTTTAGTTATTGTACAATATTTTTACTATACTTAATTTTATATCTTTCTAAAGTTTAAATAATATTTTAAAGGGTGGCAATCTTTCTTGATAGAAAAGGAAAAAAAAATTTTTTCAAATTAACCAAGGTCATAGAATCAAAGTTATCAACTAATGGTATTGGATAGAAAATTGGATAGAAAATTTAGTTGTTTTTCCCAAGAAGATTAAAACTCAAGATAATAGTTATTGGGCTATTTTCTTTTAAGCTTAAAATGCATACTATGAAAGTCTCCCTTTGTCTGTAATACCATTTATTTCTGATTGTAAAGTCAATACTGATCTGTTAACATTATTACAACTTTTTGTATTCTTTACTAGTATTTTATTATTATTTCTGGGATCACATAACAGCTTTATCTGTTAAGGGATGTCAGAACAGGACTATACATTTCGCCTTAAGACATTTTGCTAACTTAAATGCTTTGAACATTTTTTCTACTTGATTTTAGTGCACTTGTTAGTGTTAGACTCACTGTCTACTTGATAAAATATGTGACTATAAAGTCTAATTAGTTCTCTCTGTTATTAATATAATTTGTACCTTTAATGGACTATATAAAAATTGTCAAACTCTTTACAAAAATATCATACCATTTTACATTGCTTCCAGTAATGTATGAGAATTTTAATTACTCACATCCTCTCCAATACTTAAAACTGTCAGACTTTCTAGTTTTAGCTATTTTACTGGGTATGAAGTGGCACCTTGTTGCAGTTTTGATTTGCATTTTCCTGATGACTAATGATGTTATATGTCTTTTCATGTGCTCATTATATAGTTGTATATCTTTTTTTGTAAAGTATCTGTCCATATTTATTAGGTTACTATTTTTCTTACTATTAATAAAGTGCAAAAGTTTTTTACTTTGAATTCAAATCTGTTATCAAAAATATGTAATAGGAATATATTCTCCACTCCGTGGCTTACCTTTAATTTTCTTGCAGTGTTTGTTAAAGAGCCAAAATTTTTTGTGTGTGTATATGTGTGAGCACCAATTAATCATTTTCATGTGGCTGTAACACTATATCATTTTGTTTCCTTCTTAGTTCTCAGGGCACAGAGATATATCAAAGCATAGTACTAGAGGAGATATTTTTAAGTACCTACTATAGTTGTTAAACTTTAACTGAAAAGAGGAAGGGTAAAGCAGACATCAGCAGGTTTATTGGAGACTTTTCTCTACAAGGTGAGGATACATAGGAGAAGCAATCAATGAGTACACAACTAAATGGAAAAAAATAGGTAGAAAAATGAGTTGATACTGCTTTGTTTTTCTCCATTCCTTCCTCTCTCTCTCTCTCTGTCTCTCTCTCAAATCAATGAAAAAAAATTTAAGATTTGTTTGTTTTTTTGGGTTTTTTTGCTTATCTGGAAAGGACATAAATTTTTCAAATGTTAGTGTATCAATTAATCATTTCTGCAAAACAAATCACCCCCAAACTCAATGGCTTATGAAATTTATTACTTATTATTTTTCATGTACCTACAGGTGAGCTGAGGGTCAATTGATCAGGTTGAGCTCAGCTGGGATAGCCCTAGTCCACATGTCACTCATCCTCCTTGGACCAGTGGACTGATCATAGCCAAGGTATAGCCTCCCAAGGAGATAGCAGAGACACAGAGAACAAACACAGACATATAATGTTATTTATGCCTCTACTTGTGTAACCTTGCTTATGTCCTTTTGGCTGAAAGAAGTCATATAGCTGAACCCACAGTCAAGGGAGTAATCAAATATATTCTACCTCTAGAAACTTCAAAGATAAATGGGAAAAGATACAGAGAGAAGAGGGAAGAAGAATTTTAGGGTCAGTCTGCCACACAGTTATCACACATATTTTGTATTTTCCTTAGTGATAGTGTTCTGGTTAGCTATTACTGTGGGTTAGGAACTTCGAAAAAGCTCACCAGGATGGTTCCGGCTCATTCCGTTTCTTATACAGTTGCAAGCAGATGATGACTGAGGTTGGAACAGAGGGAATGCCAAACCAGATGGGAGCTGGCTAGGTATCTTGCTGTCATTGTCTTACCAAGTGGTCTTCTATATAGTTTAGTTTGGGCTTCTTCATAGTATGGTGGCTTTAGGGTATATAGACAGCTTACTATAGAAGGAAGGTTAAGAGCAAGTAATCTAGCTCATGAAGTTGAAGCTAGCCTTGGAAATTATGTAATTTTATTTCTGCCACTGTATTCTATCAGTTACAATGAGTCACAGCCTTCCCAGTTTCAAAGAGAGAAGTATTACCCTTCACTTCTTTTTATTTATTTTATTTATTTATTGAGGAAGTAATGTCAGAGTAATGGTGGCATGAGAGATTCTCCTGATCTCTCCCCTTGAAATTTCAACAAATTGAACAACTATAATGCAGCAAATGAACCCCAGTTGGGCTTGCAAGCGTGCCTGAATGTTTTCTGCACCCAATCGACTAAAGGTGGGAAGGGCTAAAAAGGGGGAAAGAAGATAAAACACACTTGTGGTCATCTCCTGGAGTGACTGTTCTTTATTCAAAGCTGGAACAACAGGAAGGGAGGAATCTCAGGCTGCCTAGGTTTTGACTGTGAGGATATCGAAAGGGCAGCCCAGAGTGACTGGGTCACCTTTTCCTGGAATGCTTGGAGAGATCGAGGGACAGAGGGGGAGAAACTAAACCAAAGCAGCAGCAGAACAAGGGTTCATGACCAGTGTTCCTGTGGTCTGCCTGCAACCCACACTTGGTGCAGAGATAGAGAAAACTGAAGTGCGGTCCTCCTGCCTCCCAGATTCTACCTTCCTCACCTTGTAGACATGGAGGGTAATGGAGACAGATGCCACAGCTAATTCTCCAGAGCCACTCTCTCTCCTGAAAAACAGAGGTGCTTTGCCTCTGGTCTCCTGGTCTGTTGAGATGCATGAAGGAGTGACTGGAGACCTAAGATTGCCATTGCTACAGCCATAAAGCAATAAAGCCATAAAACCCCCACAACAAGCCCCACCCACCAATGCAAATGCACCCTGGTCTATATCATTGTGACAAGAACATCTCAGCAGAGGTCAGCCCAAAAGTTTCACAGAGCTAGAACTTGCAACACAGTGACACCTACTTGAAGAAAACAGTAACCTCTTAAAACTTAATTCCTCTTTTCTTTATCTTTTGAATTTCATTTTAATTTTTATAGTTTTATTCTTTTTGTGAGTGCTTTGTTTCTATTTAATTTTTATTTTTTCTCTTTGTTTTAGTGGTATTTCTTTTTACTTGTCATCATTTGTAATTTTAAAAATATTTTTAATGTATTATTTCAATTTTTTATTATTAATTCTTTTAGTTCTTTTGTTAGTGTTCTTAACAATATCACTTTCAAATGCCATCAAAAAAGAAGAAATTGAATTCCATGGTTACACAATACAGACAAGTAGTTCAGAAAGAAAAGGAAAAATGTCCAGAAAGTCATCTCCACTACATGGAAATATTGGAGTTAAATGGTAGAGAATTCAAAATTGAAGTTCTGAAAATATTCAACTAGATGAGAGAAAACACACATAGGCAATTTAATGAGCTCAAAAAACAAATTAATAAACAAAATTAATACTTCACCAAGGAGACTGAAACTTTAAAAAAAAACAAATGGAGATGAAGAATTTCATACATGAATTAAAAACTGAGGTAGAAAGTTTAGCTAAAAGAACAGGCCAGATAGAGGAAAGAATCAATGACATCAAAGACAGGCAAGTGGAGATGCTACAGAGAGAAGAAGAGAGAGACTCATGAATTAAAAAAAATGATGGAGTGATACATAAATTGTCTAACTCCCTCAGAAAGAGCAATATAATAATAATGGGTATATCAGAAGAAGAAGAGAAGGAGAAGAGAATGAAGAGCCTATTCAAACAAATAATTGATGAGAATTTACCAAACCTATGGAAAGAATTAGAGCCTCAAATCTAAGAAGCCAATAAAACACTGAGTTACCTCAACCTAAACAGACCTACTCTAAGGCACATCATAATAAAAATTTCAAAAATCAATGACAAAAAAAGAATCCTCAAGGAAGTAGGGAAATGAAGAACCTAACATATAAAGCAGGGGTCGAAAATCTTTTTTGGCTGAGAGAGCCATGAATGCCACATATTTTAAAATGTAATTCCATGAGAGCCATACAATATGTTTAACACTAAATAAAGTAAATGTGTGCATTTTATGTAAGACCCACACCTTTAAAGTACAATAAGTCTCTGAATTCTTTTTAATAATGTTGTTATGCTGTTGCTGACCAATGATGAATAAAGTATTTCTTACCATTAATGCGACTTCTGGTGCTGCATGGTTTTGCTGATGGCTTTGTAATCTGGTTGATATGTGGTAAGGTTAAGCTTCATGCAGGCGTTGAGACTTCCATCCATTAAGCGTGATTGTAGTTTGGTCTTAACGTTCTTTAGATGTGAGAAAGACTGCTCACATGCATATGTAGAGCCAAACATTGTCAGTACAGCAATACTCACATGCTGCAGTGTGTGTTATATGATGGGAAGTGTGTTTGTTCCAAGTTTTGACAATCAGCTGGTCCATGGGTTGGAGTTTTTTATTTCTTCCCACTTGTGTTTGCTCTCCAACTCTGCTTGCTGTCGTGCAAGTCTTTCCAAATCTTTATTCAGTGACTTGAACTTACAGTGACTTGAACTTATTAACCCACATGTCTGAGACCTTCAGATCAGTAGCTTGTAGCTCAAAATCTCTGATGGAGACACCAGGGATGTAACTCAGGTTGGCACTGTCACTGCACAGTCGTGTGGATGGGTGATGAACTTAAAAAGACAAGTGTGCTCACGAAATTCTCCAAAGCACGCTTTGAATGACTGCAGGAGATTAGATGTGAAGCCCGCTAGCTGCTGGAGATCAAGATGTTGAGTAGGGTCACTTGCTGTGCATGCATCTTTAAACTCTCCCAGTTTTTCAAGGTGTAGTAAACGACCTGTTTCAATGTCGGCGATGAAGAGTTCCAGCTTGTTTTCAAAAGCAAACACTGCTTGTTGAAGAGATAAGACTGTATTTCCAATGCCTTGCATTTTCACATTGAGCTGGTTCAGATATTCAGTCATGTCCACAATATAGTAGAACTTCAGGAGCTCAGGATGCTCGACATCTTTCATTTCAAGAAAAGTCCGGATTTCGCTTAGACAAGCCGAGAAACAGCTAAGCACCTTCCCTCTTGACAACCAATGCACATTGCTGTGCAGAGCAGACCAGGATAATTATTTCCAACTTCATCCAGCAGTGTTTTAAACTGGCAATCATTTAAAGCTCGGGCAACAATAAAGTTGACCACCAGAATGACCAGCAACAACACCTCACCAAGCTGCTCACCACACATCTAAGCACAAAGCGCCTCCTGATGTAGGATGCAGTGAAAACTTAGGATGGGTCTCTTCAAGTGCACAAAGAAGTGCTATGAATCCTCTGTTTTTCCCCACCATGCATAAAGCACCACCAGTACACACCGAAATAAGTTTATCCATTAGTAGATTTTTTTTCTTTAGCAAACTCAGTGAAAGACTTGAATAAACCCTCTCCTCTTGTTGTCTCTCATAGACAAAACAGCAAGACTTTCCTCACATAGTGTGTCACTGACAGCATACCTTGCAATTATGCTGAACTGGGATAAATGGCTTACGTCTGTTGACTCATTCAAAGCGAGAGAGAAAAACAGTGCTGCATTTATGTCCTTCACTTGTGTTGCCTCAATTTAATTTGCCATCATGATGATACGATTGTGAACAGTACTTGCCAACAGAGGCATGTCTTTTATTCATTTGATTATCTTGTCTTTATCCGAAAAGTCGTCAAAAAGTTCATTGGCAACATCAAGCATGTATGTTTTGGCATATTCCCCATCTGTGAATGGCTTTCCATTTCTTACAATTGCTAAAGCACCAGCAAAACTAGCTGAATTCCAGTCACCTTGTTGGGTCCAAACACGGAGTTGCTGCTGACTAGCTTGCACTCTGCACAGTAGCTCTTGACATGCTTTCTTCCTGCGATCCCCAGCTGGATATTTTGATGCAAATGTAGTATGGCATGTGTCAAAGTGCCGCTTTATATTTGACTGTTTCATCGATGCAATTTTATCATTGCATATTAGACACACTGCAGAACCTGCTCTCTCCACAAAGGCGAATTCCTCTGTCCATTCCTGCTGAAAAGTACGATACTCCTCATCTTTTTTTCTTTTAGCCATCTTCTTCATCAAAAGGGTTTCTGCAATTACCTAGCTGACTACTTGATTAAAAAGAGGGAAGTTTACTTCCAGATATCACAACGACCCATGTACATTATGCATTATCCAATAAAAATTTGGTGTTGTCCCGGAGGACAGCTGTGATTGGCTCCAGCCACCCGCAACCATGAACATGAGTGGTAGGAAATGAATGGATTGTAATACATAAGAATGTTTTATATTTTTAACATTATTATTTTTTTATTAAAGATTTGTCTGTGAGCCAGATGCAGCCATCAAAAGAGTCACATCTGACTCGCAAACCATAGGTTACTGACCCCTGAAAAGGAAGACCCATTAGATTATCATCAGACTTCTTAGAAGAAACTCTACAAGCCAAAAGAGAGTGAACCCAAACATTTGAAGTACTGAAAGAGAGAAATTACCAGCCAAGAATATTATATCCATCAAAGCTATACTTCAAATATGAAGGAGAAACAAAAACTTTTGCAGACATATAAAAGCTGAGGGAATTTATTATCAGCAAACTCCTACTGCAAGAGATACTCAAGGGGGTTATTTGACCAAATACAAAGAACAAAAAAGTCAAAACTACAAGTTAAAGCTCCAACAATGTCAAAGTAAAAACAAAAATAATCTGTGACAACAATAACATAAAAGGGGAGAGGACAAAAATCTGCAGTAGCGGAGGAGATGGAGTGCAGAAGCACTCATAAGACAAAAGACTCCTGTACATCTGACAATATTTCTTTCTTTCTTTCTTTTTTTTTTTTTTAACTTAGAATCTTCTTTATAACAGGTCAGCTTTTTTTATAAATAAATTTTTATTAATTTTAATGGGGTGACATCAATAAATCAGGGTATTTATATTTTCAAAGAAAACATGTCCAGGTTATCTTGTCATTCAATTATGTTGCATACCCATCACCTAAAACAATATTTCTTTTAGTAACCTAATGGTAACCACCCACAAAAAAGCCATTACTGAAACACAAAGCTTAAATAAAAAATAAATGAGGGGGAAATTATGGAATACTAACAAATAAAAACAACTTAACATAACACAAAAAAGAAGAACCAAACAAGACACAGAGCTACCAGAAAACAAAACATAACATGACTATAGGAAATCTTCAAGTGTTCATAATCACCCTAAATGTAAATGGACTGAAGTCACCAATAAAGAGGCACAGAATATCTGGTTGGATCAAAAAGAACCCAACCATATGCTGCCTGCAGGAGACACATCTAAGCTGCAAGGGTGAAAGTAGACTCAGAGTGAAAGTTTAGGAAATGATTCTCCAAGCTAATAATACCCAAAGAAAAGCAGGTGTAACCAAATTCATATCTGACAATGTTGACTTAAAGACAACAAAGGTAACTAGAGACAAAGATGGACATTTTATAATGATAAAGGGAACATTGTATGAGGAAGACATAGCACTTTTTAATATATAGGTTCTAAACTAAGGAGCTGCAAAATACATAAGACATCTACTAAT
Organism: Saccopteryx leptura; assembly: GCF_036850995.1. Taxonomy (NCBI): domain Eukaryota; kingdom Metazoa; phylum Chordata; class Mammalia; order Chiroptera; family Emballonuridae; genus Saccopteryx; species Saccopteryx leptura. Next base: position 88,511,373 of record NC_089507.1, read on the forward strand.
TGATCTAAAAATAGAAGCAGACAACACAATTATACTTGAAGATTTCAACACACCAATGATGGCTGTAGACAGATCATCCAAACAGAAAATCAATAAAGAAATGACTACCTTAAATGACACACTAGACCAAATGGACATAATAGAAATTTATAAGACATTTCACCCCAGAACATCAGATTATTTTTTTTCCACTGTGCATGGAACATTCTCAAAGATAGACCATATATTGGGCCACAACACTACCATCAACAAATTCAGAAAGTTTGAAATTATACAAAGCATATTTTCTGACCATAAGGCTTTGAAATTAGGATTCAACTGCAAAAATAAAGTAAAGAAACCCACAGAAATGTGGAGATTAAACCACATACTTCTAAGAAATGACTGGGTCAGAAGAGAAATAAAAGCAGGGACTGAAAGATATGTACAGTCAAATAAAGATGACATGACATATCAAAATTTCTGGGATGCAGCAAAAGCAGTAATAAAAGGGAAGTTTATATCATTACAAGCTTATATCAAGAAACAAGAAAGATCACAGGTAAACAACCTAACTTCACATCTTAAAGAACTAGAAAAAAAGAACAAAGGCAACCCAAATTCAGCAGAAGAAAAGAAATAGTAAAAATTAGAGCAGAACTAAATGAAATAGAGAACAGAAAAACTATAGAAAAAATAAATACAACAAAAAACTAGTTCTCTGAAAAGATCAATAAAATTAACAAGCTCCCAGCTAGACTCACTAACAAAAAAAGAAGAAGGACTCATATAAACAAAATCTGAAATGAAAGTGGAGACATTACCACAAATATCATAGATATACAAAGAATCATATTAAAATACTATGAAAGATTATATGCCATCACATTCAACAACCTAGAAGAAATGAATAAATTCCTAAAACTATACAATCTTCCTAGACTGAGTCACAAAGAACTGGAAAACCTAAATAGATCCATAAGCAGGGAAGAAATAGAAACAACTGTCAAAAACCTCCCAAAAAACAAAAGCCCAGGACCATATGGCTACACTAGTGAAGTCTACCAAATATTCAAAAATTTGATACCCATCTTTCTCAAAATCTTCCAAAAATAAAGAAGAAGCAATACTCCTTAACACTTTTTGAGGTCAACATAACCCTGACACCAAAACCTGGCAAAGACAACATACACACACACAAAAACTACAGACCAATATCTTTAATGAATACAAAAATCCTAAACAAAATACTAGCAAATTAAATACAACAACACATTTAAAGATAACACAACACAATCAAGTGGGATTCATTCCAGGAGCACAAGGGTGGTTCAACATATGTAAATTGAACAAAGGAACACACCACATCAACAAAACAAAGAACGAAAACCATGTGATCTTATCAATAGATGTAGAAAAAGCATTCAATAAGATGCAATATTCCATTATATTTAAAACACTCAATAAAATGGGTATAGAATGAAAGTACCTCAACATAATAAAGGCCATATATAACAAACCATAAGCTAATATCATACTAAATGGTGAAAAACTAAAAGTTTTTCCTCTAAAATCAGGAACAAAACAAGGCTGCCTACTCTTTCCACTGTTATTCAATATAGTTCAGGAAGTTTTAGCCAGAGGGAACAGGCAGGAGAAAGAAATAAAAGGCATTCATATTGGGGAAAAAAGAAGTAAAAGAATCACTTTTTGCAGATGACATGATCCTGTTTCTAGAAAACTGCAAAAGCTCTACCAAAAAACTACTAGAAACAATAAACCAATACTATAATGTCATAGGATACAAAATCAATATAAAGAATTCTACTGCTTTCCTATATGACAATGATGAAATTTCAGAAAATGAACTAAAAAAATCAATTTATTTTTACAATTGCAACAAAAAATAAAAATACAATACGTATGAATAAACTTAACAAAGAATATAAAGGACCTATATACTGAAAACTACAAAGCATTACTGAAAGAAATAGAAAAAGACACAATAAAATAGAAAAATATTCCATGTTCATTGATTGGAAGAATCAACATAGTTAAAATGACCATACTACTTAAAGCAGTATACAAAATTATTGCAATTCCCATCAAAATTCCAATGTTATTTTTTAAGGAAATAAAACAAAAATCACCAGGTTTGTATGGAACCATAAAAAAAAAAACCCTAAATACTCAAAACAACCCTGAAAAAAATAAATGAAGCTGACATTTCCTGGCTTCAAATTATACTATAGAGCAAAGATAATCAAAACAGCATATTATTTGTAGGTAGAGCACAGAGCACATTCCTAGCAGCTGTGGCTGATGCAATACTGTGAGAACACTCCAGCACCTGAAACCCTCCTAGGCACACCCAGGAGGGAGCTTGCCCGCTATATGGAAATGACTCAGCACTAACCAGGCAGCCTCCTAACCTTTTTTTGGCCATTTTCCTGCTGTAACATTCTGTTGGCTGAACCCATATATATAAGCTAGTTTATTTCCTGAATAAAGTGGATCTGTGTCACTGAACCTGGTCTCCGGAGTCAGGTCTCTGCGTCTCCATTGTCCTCACCCCCTGGTGTGCCTTGTCCAAAATTATTGGCAGAAAAACAGACATACAGACCAATGAAACAGAAGTAAGAGCCCAGATGGCCCTGGCCGGTTGGCTCAGCGGTAGAGCGTCGGCCTGGCGTGCGGGGGACCCGGGTTCGATTCCCGGCTAGGGCACATAGGAGAGGCGCCCATTTGCTTCTCCACCCCCCCTTCCTCTCTGTCTCTCTCTTCCCCTCCCGCAGCCGAGGCTCCATTGGAGTGGGGATGGCCCGGGCACTGGGGATGGCTCCTTGGCCTCTGCCCCAGGTGCTGGAGTGGCTCTGGTCGCAGCAGAGTGACGCCCCAGAGGGGCAGAGCATCGCCCCCTGGTGGGCAGAGCGTAGCCCCTGGTGGGCGTGCCGGGTGGATCCCGGTCGGGCGCATGCAAGAGTCTGTCTGACTGTCTCTCCCCGTTTCCAGCTTCAGAAAAATACAAAAAAAAAAAAAAAGAAGTAAGAGCCCAGAAATAAAACCACATGTAGATGGACAAATGATCTTTGACAAAGTGGCTATAAACATGCAATGGGGGAAAAGAAACCCTCTTCAATAAATGGTGCTGGGAAAATTGGAAAGCCACGTGCAAAAAAATAAAGCTTGACTAGTTTGTTCCCTTGCACAAAAATTGGTTCAAAATGGATCAAAGACCTAAATATAAGATCTGAATCAATAAATTAAATAGAAGAAAACATAGGTGCTAAACTCATTGACCTTGGTCATAGAGAACAATGTATGAATTTGACCCCAAAGGCAAGGAAAATAAAGACAAAAACAAAATGAATGGGACTATATCAAACTGAAAAGCTTCTGCATAGCAAAAGCAATGGACAACAAAACAAATAGGAAACCAACTAAATGAGAGATGATATTTGCAAACAACAGCTCTGATAAGGGATTAATATCCAAAATATATAAAGAACTCACAAAGCTGAGCAATAAACAAGCAAACAATTCAATTAAAAAATGGGGAGAGGACCTGAACAGATATTTCTTCCAAGAAAACATACAAATGGCCAACAGATATATGAAAAGATGCTCATCCTCACTAGCTGTTAGAGAAATGCAAATGAAAACTATAATGAGATACTACTTTACACCTGTTAAATTGGCTATCATCAAGACAGGTAATAACAAGTGTTGGAGAGACTGTGGAGAAAAAGAAACCCTTATTCACTGCTGATGGAAATGCAAACTAGTACAACCATTATGGAAGAAAGTATGGTGGTCCTCAAAAAATTAAGAATAGAACTACCAAATGACCCAGCAATCCCTCTACTGGGCATGTACCCTCAAAACTAAAAAACATTGGAACATAAAGACACATGCACCCACATATTCATCACAGCATTATTCACAGTGGTCAAGACATGGAAACAACCAAAGTGTCCCTTGTTTAAGGATTGAATAAAGAAGATGTGGTACACATATACAATGTAATACTACTTAGCCATAAGAAATGATGACATAGTGACATTTACAACAACATGGTTGGACCTTGAGGACATTATACTGAGTGAAATAAGTAAATCAAAAAAAGCTAAGAACTCTATGATTTCCCACATAGGTGAGATATAAAACTGAGACTCATGGACATAGATAAGAGTGAAGTGGTTACCAGGGGGAGAAGGTTAGGGGAAGGGAGTGAAGAGGGCCAGATATAAGGTGATGGAAAATGATTTGACTTGGGGTGAATGGTTCAAATGCTATAGAAACATTTACCTAAAACCTATGTACTCTTATTGATGAATGTTACCCTGTTAAATTTAATTTTCTAAATAAAATTAAAAATAAATAAATTAATTGAAAAGATTATTCATTGATCTATCAAGTCATAGTTGCTTCACTGTAGTTGGTCATTGCTTGCACTTCTTGCTTGTTGTATGTGCCTTGGCTGAGCAAGCCCAGAGTTTTGAACTGGTGATCTCTGCATTCCAGGTCAATGTTCTATCCACTGTGCCACCATAGGCCAAGCTAGACTTCACTTCTTGATAGAGAAGTGGTAAGCTTCCTGAACATGTGGAATAAAAAATATTAGTGATGATTTTTTTATTTTAGAGTATATAATCTACCACAGACAGTACAAGAGACCAGAAAATTGAATCAATGTCCTAGTTTTGGATTGCCACTTACTCGCCATGTAGCATTAGAGATATCATATTTATCTGATCTTCCAAAGTTGTCACATAGTAGGCATCACATAAATATCAAATGAAGGCATGAATGACATGCAATAACTTCTTCAGCCTTCAATTTCTTCCCTTGTATGTGATTAATAATAGTTAAGGAAAGTCATGAAGAATAAACAAGATAAGAGACTCGAAGATGTTTTGAAAGGGTAACCGCCTGTGGGTATTCTTTTGGGGATATTCTCAGTGATGTCAAAAGTTTGTCCTCTAGGTAATCTTTTTTTTAAAAAAAAACTAAAGGTCATTTGGAGCGGGGAAAGGACTTATAATTTCACTAGTTAATAACATTTTGGGGATCCTAAGTGAGATATCATTATGATATGATGAGACAAATATGTTTAAGTGGCTGAACTTGATCCAGACAGCATTTCTAAGAAAATATTACTAAAATTGTTTTGAGTGAGGTCAGGGAATTAAAATAACTGTGAGACAGCTGCAAATAAGGAATAAATACTCATGTAATTATTTGTTAAAAATAGAATTAATACTTTATCATCACCTTATGTCCAATGTCTGAGAAAAAACTCAAGCTTCATTTCCAGGATGGAGAAATGTGAATTTAACTGGTGATCAATTAAAAGAAAAGGCAACAGAAATTAAGTAAAATATTACATTTACAGTGAAGGACCAACTATAGCTTTCCAAAAGTTATAAGAAAGGCACTTTAATTCAGTTCCCTCTGTGTTCATCTCCTTAAGGTTGACTTACCTCAATATAATTTTTTACTTACTGTATTTTTCACTCCATAAGATGCACCTGACTATAAGACACATACATCTAGGGTTTTAAGGAGGAAAATAAGAAAAAAAAATCTGAACCAAATGGTGTGTTAAAATATTTAATAAAATATACCACAATAATATTTCAACAGTGTAAACTCAACAGCAGTATTAACAACCATTAGCACTGTTATTAACAAATGAGAAGAGATTTTAATGTTCAAATACTCTTTTATTTGTCCAGGAACCGGCAGCAGCTAAAAAAAAATGAACATTCGCTCCATAAGATGCACAGGCATTTTCCCCTCCACTTTTGGGGGAAAAAAGGTACATCTTATGAGGCGAAAAATATGGTACATATATATTTTTTCTTTTTGAAATCTTGGAGATAACGAATGCAAGGTTTTTTAGGTGTTATTTCTGAAGCTTTTTTCTACTTACAAAAATTAATAATTTGTTAGTCACTGAAGCAAAATATTGCATAAGAAGGAAAGTGATTAGAGCAAATAGAACAAATCATTTGCTAGCATTTTCTTCCTTAAAGGTGTATGATTGTAGTTGGTTTTCTAAAAGGAAATTTCATGTATCTGTGATAAAGTACATAGCACTGTAACATCAAAGCCAGCTAGGAAGAGCATGAGTAGACTAGTTATGTAATTTTGACATTATTTTCACTTGGAGAAAAGCTTAAGAAAAAACTGTTTTAAAAGAGAGAAAATATAAAAGGATAAAAAATAAAATTATTTTTAACAAATAATATTCCATATAAGTTATAAATATATATATGTTTCTGTTTTGTTTTGTTTTAGCATGAGAGAGAGAGAGAGAGAGAGAGAGAGAGAGAGGAGACAGACAGAAAGGGATAGAGATGAGAAGCATCAACTCGTAGTTGTGGACCAAGTTTTTCATATATGCCTTGACTGAGGGGCTCCAGCTGAGCCCGTGACCTTGAGCTTCAAGCCAGCAACCCTTGGGTTCAAGCTAGCGACCATGGAGTCCTGTCTATGATCCCAAGCTCAAATCAGCGACCCTGCACTCAAGCTGGCAAGCCTATGCTCAAGCTGAATGAGCCTGCTGCTCAAGCTGGCAACCTTGGGGTTTTGAACCTGGGTCCTCTTGTGTCCCAGGCCAACACTCTATCCATTGTGCTACTGCCTGCCTGGTCAGACATATGTATGTTTTGATAGGCTAGATATATTTTATTAGTATACATACTAGAATTAAGTTAGAGGTTTTTATAAGTACCGTATAGATTCTAGAATTATGTAGAATTACACATTCTAGCTGATTGCCTACTCTCCCCAAAAGATCACTAATGACAGTTGCATATCCATACATTTCTCCTCAAAATTGAAAGGCAGTGAACAACTACTAAAGATCCTTAGTGATTTATAATCTGCTTAACTTTGTGGTCTCCATCTAATTTTGGTTACCTTCTCCCTTTTGCTCTTCTTCAGATGAGGCCAGACTCAATCCTAGATGGCTCAGAAGGCCCACAATCCATTGCTGACTGAGCTACTGGCTCATCCTGAGACAAGGAGAATCTGATGTTGACATTAGCCTGCAGGCAGTGATGAGTTAGAATCAGGCTTAGATGAGGTCAGGTGAACGTCGCCCCATGAATCACCCTGCTAATCACAGCTGGTTTCTACAGCATGGGTAGGATGTGTAACTGCTGCTTCTTGTTCCAGGTCCTAGGAAACTTCACATCCCAAGCTCTAGGAGACTACTCCTTGTGGGACTTCTAATATGAGACCCAGATGGGGTGAAGAAGAGTCACTTATTACATAAAATCTATAACTACCATTATGGCTACTACCAATAAAACCTCCATTCAAAGTATGTTAATTAAGGCATACTTCTTTGTATTACAGGTTATTACTATTCATTTTATTTGTAGTAGAAAAATTCCTTATTTTAAAGTATACTATAGTGTCTCTATAAGGAAAAGTTATATTTTATATTATGTAGCTTAGAAAGTAAGCAAAAAAATACACAATAAACTAGCTTCACAGGGGTTATTCTCTGCTACAAAGTGTGTTCATATGTGCTGCTTCACACTGGGCACCACTGAGCACATGATGTTTTATAACAAAAGAGGGAAATAACTAAGAAATGCTTCAATAGAGTGGCAGGTACTGGTTTTCCTAATAAAAATTTTTAAAGGATATAATATTTAGCCTCTTTTTAAGTGCACATTTTAATTTTTCCTTAATTGGTGACCAAAGATATAGACCACTATGGTTTCATGGCCTTCAAATTACAGCTGCACCCATCTTCCTCACTTTATTTCCCTTTTATCTTGAACTCATCTGTCCTCAGCTTCACAGTTCTACTTAACTCCTTTTCTCCTCCAAATCCAGTTGTCTTTGTCGTCTTCTTTCTCTTAGACTCTCCTATCTTTTGGTGTGCTGGATTTGTTCTCTCCACCCTGGAAATATTTTTCTATCTTGGCTATGTTACCTTTTCTATTTTCTCCACCGTATCTGCTGCCACTCCCAAGCCATCACATCTTGTTTGGATTCTTCCAGTGGCCTCCTGGTCAGAGCCCTAGAAGTCATACTTGCACTTCTCTAGTTTACTGGCCACACTCCCACCAAGCTGATAGTTATAAAACAGAGAATGAATCATAGCACTTCCTGATTAAAATCCCTAATTAGTTTCCCATTGCTTATAAGATAAGCATTCCAAAGCTTATAAGATAAGAATTCCAAAATTCTTTAAAAATGTCCCATAAGGCTCTGCATGCTCTGCCTAATTCCGTCCTGCTACTTACTCACTGTGACCCACTCAATGCAGACTGCTCCTTGTCCTCTATTTCCATGTGCTTATTTAACATCTGAATTTCTCACCAGATATAAAACATCATGAAAACAGATAATTTCCCCATTTTTCATCATTCTATATCCAGTTACTGATACATAGTTTCTGATACATAATACATCTATAGTAAATATTAGTTAAATGAAGGGATAAATAAAGGAGAGAGGGAAAGGACAAATTCTCTTTCTAAGAATGTGATTCCAAACAAAGAAAACTCCTCAGCTACCGAGTTTGTAACACAAACATCACCAATTGAAATTTTGAAACCAATCTGCATTCTTTCTTGGAGCTCTGAAATTATTCTGTGGGGTGGGCATGAAGACTGATATTAGTTAATCCTGTCCTTATTTTCTTGTAATAGATTACTTGAAATTTATATCAAGGAATTGCCTTTAGAACCCAAGATTCTTTTTAATCCAATTTGAAAACCATTATCCCATATAATTAACAGTGTAAAAGAGAAAAAAATAGACGTTCTGTGGCTAAACCATTTAAAGACAAAACTAATTTTTATTACTCAAGGCCTAAAGGAAAAAATCTAGAAAAGGGGCAGAGAAAATGGCTTGTCACATTAGATTTTAGATTTTGTTCAGGACTTATTATTACCAATTTACTAGTTTACCTTTGAATGGATGAGTATTACCACGATTACTATATATTTGTAATAATACAAAAGATTTCTAATCTGTCATTTAGAGCTGAAACTTCTCATAATTATATTAACCAACAAACAGTAATAATACTTAACCAAGCAAGACTTTCTATATTTTTTCATGCCATTTTTTGTATGATGGATAAATTTTATTATATTCAATTTATTTATTTATTTACAGAGTCAGAGAGATAGTCAGAGAGAAGGGTAGATAGAGACAGACAGACAGGAACAAAGAGAGATGAGAAGCATCAATTATCAGTTTTTCGTTGCAACACCTTTGTTGTTCATTGATTGCTTTCTCATATGCACCTTGACCGTGGGCCTTCAGCAGACCGAGTAACCCCTTGCTCGAGCCAGCAACCTTGAGTCCAAGATGGCGAGCTTTGCTCAAACCAGGTGAGCCCGCGTTCAAGCTGGCGACCTCGGGGTCTCAAACCTGGGTCCTCCAAATCCCAGTCTGAGCTCTATTCACTGCACCAGTGCCTGGTAAGGCTCGTTAACTATATCGAATTTATTAACAGAAAGACTAAAAGCTTGATGCCAAATGTTTAATACACATCATTGGGACTTGGTTAAAAAAAACTTGATTGTCTTCTGTTTCTAAGAGGTAAATGGGCCTCAGAACATGGACTTATTTTCACATACATACAATTATTCAGAAAAAAATTGCTACATGCTAACAACTTTTTTCCCCCCAGACAGAAAGGGACTACAACTAATTTTTCATCTTTCAATCAGTTATGTCTTTGTTTGCTGAATTTGCTTCTTGGACTACTTGTTTCTTCAAAAATTGGGCCCAACCAGGCAGTATTGCAGTAGATAGTGTTGGACTGGGATGCAGAGGACCCATGTGTGAAATCCCAAAGTCACCGGCTTGAACACGGGCTCACCAGCTTAAGTATGGGATCATAGACATGACCCCATGGTTGCTGGCTTGAGCCCAAAGGTTGCTGGCTTAAAGCCTAAGGTCTCTGGCTTGAGCCCAAGGTCACTGGCTTGAGAAAGAGTCACTTGCTCTGCTGTAGTCCCTTGGTCAAGGCACATATGAGAAAGCAATCACCGAACAACTAAGAAGCTGAAACAAAAAATTGATGCTTCTCATCTCTCTCCCTTCCTTTCTGTCTGTCCTATCTGTCCCTTTCTCTGTCTCTCTCTCTCTCTGTCTCTGTCACTCACACAAAAAAATTGAATTAACATATCTTTTAAAACAGAGAGAAAAAACATTTTAAAAGAAAATAAGTTCAGGACAGACAGATCTCTTATCTGTTCTCTAATCATGAAAGTCTTAAAGAAGAATCCAAGGGCAAAGGAGAAAGAATATATGCCCCTCCTTTTACTAGGTGTTTGCCACCAGAGGTCTGAGGTAGAATTGAGGGGGTCAGTAAACTTGGATTTAAAAAAAATTACACCTTTCTTTTCTTTTGTTAAAAATTTTTATTAACTTTAATGGGGTGACATTGATCAATCAGGGTACATATGTTCAAAGAAAACATGTCCAGGTTATCTTGTCATTCAATTATGTTGCATACCCATCACCCAAAGTCCAGTTGTCTTCTGTCACCTTCTAACTGGTTTTCTTTGTGCCCCTCCCCTCCCCCAACTCCCTCCTTTTCCTTCCCCACCCCACCCTCAACCACCACATCTTGTCCATGTCTCTGAGTCTCATTTTTATGTCCCATAGAGAGTACTGTGTATCTTTAAAAGTTTGTTGTTTAGTTTCCACATTTTTCTGGGATTTTTTTCCTCTTTTTTGCAGTTGAATTCTAGTTTCAAGGCTTTATGATCAGAAGATATGCTTGGTACAACTTCGATTTTTCTGAATTTGCTAATGTTGTTTTTGTGGCCCAACATATGGTCAATTCTTGAGAATGATCCATGTACACTGGAGAAAAATGTATACTCAATCACTTTGGGATGAAATGTCCTGTAGATGTCCATCATATCCAATTGTTCTAGTGTTTCATTTAAGACCAATATTTCTTTATTGATTTTCTGTTTGGATGAATGATCTAGAGCCGTCAGCAGTATATTGAGGTCTCCAAGGATAATTGTATTTTTGTCAGTTTTTGTTTTTAGGTCAGTCAGTAGCTGTCTTATATATTTTGGTGCTCCTTGGTTTAGTGCATATATGTTAAGAAGTGTGTCTTCTTGATTCAGTGTCCCCTTAATCATTATGAAATAACCATTTTTGTCTCTGATTACCTTTGCTGTCTTGTAGTCAGCATTGTTAGATATGAGTATTGCTACACCTGCTTTTTTGGGGATGTTATTTGCTTGGAGTATTGTTTTCCAGCCTTTCATTTTGAATTTGTTTTTATCCTTGTAGCTTAGATGTGTATCCTGTAGGCAGCATACAGTTAGATTTTCTTTTTAATCCATTCTGCTACTCTATGTCTTTTTATTGGTGAATTTAATCCATTTACATTTAGTGTAATTATTGACACTTGAGGGTTCCTATTGCCATTTTATATATTGCTTTCTGTTAGTTTTGTATCTTGTTTGATTCTTCTCTTTTGTTTTTCTATCATTTTTTTTTTGTTTGGTTGTAATTCATACTTCTTTCCTCTGTTACTTCTTTTTTCAAGTCATGTGCTTCTATGGTGATTTTTTCATGGCTGGTTACCATTTAGTAATGAAAAGGGTTCCTGCCATGTTCATTGTAGTACACTATCTCATAAGTGCTTCTGCACTCCATCCTTTTTGCTACTGTTAATCTTCGTCCTCTCCCCCCCCCCCTTTTTTTGGTTGTCACAGTTTAAATTTGATTTTATTGTGTTCTTGGTGGAGCTTTTACTTGTGGTTTTGTTTTGTTTTGTTCTTTGTATCTGGTCAGAAAACCCCCTTTAGTATTTTCTGAAGTGGGGGTTTTCTGATGATAAATTTCCTCATCTTTTCTGTATCTTTGAATGTTTTATTTTTCCTTTGTATTAGAAGGATAGCTTTGATGGGTATAGTATTCTTGGCTGGAAGTTTCTCTCTTTCAGAACTTTAAATATTGGGGTCCACTCTCTTCTAGCATGTTGAGTTTCTGCTGAGAAATCTGATGATAATCTAATAGGACTTCCTGTATATGTTGTATTCTTCTTTTCCCTGGCTGCCTTGAGAATTTTTTCTTTGTCATTGGTTTGTGCTAATTTTATTATGATGTGCCTTCGAGTAGGTTTGTTGGGGTTAAGATAACTCGTTGTTCTGTTTGCTTCTTGAATTCGAGGCTTTATTTCTTTCCATAGGCTTGGGAAGTTCTTGTCTATTATTTGAATATATTTTCCATTCAATTTTTTCTCTCTTCCCCTTCTGATATACTTATTATTCTTATGTTACTCTTTTTGATGGAGTCAGACCATTCTTGTAGGGCTTTTTTGTTTGTTTTTTTTTAATTCGTGAGTCTCTCTCCTCTTCTCTCTGTTGTTTATCTAGTTGCCTGTCTTCTCTGTCACTAATTCTCTCTTCTATCTGGCCTGTTCTATTAGCTAAGTTTGTTACCTCGTTTTTTAGTTCATGAATTGAGCTTTTCATCTTTGATTCATTTTCATAGTTTCAATTTTCTTGGTAATATATTCTTTCTGTTCATTGAGTTGTTTCTTTGGCTTCCTAAATTGCCCTTCTGTGCTTTCTTGTATATCTCTGAGTATTTTTAGGATTTCTATTTTAAATTCTCTATCATTTAACTCCAAGGTTTCTAATCTATTAAAATTTTTTTCTATAGATTTTTTTCTCATTTATCTGTGCTACATTTCTGTCTTTTGTATCCATGATATTCAATTTCCTTTTATTAATGGCATCTGAGTGTGGTTTTGTTAATAACTCTTTGTTTGGTGTATGTGTATTTCAGATGATCCTGAGATTATTTTCTGTCTCGAGTTGTTGAATTTGTTGAATTTTCAGGGAGAGGTATTGGGAGCCCTCTGCATGGTGCCATTTCTCTGACATCACATCTATGCTCCTAATATAGGAGCACCTAAATATATAAAGCAGATTTTGATGGACATAAAGGGTGAGATGAACAAAAAATCTCTAATAGTAGAGGATTTCAATACCCCACTAACATCAATGGATAGATCCTCAAAAAATGAAATTAACAAAGAAACAGTAGCCTTAAAGGACATACTAGATCAACTGGATTTAATAGATATCTTCAGAACCTTTCACCTTATAGCAGCAGAATATACATTCTTTTCAATTGCTCATGGTACATTTTCTAGAATAGACCACATGGTAGGACATAAAACAAGTATCAATAAATTTAAAAAGATTAAAATCATATCAAGCATCTTCTCTGATCACAATGGCATGAAATTAGAAATCAACTACAATAGAAAAACTAAAAAACATTCAAACACTTGGAAACTAAATAACATGTTATTAAATAATGAATGGGTTAACAATAAGATCAAGGAAGAAATAAAAAATTTCCTTGAAACAAACAAAAATGAACATACAACTCAAAATTTATGGGACACTGCAAAAGCAGTCCTGAGAGGGAAGTTCATAACATTATAGGCATAACTTAAGAAGCAAGAAAAACCTCAAATAAACAACTTAACCCTGCACTAAAAGAACTAGAAAAAGAACAGCAAGAAAAGCCCAGAGGAAGTAGAACGTAGGAAATAATAAAGATCAGAGAGAAATTAAATGACATAGAGGGTAAAAGACAATAAAGAAAATCAATGAAACTAAGAACTAGCTCTTGGAAAAGGTAAACAAGATCGATGAATCTTCAATTGGACTCACCAAGAATAAAAGAGAGAGGTCTCAAATAAATATAATTAGAAATGAGAGTGAAGAAGTAACAACTGACACAGTAGAAATACAAAGGATTGTAAGAAGATACTATGAAGAACTATATGTCAAAAAATTAGACAACCTAGGTAAAATGGACAAATTTCTTGAAACATATATTCTCTTAAAAATTAATTTGGAAGAATCAGAAAACCTAAACAGACCAATTACAACAAATGAGATTGAAACAGTTATCAAAAAACTCCCAACAAACAAAAGCCCTGGGCCAAAATGGCTTCACAGGTGAATTCTATCAAATATTCAAAGAAGAACTAACTCCTACCGTTCTCAAGCTATTTCAAAAAATTCAAGAGGAAGGAAGACTTCCAAGCTCCTTTTATGAGGCAAGCATAATCCTCCTTCCAAAGACAGGCAAAGATAATACAAAGAAAGAAAACTATAGGCCAATATCATTGATGAACTTAGATGCTAAAATTCTTAACAAAATGTTAGCAAACTGGATCCAGCAATACATGAAAAAAATAATACATCATTATCAAGTGGGATTTATTCTAGGGAGGCAAGGCTGGTACAATATTTGCAAATCAAGCAATGTGATTCATCACATAAACAAAAAAAGGATAAAAATCACATGATAATATCAGTAGATACAGAAAAGGCATTTGATAAAATCCAGCACCCATTTATGATCAAAACTCTCAGCAAAGTGGAAATACAGGGAACATATCTCAACATGATAAATTCCATCTATGACAAACCCAGAGTCAACATCATACTCAATGGGCAAAATTAAAAGCAGTCTCCTTATGAAGGGAATGATAGGATGGGATAAACCTGAAGGGAAGAGGAGGAGGTGCTATGGGGAGGGGGACAAGGGAGATGTTGAGGGAAATATGGGGGAGGGGGGATGCATTTGGGGCAACACTAGAATCTACATAAACATAATAAATTAAAATCAATAAATAGCAATAAAAAAGGATTAAGAACAAGGCAGGGGTGCCCCCTTTGACCACTCTTATTCAACATAGTTCTGGAAGTCCTAGCTATAGCAATCAGACAAGAAGAAGAAATACAAGGCATCCAAATTGGAAAAGAAGTAAAACTATCATTATTTGCTGATGATATGATATTGTATATAGAAAACCCCAAAATCTCAGTCAAAAAACTACTGGACCTGATAAATGAATTCAGCCAGGTGGCAGGATATAAAATTAATATTCAGAAATCAGAGGCATTTTTATACACCAACAATGAACTGTCAGAAAGAGAAATTAAGAAACAATCCCCTTCACTATTGCAACAAAGAAAAAATAAAGTACCTAGGAGTAGATTTAACCAAGGAGATTAAAGACTTGTACTCAGAAAATTTTAAAACATTGATAAAAGAAACCAAGAAAGATACAAACACCTGGAAGCATATACCATGTTTGATAGAAGGAATAAACATTATTAATATGTCTATATAACCCAAAGCAGTTCCTATTAAAACACCAATGACATACTTCAAAGATGTAGAACAAATATTCCAAAAATTTATATGGAACCAAAAAAGAACACGAATAGCCTCAGCAATCTTGAAAAAAAAATAAAGTGGTTGGTATCACACTTCCTGATATCAAGTTACACTACAAGGCCATTGTACTCAAAACATCTTGGTACTGGCATAAGAACAGGCATATAGATCAACGGAACAGAACAGAGAAACAGAAATAAACCCACACCTTTATGGACAATTGATATTTGACAATTGAGGTAAGAGCATAGAATGGAGTAAAGACAGTCTCTTTAACAAATGGTGTTGGGAAAATTGGACAGCTACCCACAAAAAAATGAAACTAGACCACCAACTTACACCATTCACAAAAATAAACTCAAAATGAATAAAAGCCTTCAATGTAAGTCAGGAAACCATAGCATCTTAGAAGAAAACAGAGGCAGTAAGCTCTCTGACATCTCTCGGAGCAATATATTTGCTGATTTATCTCCACAGGTAAGTGAAATAAAGGACAGGATGAACAAATGGTACTATATCAAACTAAAAAGTTTTTGCACAGCTAAAGACAATATGAACAAAATAAAAAAATAAACCACACAATGGGAGAACATTTTCGACAATATGTCTGATAAGGGTTAATAACCAAAATTTATAAAGAACTTGTAAAACTCAACACCAGGAAGATAAACAATCCAATAAAAAAATGGGCAAAAGAAATCAATAGACACTTCTCCAAAGAGGACATACAGATGGCCAATAGGCAGATGAAAAAAATGTTCAACATCACTAATCATTAGAGAAATGCAAATTAAAACCACAAAGAGATACTACCACTGTAATATAATTTGAAGTCAGATATTGTGATGCCTTCCAGCTTCATTCTTTTTCCTTAGGATTGCTTTAGCTATTCACGATTTTTTATATTTCCATATAAACAATGATTTTTTGTTCTATTTCTTTAAAAAATGACATTGGAATTTTGATGGGAATTTCATTAAATTTGTATATCACTTTGGGTAATATAGTTATTTTGACTATATTTATTCTTCCTATCCAAGAACAATATTTTTCCATTTCATTGTATTTCCCTTTTTTGATTTCCCTTAACAAAGCTTTGTAGTTTTCATTATATAGGTCCTTTACATTCTTTGTTATGTTTATTTCTAGGTATTTTATTTTATTTTGTTTCAATATGAAGGGGATTATTTCTGTGAGTTCGTTTTCTGATGTTTCATTGTTGGCATATAGGAAGGCAATGGACTTTTGTATAGTAATTTTATATCCTGCTACCTTACTGTATTGGTTTATTGTTTTTGTGGCGTCTTTGGGGTTTTCAATGTATAGGATCATATCATCTGCAAACAGTGAAACCTTTACTTTTTCTTTCCCATATGAATGACTTCAAATTATAGTATAGAGCCACAATAATCAAAACAGCATGGTTTTGGCAGAAAAATAGACACTCAGACCAATGGAACAGATTAGAGAGCCCAGAAATAAAACCACATATATATGGTCAAATAATTTTTGATAAAGTGGCCAAGAACACACAATGGAGAAAAGAAAGCCTCTTTAACAAATGGTGCTGGGAAAACTAGAAAACCACATGCAAAAGAATGAAACGACTACAGGTTGTCCCCTTGTACTAAAATTAATTCAAAATGAATCAAAGACCTAAATATTGTATAAGACCTGAAACAATAAAGTACATAGAAGAAAACATAGGTACTGAACTCATGGACCTTGGTTATAAGGAGTACTTTTTGAATTTGACTCTAAAGGCAATGTAAGTGAAGGGAAAGATAAATGAATGGGACTACATCAGACTAAGAAATTTTTGCACAGCAAGAGAAACTGACAACAAAACAAACAGACAGCCAACTAAATGGGAGATGATATTTTCAAACAACAGCACAGATAAGGGCTTAATTTCCAAAATATACAAGGAATTCATAAAACTCAACAACAAACAAACAAACAATCCAATAAAAAAATGGGAAGAGGACATGAACAGACACTTCTCCCAGGAAGAAATACAAATGACCAACAGATATAAGAAAAGATGTTCATCTTCATTAGCTATTAGAGAAATGCAAATCAAAACTATAATGAAATGCCACCTAACACCTGTTAGATTAGCTATTATCAACAAGACAGATAATAACAAGTGTTGGAGAGGCTGTGGAGAAAAAGGAACTCTTCATCCACTGTTGGTGGGAATGTAAAGTAGTACAATCATTATGGAAGAAAGTATGGTGGTTGCTCTAAAAATTAAAATTAGAACTACCATATGACCCAGCAATCCCTCTACTGGGTATATACCCCCAAAACTCAAAAACATTGGTATGTAAAGATACATGCAGCCCCATGTACATTGCAGCATTGTTCACAGTGGCCAAGACATGGAAACAACCAAAAAGCCCTTTAATAGATGATTGGATAAAGAAGATGTGGTACATATATACTATGGAATACTACCTAGCCATAAGAAATGATGACATTGGATCATTTACAACAACATGGATGGACCTTGATAACATTATATTGAGTAAAATAAGTAAATCAGAAAAAACTAAGAACTATATGATTTCATACATAGGTGGGACATAAAAATGAGACTCTGGGACATGGACAAGAGTGTGGTGGTTACGGGAGTGAGGGGGAGGGTGAAGAGGGATGGGGGAGGGGAGGGGCACAAAGAAAACCAGATAGAAAGTGACGGAAGACAATTTGACTTTGGATGATGGGTATGCAACATAATCAAATGTCAAAATACCTGGAGATGTTTTCTCTGAACCTATGTACCCTGATTGATCGATGTCACTCCATTAAAATTAATAATAAAGGAAAAAAAAGTGACACCACCCCACACTAGTCAGAATGGCACTCATCAACAAAACAACACAGAGGATGTGGAGAAAAGGGAACCCTCCTGCACTGCTGGTGGGAATGCAGACTGGTGCAGCCACTGTGGAAAACAGTATGGATATTCCTAAAAAAAATTAAAAATCAAACTGCCTTTTGACCCAGACATCCTACTTTTAGAAATATATCCTAAGAATACCAAATCACATATCCAAAAAAAGCAATGCACTCCCATGTTTATTGCAGCATTGTTTACAATAGCCAAGATCTGGGAACAGCCCAATTGTCCATCAGTGGACGAGTGGATTAAAAAGTGGAAGTACATATACACAATGGAATACTATGGGGTCATGAAAAAGAAGGAAATCCTACCGTTTGCAACATGGATGGACCTGGAAACTATTATGCTAAATGAAATAAGGCAGGCAGAAAAAGAAAAATATCATATGACCTCAATCATTTGAGGAATCCAATGAACAATGTGAACTGAGGAACAGAATAGAGGCAGAGTCAGGATCAAAGGGACCAGAGGGAGAGCAGACAGTGGGAAAGGGGAGGAGAGGATAGGATCAGAGAAGGTAAAGAGATTGGTGAAATTATATATATATACACAGTGTTATGGAGAGCAGGACAGCAAATCCTGGAGGGAAGGGGGGAGGGTCCTGAGGGGAGGGGGACAAGGAGGCTGTTGAGGAGAACACAGGGTGGGAGATATATTCAGTGGGACACTTGAATCCGTATAAACACAATAAATTAAAATCAATAAAAATTTAAAAAATGACATTAGTTTAGGCTTAGATAACTTTTAAAACAGATTCTTCACTTACACAAATGTCTGATGTGACATTTGAAAGCAATGAAGTATATGGGACAACACTCTTGTGTGGGGTTAAGTGTTGCAGAATGTACAGCTTCCCTGACCCCTCCCCCACAAAAGGGCAGTACTATTCCTCAATCATTGTGACATCTAATAACACCCTGACAATTTCAAGAATGCCTCCTGGGGGGCTGTAATGTCCCTTTGATAACATATAACCTAAAGTTTATACTCTCCGAATCTTGAAATTTCTTTGAAGATTCACATTTTATCCTTAAAATGAAATGATTGACCTGTATTCCGCGATGTAGCGTTTAATTAAATGTGTGTGTAACTCTCATGTATTGACACTGCATGGATTCTCAGTAGACTACATCTTCCTGAAGCCTCGAGTCTAACTCCAAAAGCATCAGTAATACAGCTGTTCCAGTAAGCTTCAGAGCAAGTGTTAAGAGTTACATTTTACCCCATACAACAAAACTTCTTTAAAATCCATTTTAAATCTCTGCTCTTTGCACAAGTCCCTCTTTCTCTTCTAATATCCACCCTTCAGCTTTTCCAGGCAGGCTGGCTTCAGAGCTTTGCCCCACTCTGAAATCTTTCACCTTAACTCATTCCACTGAACAAAACAAACATGCGGCAATAAAATCTGGTGGCCAAGTTTTCTACCACCCCGCACCCCCACCCCCAGACGGGCACAGACTATTGATGGAGTTATCACGAAATATGTCCTTTGTCACTTATGGCAGAACGAGGTCTTTTGGCACCCGGGATTTCATATGTAAAGTTCTGAGCTTTAAGAACAGACTTGCAGGAACACTTGGACCTTGGACTCTGCTATTTGCAGCCCTGCCCTGCCTCCTCCTAAGCCACCCCTTGTTCTGATTGTTCGTGCACTTGGCGCTTGTGGCGTTGACACCCCATAGTGCCTGCCTTCCTCCAAGTAGCTGCTTAAAAACTGCTTTAAAACAATCCGACTTGTTCTCAGGGACTGTTCTGACAGTGAAAAGTTAAGAAAACAGCTTTGAAACAATGTCACTTCAGAAAACAAGACAAAATTTCCAGTTTGCTGATAGGCATCCTAAAGGCTGAGCCTCCAAGACTGAGACTGTAGAGATGCATTTGCCCTGTGTCAGATGGTCAGAGCGGTCAGACACACTTGGACCACATATACAATATACTTTCTGAATTCAGCATCTCCAGAGCTAGGTCTTTGTGTTTGAGTTGAACAATCTTTTGAAGAATTTTCACAAAACATCCTGCTGAATTATCAACAGGTATGAATCTGGCAAGTGTATATGAGATGTGTGAAATATGAAGAGAAAAATGATACAGGTGAATATTGCCTCATTTAGAAACTTATCCTATATTATATTAAGAAGGCTTTGTAGTGAGAGTTAAAATTAGTGACTGTATATATGGGAATTTTTTTTTTATATTTCAATTTTTGTGTTCACTAACTCTTCTAAAAGGACCTCTGAGAATTTGTTTCCTTCAAGTTTAAAGGATTTGGGAGTGATGAAGGAGGTGGGTAAAATTTTATAAAGTAAAAATAGGATATTATATTTGCTTAAAAATAAAATGATAGAATCTGACCAGGTGGTGGCACAGTGGATAGAGCATGGGACTGGGACACAGAGGACCAAGGTTTGAAATCGCAAGGGTGCCGGCTTGAGCATGGGGTCATCTGGTTTGAGCACAGCTCACCAGCTTGAACCCAAGGTCACTGGCTCGAGCAAGGGGTCACTTGGTCTCCTGTAGCCCTCCAGTCAAGGCACATATGAGAGAGCAATCAATGAACAACTAAGGAGCCTCAAAGAAGAGTTGATGTTTCTCATCTCTCTTCCTTCCTGTCTGTCTGCCCCTATTTGTACCCTCTCTCTGTCACTGTCACACACACAAAAATAAATAAATAAAATGATACAAAATGTTCTCAGTAATAATAGATAAAAGTATGCTTGGATGTACAGAAGAGTGAAACTGAGCATGGACTGCCCACAGGAGAACCTGCTTCCACTTAACATAAAACAATGAAAGACTTTGCAGACTAGGCTGCAAAAGTAGTGCAGTTCCACCCATACTAAAGCAACAGCAGTGTAAGGTAAGAGCAAATGTGTATTGTAAGTACAGCATCTAAAAGTACTATTCCCACCAACATGTCACCCCATTAAAAAAATAAAATTATATAAAAAAAAAAAAAAAAAAAAAAAGAATAAAATGGTTTCACCAATTTCTCAATAAAAAAAAAAAATAAAATAAATAAATAAAAGTACTATTGACACTCTTATAGGCACTATTAGAAAGTTAAAATAATACATGGTTTTCATTTGATGATTAAAGGAAATACAGTTAATACAAGAGAAAATGAGTGAAATATTTCCTAAATTTAAATCATCATGCTAGATATTGTTTCAAAATATTTTGAGATTAAAATCTGTTGGAATTATTTTTATTTTATTGACTTTATTTTTCAGAACAGTTTTAGGTTCACAGCCAAACTGACTAGAACAGGGGGTCCCCAAACTTTTTACACAAGGGGCCAGTTCACTGCCCCTCAGACTATTGGAGGGCCAGAGTATAAAAAAAAAAAACTATGAAAAATCCCTATGCACACTGCACATATCTTATTTTAAAGTAAAAAAACAAAAGAACAAATACAATATTTAAAATAAAGAACAAGTAAATTTAAATCAACAAACTGACCGGTATTTCAGTGGGAACTATGGGCCTGCTTTGGCTAATGATATGGTCAATGTCCGGTTCCATATTTGTCACTGCTAGCTGTAACAAGTGATATGACGCGCTTCCGGTGCCGTGACGGCTGCATCCCACGTCACCGAAAGTAGTACTGTATGTGAGCTATGCTGCACTTTGTGGTGCTGCCACATATAGTACTCCAGGACCACCAATGAAAGAGGTGCCCCTTCCGGAAGTGTGGTGGGGGCTGAATAAATGGCCTCAGGGGCCACATGCGGCCCGCGGGCCGTAGTTTGGGACCCCTGGACTAGAAGGTACAGAGGCTTCCCTTATACCCTCTACCTCACACACATGCAGTCTACCCCCATTGTCAATATCCCTCATCAGAGTGGTAATTTGTTACAATCAAACTTGCATTGATACAATATTACCATTTAATTCCTTAGTTTATATTACAGTTCACTTTTGGTGGTGTATATTCTATGGGTCTTGACAAATGTTTAATGACATGTATTCATCATATGGTATCATACAAAGTACTTTCCCTGCCCAAAATCTGTGTTCTGCTACTCACACCTACCCCACTTTCAACCCCTGACAACCCCTGAACTTTTCACTGTCTCCATAGTTTTGTCTTCTCCAGAATTCATATACTGTAGTTGGAATCATATAGTATATAGCCTTTTCAGGTGTTTTCTTTCATTTAGTAATATGCATTTAAAGTTTCTGAATATATTTTCATAGCTCGATTGCTCATTTTCTTTATAACATCAAGTAATACTCCACTGTCTGGATGGACCACAATTTATTTACCAGTTCACCTACTGAAGGTCATCTTAATTGCTTTCAGTTTGGGCAATTATGAATAAAGCTGCTCTAAAACATCCACGTGCAGGTTTTTGTGTGGACATAAGTTTTCGTATCTTTTTGGTAAATACCAAGAAGCTGATTGCTGGATCACATGAGTATGTTAGCTTTTGTAAAAAAAAAGACCAAACTTTCTTTCAAAGTGTTTGTGGCATTTTTCATTCCTATCAGCAATTAATAAGAGTTTTTGTTGCTTCACATCCTTGAAGCATTTGGTGTTGTTAGTGTTTTGGACTTGGGCTATTCTAAGAGGTGTAGCGGCATCTCATTGTTTCAGTTTGCAATTCTCTAATAACATAGGATGTGGAGCATCTTTCATATGCTCATTTACCACCTGTATATGGTCTTTGGTTAGGTGTCTGTTTTGGTCTTTTCCCTATTTTTTAATTGGGTTGTTTTCTTACTGTTGAGTTTTTAAAGTTCTTTTTATATTTTGGAAACCTTCATTAGATATGTGTTTTGCAAAGATTTTTCTGCCAGTCTGCTTAATATTTTAACTAAATTTTTTTTCAATACAATCTTAGTTAGCTTTTAGAGTTGCACTTATTGCAAGTACTTTCTTATTTTAAATACTTCATAAGTAACAGTTTGTGCAACATTTTTACAGCATTTTTTAAGTGAAATTACATAGGTAGTTAAAAGAGGGCCTTCAATTATTTAGAATTTTTCCAAAATATTTTTTTATGCAAGAGGAAAAAATATTAGAATTAAGTTCAATTCTAATTGAACTAACTTGTTTCCTGGAAAACCAAAAAACCCAAAAAGTAATATTTATGGCTTATATAAAATAGATTTTTTTCTCTCTCATAGAAAAGTCTGAAGATAAGTATTCTAGAAATGTATGACAGCTCTGCTCTGGGATACAAACCTCTTTCAGCTCAGAGCTCCTTTCACCAAGGGGCAGCCCTTATCTTCCTGGACAAGGGAGGAGCGTCCAACTTCCAGAAAGCAGAATGCAAGAGAAGATAAAGAGGAAGAGGTAAATGGTGAGCTAATTACTGCCCCACTCCCAGCTTTACTGAGATATAATTGACATATAACACTGTGTAGTGTTAGGTATACAATGTGATGCTTTGATACATACATATACATGTATATGTATATGTATGTATGTATGTGTACTGTTTGTGTCTGTGTGTGATGAGAACTTTTAAGAACTCTCTTAGCAATAGTCAAGCATGCAATATAATGTTGTTTACTCTAGTCATCATGCTGTGCATACATCCGTAGAAATGACCTATCCTATAACTAGAAATGTGCACTCTCTCATCATTTCAAAAATGCTTTTTCTATAAATGAAGGGGAATACTGATATTGGGGGACAACTAGTAGCTCTGTACCCACAAACTTATTCCATCTCTTTCTACTTTGTTCTTTCTTTCTTTTTTTTTTTTTACCCATTTTTTAATCAGGTTGTTTTTTTATTTTGTTTTTTAAGAGGTCTTTGTATGTTTTGATGACAGTCCTTCCTTTATGAGATATGTCTCTGTTGTACTGGTCTCAGTCTATGGATGACCAATGTTGTCACTGGACCCGCCCTTGTAGTTCTTGTTGATTGCCAGGCACCCTTTAGCAATAACCATCAGGAATCCTTGAGAAGATGCAGGTTTATTACTGACAAGATTTAGAGACTGTGCAGCATGTTGGGGGCTGCACTGTGAGGTTGTGGAGAGAACAATGGCAGGGCCCCGAGTTCCGATTTCATAGGGTTGGGGGGTGGGGGCCTAGGATTTCATAGGCTTACTCTTTATTGGAGAATTTAAAACATAGGAGTGGGAATTAAAAGCATGGGAAGACAAAACAAGTGGCCCAAACAGTCAGTTATTGAAATCAGTGGAGATCTCTAAAATAAAGGAGCCAGGATGAGGGGAGGCGGCCTGGCTCTTTACTTAGTCACGTGGCTGGCAATGCGTTCATCTGAGCTCACTGGCTTTGAAGTGAATGCCTCTTTGAAGGGGAGACCTCACATGGCAATTAAAGCTTAAGTTAAGCACTTGCATTATTAAAAAGAAACCAAAATTGTCAGGGCTTACACTACAATGTCTTTTGCAATTATTTCCTTCCAGTCTACAGCTTGTCTTATTTTCTTGAGGTATCATTGCTTTTATTAAGAAAAATAAATTTATTACAGCCTAATACAACATTTCAAGTTCTAACATTAGCAAAGCTTCTTTTGTTTTGTCATATTGTCATGATGTTCCTCAATAGAATAATAGTTAACATATTAATGAGAGATGATATAGAACTTTGACAGGTCTTTAGAAGGAAAAATGTGGCTGGTATATAATAGATAAAACTGAGCCCTGGGCAGCATTTAGAAATATTTTTGGAACATTTACTTGATAATATGCTCAAACCAGATGAGCCCGCACTCAAGCTGGCGACCTTAGGGTCTCAAACCTGGGTCGTCTGCATCCCAGTCCGATGCTCTATCCACTGCACCACTGCCTGGTCAGGCAAATAATCAAATTTTAAGAAGCATATGGTACTATTCTTAGGCAGTCTTAGCAGAAGCTTATTTCAAAAAGATTGTGTGAGTATTTTTTGTCCAAGGAGGCAAACCCTAATAAGTTTCATAGGAGACAAAACATTTTTAAAAGAAGAGTATGGCAGAAACATCACTAATTTGTATAGAAAGGAATAAAAATTGCACAAAATGAAAACATACCCTTGCCTGACCAGGGGGTAGTGTAGTGTAGTGTAGTGTACTGGATCCCAGTGCATGGACCTGGGATACTGAGGTCTCAGACTCAAAATCTGAGGTGGCCAGCTTAATTGGGGACTCATCCAGCTTGAGTGCAAGGTCACTGGCTTGAGCATGGGATCAGTGCTAAGATCTCATAGTCACTGGCTTGAACCCAAAAGTTGCTGGCTTGAAGCCCAAGGTTGCTGGCTTGAGCAAGAAGTCACTGGCTTGGCTAAAGCCCCCCCACCCCCATGCCCTCAAGGCACTTACAAGAAGCTATGACAGGACAACTAAAGTGGCGCAACTACAAGTTGATGCTTCTCTTCTCTCTCCCTTCCTGTTTTTCTCTCAAAAGAAAGAAAGAAGGAAAGAAGAAAGAAAGAAAGAAAGAAAGAGAGAGAGAGAGAGAGAGAGAGAGAAAGAAACCTTATATTTTCTTAAATTTTTAGAGAAATACAGTATCTCATGAAAAAATAAAGGTATCCTGTAGGATATGCTGAAGGAGAATTATCTAAAATATTACTACTGTTTCTAGTGGTTAGAAATTAGGTTGATGTATTTTTAAAAATTTTTTACACTTATCTGTACTTTTCAAATTTTTCATGAGTGTAAATTAAACTTATGATTCCTCCAAAAAAGCATTAAAACAAAGTAACATAAAGGTAAGAAGTCAAAACAATATCAACACTCAGTATCTATTAGACACAAGGGTAGGTTTATAACCATTTCTCCTCCAAGCTATTGTTGTTTCGCTCCCTTTCGTTGACAAGCTTCTTGAATGCATGCATGGTCTATGCCTTATTTTGCAGTTGTTTCCCCACAATTACCTCTTCAAGCTCCTGAAATATGACTCTTCATTTCACTCTTCTGAAAATAATCTTCAGTCATCACCATCATAGACTGCTTTTAATTAACATTCTCTGAAATTGTGGTACTATGACTTTCTTCATCTTAAAGGAATATTATAGAAAATGGAAAAGAAATTTTGAGCAGTGTAGTAAATATTATGTTTTAAAAAATTTACTCCACTATCTATTGAGAAGACAGATTAGAGGGAGCACAGTCATAGCAGAACTATTTGCATTTCCTTTCCTGTGAAATCTGTTCATGACCTTTGCCCATATTTTATCACTGAGGTGTTGGAGCTTTTCTCATCCACTTACTTGATTTCTTTTTATTAAGATATTATTAAAGTTTTTTTTTTAAGAGAGAGAGGGACAGATGGACAGACAGGAAGGGAGAGAGATGAGAAACATCAATTTTTCAGTTTGGCATCTTAGTTAACTGGGGGGGGGCACCAGCTGAGCCAGTGACCCCTTGCTCAAACCAGTGACCCTGCACACAATCTGGTGAGCTGTGCAAGCCAGCAATCTCAGGGTTTCAATCCTGGGTCCTCTGTGTCCCAGCCAATGCTCTACCGACTGCTCCACTGCCTGATTAGCCAAAGATCTTAATTCTTTTTCACATTTGTAATCAATTTTCCTCCCAGTTTATAATTTACCTTATAATTTTAATTTTACGTCCTTGGGTCTTTATTTTATTATGAATATTGAAATATGCCTATATTCCTTGCCACAAATTCAAATATAGACATGTATAAAGTACAAAGCAAAGGGTAGAATAACATGATATAAAAATTTCCTCAATTTAAACTATGTCTATCCCATTTCATGCCTTCTTGATTTTTTTTTTTACAGCATTGTGTTAGATAGCGCATGTGTATCCATGGGGAAAACAGCTGTGTTAGGCTTGCTCACTGGTTTACTGGCTGCAAGCACTTTACCTGATTAGTGCATGAGCACTTGGAAGCGCCATGTGTGGATAGTCTATTTAAGGCTACAGGTGTTTCTTTTGGGGAAAATTCTCCCAGATCACTCTCCCACCACTATGAGGTGCAGTTTTCCCTGCTTCCTTGCCCATCACTGTGAAAAGCAGGTTTTCCTTTGTTCATTTGTTCACCTGTCTTTGCGAGCCTCCAATAAACAGATATAGCCCAACACTTTCTGGCTCATTAGTTTGTCTACCATCTGTTCGAATTCAATGTGAACCTGCCTGGTCTCAATCAGCAGCATTACAGTATCTGTGTGTGTTTCAATAAAGATTTTCATCTCTTTATGATAATGTGGTGTTTGGATTTAAAGGAGAGAAAGAAGGCTTTTTGCCTCTGTGATTCTTCACTGTCCCTTCTAACCAACATTTGGAGAAGAAATCTTACTAATAGTAAGTCATGTTTTTCTAGAATTTCCATGGCATATATTGCAAAATATTTTGGTGACTGAAGTAACAATATGAACTGACCCTTTGTTCCAGACATAATCTGTTAAATCAACTTTAAAAGTAAATAGCAAAATTATGATATTTAAAAGTATTAGGGAAAGCTATATTAACATAGTTTTATTAATACAGCCCCTCACCCAGCCTCCTGAATCCTGCAGAGAAGACTGCTTGTGTTAGTCTTGCTCACGGGTTTACCAGCTGCCAGTACTTTGCCTAATTGGCGCATGGGTACATGATCACGTGTGTGTGATCTATATAAGGCTGCGGTGCTTTACCTGGGCAGCCATTCGCCCAGATCACTCTCCTGTCACCGTGAGGTGCGGTTTTTCCTGCTCCCTTGCCCTTACTGCGAAAAGCAGGTTTTCCTTTGTTTATTTGCTCGCCTTTGAGAACCTCTAATAAACAGGTATGGCTCCGCAGTTTTCTACCTTCTGCCCGAATGCAGTGAGAACCTGCCTGGCCTCAGCCACTAGCGCTACACCCCCATTTCCTGTGACAGCTGTCAGTCCGCTCTCCCTATCATGCCCGCTTCCATTATGTTTGTTAGTTTTGTTCATTAGATTCTACATATAAGTGAGATCATATGGTGCTTGTATTTCAAAGGAAAAGAGAAACTCGTCAATAAAGACAACAGTATGGTGATTTCAAGAGGCGAAAAGGGGTGGGAGTAGGTAGAAGATGTTAAAGGGGGAATAAATGGTGAAGGAAAGAGACTTGACTTGGGTTGTAAACACATGATACAATATACAGATGATGTATTATAGAATTGTACACCTGCAATCTATATAATTTTACTAACCAGTGTCAACCCAATAAATTCCATTTTAAACAAAAGACAAAAATACAATTTTTTACAAACACAAAAGCACAGTGCATCTGTTTTCACAAGAAAGCATTAATGGGCCTCTTTCTTTTAGTACCTGCAGTCTCATGCGATGTATTGTTTTCCTGCAATCCAGGAAACACTCTCAAGCTTGGCAGGCAAATAAAGCGAAAAGACATAGGGTGGCTTTAGGCTACCAGTATTTGCTTGTTTTTGTTTTCTTTGTAAAAAGCTGAGAAAGGAAACACAAATTTGTCCAAAGGACTCAGATAAACAACTTTTTACCTAGGTTTAAGAGCTCCAAAAATTTGATAATTTGATGTATTTTGTTTGTATTATTAAAGTTTTCATTTGTGTCTGTTTAATTGAGCAAGTTGTATAAAGCTCCCTGAACACAGACAATTAGAGCCATTGTAGTACAGTTTTACAATTGTAGGTATAGAACTCCCTCATTTTCTTCTTTTTAATTTTTTCTTCTTTTATTATTTCTAAAGCCCTGCTTCTTCAGGAAAACATTCAGGAGTCCAAGCAATAAATTTTCCAATAATTTTCCCCTAGTCTCTAGCTATCAGAACAGTAAATATAATGTTTTTGGAAATGGTAGACTTTGTCATTAACTTACTTATTCATTCTGTAAACATTTATAGAGTAATTTTTATACGCTAGCTCTTTCTTAGTCACTAGAGATACAGAGATGAATAGAATACAAGACTTGCCTTTGAGTCCTTTCTAGAGGACAAGTCAGAGCTACAAGATATTATTACAGTAATGTCAAACATATTATACATAAAGAAAAGAACCATAATTTGTAAAAAGTGGTTAACAGAGCACACATATAGAATGATTACATATACCTGGGGAGATGATGGAAAGCTTCCTGGTGAGGTAATTTACAACTGAATGTAAATCTAGGTGGCTGAATAAGGTTCATTTGGGTAGACAAGGCATGCACAAGTATTCTAGGAAAAGGAAACAGCAAGAAGAACAAAACCAGGCACAAAAGAATTTTCCCTTTTTTTCTTTCTCTTTCCTCTCAATCAATAAACTGCCACTTCCTTTCATTTCTGTAATTTAAAAAAATTGACCCATCAAACAATAAGAAGTTTTAATGTACATAAAATGTTTAGAGAAAGGGTGATCTGTAACTATAACCATAAACAAGTAATTTATAAAATATCTCTGGATTAGCAGATTCATGTTTCTGGAACATTTTGGTTTTCTGAGAGACTGCAACGTTTATGTGTTTAATGTCATATTATTTATAATAAAGAAAAAACAGAAATACTTAAATTCTAACCTGAGACAACTAGATATATAAATTACACATATTAATATATAACTTGTTACATTTTTTTTTAATGAGAGAGAGAGGCTGGTAGACAGGAAAGGAGAGAGATGAAAAGCATCAACTCATGCAGCACTTTAGTTGTTCAGTGATTGCTCTTATATGTGCCTTGACCAGGGACATCCAGCTGAGCCAGTGACTTCTTGCTCAAGCCAGTGACCATGGGATCTTGTCAATGATCCCACACTCAAGCCAATGACATTGCACTCATGCTGGAGACATCATGCTTAAACTGGTGAGTCTGTGCTCAAGCTAGCCACCTCAAGGGCTTCAAACCTGGGTCCTCAGCATCCCAGGTCCATGCTCTATTTACTGCACTACCACTGGTCAGCCTCATTACATATTCTCAATAGTCACAAAAGTCTGTGAAGTGTGGTCTCATAAGTGTATAGAAATGTATATATAAAGAAATCACAAGAAGGATATATGATTTATGAAAAAACTATATTTTCTAGGTTTTAGAATTATAGATAATTTTAACTATTTTTATATTTTTTATATTTTCAATACTATCTATAATGATCATGTCTCATTTTCCAATCATAAAAAAATAATAAATTTCAACAGCATGGTTAATATATTTATGGACTTAGAGTATTTTACTTCTACTTTGGTTTCTAAATTAAAATCCAGAGATAGCTATAAAAAATGTTTTCTGTTTGTCTCATAAAGAACTATGCCATTGGGTTATTATAATCAGTTGGATAAATACTCAAAAAAATGAGTGAATTTATTATACAGATTTGAATACTTACACTTGGAATCAAAATTTCAAAATTCTTTTGTCTTTATCTTTGAGTAAACAACTTAAAAAATTTTTTCCATTGATGAGAGAGAGAGAGAGAGAAAGAGAGAGAGAGAGGAAGAGCAAGAGAGATGCATCAAGTCATTGTTCCATTAGTTGTGCACTCATTGGTTGCTTCTCATATGTGCTCTGACCAGGATCAAATCCAGGACTACCACACACCAGGCCAGTGCTCTATTGCTGACCCAATTGGCTAGGGTGTAACTGAGTTTACAAATAAAGTAAGTAAAGTTCCTTCCTATCAAAAACAAAGGGGGCAGAGTGAAGCAGTAAGGTCAAACTAAATACTACTCATGTTGGTAATCAAGGGTATGGGTTTTAATAACCATATGGAGTAAGAAATTAGGCCATGAGACCAATGTAGGTAAAATATTAAAATGAGAGTCTTTCTAGAGGACTAGAAAAATTTCCACGCCAACATGAAAACATCCCACCAAAATATAATTTTTATGAGAAAAGGGGCTTTGGTTGTATAATTCACTCTAACTTTCTAGTCTTTGACACAGTGATGGCATAGAACAAGAATGTATTAAATCTTTAATGGATGAATTAATGTATTTGCCTGAGCTCAGAGTGAAGAGGAAAAAGTCTCTCTTCTGAATTTGTAACCACTGGCCTGCTCTCACATGAATTTTGGAATTAAGAGTTGAAATCGAAAATACATGAGAAGTTTGCAAACCTCCAAGATAAGAAATTGACACAAAAAAAATTGCTCCAAATTATAACACCCCTGTGGAGTCTAGAAGTAGCAAAAGAACACATTTTCAAACAAGATTTTCTACAGGAAAAAAAACTTCTAAAAATATAAAACCAAAGAGGTTACACCAAGACACATAATTAAAATGATGAAGGTTAAAGACAAAGAGAGAATCTTAAAAGCAGCAAGACAAAGCCAGTTACCTAAAAAGCAGTTCCCATAAGACTGCCAGCTTTTTTCTCAGCAGAAACATTTTAGGCCAGAAGGTATTTATACAAAATGTTGAAGGTGATGAAAAGCAGGGACCTGCAACAAAGACAACTCTACCCAGCAAGGCTATCATTCAGAGTTGAAGGAAAAATAAAGTTTTCTAGACAAGAAAACGCTAAAGGAGTTCATCACCACCAAACATGCATTACAAGATAATGGTAAGATAACTTTTTAAGAAGAAGAAGAATATATTAATTTAAATAAAAAATGGCAATAACTAGGTGCTTATCAATAATCACTTTAAATGAAAACGGTATAAATGCTCCAATAAAAAGACAGGGTAGCTGAATGAATAAGAAAGCAAGACTGACTCTGAACAGATGGCTCAGTGGGTTAGAGCTGTGGCCCAAAGAACAGAGGTTACCCATTCAATCTTGGATCAGGACACATACAAGAACAGATCAATATTCCTGTCTCACTTTCTCTCTCCCTCTTCCTCCCTTGCCAAAATCAATTTAAAAAATTAAAATGACAAGAAATTGAGAATGAGAGAATTCTGCACAAATAAACCTTGTTAACAATAAAAAAAAAAGCAAGACTCAAACATATGCTGTCTATAAGAGGACCACTTCAGATCAAAAGATGCACATAAACTAAAAGTAAAGGGATGGGTAAAGATGTTTCAGGGAAATAGAAATAAAAAAAAAATCCTGATATTGCTATACTTATATCAGACATAGAATTTAAAACGAAGGCAATAATAAGAGAAAAAGAAGGACATTTCATAGTGATAAAGGGATCAATCCAACAAGAGAATATAACCCTTATAAACATTTATGCACCCAATACAGGAGCACTTAATATATAAAGCAATTTTTTTCTTCTTTTCCAAGTGAGGGGAGGGGAGATAGAGAGACAGACTCCCGCATGTGCCCCAACTGGGATCCACCAGGCAAGTCTACTAGGGGGTAACGCTCTGCCCAGCTGGGGCCATGCTCACAACTGAGCTATTTTTAGCACTGAAGGTGGAGGGTTCATGGAGCCATTCTTAGCATTCAGTCAGATGTGCTTGAACCAATTGAGTCATGGCTATGGGAGGGGAAGACAGAGAGAGCTAGAGAAAGGGTAGAGAGAGGGCTGAAGAAGTAGATTATTGTTTTTCTGTGTGCCCTGACCAGGAATCAAACCCAGGACTTCCACATGCCAGGTTGACACTCTACCACTGAGCCAACTGGTCAGGACCTAAATAAATCTTGATGGACATAAAAGGAAAAATCAACAGTAATACAATCATAGTATGGGGCTTTACTTCCCATAGTATGACATCAATAATTACATTGATATCAATAAATGAATCTTCCAGACAGAAAATCAACACAGAAACAGTGGCCTTATATGACACATTAAACCAGAAGATTTCATTGATATTTGCAGAGCATTTCACCCAAAGAAGCAGACTATACATTCTTTTCAAGTATACATGAAACATATTCAGGATAGACCATATTAAGGCAACAAAACACGTCTCATTAAATTTTAAAAAGATTGAAATCATATTAAGCATCTTCTCTGAGATCAATGGTATAAAACTAGAAGTCAATTACAAGAAAATTAAAAAGCACACAAACACATGAAGGCAAAATAACATGCTACTAAACAATAAATGGGTTTACAATACGATCAAGGAAGAAATCATAAAATACCTTGAGACAAATGAAAATGAAAACACACAAAATGAAAACTCAAAATCTATGGGACACAATGAAAACAGTCCTAAGAGGAAAATTCATAGCAAAGCTGGCCTGCCTCAAAAAACAAGAAAAATCTCAAATAATTTAACCTTACACCTAAAGGAACTAGAAAAAGAACAACAAACAAAGTCCAAAGTATGTACAAGGAAACAAGAAAGGAAATAATAAAAATCAGAGTGGAAATAAATGAAATAGAGACTGAAAAAACAATATAAAATATCAATGAAACTAGGAATGGTTCTTTGAAAAGACAAACAAAATTGACTATCCTTATCCAGACTCATCAAAAAGAAAAAAGAGAGGACGCAAATAAATAAAATCAGAAATGAAAAAGAAGTGACAACTGACACCATAAAAATACAAAAGATTTTAAGAAAATCCTACAAATAACTATATGCCAACAAACTGGACAATCTGGATGAAATGGATAAATTCCTAGAAACATAAGTTTTCCAAGACTAAACCAAGAAGTAATAGAAAGTCTGAGCAAACCAATCATTATCAATGAAATCAAACGAGTAAAAAAAAAACAAAAACAGCTTGACCTGGTGGTGGCGAAGTGGATAGAGCATCAGATTGGGATGCGGAAGGACCCAGGTTCGAGACCCCAAGGTTGCCAGCTTGAGCGCAGGCTCATCTGGCTTGAGGAAAAAAATAAAAAATATAAATAAATAAATAAATAAAAGCTCACCAGCTTGGACCCAAGGTCTCTGGCTCGAGCAAGGGGTTACTTGGTCTGCTGAAGGCCCATTGTCAAGGCACATATGAGAAAGCAATCAATGAACAACTAAGGAGTCCCAACCAAAAACTGATGATTGATGCTTCTCAGCTCTCTTCGTTCCTGTCTGTCCCTATCTATCACTCTCTCTGTAACAAATAAATTAATTAATTTAAAAAAACACACCTCTCTCTCTCAAAAAAAAAAGTCCTGGATTAGAAGGCCTCACAAGTGAATTTTACCACACATTCAAAAGTAAATTAACATCTATTCTTCTCAAACTATTTCAAAAATTTCAAGAAGAGGGAAGGCTCCCAATTTCACTTTACAATGATAGGTTTAATTCTAATTTCAAAACCAGACAAAGACATTATGAAAAGAGAAAATTATAGGTCAATATCTGTGATGAACATAGATGCAAAAATCCTCAAAAATCCTTAGTAAACTGATTCAGCAATATGTTAAAAATATCATACACCATAATCAAGTGAGATTAATATCTGGAATGCAAGCTTGGTTCAATATCTGCAAACCAATTAATGTAATACATCAAATAAATAAAATGAAGGATAAAAATTGTATAATCAGACCCTGGCCAGCATATCCAGTGGATAGAGCATTGGCCCTGCATGTGGACATCTTGGTTTTGATCCCTAGTCAAGGCATGCATGAGAAGCAACCATCTGCTTCTCTTCCCTTTCTTCTTCCTCAACTTTCTCTCTTCCCCTCTTGCTACCAGTGGCTTGATTGGTTCAAGCATCGACCTCAGGCACTGAGGATTGCTCAGTTGATTTGAGCATCAGCCCAGATGGGGGTTGCCAGGTGGATTCCAGTCAGGGTACATTTGGGAGTCTGTCTCTCTATCTCCCCTCCTCTCACTTAAAAAAAATTGCATGATCATATAAATAGATGCAGAAAAACAATTTGACAAAATATAGTATCAATTTATGATTAAAACTCTCAGCAAAGTGAAAATAGAGGGAGCAGACATCAGCATAATAAAGCCATATATGACAAACATACAGTTAACATCATTATACTCAATGGGGAAAAGGTAAAACTGTTTTCCTTAAGATCAAGAAAAAGAGTAGGTTGTCCACTTTCACTACATTTATTCAACATAATATTGGAAGTACTAGCCAGAGCAATCAGACAAGAATAAAAAAGGCATCCAAATAGGAAAGAAAGAGGTAAAACTGTGATTATTTCCGAATGATGTGATATTATATAGAGAGAACCCTAAAGTTTCCACAAAATAACTTAGCTAAGTACCAGGATACAAAGTAAATATTCAGAAATCATTTGTATTTTTATATTCTAATCACATTCTACCAGAAAGATAATTTAAGAAAATAATCTCATTTACAAGTGCATAAATTAATATACCTAGAAATAAATAAAACTGAGGATGTAAAAGACCTATGCTCAGAACATTATAAGACACTGAAAAAAGAAATAGAAAAAGATACAAATAAGTGTAAGTGTATACTGTGTTCATGGATAGAAAGAATTAACATCAATAAAATGTCCATACTACCCAAAGCAATTTATAGATTCAATGCAATTCCTATTAAGAAACTAATGGCATATTTCAAGAGCTAGACAAATATACCAAAAATTTATGTGGAGCCACATAAGATCCTGAATAGCCACAGCTAACTTGAGAAAAAAAAAAAAGTTGGAGAAATCACCTGATCTCAGACTATACTATTGTACAAGGCCATAATAATCAAAACAGCATGGTACTGGCATATACTCAGATATTTAATCAATGGAACAGAATAGAGAGCCCAGAAATAAACACACACCTTTATGATCAATTAATATTTGATAAAGAAGGAAATAACATAAATAAAGACAGTTTATTCAATAAATAGTGTTGGAAAAATTGGGCTGATATGTGCAAAAATAATGAATTTAGACCGTTTTACACTGTACTTCTTTACACACAAAAATAAACTCAAAATGGGTTAGAAACTTAAGTGTAAGATCTGAAACCATAAAACTTCAAGAAAAAAACATAAGCAGTAAATACTCTGACATTTCTCTTAGCAGTATTTTTTGACCTATCTCTGCAGATAAGGGAAACAAAAGAAAAAAATAGACAAATGGAACTACATCAAACTAAAAAGGTTTTGCACAGCAAAGACACCATTAACAAAACAAAAAGAAAACCTACTGAGTGAGAGAAGATGTTTTTCAATGATATACCCAATAAGATATCAATATCCAAAATTTATAAAGAACTCATACAGCCCTGGCCAGTTGGCTCAGCGGTAGAGTGTTGGCCTGGCGTGTGGGGGACCCGGGTTCGATTCTGGCCAGGGCACATAGGAGAAGCGCCCATTTGCTTCTCCACCCCCCCCCTCCTTCCTCTCTGTCTCTCTCTTCCCCTCCCGCAGCCAAGGCTCCACTGGAGCAAAGATGGCCCGGGCGCTGGGGATGGCTCCTTGGCCTCTGCCCCAGGCGCTAGAGTGGCTCTGGTCATGGCAGAGCGACGCCCCGGAGGGGCAGAGCATCGCCCCCTGGTGGGCGTGCCGGGTGGATCCCGGTCGGGCGCATGCGGGAGTCTGTCTGACTGTCTCTCCCCGTTTCCAGCTTCGGAAAAAAAAAATACAAAACAAAATAAGAACTCATACAATTCAACATCCATAAAATAAATAAGTAAGTAAATAAATAAATAAAACAATCCAATTAAAAATGGCCAGAGGACGTGAATCAAAACATCTCCAAAGAGGACACACAGATGGCCAATAGACATATGAAAAGGTTCTCAATGTCATTAATCATTAAAACGACAATGAGATATCACCTCACACCTGTTAGAATGGTTGTCATTAATAAATCAACAACAAATGTTGGCATGCATTTGCAGAAAAGAAACCCCTCATGCACTGTTGGTTAAAATATGCATTTGTGCAATCCCTATGGAAAAAGTATGGAAATTTTTCAAACAATGAAAAATGGAATTGCCTTATGACCCAACAATTCTACCTCTGGCTGTAGATTTGAAGACAACCAAAACACTAATTTAAAAGAATAGATTCACTACAATAACTAAGCTATAGAAGCAACCCAAATTCCCATCAATAGACAAGTAAATAAAGAATATGTGGTACAATGGAATATTATTTGGCCATAAATAAGAAAAAATATCTCATTGTTTGTGACAACATGAATGAATTTAAAGGGTGTTTTCCTAAATGAAATGTCAGAGAATGACAAATACCATATGATTTTCCTTATATGTGGAATCTAAAGAGCAAAATAAATAAAGTATAAAAAACTCATATATACAAAAAACAGATTGGTGATTGCC
This sequence comes from Saccopteryx leptura, assembly GCF_036850995.1. Lineage (NCBI taxonomy): Eukaryota > Metazoa > Chordata > Mammalia > Chiroptera > Emballonuridae > Saccopteryx > Saccopteryx leptura. The sequence goes on from NC_089507.1 coordinate 88,548,436, forward strand.
ATAGGGAGAGGAGAATGGGATGGGTGAAAAGAAAAGGGATTAAGAAATACAAATTGGTAGTTACAACATTGTTATGGTTATGTAAAGTACAGCATGGAGAATGTAGTCTATAATATGATTATAACTATGTATGATGCCAGGTGGGTACTTGAAATGTTGGGGGTCCACTTTGTAAAATATATTGTCTAATCCACTATGCTGTACACCTGAAACTAATACAAAATAATGTTGAATATAAACTGTAATTAAAATTTTAAAATTAAAAAAGAACTAGAAATTAAATGAAGCACAAATGGACATATTAAGTATTTTTTATTTTATTTATTCATTTTTAGAGAGGAGAGAGAGAAAGACAAGAGAGAGAGAGAGAGAGAGAGAGAGAGAGAGAGAAGGGGGGAGGAGCTGGAAGCATCAACTCCCATATGTGCCTTGACCAGGCAAGCCCAGGGTTTCGAACCGGCGACCTCAGCATTTCCAGGTTGACGCTTTATCCACTGCACCACCACAGGTCAGGCGACATATTAAGTATTTTAATTTAGCATTTATCTCCTAGGAGTTAGAAAATTAGAAAATCAAGAGTGGATGATAAACAGGATTTGAAGAGATAGTGTTGGAGATTTTCCAAAATGATAAAAACGTTAGATTCTTAAATTCAGGGAGCACAAATTCTAAGCACAATCAATAAAAATAAATTTCTCCTAAGGTGCCTCAGATTGAAAGAAGTCTTGGAGGAGAGTGACATAAGACAAAATTGGAGATGTAGGCAGGGGCCAGATCAAATAAGGTGTAGTTTTAAGCAGAGGATTGATGGCATCTACTTTGCATTTTTCACAGATTATTCTAGCAACTCTGTGAGGAAGAAACTGTAAGGGCCCAGAATAGAAGCAAGAAAAGTAATTGGCATACTAGTATAATAATCTAGGCCAGTGATAACAGTAGCTAAATACATTTGGAGAAATGTAACCTAAGCTGAGATATCTTTTTTGGGAGCAGTGAAGGTCATGAAATCTAGAAATAAAGACAAGTTAATTCTCATGTGGCACATTTTGACTAAAAGGAAACAGTAGAAAGGGGGGAGGTGGGCAAGTGGTTTGCCCTTCCTTTCTCCTTTGCATGAAGTGCTCAAGGCAGGGTTTCTTCCTGCAGCCTGACCAGAAATATTCCTTGTGCTCAGCATGTGCACACCTGCTTGGACATCACAGTTCATTGTGAATAGAAGTGATGTGGAGAACATTTAACCTCTATGCTTAAACTATACAGTTTATTTCTAAGGCTATGGTCAGTTTATGAGGGATATACAAAGTCTTCTCAAAACACAGAGATTGTCTAAGAATGAAACTGAACAAGCTATAACTAATCAATGAATCAGATAGTTATAGAAGTAAATTTACTCCAAGAAATACTCAATAAGTTAATGGCTTACTAATTGAGAAAAACTAAAATTGCAATCAAGATATAAACTTTGGCATAAAACACTAGAAAATGTAAAATGATATTAAAGTCACCAATATTAAACATTAGAGAGAGTGGCCTTTTAGGAAACCTTCAGATCTACTATGGTGGCAGGCCAGAGGGGCATAGAAATAAACAGTTTAACATAAGTATTTCACCTAACTGGTGGTGGCACAGGGGATAGAGCACTGACATGGGACACTGACATTTGAAACACTGAGGTTACCTGCTTAACCCTTTGAGTAGTGAGTTGTTTTGGGTTTTTTTCTTCTTCATGCTCGCTGACCCCCCGGGAGTGAGTTGTTTTTTTTTTTTCTTCAAAAAATGAAATCAGTTCCAGTTTTATTAACTTAAAATCATGTTTGTTGGATAACCAATTTATGGAAACAAGAAGGACATACATTGGCCTTTTTTAATGTTGCCTTACACATTTTTAAAATAAAAATTTTTGTTATCTCCTGCTTCTCCAGCTCAAAGTTTAAAGGCGTACATGTACGATCATACTCTGGATGGTCAGGAGGCGCAAGGACGTACATAAACATTCGTACTACTCAAAGGGTTAAGCGAGGATCATCTGGCTTGAACATGGAATCTCAGGCTTGAGTGTGGGATCATCAACATAATCCTATGGTCACTGGCTAAGGTTGCTGGCTTGACCAATGGGTCACTGATTCATCTGGAGATCCCCACCCCCACCCCTGGTCAAGACATGTATGAGAAGCAATCAACGAACAACTAAAGTGACGGAACTACAAGTTGATGCTACTCATCTCTTTCTCTTCCTCTCTCATTCTCTCTCGCTCACTAAATGAGTATTTCAAATCACCTTGGACTGGACCTGAAAGGTACAGGGGATCTAGCTGACCCTTGAAGAACACGAGTGTGTGGGTCCCCTTATACATGGATTTTTTTTATTTCAATAAATGTGTACAGCACTGTAAATGTATTTTCTTTTTCTAGATTTTTTCATGATATTTTCTTTTCTCTAGCTTACTTTTTGTAAGAATGTAGTATATAATGCATATAACAAAAAAATATGTGCTAATCAACTATATTATTGGCAAGGCTTCTGGTAATCACTAGGCTATTGAGTAGTTAAAGTTTGAGGAAGTCAAAAGTTATTCATAGGATTTCAACCCTGGGGAGGGGCTCAGTGCTTCTAACACCCATGTTATTCAAGGGTCAATTACTGTAGGTCTTAAATAATTTAGAAAAGACTTTACTGCTCTTCTTGATTAGCACTCTGTTATGTTACTATGGGATTTGGTGCTTATCAATCAGGAAACACAGAATTGGTTTACTAAAGAGAGCCACTTTGGGCTTGACCAGGTGATGGCACAGTGGATAAAGCATTGGACTGGGACACAGAAGACCCAGGTTCGAGGCTCCAAGGTCTCTAGCTTGAGTGCAGGCTCATTTGTTTTGAGCAAGGCTCACCAGCTTGAACCCAAGGACGCTGGCTTGAGCAAGGGGTCACTCCGTCTGCTGTAGCCCCCAGTCAAGACACATATAAGAAAGCAATCAATGAACAACTAAGGTGTCGCAACAAAGAATTGATGCTTCTCATCTCTCTCTCTTCCTGTCTGTCTGTCCCTGTCTATCCCTGTCTCTGTTTCTCTCTCTGTCACAAAAAAATGAAAAAAGAAAAGAAAGGCGCTTTGGTGATGAGGTAAGGGACTAAATAAAATAACATTATATTAGCAAATTTCATGTTTTCAATACATACTTTTCAGGAAAATATAAAGGTTTAGAACCCCCATGCAAGGCTCAATTTTTGGGTTGACAATTAATTATAAAAAGCAAAGTTGTTTTATGGTCTAGATCCAATTTGTTTTGACATTTATGTGTGTTCATACAAAAAAAAAAATGTGACCAATATCACCAAGGTCACAACACTCACAAATGTCACCTAAGTCAGTAGAAAGAGAGTATTTTACCATATAATTGCTATCTGAGTTCATTTTGGCCACCCCCAACTAGATAAGAATTCTGAGAAACTAGTCTATCTCTTGCCTGTGGAGCAGGCAGAGAAATACTATGTCTGGCAAATAGCACTCAGTTACTATTCAGTGACCAACTTAGTGACTCTACCTTTTATCTTGATTTACCTTCACAGAGGAGTCAAGATTCCTTCTGTGAGGCCCTGGTTGGTTTGCTCAGTGGTAGAGCATTTGTCCCTTATATGGACATCTCAGGTTCAATTCCCGGTCAGAACACACAGGAGAAGCAACCATTTGCTTCTCTAACCCTTCCCTTCCCCATTTCTCTCTCTCTTTTCCTCTCTCTTCACCCCTCTCTTCTCCTCCTTCAACCATGTCTCAATTGGTTCAATTACATCAGCCCCGGGTACTAAGGATGGCTCTGTGGAGCCTCCGTCTCAGGTGCTAAAATTGGTTCAGCTGTGAGCATGGCCTCAGATGGGCAGAGCATTGGCCCCAGATGTGGGTTGCTGAGTGGATCCCAGTTGGGGCACATGCAGGAACGTGTCTCTCTGTCTCCTCTCCTCATACTTGGAAAAGAAGGAAAAACAATTAAAAGATTCTTCCTGTGTAAATGAAGGTAATAGGAGAAAGCAGCTCTCCCATAATCTGCCTAACCCTGGATTAAACACCATCCTGTTTCAGTCTGCTTGTTGAATTTCCCTGCACAAACTTCTCTTAGGGGTGGATGTAGTCTCAGCTAAGAGACTCTGAGCACCCTGGCCAGATAGTTCAGTTGGTTAGAGCTTTGTCCCAAAGTGCGGAGGTTGCAGGTTTGATCCCCAATCGGGAAACACACAGGAACAGATCCATGTCCCTGTCTGTCTCTCTTGCTTTCTCAAATCAATAAAAAAGAAAGTCTCTGAGCTGTTTCTCCTTTCTTGCTCCTTATGGCCCTACTGAACTGTTCTCATTATTGCCTTCTAAAATTTCCTTCTATTTTCTCAATTTACTTGGATTCTAAAAACGTTTTGTTTTACAATTCTGAATTTCCAGCCTTATTATAATTCCACTCCAGGATAGTCTGCACATTTTGTTTATACATTGTTTATACTAATATTAGGATAGAACTTAGCATATTTCAAAGCAGATAGCATATTTGTTTTTAGTTTGTCTGTGGTTGCTCTGGGTTACTCCTAATCTATGTGTATGTGTCTCAAAAAAAAGGAGGAGAGAAGTGTCTGTGAGCAGAGGGCCCACAATATGAGCTATTTGCTTACAAGCATCTATCCAAATTGTGCCACAACTTGCAACAGTGAATTAGATGAGAAACTCTGTCTGGATTAACAATGAACAGGTTTTTTGGTTGTTTTTTTTTTGTATTTTTCTGAAGTTGGAAATGGGGAGGCAGTCAGACTCCCGCATGCGCCCGACCGGGACCCACCCAGCATGCCCACCAGGGTATGATGCTTTGCCCATCTGGGGCGTTGCTCTGTTGCAACCAGAGCCATTCTAGCGCCTGAGGCAGAGGCCAAAGAGCCATCCTCAGCTCCCGGGCCAACTTTGCTCCAATGGAGCCTTGGCTATGGGAGGGGAAGAGAGAGACAGAGAGGAAGGAGAGGGGGAGGGGTGGAGAAGCAGATGGGTGCTTCTCCTGTGTGCCCTGGCCGGGAATCAAACCTGGGACACCTGCACGCCAGGCCGATGCTCTACCACTGAGCCAACCAGACAGGGCCAACAATGAACAGGTTTTAATGGGAGGAATAATAGTTTAAGCATCAAGATATTCCATTCTAGCAACTAGTCACCTGCATGATATTTCAATCACTTCAGCTTTTTCAGTCTCAGTTTCTTAAAATGTGAAATATGTTGAGACTGAAAATCTAGTTCAGTATTCACTGTCTCTGATGATGAAGAATGATTTTCTTCTGTATTTACCCATTCAGAGACTACAGAAAAGGCAGAAACTACCCTTTTTAATAGAAAAGAAAAAGTGCTTTGGAGAAAGAACACTCCTGGGCTGGATCCTGCTTTCTGCCCTCTACCAGACAATCCAGAGTGAAGAGATGTACCTTCTTTCTGTCTCAGTTCCATGTCCGCATGATCGGAACAATAGGATCGGCTTACCAAGATTATTCTGAGGGTTGCATGAGCTACACAGTAGGCAAATGGCATGCACATGGTAGATGCTCTATAAATGGAAGTTATTTTAATGCTGTTGTTCTACTTATTGATTTGAGGAGAAGACTGTATTTTGACTAAGAGAATTCAGTGCTATAAAGAACTTAGTAACTGGTAGAGTGTTTTAAAATGTCCAACATGAAATGTTTAAATAGGCAAAATTCCCCTTGTTCTCCCTCCAGCGCCACTGTCTGTGTCTGTGTATGTATCTGTCCAGACAGTTTCTAAATGTGAAATTATAGGTGCAAAAAGAAAACAATTATATATAGTAATAGAAAAAAGGAAAGGAACAATGACTATTTCTTGGTTTAGTAAGAAAACAGCAGTTTTGGGGGAAATTTTAACTGTGAGCAAAGTAGGAAGAGGTATCTCCATGTCACACCAGGTTGTTTTACAAGAACAATTAGGTGTTATTTTTATTAGATATTAATTGTAATATTTTAAATAAATAATTAAAACTTCACTACTAAAATCATTGTTCAAATATTTATGTTGATTGGGTAAAGTAAAATGATATACAGATTGTTTAAAGTACTTATACACGAAGATTTTTTAAGGGTATGGATAAAAATGAATAAGAAAATAACTCTCCCAGATGCTACTGGGTTCTTTTCCTGCTAAGACACTTACTTCTAGCAGCCTAACAAAGTTTTGCAAACACGGAGGGTGGTTGGAAAAAGATATAGATTCTCTGCTGTTATTTGTTACGCCAAGTGCAAACTGACCTAGTTAGGGTTGCTATGGATACCATAATTTTGAATTTAATAATACTCGCTGAAGGAGTAGCAAAACAGCTCTACAAAAATGGTGAGACCCATCTGAATCTCAGCCTTAAACATAAAGAAACTGAGTCAGAGAGACCAAGAGAGAACTCAGAAAACTCATAGAGAAGTCTCAGAATTCTTGACGCTGATGTCTCTGATGATTTCAGTGCCCTGTGTGCTTTTTTAAATCACTCATTTTGTAAACAATGCTTCTTAGCCTAAGTGATTAACATGACTGAGCTCTTGCTGCGTTTATTAAAACTACCCTCTCTCCTAGTCACCTACAACTGCTTTCCACCTCCAAACTAAAAATACAAACATCTACCTGGAGTCAATACACCGAATTCTCACAACAAACAGTTTCAGCACAAATGAAAACCAAGTGAAACAAAAAAGCACATGCCTTGAAGGTAGAAGAACAAAGGATGATTTCTTTTCAGTTGAGTTTCTAGAATCATTTAACGGCCATATATTGTGAGTCTGCAGCACAGAGGCCTGCACATAAAACATGGTACTATATAAATGTAAATATTCAACCATAACATTAAAATTTTATTTTTCAACATGTTTCAGAATTATTTATAATTACAATAAAAGAAACAGAAAGCTGGCTTCTTACAATTAAAATTAAAAGTGCCTATAGTTCTATCTCATACTTAGAAACTTATTAACCAATTAGGTCAAAATTTGGGGACAGAAAGATGGGAGAAATTGGAGAGAGGACAGAAAATAAAATCTTGTAGAATCTCTGTGGAGAGTGAAACTAGTTTACCCCCAGTGTCCGTTGTGACCCAGGTTGATGTTGTGCTGGAATAATGGTTGTCTGAATCCGGAAGATCATGAACTACTGGAAATTGAAGCGAGTCCTTTGACTTAGATACTGGCATCACTGAATAGATGGTTTGCAGAGATGCCAATGGCACTTTTTCTTGCTTATATAGCTGGTTTTGATCATAGCCAGGCTATTCCAAGCACTTGCAAAGATTCTTCCCCTTCCCAAGATAAATTTTCCCCCAACAACCTTGAAAATCTTGTAATGGATGATTCATTATAGCTGAGGCAAAGGCCCAAATATAACCATATGTCATTGCTAAAATTACTTTAGTCAAGAGGATAAAAACATTAGATGGTTTACCTCCTTCCAAACCTCCGCTCCCATCCATTGTTTGCTGACAGGATTATTATGTTGCTGTTTGGTCAGTGCATTAACCGAAATCGCTGCTTTCAGGAAGCATAGCAGTGGATATAAAAGCCAGCTGCAAGATAGCAGGGCCACTGTGAATAATTTATAGTTGAATAGGGAGCTCTTAAAGCTGGCTTTATAGTCATCTCACAAATGCATTAATGACCTCATCTTTGAGGAAGTAATATCTCTGATTTTCTCTTTTGTTTCCAGATCTGTATACTCCTTTTCCAGGGAAAGAAGGTCATTTCTTTTTCTAATCAGAGGGAGACGGAGAAAAATATTGCAGTTCGCAGCTAAGCTTCTTCCTATAAATTGGTATGGTGCACAAGATGAGAAGTGGCTCTGCCTGACCCCACAACAACCAACATGTATTGATCTCCTGTTGCTAGTCACCAGGATTTCAAAAACAGCTTCGCGCACTCATAATCTAATGAGTCTCTCTGTTCTGATAGAGTTATGCTGCTCTGAAATTTCAGAGGAGGGACATAATGTGTGATTGTTCTCAGAGGACAGGAGGGAAATACCATAGAAGAGAGGACATTTAAGCTGAGTCTTGAAGGACCAGTGAGATTTCATCAGACTGGGAGCACTATTCCAAGTGAAAGAAACAGGTTGAAAAAAAAAAAATCAATCCTAAATGAGAACAGAATATAGAGTTTATAATGAGTATATGGGTCAGATTGCATTATCCAAAGATAGGTACAGCAATTTCTCCTATTCTGTAAGCTTTTCTTATAATGTGAGTTTGGTACTCTTCCCATTGAAAAGATGGGGGCCATCTCTTGCCTTGAGTCTGGGTTGGTTTTGAGGCTATGGTGGAAGTGATACCTGTAGGATAAGACAAAAGATGATATCATTTCTGCCTGTTTCTCTTAGGACAGTCTCCTTTGGAGCCCTGAGCCCAGGTAAGAAGTTTGACATTCTTCAGGCTACCATGATATGAAGGAAGCCCAGGCTAGTGCATGTGAAGAGATCATAGAAGCCTTGAAATTATAAAGAGAGAAAGATGCTAAGTCAACTCCCAGTTGTTCCAGCTGCCTGCTATTTCAACTCCAGTCTGCATCTGCCTATAACTACATGAGAGACACAAGTAAGAACTGCTTAGCTCAATCTTTCCCATATTCATAACCCACAGAATTTGTGAGTGCTAATGCAATGATAATCATTGCTTTAAGCAACAAAGTTTTGGGGGTGATTTGTTATTCAGCAATTAACTAGAATTGTAGTAATCTAAAATGAAAACAGATAGTCTGATCGAGGCCTAGAAAATATTTGAATTCCATTCTATGGTCATTGGAAAACAATCCATCGTTTTTCAATCTGAAGAATGACATGATCTGATTTATGGTTTAGAAAAGGAATTCAGGAGACATTGGGCAAGATAAATAGGAGTAGAAAGTCACTGCAGACAAGAAGAATGTTTGCAGGAATTCTCCAAGTTTAATTGTGCATAAAAATCACTTGAGAGGCCAGATAAAATTTCAAATCCCTTGGATTCATCTGAAAGAATAAATCATTTATACTTTGCCTATTCCAAGATGCCTTTAGTAGAGAAAGGAAAAGTACATTAGTGGTGCTCTTCCTTTATGGCAGGCAGTGTGCTGGGCTGAGCACTTGACATCCAGCTATATGGCTGAGACTACAGATTTTGCTACAAGAGGGGCTGATTTTGAGTCCTCACTCCATTATTTTCAAATTGTATGGTATTGGGAAAATTACTCAACTTCTCTGAACCTGGTTCCATATCTGTAAAATATAGGTATGATTCAGCCTTTCTTACTACTTTACCTAGGTTTAATCCTTACACATAGTAATTTTTTTAACAATAACATTATTATGTTTTCCTGATGCCTAATTAGCTCCAAGCAACCCTGAGTGAACCTTGGACCTTTGCTGACTTGCCCCCAGGTTGGTGCTAGTAATTGCCAATCTGTGTAGCTTGGTTCTTCCGTGTGCAAGTAAGCCCAGCAAGGCAGCCACAACCACTGGTTTGCTTATAGCTCCAGAAAGGTTGCTGAGGGCCAGTCATGGGCAGTGTCTTACATTAGTCTGTACCAGGTTCCCTCCTAAGAGGCCCGGAACAAATACATTCAGTGGCCAGCTACAAACAACATCAGAGAAAGGCCCAATGAGCATTACTAGCAGCATATGCAAAGGGAGAGCTCAGCAGGCATCAAACCCAGCTGAAGTGAATTCTGTTTTCTGTGGTCAGCACCTGCACAGCAGCTTGCACACTTTGGATGAGGTTGAGTCCCAGATACCTTGCCCCACTGGGCTAAGTTCCACAGGGAAAAGGGAGAGAAGTGTAGAGCTCAGACACTCCAAGTATGAATTCATTGGTACCTACTGTTGAGACCAGATGAGGGGCTGAGCCACCATCTGGGGGAAGGGTTCCAATTAGCCCCAGTGAAAGATTCTCTCAATCTTCCTCCCTGAGATAGGGGCTCCTTGGCTAAAAGAACTTCTGCAGAGGTGTCAGTTGGCCCCACCCAACCTGAACCTGCTGCTCACCTCTCTGAGGAGAAATGGAATTAAAGTACCCAGCAGTGGCTGAGGGATTAGGCTCTGATATAGGGGCACTTTCCTCATCCTGAGCTCCTTGACCAAGAGATCCCTGAAGTAGGGAGTCCCACTAGCATTGTCCTCTTTACCCCAGCTGCCCTAATCCACCAAGCTTGCAACTTGTGAAGAAGTTAGTGAGGTACGGCCACTGTAAACCCACTCTACAGTCTTCCTAGAGAAGACTCTGTGGGAAGACCATACAGCTGCAAGAGGAGATAGAACAGCTGAAAAGCTTAAGGAACTTGGGTCCTTTTACGGAGCTGCTGTCAGCTCTAAGTAGGAGAAAGTTGATCCTTATACACAGGTTGGTCCCTCCCACACACACCGAGGTATAGAAAATGTAGACACAAACAGTGAACAGAGTAGCTCCAGACAAGTAGCCCACGCTGGGTTACAAATAACATCTGACATCAACCCATACTTCATTACCATCAAACCAATATTGCAAGAAATGTTAAAAGGCCTGCTATAAGAAGAGGAAAGGAAAAAAAAGAAAATGAGAAAAAAGTAGAATAAACTTTAAAGAATAAAATAACAATAAATACATAAATATCAATAATGACTTTAAATGTAAATGGGTTAAATGCTAGTCAAAAGACACAAGGTAGCTCATGGATAAGAAAACATGACTCACATATATGCTGTCTATAAGAGACCCACCACACAACAAAAGATACAAATAAACTGAAAGTGAAGGAATGGAAAACACTATTTCATGCAAATGGAAATGAAAAAGTTGGGGTCACAATACTTATATTTAACAAAATAGTCTTTAAAGCTAAGCTTTAGTAAGGAACAAAGAAGGTCACTATATAATGATAAAGGGAGCAACCCAATAAGAGGATATAACCAAGCCCTGGCTGGAGAGCTCAGTTGGTTTGAGTGTCATCCTGGAATGAGGAGGTTGTCTGTTCTATTTCCCAGTCAGGGCACATACAGTGGATGAGTGGATTAAAAAGCTGTGGTACATTTACCTAGTGGAATACTATGCAGCTGTAAAAGAAGAAGGCAATCTTACCTTTTACAACAGCACAAATAGACCTAGAGATTATTGTGCTAAGTGATATAAGCTTGGTAGAGAAAGACAAATACCATACGATCTCACTTATATGTGGAATCTTATGAACACAATAAACTGAGGAACAAAACAGAAACAGAGGCAGGTTCACAGGGAACAGGTGGACAGCTGTCAGAAAGAAGGGGGAAGAGGAGATGAAATTAAAGAAGGTGGAGGGATTAGCCAAAGTCATATATACATAACACATACATACAGAACACAGAATAGCAACATCCAGAGGAAAAGGGGGAGTAGTAGGAGGCGGGGAAGGGGAGGCAAAGGAGGGAAAATGAGGTTGGAAAGAGACTTTACATGGGGCATGAGGAGCATGATGTGGGGAGTAGAGGGTGTCAGATTGAGTGGGACACTTGAAACCATGCCAACACAATAAATTAAAAATAAAAATTTAGCCTAAAAAAAATAAACCAAAAAAAGAAAGAAAAAGGAACGAAACAAGCAAGCAAAAACCATAGCATCAATCAGTACTAGCTGCCTAACAAACATGTCAAGGTTGGCAAAATGGTTAATTTCCATGAGTTCTTGTGAGATTCTTCAGGGATTTCTGTGGCAGTGGTATTAGCACTCACACTGTGGTATTGGCTAGAAATAGCAGTATTATTCTGTTCATCTTAATTGGCTGTTTTTTCCAATAAAAGATATTCTTGAGGGAAAAAATTAAAATGGCAATCCCTAGAAACAAATTCAGGCCTTTTGCATTTGTAAAATACTTTTTTTAAAAACTTGGAAATGCCTAATTATCCTTCAAATTCAACTAAATCTACTATTTATCAAGCTCTTACCATATGTCAGAAACTGAGCTAAGGTATTTTTGCAATGTTTATTTAAGTCTTCAAAACAACCTTATGATATAAGTTTTATTATGTCCATACTACAGATAAAGTGATAAAGTTTACTAAGCTTTATGCCTTCTTTAGGCTCACAGGGAACCCTCAGATTTCCCCTACAATTTTACTTCCATACTTTTGCAAGTAAATCAAGGATTGCAAGGCTCTGTGATGTCTCTCTCCAACAATGTTTTCAATGCCTTGATGGCAAAAACCCTATTTTGGGAGGGAATTTCTACCCTAGGATAATGAGGATGGCTGAGCCCATGACACTCAATATTGGAGGGATGAAATTGATAGCAATTTACTATCCACATACACTCTTAATCCAGAAGAAGAGGACGCGACACTATCCAGTGCCACATGGGGGTTGAACTCAGGAGCAAAGTGAACTATCAGAAGCTGTGGGAGTCAGGCTTTATGGTATCAAGAGGATTAAACTCTCCCAGGTTTCCACAGGAGAATGTGATTGGTTTGTTGCATGATTTCATGGGCTGGCAAGGAACTGAAACAGCTATTCAGTGATAAGCAAGATTCCACCTGGTTTCTGAAAGGCAGAAAGCGTGGGCCAAACCAAAAACATGAGCCTAGTGTGTTCAAAAAGGATGATTTATTTTAAAAGCACCTGGGTGCAAGTGGGATGAGACCAGCAGAGGGTGTCAACCCTGAGGGAGGTGTAGGGTAAGGGTTCTATATACTGCTCACAAAAATTAGGAGATATTTCAAAATGAATATGAAGCAATAAAATATCCCCTAATTTTTGTGAGCAGTATGGATTAATCAAAGGGCCTTGAGAAAAATCAGCTGATGTTGCTGCATCCACTGGTGCAAAAACAGTTTTCCTTTGTTTGTGGACTGGAGTGACACCACAGTTTCTCAAAATTGTTTGCACTCTTACTCAACCAAGAGAGGTTTGAGCCGGGTTACTAAGTAAGCCAGTTCTCCTCTGGGACAGCATTGTTCTCGAGATGGCAGCTGAGTAGCCCCTATAATAAGGAGGGTTGTTTGTTAGGCCACCTTATCTACCAGAGCTGAGTAGAGACGTGTTTGTGGTTAGATCATTAAATGTCCTGATTTTACCAGATATCAAGGCAGCACATCATATTGAGCCTTAATTTTTAGGTCTTTAAACCACTGATATGCATCATTATCACCATTTTACAAATGAGGAAATGGAATTCAGGATGCTCCTATCATGGACAAAGTCACACAATCTGAGAGATTGAGGTAAAATTCTGGTCTCTCTGACCTGAAAGTCATATTTAGTTTGCAAATGGTTAATGGAACATCATCAGTTTTTTAATCAACATTTCAGTGTGACTTCTGAGAAGTCTGAGAATGGCAAGAAAAGAATATACCATTTTCTGGCTGAAATGACTCTGGCATGTACATCTGAATATTTTTTCCCACATGCCAGAGTCACCAGCACTTGGTTGGAAGGCATCACCACAAGTGCTTTCTTTGCATGAAGGAGTGGAGAGGGCCATTGTTGGTTCATGCCAAGGTCCCCTAACCTTCCTGTTGCCTATTTAGGCCATTTAGCTTTGATTTGGCCCAGTCTAGGTCAGTCTCATATAAAGTAAAGGTACAGCTTAGATAAATTAACATGGAGATTCTAATATGCATATTCATGTTCTCCAATGTTTGTTTGGACTATCACTTATTCATAATAACTTATTCTTTTTTGCTTTGTGTATTTTAATAGTGGTTGATCTTCTTATATTGTCTTACATATCAAATTTTCTCAGCCTTTGCTTTGATTTTGAAAGTGTTTTTCTCTAAATAGCGAATCTAATTTCTAAAATATACTGTTGAGCACCTTCTTTTCTTCCTAAATTTGCTAAATCATTCAATTGCAATCAGGAAGTTTGAGGCAAAATAACTGTTGTTCTTGCAAATTTTCTGGGAGCAATTATCTTAATTGTGATGCATTAGTATGAGGGTGGTGGTGTATAAGGGTCCCACAGGGCTGCTCTTTGTGAATATTGAAATACAAACACCATTTTTTAGCAATAAATTTTTAGAAAATTCTAAGCAATTGGATAACATGTGTAATTTAACAATGCCAGTAAACTGCATTATCAATGGGTTGGCTATTTAGCTATGTACAGTTTTCAGAACCTGGTAATTATAAAAAAAAAAAGATCTCAAGACTTTTTTCTTAATTTATTATTTTCTGAATTTATTAGGGTAATAGTTTACAGGTGAAACTCAAGAAAACATCATCTATACAGTAAAAACAAACAAACAAGTATATTATTGCAAATATTCTCACATGTTTCAATTTTCTTGTCCCCTTCTAGTATCTACCTCTACAACTTTACTGAAACTCCCTTTGAAAAGTATATAAATGACCAACTCTGGGCCAAATTTTAAAAATTATTTTCTATTTCTATTTCATTTGGCATCTCAGCAGACTGACTATGCCTTCATTTTGGAAAAACATGCGTCCAGACATTTGTGACACCATGTGGTCCTGCTTTCTCACTTTGATGGCTGTTCCCTTTTGCCTTTTTTGGTGGGTTTTGCTCCAATGACACTTCTTTATTATTATTATTATTAAGTGAGACGTGGGGAGGCAGAGACAGACTACTGCATGTGCCTTGATTGGGTCCACCTGGCAAGCCCACTAGGCAGAGATGCCCTGCCCATCTAGAGTGTTGCTCTATTGCTCAGCAACTGAGCTCTTCTTAGTGCCTGAGGTGGAGGCCATGGAGCTATCCTAAACGTCTGGGGACAACTCGCTCCAATCAAGCCATGGCTGTGGGAGGAGAAGAGAGAGGGAAACAAAAAGGGACAAGGGTAGAAAAGGAGATGGGCACTTCTCCTGTGTTCCCTGACCAGGAATTGAGCCCAGGACATGCACATGCCCGGCTAATGCCAATGACACCTCTAAACTTAGAGTTTGTCAGGGTTTGACTTTGGTCTTTCTCTTTAAATTTATTTTATTTTATTTTATTTTATTTTACAGAGACAGAGAGAGTCAGAGAGAGGGATAGACAGGGACAGACAGACAGGAACAGAGAGATGAGAAGCATCAATCATTAGTTTTTCATTGCGTGTTGTGACACCTTAGTTGTTCATTGATTGCCTTCTCATACGTGCCTTGACCGCGGGCCTTCAGCAGACCGAGTAACGCCTCGCTCAAGCTGGCGACCTCAGGGTCTTGAACCTGGGTCTTCCGCATCCCAGTCTGATGCTCTATCCACTGCGCCACTGCCTGGTCAGGCAGTCTTTCTCTTTTAAATATATTCTCTTCTTAAATGGTCTCATCAATTCATGGCTTTAAATATTATGTATATTCTAACTCCCATTTTTAAAAATCTAAAATCTAAATAGTGACTCCAAATTTATCAGTCCAAAGACTACTTGACATTTCCTTTTAGTATCTTACAAGCATGTTAGATAATGTAACCTAAATGGAATTCTTGATAACCCCAACAGACTTCCTCTTCCTCCTGTCCTTTCTTCCTTTATTGGCATATAGGACAAATATCCTCCCATTTATTCAGTCTTGAAACATGAAATTTATCCCTTCTTCCTTTCTTTACTCATTCACCTCCATCAAACCATACATAAGTTTTGTTAGTTCAACTTTTTAAATGATTTTAATTTATTAACAGCCATACTGCTGCTAGCCTAGTCTAAGCCCTTCTTGTATGGATTCCTATTAGTTACTAACTTTAATTAGTTCTTCTCCTTTTCCCAATCCAGTTTATTAGTGACTATTTAGGAGATGTGATTTTTCCTTTGAAATTAGGATTTTTATAACCTCCTGGATCTTAGAATCTTGAAATCATATGCTATCCTTGAAAAAGATTTAGGTATTATTTATTCTACATTCATTTTCTATGATTCATTCGGATGAAGAAGCCACTGTAGAATTGTGCTAGTCACCATGGATGAAGGAAAGAAAGCTATAGCTAAACAGACACCAGTCCTTAACACTTTCCCAAAAGTAACATGTAACATGTTTAGTCAGTTTCTATGGCCAAGGCAAGTTACATAACCACACCTAAATTGAAACAGTGCAGGGCAGTGCAATACTCCGTGTGCTGAATGGAGGATTGAAAATATTCACTAACTCACCCTCACATTTTACAAATGAAGAAATGGGACCTACAGAATATGCTATATTTCATGAAGCTGATTTATATCACAGCCAAAACTAAAACTGGGTCTTGGAATCACTGTCTAGTGGTTTTTAAAATAATGGACCAGGAACTTCTTGTTCTCTACTCACAACAGAATTAATTTACATGTTTTAATATCAATATTTTATTTATTTAAGTAATAGAAAATCCTTGTATTGCCTTTTGTACCTCTGCAATAAAATAAAACAGACAAATCATGTTCTAGCAAGATACCTCTCAGTGACAAAACACAAAATCTCTTTAACATAGCTGTTCCTATTTTATGCTGGTGATTATAAACATATTGAAAGCTATACCCAGATGCACTCAGCCACAAAGGAGGACACAAACTCACATGCATACCTTCCTCTAAGTGACCAGCAACTTCAGTTTACTGCCTGTGGTCCTAGCCACACCTGTTAGTATACATTTTCATCTGATTTCAAACATCTCTTCTTCTATCACTTCACTCATAAGCTATGACTTTATGACTTCTACAAGGAAACTTTGGTTCTTTTTTAAATTTTAACTTAAATTTTATTTATTTTTATTTTTTAAATCGTATTTAGTGAGAAAAAATGAGAGAGAAAGAGAGGAAGACAGAGAGATGAGAAGCATCAACTAATAGTTGTATCACTTGTTCATTGATTGCTTCTCAAATGTTCCTTGACAGGGGGACGCTCCAGCTGAGCCAGTGATCCTTTACTCAAGCCAGCAACCTTGGGATTCAAGCCTTTGAAATGATCCCACACTCAAGCTGGCAATCCTCCACTCAAGCTGGAGAGCCTGTGCTCAAGCCAGAAAGCCTGTGCTCAAGCCAGATGAGCCCTTACTCAAGTGAGTGACCTTGGGATTTTCAACTGGGACCTCAGCATCCCAGGTTGACGATCTGTCCACTGTGCCACCACTGGTTAGGTTTAAATTTATTTTTTGAAACTTCAGTTCTTTTTCAAGGTCAAGTTTCATATTTACTGTAATATTTATGTATTTTTAAACATCTTTCACATGTAAAACTGTGCTACCATTATTTTTAAAGATTTTTTTTACTGATTGATTTAAGAGATGGGGGAGGGGCAGGAAGCATCTACTCATAGTTGCTTCTTGTATGTGCCTCGTCTGGGAAAGCCCAGGGTTTTGAGACAGCGACCTCAGCATTCCAGGTCAATGCTTTATCCACTGCACTACCAAAGGTCAGGCTATGCTCCTTTTTTTTTTTAAGTTTTCTATTTGTTTTTTTAAGTCACTGAGTGCTGTGTATCTAATCCCATATTTTCTGTAAGTTCTGGAGTTTTAATTATACAATTTTGTAGAAGTATTATGTCTAATAGTAAATGTCTGTTAGTAACTAGGTGAATACACACAAACATATTGATAGGGTTGCAGGTGGGGGCCATGACCCCCTCCTGCCTTAAGTGGACAAAGGAACATTGACAAACTAGATGTTCCAGATCACCTTCCCCCAGGCATCCAGGTGACTAACCCCGGTGTGGAAGGCCCCCTAGCTTATCTACAGTTAATCTTACATAAATCACTGAAAGCTACATTTTTCCTTAATGACCACCAGCCCCTAACCTCAAATCCCCTATTTAACCCTACCACTTAGAGAACCGGGGCTGCTCTCCCTTACAAGACAGATAGCCCGGCAGGTTTCCTTTCATTAAAGCCTGTTACACTGGTCTTTTGGACTCCGACTGATTCTATCACATATTATATATGCACATGTATTTATAATATTAGAATACAATTTTTAACAAAAATCAAAAAGCTCATTTTACATGTTAGTGGTAAATGTGCCTTTAAAGGTATTTATTAAATGTACTTGAAAAGGCTTGTTTTAAAAAGACTATCAATTGTATTAAATAGAAGCCATTCAGTATGCCAAGCTATAAAATATTCCCTAATTCTTGTGAGCAGAATAGATATTTCTATAGTGGGTAAAGTTTTGTCATTTATCTTTTAAGGTAATTATGTGAATTGTGTTCAGTCCACAAATCCTGAGTTGGAAAAGTGGTTTTTACCTTTTATTTCCTCATTTATAAACCTTTTCTAATGAGAATTAATCATTCAGAATGGGCAGCACAAAGCTGAATCTTGGCATTCTCTTTACAAGACAAAGGAACCTGTTTTCCTCTTTAGGGTCTTCCTTTTCGTTAAGGAGGGCATGCAAACCGCTCATCACATCCCCAGAGCTTCCTAGAACCTCCCCCTTGAGAATCTCCGTGAGTACAAGGAAAAACAACTCTAAAAAAATTAATGGAAAGCCCTTCACTATTTGCCTTTCTCTCTCCCAGTCCTTGCCCTCCATCCTTTCTACTTTCTACATGTCTCTTCTCAGTTTCAAACATTTCCCCTCTTATTTCCCCAAGGTGGGCTGCTTTGTTGTCACTCCATCTGCAAAAGAAATGGGGGAAAGATCACACAGAAATCATACCCTGACGCGGGGCTTGTTTTCCTCGAGACCGGGACTCAGAAGGACTGGGCTGGGGCGACGAATGGATTTATTTCAAGCAGGGGCAGCACCAAGAAAGGAAAAATCTAAAAGGCTCCCGACAGCCTCTTCCTCTTTCTCTTTTCTTTCTGCGACTCTGGACAGACCTTTCTCAAATTCAAACCCATGTTTCCCTAGGTATGTAGATCAGGGGTTTTGGCAAGTAAGTTTTTTTTTTTGGTTTTTTTTTTAGTAAATAATCTCCAAATGTTCATGACTGACTGTACACAGTGATCCTTAAAAATGATTCTGTATCCACCGTTGTGATAAAAATGCAAATTCTCTTAGTCTCACACTAACTCCTGGAGAGTAACTCTAGCTAAAGGTCACACCCAAGCACACATATGCCCCCAGGCAGCAGAGCACACTGCAGTGCCCTGGGCACACCTGTGCACACCCATTGGCACACAGTAGACCCCTGAGCTACAGGTTACACTCCTGTGTACTTTCCTTCCTCCCCGCCTCGCCCTGTTCTTTTTCCTCTTCCCCCACCCCCAGCCCTCGACCCGTACAATGGGAGTTCTGTTTGTCTCGGTAGCATGTGACAGCGCAGTCCCTGCTTTGCCTAGCTCTGTGCTGCAGGTCTCTCAGGTAACAGGTGGCAGCTTCCTCCGTAGGATTCTAGGTACAAAAAAGAATGACCTCATAGGGGTGGGGCTCAGGGACTCCACACAGGTGGCAGTCACGGCCAGTTTAGTTAGACTGGGGCAGTTTAACTCGTCACTCCAGTGGCTTTAGCCCTCACCCTGAGGCACTTTAGCAAACCAGCCATATCCTGCAAGCCTCTAAAACTTGTCTTTCCCTCAGATGGAGCCGGCAGAAGCCACCGGGAAAGAAAACATGGGCACCAAAAAAAAGAATCTGACCTTCTTGAGGCCCAGGCTCTATATGCTGGAAAGAAGGAAGACAGACACTGTGGTGGACAGCAGTGTTTCTGGGGACCATTCTGGTAGCTTGAGGAGGAGCCAGTCTGACAGGACCGAATACAGCCAGAAGCTGCAAGGTAACCGGAGAGAAATCAGTTGTCCCAGGTTACTGTCCTCCTAGCTTGTTTCCCCTACTCTTCCGTTTGCAAAGAAAACACTTCAGGCAGAGGAGAAAATCAAGTGTTACCTCCTCTCTAAGAGGAAAGTAAGAAAAAATAAAATGAAACTAAGTGTAATTCATAAATTATTGGAACAAGTTTATTACATGCTTCAATGGTAAAAGAGCCAATTCTAAATTATCCTTTATACCATTTTTTTTTTCTGATGAGAGTAATATTTTTTCTGCTATCTCTACTCCTTCTTCCCCCTCCTCCACCCAACTTCAGAAATGCGAAGCACTAGAAAGCAAATGATTAAAACCTACAAAAGAGAGTTTATCTCAATAGAAAGGTGTGAGGTGTCACACCAGGAGATCTATCTAGGTAATTGCAATGAACTGTGATTAAATAGGGGCATGAAACTACAATCATGTCTTTGAAAAATAAAGACTCTTGTCAGCAGGATGGTATAACAGGATTTGTTGAAATCACTTAGGTGTTCATTCCTTTAGAGTGAATTGAAAAACATCTTAATACGTTAAGACATGTTCAGCATGCTGAAATGGAATGACTTTTGAGGAAATAACTTCCGCTTACTTTGTGATAGTCGTGAGATAATTTGGCAGTTATTTTAACATTTCCTATGTTTTAGGCCTTAATTTTCTCTATTCCTCCCCATCTACTCTCTTTTTCTTTTCTCCTCTTCTCTTGAAGGTCACTTGTTCCAGCAAATTTTATTTTGATGTTGATAGTGTGAAATATTTTAAGTATCCATTGCTGTACCTGTTGTGTGATCTCCCACAACCTATCTCTTGCTCTTTGACCACACTGTGAGTTTAAGTGTGGTCCTACCACAAGTGTCATTCTGGATTTAAAAACTACAATGAAACCTAGAATGACCAATGGGGGAAGCTTGTACCTTGCTAGTCTCTTTCATCAAAAATATGCTTGCACTTAGTTATGTGAATAAATTAAATAAGTTAAGTTAAATGTATTTAAATTAAATCTTTAAATGTTCTTACTCCAACTTAATGTTTAAAAAAAAATCCTGATAGCTCAGAATTAAAATACAGAGTCAAGTCTTATTCTTAAACAGGATTTTTAAAAAAGGAGAAGGGATGTCATTTAATCTTTGAAATTAATTACTTTCAAGGCAATGGATACATTGGGAAGAAGGTAAAATTTAAACATTGGTTTCTAAAACTGTCTCATCAATTTATTACCTTTACAATTTTGAAATAATTACTCTAAATTTCTGACCTTCAGTTTTCCTATCTGTGAAAATGGGATATTGATACCACAGAATACTGTTGGGAGAATGAAATTAGATACTTACATGAAACATCCAGTATATTGGCTGACAAATGGTATATGTTTAATAAACAGCTTTTTTAAAAAATAAGATTTTATTTATTGATTTTAGAGGGAAGAAAGAGAGAGAAACAGAAAGGGGAAAGGGAGGAGCAGAAAGCATCAATTCATAGTAGTTGCTTCTCATATGTGCCTTGACTGAGCAAGTCTGGGGTTTTGAACTGGCAACCTTAGCACTCCAGGAAGATGCTTTATCCACTGCACCACCACAAGGTATTTTTTTCTTTTTTTTAATTTTTATTAATTTTAATGGGGTGACATAAATAAATCAGGGTACATATGTTCAAAGAAAACATGTCCAGGTTATCTTGTCATTCAATCATGTTGCATACCCACCACCCAAAGTCAGATTGTCCTCCATCACCTTCTATCTAGTTTTCTTTGTGCCCCTCCCCTTCCCCTCTCCCTCCCCCCCCCACCCCGTAACCACCACACTCTTGTCCATGTTTCTTAGTCTCCTTTTTATGTCCCACCTACCACAAGGTATTTTTGATATTAGGAACAATGAGTACTATAAGGATAAAACAGGACTTAATCTCTTTTATTCAAATTTCCTCTTCTGCTAATCTGTTTCAACTATTTTCTGTCCTTTGATGAAGAAACCACATATAGCAATTCAGGAAAAGCCCATTGCTTTATCCCCCATATAATGTTTCTTCTGTCTGAGATTCACTCACTCAGCATCTTTTTGGTTCAGAATTTCCACTAGCAAAATAAAAATGGAAAGTAAACTTAACTGAAAAGATAAGTCTATGGCCACAAACTATAGCTTATGTTTGTTAGTTACCCTGCAGGAGACCTCAGGCTTCTTGTACACTCCACTGGATTGGTAATTGTCCTGCACTTTGTAGAATCCTGTTTTTGAAGGTGAAAGAAAAGACTCAGGTGTGAAATCTTGTTCCTAGAACTGCTTGTGCCAGAGAAAAGTCATCAGGGAATGTGCAGAAGTACAACAGAGCTGTAGAGTCAATCTGGCCTGATAACAGTTTTTAGATGTAACTGTTAATAAAATCCAAGTGTGATATCTAATGAATAATAGAGCTTTTAGTCTAATTACTTAGGCAACAATACTTAGTATTTTCTCATTAACTTCAAAGCAATCAGTTCTATGGATTTGCACTCTGGTCCTACTATATCCATTATCATGCAGATGAGTCCTAATCACCTCAAGAAACACTTTATTATGGAAAGTGAAGAGTTTTTCCTCTGCCTACCTTAGAACTGGTAGTTCCCTGGGAGGCACTGAATAAAGACCTGAGGTGGTTAGAGCCCTCAGAGAGATGGCCTGAAGCCATTGTGAGGTCACAGAATGCTTTCCAACACTGGAAGGCAGCCTTTTATTTAGTCAGTGCTATCTATGTTGCTATCTAAGTATTACAGTTAGCTTTTTTAATTCTTTCTGGAAGCAAGTTCTCTGAGTTCTGGGAAATGTAAGATCTTTCTCTGGTGCCTCTGGGCTCGCCTGTTATCTCTTACTATATGCCTGTTCAATTAAATTTTTAACAGACATCACTCTAGTAGTGTGAATCCTAAATTGTAATTTTTAAAAAATGTAACAGTTAGTGAAACCTACTAGATTGAACAATAGATTATGGTTTTAATTGGAATATCATAAAAAATTTAATTTTAATTAATTTTAATGCAGTGACTTTGATAAATCAGGGTACATATGTTCAGAGAAAACATCTCCAAATTATTTTGACATTTGATTATGTTGCATACCCCTCACCCAAAGTCAAATTATCTTCCATCACCTTCTATCTGGTTTTCTTTGTGCCCCTCCCCTTCCCCCACCCCCTCTTTCTCTTTGCTCGCCCCCTCCCCACTCCCTCCCCCCCCCCATTACCATCACATTCTTGTCCATGTCTCTGAGTCTCATTTTTATGTCCCATCTATGTATGGATTCATATAGTTCTTAGTGGAATATTATAAAATCTTTATAGAAGACTGTGATCACATCAATGTAGTCATTTCTACTATACCTCAAGTTGTGTAATGCCAGCCTACTGTTAGTGGTTTCTTTATTTCTTCAACAAATTTGTTCAGTCGATTTATTGAAAGTGTTATGGTAAGCAAAACCAAAATATATAACAGGAATTACAACTACAAAATCATTATAAAAAAAAAAGGCTGACCTTTACTCTATAGGGCCTTAAAGTCTCATTGGGAAAGATAAGTAAACAAATGTAATAAAGTGACAGGATAGAAGCAGAGGTGAGATCAGTGGGTCCACTGAAGGAGGAAATGGTTTATTCAGGATTGGCAAAGAAGTCGTTAGAAAACATTAACAGATGATAAGGTAGGGATGAGGAAGAAGGGGCAAAATGGGGAGAGCAGCGCATTTTAACCCCTTCATTGTACTTATCATTGTCTGGAATTGTGTTGCTTGTTTCTTTGTTTATTGCCTATCGCCGACTTTCATTTTTTTCTCCCATATCTCACCCCCTGCTCCATAAACGAGACCCTATCTGTGTGGTTAACAGTTCCATCTCTGCACTTAGAATCATCCCTCGCAAGTAGTGAGCACTAACTTTCAAGGAGAATGAATGATTGAAATGATCTGAAATGACTGGAAAGAAGTCATGTGAGGAAAGGCATCAAGTCCTTGTGTTTTCATATATGAGAATAGAGGTCTCCATTAATAAACATGTTTTTTCAGTAAAAAGAAAGAAACATAGCAGAGATTAAAAAGCACGGAATTGCCTATATTTCAAATAATTCTCAGCTCTATCTTTTAAAGCATGCTAGACTGTACCTCAGTCCATTCCTCTTCCATTCAGAACATGAGTACATCATCTAAGCTTCAAAGCTAGCTCAATTCCTAATTTTCATTTTAATGGGAACACAAAAAATGATCGAAGCAGGGAAAATTTAATGGCTGAATTGTAAAACTGCTTTTTTGGGGGAATCATTTCTCTGTGAAGTCTACTTTTGAAGTTTGCCTTATTTACAGTAAAGCACAAGTATCTGTTTGTATGCAGATTATATAATATAATATATTATATATAAATTAGATACAGTTGTATGTGTACTTCAGGCATTTCTGTAATAATTAGTTTTTATAAAAAGTTTGTGGGTTAACATTCGCAGCCTTTTTTGAAAGCCCTATGTCTTTAATACTAGTGACATAGAGATGCTATGGGATGAATACCTCCCTGTCAAATTCATATATTGAAGCCTAATCCCAAGCATGATGCTATTAGGTGGTGGGGTCTTCGGGAGGTAATTAGGTAATGAGAGTGAAGCCCTCATGAATAGCATTAGTATCTTTATAAGACCAGACATGAGAGACTTTTCTCCTCCTGCTGCCATGTGATGGGGCCCTTACCAGACACTGGATCTGCTGGCACCTTGATCTTGGCTTTCTCATCTTCTAAAACTGTGAGAAATAAATGTTTGTTATTTAAGCCATCCAGCGTATGGTATATTTGTTATAGCGACCCAAACTAAGACAGTGGCCACACTAAGTTTCTGGTTAATTTTTTGGGCCAATGCATATTTTTGCTTTTTTTAATATCAGGTGAAAGAATGGGAGTGAATGGGTAAAATGTCATGACTGCTGCAGCTAATACAAGTGAGAAATCACATCCCCAATTTATGGTGCTATATTATTTATTTATTTATTTATTTATTTATTTATTTATTTATTTTGCAAGAGCTATCATATCATTCTCGTTAAGAAATAACTGATTAGTTGATTTGTGAAAACTGGAAGTTTTTTCACTATGATGATCATAAGGAACCATGCAACCACTTTAATTTTATGCAGAATAACAGATTTTGCAGTATGAGATTAAATGGCTCTAATAAAAAGTTAGACTTGTAGGCTTACGGGGCTACTTCATTTGTAATGATTGTTAAGAAAACATAACAGTCAGTGAGTGGGAGGAGTTGTTAACACTAGAAGACTTAATGAGTTTTGTCCAAGGCCTAATGAAGGGTGAAATAAAATGAGTCACCCCAATGTCCACATGTTTCTATCCCAGTGCTACAAGCCCTCTTTGTTTCTGTCTGTTCTTTCAGAATTAAGTCATCCCTTCCCCTTTCGAAGCCTCCATGCACCCTTTAGTGAAATGGGAAGGATCCGGGTCGATAATGTGACACTGGTATAAATGAGGTGTGTTTCATAGTTTGAAGGGCAGATCGTTATAAATAGTAAGGCAATTTTTAAAACTAAGTATTTCCATCTTGTCACATGAATAGAATCCCAAAAGAAGCATGATGTTTTACTTTCCTTTCTTCTTTAGTAAAGGTGTTTTTCAGTTTTTAATATAGCCACATGAATAAAAAAAAATGAGTCCCAGAAATTAAGTTTGAGCTATTTCACTATGACCATATTGTGATAGGAACTTATATATATTGCTACAGAGACAGAGAGAGGGACACATAGGGACATACAGACAGGAAGGAAAAAAGATGAAAAGCATCAAGTCTTCGTTGTGGCACCTTAGTTGTTCATTGATTGCTTTCTCATATGTACCTTGACGGGGAGCTGCAGCAGAGAGAATGACCCTTTACTCAGGCCAGTGACCTTGGGATCAAGCTAGTGACCTTAAGCTTCAAGCCAGTGACCATAGGGTCATGTCTATGATCCCACACTTAACGCAGCAATCCCATGCTCAAGCTGGTGAGCCTGCGCTCAAGCCAAAGGCTTAAGCCAACGACCTCGGGCTTTCAAACCTAGGTCCTCCGCATCCCAGTCCGATGCTCTACTGCACCATTGCCTGGTCAGGCTGATAGGAAAACTTTTTACTCCTATAAGTGCGATTAGAAATGTACCTTAATAAATCAGAAAAAAACAGGAACTGCATTATTCCATACGTAGGTCAGACATAAAAGTGAAACTAAGAGACATTGATAAGAGTGTGGTGGTTATGGGGGGAGGGGGGAAAGGGAAAGGGAAAGAGGGAGGGGGAGGGGCACAAAGAAAACTAGATAGAAGGTGACAGAGGACAATCTGACTTTGGGTGATGGGTATGCAACATAATTGAACGACAAGATAACCTGGATTTGTTATCTTTGAATATATGTATCCTGATTTATTGATGTCGCCCCATTAAAAAAAGAAAAAAGAAAAAATAAATAAATAAAGAAATGTACCTTAAATTAGAGATGTAGTTTGGGAGAAGATGGGTGAGAGAAAAGCACTCAGGGTATTTTCATCTTTATTTCTGTTGAAAGGGGAAAGGATAAAACCTCTTTTTCCAGAATTACTTTTTCTTGATGCCATAATCATATTAACTTCAGTATTTTTGTGAATTTTGATTTCCTGGTGAAGGCAGAATTATTGTGAGAATTATTAAACTTATAAACAATATGACCATTAAACCAGGAGAATTTTGGCTTCAGGTTGTGCTTTAGAGTGTTCTCCTACAACTCTCTTTCCACCAAGTATGTGGGAGTCCTGGGGCCAAAGTTACTGACAACGTGGGATTCCTATCCTCATTTCTAGACTGAGTTCATTATCTGGGATGATGGAACTTTCTGTCCAACAGGCCCCAATACTAACTCCAACATCTCCAAAACCTCGCCCTAATCCGATTCTTTCCAGGCAGGCAGCAGTCGTTTGTAAAGGTATGTTTGGAGCTTGATCACACTGGGGTGTTCACACCTGTCTACAGTGGTAGGATTCAAATAATTTAACAACTGGTTCTCTGCCCTAATGACAGTTTTAAGTATAAAAAAATGATATGCTGAAAGGTAGTTTATTATTTCTTGCATTTAATTGTTAAATAAGAACAATATAAGTGGTACACAAAACTAGATTATAAGAAAGAGTTTTAAAATATGAATGAAAAAATAAATAATACCTGACAAAATAACAATAAAATTATTAAGATACTTCCATATTGCTTCTTTTTTTGTTTTTTTTTTTAATTTATTCATCTTTAGAGAGGGGAGAGAGAGAGGGAGAGAGAGAGAGACAGAGAGGGAAAGAGAGGAGAGAGAGACAGAGAAGGGAGAGAGGAGCAGGAAGCATCAACTCCCATATGTGCCTTGACCAGGCAAGTCCAGGGTTTCAAACCGGCGACCTCAGCATTTCCAGGTTGATGCTTTATCCACTGCGCCACCACAGGTCAGGCCATATTGCTTCTTGATTGATGTCTTTACTTGCAATTTTTTTTTCATCTAATAGACAGAATGAACATTACTATAAGCACTTAGAATACGCTGTTGCACAGATAAATATTAAAAAAGATTAAAGAATGTAAATTTGTGATTTCCACATTGGTTGGCTGCCCAGGAGTCCACCTTAGGGAGAACCCTGATTACAAGCACTATTTTAACAACTGGCTCACCAAACTGAACAAAAAATTAGGTATTGGTTTTGCTGAACCAGTGCAAACCAGCTGAATCCCACCACTGCCTGTCTACCAGGCCCTTGTGGGAGAGAGATCACTGATGGAGGAAAGAGTCAGGATGTGGGCCCCAGGACTGGGCAGGTGTATGTTTGCCCCAGAGCCTCCTTCCAGATTTGGAACTCAGAGAAATCTAAATTCGAACTTGGCTTTTGGGTTGTTATAAAGGGATATGTATCAAGATAGTCAGAAATAAAATTTTGACACTTTGCCTGTTTCATTTATAACTTTCAAATATGTAGACCTGACATGTTGGCCTCCATTTGAACACCGAAAGAAGGCTGCACATGAGAAGTTTTGGCTGTGTCCCGGGTTCAAGATATTGCCCTGTTATACCAGGTTGTGGAAAATAAGAGGGAAGGGAAGGGAAAAGGAGAGACTGAGTGACTGTCATCTGCTAGGCACTATGCTGGCCCTGGGGCTTTGACACATTGCTATTTAATCCCTACACCTTGTCAGTTCTGGTTTTATAGTTGAAAAAATAAGTGTGTAGGGAGAAAAGACTTGCCTTGTACCATCCTGGGATTGACAGCTGGGTCAATGAAATAAACTGACAACAGGCAGATTAACAGGAGAAAAGGCACAAAAAGTGCATTAATTTTTAATATTATGTGCCGGGAGCCTCAGAGGAAAGCAAAGTGAATACCCTGAAACACTGAGATTTGAGAGTTTATATACCATCTTATAGGGGAAGGGGAAGGGGAAGGGGAAGAGGAATGTAGCCTCTTAGGGAGAGTAGAGTCTTAGGGAAGATGAATAGATAGGCCTTTAGTAAATAGATGGGAGATATCATAGTTCGTGATAAAACTGGTCTGATTGTGGCATCAACTTCTTGTCTCCTCTCCTGTGACAAGAGTCAATCCCCATTGGCTGGTGAGAATCCAGAGAAGGGGACTGAATACAACTGAGTTCCTTTTGGAGGATCTGTGTTTAGGTAGAAAGAGGAGTGCAGAGAAAGCTTCTCCCTGCATCTGCCACTTTTTAAGCGCCCTCGGCTCAAAGTAATCAGTATACCAAAGCGGCATAGTTGGGGGTGGCATGTCCTGAACTCCTCAGGTGGTAGAACTAGGATTTGAAGTCAGGTGCTTTAAACATTTGCAAGATAGGATGCATCTAATCCACTGACCTAGTAGGTGTTTTATCTGTATGGTTCATAAGTAGTAATGAGTCAAAGCAATGTGATGGTTGTTGCATGTTTTATGTGATGATGTTCCTCTACTGCTATTCTAAAGTTTAACCTGTCTAATTTTTCACTTTGAAACACTTTTTGGAGGGGAATTATGATGACATTCCCCAGCCAGAGTGTTGCTATTTAAAAACTGCTTCTTTTATTTGTTTTATTGTCAGAAAACAAAATTACCAAGTTACCATATTTCCCCATGTATAAGACGCTCCCATGTATAAGATGAACCTTAATTTTGGGGCCTGAAATTTGAAAAGAAATGTATTACATAGAAAGTTATTGAACCCAAGTTTTATTTATCATAAAATTCATACAACTCCTCATTACTGTCAAAACTCTCATCCAGAGCTTGTCCTTATCTGTCTCTGATGATGAATCATTGTCTTCATATATTGCCTCATTCTGAGTTCCATCTATGGTAGTGGTCCCCAACCTTTTTTGGGCCATGGACCGGTTTAATGTCAGAAAATATTTTTACAGACCGGCCTTTAGGGTGGGACGGATAAGTGTATCAAGTGACCGAGACAAGCGTCAAGAGTGAGTCTTAGATGAATATAACAGAGGGAATCTGGTCATTTTAAAAAAATAAAACATTGTTCAGACTTAAATATAAATAAAACAGAAATAATATAAGTTATTTATTCTTTCTCTGCGGACTGGTACCAAATGGTCCACGGACCGGTACGGGTCCGCAGCCTGGGGGTTGGGGACCACTGATCTATGGCATTTAAAGTGCCACAACCACTGTATAAGAAACACCCACTTTTTAGACCCCAAATTTTTTTTAAAAAGATGCATCTTATATATGAGGAAATACAGTAGGTTAAACAAACCTGCTCCTATAGTAATAGTTTAATGATCTCTATTTCCCACTTTGTTTGACTATCTAAGTACTATTTCTTTAATTTTATGACTGTGGTCATTTATTTATTTGCATCTTTATAAAAGTTAATATATATCCAAAAACCTGAAAGCAGTAGGGGAGGGCAATGGGTGAAGATGGTAAAGGTGGTGTGGGGCCCTGGCCAGTTGGCTCAGCGGTAGAGCGTTGGCCTAGCGTGCGGAGGACCTGGGTTCGATTCCGGCCAGGGCACACAGGAGAAGCGCCCATTTGCTTCTCCACCCCTCCGCTGCGCTTTCCTCTCTGTCCCTCTCTTCCCCTCCCGCAGCCAAGGCTCCAATGGAGCAAAGATGGCCCGGGCGCTGGAGATGGCTCTGTGGCCTCTGCCTCAGGCGCTAGAGTGGCTCTGGTCACAACATGGCGACGCCCAGGATGGGCAGAGCATCGCCCCCTGGTGGGCAGAGCGTCGCCCCTGGTGGGCGTGCCAGGTGGATCCCGGTCGGGCGCATGCGGGAGTCTGTCTGACTGTTTCTCCCTGTTTCCAGCTTCAGAAAAATGAAAAAAAAAAAGGTGGTGTGGGTGGTGTATGTATC
This sequence comes from Saccopteryx leptura, assembly GCF_036850995.1. Lineage (NCBI taxonomy): Eukaryota > Metazoa > Chordata > Mammalia > Chiroptera > Emballonuridae > Saccopteryx > Saccopteryx leptura. The sequence goes on from NC_089507.1 coordinate 88,578,394, forward strand.
TGCAAACGAAAAGAACAAAATTATATTCTGGAAACAAGCCGCTCTTTATCTGGGTAAGGGATATTTCAATAAAGTTCTATGAAGTTAGCCTAAATTGTGAGTCTTAAATGCAGCAGGAAAATAGAGTGTTGTGATTAAATGTCTTGGTCCCAGGTTGTTTTAAACAATTTCTTTCTTGATTAATGAATGGCAGACTAAATGAATACTCTACGATACCTGCACGGAGACCCTTGACGGAGGAGAATGTAATCTTGACTCTCTGACATCCAGCTCTTACTTAAAAAAGAAACTTAAAGGTCATGTCATCCAGCTACAGCTTCAAGTACACTGAGTGGTTGCAGCCCTCACAGGAATTGTCTCTCCTGAATGCTTCTTAATGCAAAGTCTCCAGTGTCACTACCAAAAGCTGTCACAGATTTCTGCTTCTGTCTTTTTTGTGAAATAGTTGAAGACATTGTTTACCTTTCTCGGTGCCAGCCAGTTTTATTCAAGGAAAAACTTTAGTTTCTCTTAAGAATTAGAACATATCAAGCTTCCAGATAAAAAACAAGTAATTTACTTGATTTAGCTGCTTGTCTCATAGAGTCAAATTTGTACATAACACCTAGCTTTTATAGTAGCTGTTTTTTTCTACCTTCAAGTTTCTTCCCCTAAAGCTCAGCAAGTGTGGATTCTCCCCTGTGTGGTTGGTTTCTGCTCACTTAACTTCTTGGCAAGTCCTTCCCTAGCTGCCCTCCCTACAGTGGTATGGGTGGACGGGATCTTTCACTCTATCCTCTAAGGTTCTATGGCTGGAATCCGTGAGTTGAACTGACAGAAGAAAGACTAACAAGGAAAAGAAATACACATTTTATTTGATATTTGTATTTTTACATGGCATGGAGGACTTGATAGAAAGAAGTGAAAATCCTAAAGAAATGGTTAGACCTAGGGGCTTTTATACCATTTTAACACAGACTGAGTGATAAATTGTGGTATTGTGATAAAACAAAGGTTTGAGTAGGGGTGTCAAATTGTGGAACAGTGACTAGGAAATGTATGAGGGAAACTCACAGATGATAAGGTTTATCTTAGCGATGTTTGCTTGTATAGATTCACCTCGAGGTCAGCTCCGCACCTCTGATTATAAAAATGTCTCTTCTCCTGATACAGGGATGGCATCTTTCTCACAGGAAATTTTACCTGGTTTTAGATGGAGAGGGGGAGGGTAAAGAGCTCTTCTTGATTTGCTGTTTTTCAGTAGCCTTCTTCTCAAAATAGTCAAATGCCAAAGAGGGATGTCATGTTCTGATTCCCTTCAGGAGTCTTCATACCACCTATTGCTCTCTGAAATTATGCTAGTTTATTCTGTTTTTTGCTTCTCTTGTCTATTTGAATGTAATTCCCCTTGGGGATAAAGACTTATTTTAGCATTTAAGCAATGCCTTTTTTATGGTAGATGTCAGATCACTGACTGCATACTCAATGGTAAAAAGATATTCAATGACTAATTACAACTATGTTGACCCTTATGATTGGTATATTTGCCTTTACACTCATCATTCCCATTCCTGCACTACCTAATTATAATAAACTCTAAGATTAACTGCTCTAAATTATTTTATTTAGAGAAAGAGAATATAAATTAATAAATTTAACTAAACAAGAAAATAGAATTTCTTGGCCGAACATCATGAGATCTCAGTTTTAATGAATTTATTCAACAAGCATTTGCTAGGTGTTCACATATGCCAGGTACTGACTAGATCTTGAGAATATAAAAATAAAACAGAGACAACCCCAGCCTATTGAGTGAGATAGGCAATGATCCAATAATTTTTAAAACATTCTATGTGCCTGAGGTATGGACACAGGTTGGGTTCCTGGGTTGCAGATTCTGCGAAGGAGATGAGGGTGAAGAAGGTTTATTAGAGAATGTTCTTGTGACTACTGCCTGGGAAAGAGAAAAGAAGGGCATAGGATTGGGGGCTGAGGGAGACCACTATGATGTGGTCTCAATGGAAGACTTAGTCAACTCTAATGCAAGTTCTGAAGATAAGATGATCCTTTGCAGTTGTCTCCAGTGGTAATAAGGACCTGAGTCCTTATATTACCCTTCAAGTTATTAGATGAGTTTACTTTGGAAAGGGGGCATGACTTAATAAATGCTTCTATCTGAGAGAATTATTAAAGAGAGCCTGGCAGCTGGTGCCATTCCCAGAAGCTGGAACAGTAAGTCCTTCATTCCTGAAGGAAAACTGGTCAGCTCATTACACCAGCTACCATGTATTAATGGTTATTATTATATTAGAGACACAAAACAATATAAGAATGGTGATGAAAATATCTTAATTGTACCTCCAAAATGTCAAAAGAAGAGACCTACAATCTGAATCTCAAAATCCAATATATATATTTTTAATTTTTTATTGAATTCATTGGGATGATATTGGTTAATAAATTATATAAGTTTCAAGTGTACAATTCTATTATACATCATCTGTATATTGTATTGTGTGTCCATAAAGTCAAATCTCCTTCTATCACGATGTATCCCCCCCCTCCCTTTAGCCTCTTTTACCTCACCCCACCCTCCTTTCTCTCTGGTAATATCCATAGTGTTGTTTGTGTTGATGAGTTTTTGTTTGTTTGTTTGTTTGTTTAATACCTTACCCTTTTCACCCCTCCTCTCTGACAGCTACCAGTCTGTTCTCTGTGTCTATGAGTCTGTTTCTATTTTGTTGCTTAGTATATTTTTTTCAGTAGATTCCACATATAAGTGAAATCATATGGTATTTATCTTTCTCTTACTGGCTTATTTTACTTACTATAATACTACTCAGGTCCATCCATGCTGTTGCAAAAAATGAAATGTTGTTCTTTTTATAGCCAAATAGTATTTTGCTGTGTAGATGTACCACTGCTTTTTTACTCTCTCATCTACTGATAGGAACTTGGGATGCTTTCATACCTTGGCTACTGTAAATAATGCTACAATGAACTTAGAAACACTAATTTCTTTTGAATTGGTTTTCCAGGTTTCTTTAGATATATTCCCAGAAGTGGGATCACTTGATCATAAAGCAGTTCTCTTTTTTATTTTTTGAGGAACCCCATACTATTTTCCACAGTGGCTGCACCAGTCTGCATTCCCACCAGCAGTGCAGGAGGGTTCCCTTTTCTCCACACCCTCACAAACACTTGTTCTTGATTTATTGATGATAGTCATTCTGACAGGAATGAGGTGATATTTAATTTTAGTTTTAATTTGCATTTCATTGATGATTAGTGATATTGAGAATCTTTTCATCTGTCTTTTGGCCATCTATATGTCCTCTTTAGAGAAGTATCTATAATATTCAAGTCCTTTGCCTATTTTTCAAATGGATTGATTGGACTTTTAAAAAAAATTTTTTTTGTATTGAGTTTTATCAGTTCTTTATAAATTTTGGATATTAATCCTTTATCAAATGTATAATTGACAAATATGTTCTCCTATTTTGGGGGTTGGCTTTTCATTTTGCTGATCGTTTCCTTTGCTGTGCAAAAACTTTTTAGTTTATGTAGTCACATTTGTTTATATTTGTCTTTTGTTTCCCTTGCCCAAGGTAATATATCAGAAAAAATATTGTTATGAGAAGTATCTGAGATTTTACTACCTATATTTTCTTCTAAGATAATCATGGTATTGAGTCTAACATTTAAGTCTCTAATCCATTTTGAGTTTTTTTCTTTTGTATGATGTAAAAAGGTGGTCTAGTTTCATTTTTTATTTGTATCTGTCCAAAAATGAATTTATATAAAAAATGAATATTATATATTGAATGAACTACCTTTATCCCACTGTATGTGTTTTCTTCCTTTGTCAAATATCAATTGACCATAAAGATGTGGGTTTATTTCTTAGATGTCTATTGTGTCCTATTGAGTTATATGTCTGTTTTTATGCCGGGACCATGCTGTTTCGATTACTATGACCTTGATATCAAGAAGCATGATTCCTCCAACTTTGTTCTTTTTTCTCAAGATTGCTCTTATTATTCTGGGTCTTTTGTGATTCTGTTTAAATTTTTGGATTATTTATTCTAGTTCTGTGAAATGCACCACTGGAAACAGCTTTGGCAGGTGGAAAGTAGGGCAAAGCAGTATCTCAGGGGATGACCAGGGTAAGACCGACATTGTTAGTTTGACAGAGACTCAGATGTGGCACTGGGGCATGTTGGCTCTTCAAAAGAGGGTTCAGAAAAGGAGCAATGGCTTCTGCCAGCATTTATTTCTGGAAGAGCGCTGCCCCTCCACCCCTTGTCCTCATATCAGATAATTCAGTTCCTTCCCTTTTGTCCTTGGAGCCTTTCCACTTCGTGAGTCTGAGTAAATCTATTTGCAGGCCCTGTAAGAAAAATGACTGGGACTCCAGTAGCCCTATGTTTTACTTAGCCATAATCTGCTGGTTTTCAGTCAGAAGTTATAGGGGCTTCTCTTCTTGTTATAGGAAGCCTGGCTTGCGGGAACCTTCTGCAGTTGAGATATCCCTCTTGATTTTTAACCACCACACTTGGATATGAAACCAGCCAGTTCAGTGTCTCTGCCCCTCCTATTAGTCTAGATGTGGCTTCTTCTCTATATCCTTAGTTACTGGATGTCTTTTCAGCCAGATTTCAGTTCTGAATATTGGTTGTTCTGTTTAGTTATATTATCGATGTGAGTGTAGGAGGGCACGGGATCACCCTTCCCTACTCCATCATACTGGCAGAAAACCCTTAACCTCAGTTTTTAGCAGTACTACCTCTTTTGTTGTTTCAAGGAATTCTCTGATTTTGATAAAATTTTGAGCAATACTCAAAAACATCCAGAGAGCTCTAAGTTCTATCAGTATATTCATCTGCAATTTTGAAATACCAGTGACCAACAAGTACCCTCCAGAAACTGTATTATTTTATGCTTTTCAACAAAATATTTCCTGGGGATGGATGTTAGAAAAACATTCAATTGCAGTGAATGAGGTATGTACCTTATAGGTTCCTAGAAGATTCACTCTAAAAATACAAATCTGATTTTTAAATTATCTAGTATTTGAAACCTGCTTCTCATTACTAACTACAGAGCACACAGTTGGAGGATGATGTTCTATAAAAATCTGGGTCAAGTGTCAAACTGTATGGCTGTCTGCTTAATACTTCTCAGTGCTTTCTCCCATTCTTCAGTACTTGTATCAACAAAGAGGTATATGTACTTCAGGGGCTTTCCAAGACAATCCATTATGAAAAGAAAAAAATAAGTTCATTTTTTAGTCTTAGCCTTTGAAAATCCTTTGTGTGTGTGTGTGTGTGTGTGTGTGTGTGTGTGTGCTTTATGTAATGTCATGATACATTAATACTATTCATACATTGCAGGTACATGCTTAAAACAGTTTAGATAACACATGATCAAAAAAGAGTTTGGGATAGAATTCTGCCACATGCTACAACATGGTTTAACCTTGAAGATACTGTGCTACATGAAATAAACCAGGCTCCAAAGAATAAATATTCTATGATTCCACTTACATGAGGTACCTAGAGCAGTCAAATTCAGAAATAAGAAATAGAATAGTGGTTGCCAGCAGCTGCGGAAAAGGAGAGTAGGGAGTTAATGTTTAATGCGTACAGAGATTTTTGGGGAAGACGAAAAAGTTCTGGAGACAGATGGCGCTGAGTTTCACAACAATGTGAATGTACTTAATGCAGCTGAACTGGATACTGAAAAATAGTTAACGTGTATATTTTATGTTATATATATTTTATCACAATAAAAATAATAATTAAGTATGAACAACTTAGATTATAACATTAAAATGGATATATGACTCCTTACAACCTGACTGCATCTTTCCCTTCTTACCCTAGGCCTGAAGGTCGGTCTCACTTCGCACTGCATGCCTGGATGTGGGCTGTTTGCCCAGTCTGGAAAGCTTGCTTTCTTCCTGGTGGCTTTACAAACTCCAGCTCATCTTTTCTAGTCTGTCCTTCTGCATCATTACACCCAAAATTTAATTGTGCATCATACTCTCTATACATTTTTCATATTCACTATTTACATGCCAATGCCTCTTTCATTTGGTTGAACTTCTCGAGGACAGTAGCATGTGGATCTGTAGCACATAGGAAAAGGCTGGCCTGTACTCAGGAATCATGTTTGCTGAGTAAATGAGTGATGGTATAAACAATAAATGGGTGGTGCAGTAGCTGTGCAGTGAATATCTTGAATGGATAAGGAGGTCTTTGCCAGGGGGTGTTCCTCTGCAGCCAGGTCTAGATTACTTCTTCACTGGCTTCAGGCTCACAGCTCCTTGGTATGGATCTAACTCAGACAAGGGTGTGACTTATCAATTTTTATCACAGCTCATGCTTCTCTTCTCCATATTATGTTTTATTGGATCACTCTTTATAATTTTGCCCTTATGAGCAGAGGCATGCACAAATCACATCTACTTCTTGCTGAAGAACCTGGGGTTATTCCTCAGAATGTAATCTCACACTTTTATAAGCAGAGATGGATTAAAAATATTATTATTATTATTATGGGTTAGTCAAAGATTCTAAGCAGAGAAATTTAAATATTATTATTATTATGGGCTAGTCAAAGATTCTAAGCAGAGTAATTTACTTTTTTTTTCTTTGTTAACCAACTCTATACATCTAAATAAAGAAATGACATCTGAAAATACTCTTCTTTTTTTTTTTTTTTACAGTGACAGAGAGAGAGTCAGAGAGAGGGATATATGGGGACAGATAAACAGGAACAGAGAGAGATGCGAAGCATCAATCATTAGTTTTTCGTTGCGACACCTTTGTTCATTGATTGTTTTCTCATATGTGCCTTGACTGTGGGGCTATTGCAGACCGAGTAACCCCTTGCTCGAGCCAGCGACCTTGGGTCCAAGCTGGTGGGCTTTTGTTCAAACCAGATGAGCCCGCGCTCAAGCTGGCGATCTCGGGGTCTCGAACCTGGGTCTTCCACATCCCAGTTCGATGCTCTATCCACTGCGCCACCGTCTGGTCAGGCTGAAAACACTCTTCTTGAATTTGACTTCCTTGTTAATGCCACACCAATCAGACATTTAGGATTTCATACGTTTCAATGGTGTTACTGCCTTTAAAATATTCAAAACTTAACTGAATATTTTTTAAATAATGTAGTTATAATCTCATAGGGTGCTTTGCTTCATTTACCTGAGCATTTCTGTGCAGAAGTGAAATATTAAATTAAAATGTGAAATTAGGTAAGTTCTCAGAAAGTAGAGTCAATAGTTCCCTGACAAAGCTGGTTTCATTACATTGCAGTTACAAGTAAAATTGTTTTTATATATTTGATTATTTAAATGTGGCAATATAATCACATAACTGTCATTAAAAATTTTTAATGAATGCTTAATCATATAAGATTTTAAATTGAGATAAACCTACCAGAATAGCTCAAGTCCTATATATTCCTATAAATACACACAAATTAACACTCAAACCACAATTTGACCTAGTTTTCAAAATATTCTCCTTCACGTCTGTTTGTGTTTAAACCCTGATCACTTTTACTGCCCTATATTACATCATGACTAGTAAGATCCTACTCCTGTGTTCACTGTGTGTACCCTGTGCACAGATACTACAGACTTCGGGACCATGTTCAGGTATACTGAACATAGGGTGCATACCTCACTATTTTGTGTATGCTGTTTGTAGCCGGTGCCCTAGAGCAGTTGATTAAGTTAAATTAAAAGAGTTGGTTGTGAGGAAAACCAACCCTGTTGCTCATTTGTCTAAGATACATAAAAATTGAGGAATGTTCTATTCCTATATCTAAACCACCATAAAGCTTTTGGTGAAGAAAAAACACAAACAAATAAACAAAAAAAGAGGGGAAAGTGAAGACTGTCAGATAATTTGTTTACAAATTTTCTTAAATTTATCTTTACCCTAGCTTCAGGCACGATTTACAAACTACCATATTAATGAAGACAGTGATAGGATCAGTCCTCACTCCCATACCATGACTTGCTTCTCTCTGGTCTTATAAAAAATCAACTTATTAATGAAGCCTATCCTGGCTTCTCTCTACATGCTATCAACCACTACCCATCACCTGCTTTATTTTTTTCATATCTATATATTTTTAAGTGAGAGGTGGGGAGACAGAAGCAGACTCCCACATGTGCCCCTATGAGGATCCACCAAGTAAGCCCCCTATCAAGCGATGCTCTGCCCATCTGGGCCACTGCTCCATTGCTCTGCAACCGAACTATTTTAGTGCCTGCAGGAGGCCATGGAACCATCCTCAGCCCCAGGGGCCAACTTTGCTCAAACCATTCGAACCATGGCTACAGGAGGGGGAAAGAGAAGGGGGAGAAATGGGGGAGGGTTTAGAACCTTTTCCTGTGTGCCCTGGCCAGGAATTGAACCTATAACTTCCACATGCTGCTCTACCACTAAGCCAACAAGCCAGGGTTCATTTGTGTGTGTGTGAGTATGTGTGAGAGAGAGAGAGAGAGAGAGAGAGAGAGAGAGAGTGTATGTGTGTGTGTGTGTGTGTGTGTGTGTGTGTGTGTGTGTGAGAGAGAGAGAGAGAGAGAGAGAGAGAGAGAGACAGAGAGAGGGACAGACAGCAGGAAGGGAGAAAGGTGAGAAGCATCAATTCTTCATTTTGGCACCTTAGATATTCATTGACTGCTTTCTCATATGTGCCTTGACTGGGGGGGGGGGCTCCAGCAGAGCCAGTGACCCCTTGCTAAAGCCAACAATGCTATATTCAAGCTGGTGAGCCCACACTCAAGCCAGCAACCTCGGGGTTTCAAACCTTGGTCCTCTGAGTTCCAGTCCAACACTCTCTCCACTGTGCCACCACCTGGCAGGCAGGCTCATAATTTTTTATCTCTATCTGGCATGCTGTGTATTTCTTTATTAATTAGTTTATTGTTTCTCTCCCATCACTAAAATATGTTTCATTAAAGCTTAAGTTTTTCTCTGTTTTGTTTTTTTTTTCATCGCTACATTCCTAAAATCTAGAAGAGGATTTCTCAACATTGCACTACAGATATGTCTAGCTAGATCATTCTGTGTCACAAGGCACTGTCCTGTGCATTATACAATGTCAGCAGCATCATTCATTTCTACCCACTAAATTCCAGCAGCACCCCCACCCCCGACTGTGACAACCCAAAAATACTCACATTGCCAAATACCCTTGGAAGAGGGTTGTGCAGAGAGCAAAGTTGATGGTTTAGATCCAGTAATTTAGAACAATGCCTGGCACAATAAATATTTGTTGAGTGAGTGAACAAATGGATAAAATCAGTTCTTATTCAGTCAAAATTTTGCATTCTCAACAATAGAACAGTTACAGAAAAATTAAACACAAAGAAGGCTTTACCAGGTAAAGTTCCCTTTTTGTTCAGGGCTTAAAATTTATTCTCTTTCACTCATCTTCTCCTGCTAAAGACTTGAAATAAAGACATTTCCAGAAAGTACCCTTTTTTTAGCTCTTAATTGTTTTGGCTGTGCTTAAGTCGATCACCATAAGAGCCTGTAAATTCAAACCAGTTCAAAAAAAAAAAAATACGTACTTTTCAAACCAGGTAAGCTTTGTTGAATTCCTTTTTGAAAACTACTTCTCTATTTTGTGAAGCAATTAACAGTCAGAGAAAATAAATCACATGCCCTTCGAATGAGAATGAAATATTTCCCTGCCCCCGTGTTTGAGCTTTCAAATTCAGAGCAGTGGAGGGTCAGCACCTTCACGTTTTCCCTTAATACTTCACTGGCTTCTCTCCAAAACCTGTCTGACATGCAATTATTTTCCACCTATTTCACGGGAGGCCTGCTCCATTCATCTTTCTGCGGGTTGGCTTTCCATTGAAACTGATAAAAGATTTTACATGTGAAACTTAAGTCAGTAGGATTCAGTGCAATGCTAAGCCAAGGTTTTTAGGTTTATAGGGGTGGACAGGAAATACAGCATGGAGAGGAATGAAAGAACATTTATAATCATATCTGGGGATTTGCTAACAATCTGTCTGGAACAAAACCCTAGATAGAATGAGTGGTGTTTATACTTCATGCTTAGAAAGAGACAAGTGTGGTAGGCAGAGGTAATGGTCACAAGATACAAACTCAATTTCTGACTGACTCTGTTACTTAAGGTAGAAGACTTAACCTTCTCTAGAAATTAGCTTCCTTATTTATATGAGAGGGAATTGGTAGCCCTTATCACCTTACCTCCTCTGTCTGCTCTTTTCCCATTGTTCCTATTTCTTTACGTGGCACCACTTCCCTGTTAAGTCAGAAATCTGAGAATCACTTTGACTTTTTTTGTGTGTATGTGTGACAGAGACAGAGAGAGGGACAGATAGGAACAGACAGGAAGGGAGAGAGATGAGAAGCATTAACTATTCGTTGCGGCACCTTAATTGTTCATTGCTTTCCTGTATGTGCCTTGACTGGGGTGCTACCGCAGAGCTAGTGACCCCTTGTTCAAGCCAGCAACCTCAGGCATCAAGCCAGCAACCATTGGGTCATGTTTATGATCCCACACTCAAGCCAACGACCCCGTGCTCAAGCTGGCGACCTAGGGGTTTCAAACCTGAGTTGTGGGTGTCCCAGTCCAACACTATCCACTGAGACACCACCTGGTCAGGTTTGCATTGACTTTCCATTTCCTTTATCCTCTACACTAATTGTTCATGCTAATTTTGTCTCCTAAATTTCTCTTGATCTGTTCCGTTCTCTCTGTCTTTCTGGCAATTAGACTAAGCTTAGCTGCCTCGGTCTCTTCCCTAGCAACTAAACGCCCAGGGTCACGACCAATTCACTCTTTGCCTTCAAGCTTGCTCTCCAACCTCTTCTGAGAAATCTGGTTCTGAGGCCAAAGTGATCTGTGAAAAGAATCTGAGTATGTCACTCTTGTTTAAAAATTACTCACTGGTGTTTTTTTTGTTTGTTTAAAAATTCTAAATTTCTCAGTTAGGCCTTCATGATCTGTATGCTAATCATTCCCTAGACTCACCCCCTGATCACATGATCTCACATTTGTACTCATTCTTACTCAACTTGTTTCAAATGTTTTGTTGCCACCCAGCCTTTGGACATGTGACTTCCCCTGCTCAGGGCACTTTACCTTCTTTTTGACTAGTGCTACTCTTTCAAATTTCCTTTGTGTTCCTTTTCTGGTAGGCCTGACATCTAGGCTGTGCTATGCTCAGCTTAGGTCACAGTTCATAGTATCTGTACACCAGTTTTAAATATTGACTGAAATTTTGAAGTATGAAGTGATTTGATTGCAAATATTTCTAGAATAATTTTCTCTTCTATTTTTTACAGGTCTCTCATTCAATTCCTAATAGAGCAGCAATATTTTGGCAACTTTGTCAAGTCATTTGAAAACATTAAAGTAGTTTTCATGAAAACATTGATTTATTTTAGCTTAATTAAGTTGTAATTACAATTAGAAATGCAACTGACATAATCATATTTGCTATCGAATAAAACGAATTCTTGGAAAACATGCAACTTAAGCATCAAGTGAATAAGTGCGTAGATACCAGTTGTAATGTCTCAGGGAGGAAATAGAAAGTACTGATTTATCCTGTGATTAAAATAATGTACTTTCTTAAGTGTAAGGACTGTTATTTTATTTGCTCCTATATATCCAACATAAACCATAGTACTGGCTCAAACCTAAAACAAACTCTTAAAATTTGATGTTAAATTAGATGCAATGTTTCTTTAACTCTAACAACTATGGCATTTGTAAACTTGCTCATTTTCCTTAAGTTCTGATGTTTTTTATTCTTATTTAATTATGAACATATTTGTGGTTGTAATGAAATTATAAATTTGTTCAAGGCCAGATTCTTATTTTATATTATATTTGTGTTCTTCGTAGTCAAGTGATGTTGCAGCTTGCTCAATAAAAAAGTCTTGAATGATGTATGTGTGCCTGCCTGGTCTTGAGGATGTAAGTGGGGGTAGTGTGAGGGTGGGTGTTATTAAGCAAGGCATTAAGCAAAACCTTCAGCTTGGTATATGAAAAGATTATTTCTAACTTTTATTTATTAATGGATAAGTGAGATTTCAATATAATTATAAAAATCAAAATCTCTGATTATTTATTGGTAGTCAGATAAATACCATATTTCCCTATGTATAAAATGCATTTTTTTAAAAAAATTCGGGGTCTAAAAACTGGGTGCGTTTTATACAGTGATTATAGATATTTTTACTTGCATTTCTCACTTTTTTGCGCTTGATTTTATGCTCATTGTTGAAGATAGTGACTGAGCATCAGACACAAATGAGAACAACAACTTAATGGATGGGAATTTTGACAGTGATGAGTTGTATGAATTTTATGATGTATATCAAACTTTAGTTTAATAACTATATGTAATACATTTTTTTCTCAAATTTCACACTCCAAAATTAAGGTGCATCTTATACATAGGACTGTCATATACATGGGGAATTACGGTAATATCTGGGGACCTTAATCTAAATAAATAAGGATCTATAATTTTAAAAATGATTAAAGATGAGCTGTGTGCATTAGCAGGACATACCTACTATTTTAGTCATTTTACTCTTTCAGCTTTTTTAAGAAGCACAACATTTTCGGTGAATATCTCAGAAACTTATTTGCATTGGCAAGTTAACTTCATGGTAAATGGGAGAGAATCAATTTTTTTTTTTGATGCAGGGGTTTATATTATGTCAAACAGCCTGCCAGAGGGCTATCCCCCCCCCCATCTGAATTCAGCCGGTAATGAGGATGCACATAAGCTGGTACTGGGCCGACCGTGCAGACGCCCTTGCTGTGTTCTGCTCTTTCTCAGAGCAGGTCCAGAGCCAAGGAGGGTGATTCTGCAATGGACGCTGTCTTTCCTCTCACCCTTGGAACATTTCCAAGGGGAGAAGAGGAAAAGCAGGTGCAGCCATTCAGAACCAGATATAGAAAAATGGCAAGGAAATCATAGTCATAAAAATAATGACTGACATTTTTTGAGAGGCTTCTGTGTGTCAGACACTGAATTTAGCAATTCACATGCTTTTCTCTCTGTTCTCACAGCCTCCTAGCAGTGAGCACTGGTTAAAAGGCAAGATTAGAGGCTAGACTGGCTCGGGCTTGAATCTATTTATTGTGGTGTGACCTTGAGCCTTAACCCTTGTGTATTTCAATTTCTTTGTGCATAAATAAAAAATACCTTATAGTGTTTTCACGAGGACTGAAGAGCTAATATAAGAAGAGCTCAGTTGTTAGCACAAAGTGAATACTCAAAAATGATAACTCTTATCATCATCACCATCACTATTGTTCTTAGTCCTCTTCTACAGATGAAGCAAATTAGTAAAGCCAAATGATTTGGTCATGGTCACACATCTAGTGGGTGGCAGTCAGACTTGAACTGTACATCTGGTTGTCTAGCACAATTTCACTGTTTATAACACAATGTACCCTGACCATAGCCTACACAGTCAGGTGGTGGAGGGACAGGGCCCAGGCCACAGAGTTAAGCACATCTGGCTTAGCTGAGTCACGGGATAAGTTTTACTCACATTTGCTGTGTTCTCTCACCTCTAAAATTAGTCATCTCCTTTTTAGTGTTGTGACAAAGACTATAGATCAGCAATTTCCAACTTTTTTCATCTCATTGGTAAATACATAAACTAGTTACTGAAACTCTGTGGCACAAACAGAAAACATATTTTTTTCCAATCTGAGAAAAAAAATGTATAATTTTGATTCATTCATACCAGACAGCTATTGTTGTGTTGGCTGTTGTCCTTGTCCTTGTTTTTATTTGACAATCTAAGAAAAAAAGGTTAACGCCCCTGACTAAGTAGTCAGGTATTACATACTTTAAAAATTTTGCAGCACACCAGTTGAAAAGCGCTGCTATACATAATGTACATTTAAAAAAAACTGGTATGTAATAAATACCTGATAATGATTCTCTTACTACAGCTTATTACTATTTGTAATCAGTATTACTGCAGTTATAGTGTATAACGCTTTAATGTAAAAAATAATTTTTAAGAATATATGTTTCCATAGACAAAATGTGGTAGATTTATAATGAAATATCATTCATCCTTTAAAGGGAAGAGGACGCTGACACATGCTACAACATGGATGAGCCTTGAAGACATTATGCTAAGTGAAATAAGCCAGTCACAAAGGACAAATATTCTGATTCCACTTAGACAAAGTATGTGGAATAGTCAAAGTCATAGAGACAAAAAGTGGAATGCTGGTTACCAGAGGCGGGGGAGAGGAGGAAATAGAGAGTTAGTGTTTAATGGGTACAGAATTTTAGTTTGCAAAGGTGAAAAGTTCTGAATATGGATAGTGGTGATGGTTGTACAACAATGTAAATATACTAAATGCTGCTGAATTGTACACTTAGAAATAGATAACATAGGAAATATTATGTTAGGTATATTTTACCACAATAAAAAATAGGTGGAAAACATATCCTTCTATAAGAGGAAAACATTATTATTAAAATTATTAAAATGAGAATCAGAGTCTTAAGATCAGGTCCTGCTTCTGTAGTAACAGTTTTTATCTTTTATGTTGAATTCCACAAGGAAGTCACTTTAGTCTTTATAGTTTAGAAGAGAGAGAAGGCATGCATGGCTCTTCTTACCCATAACATATGCTCCTATTTGAATTGGCAGGTGAGTATTAATCAACGTGGATATTATTCTAACAATGCTGTCAGAAGAGAAATAATATTGTTGTGACACCAAGAGAACATTTTTATTATACACATTACCTTGAAATAACATTTTTTCCCGGGAAATTTGATGCGGCAGACGTAGTGCGTGATGGAAGGGAGCTGGGCTAAAGTGACATTAGTCATGTGTGCTGCACATGATCTATGGTCCCACAGCCTGTGAGGCACAGGGATGTAATTAACTGTGAAGGTTATTCCATCACCAGGATAAAATTGGGAACAAAGATGTATTCAGTTATGCTGTTTACTCTATTTATACTTCAACTTCTCATTTTTAAGCTTTCCTTTCCATGTGATTGTTAAAACTCCCATAGGCTTTTTTTTTAAAGAAGGCCTGTTTTGTTTAAATTGCCTTGCTCTCCAAATCCAAATTGAAACCATTTTGAATTTTAAAATATGACTTGCTTTTGACATTGAAACTTTTCTTCCTCTTTCTCTCTCTCTCTTTTTCTCTTTTTGCTGCTAGAATAAATGTTAAATTTTGGGGGAAACATTTTTAATATACCCAGAAGGTCTTGTTGATGTCTGTTCTCTCCGCATGTTTCCCAGTGTCATTGCATTCACACTGATTGCAGTTCTCTTTCATTGGTTCGGCCTCTATCCAACACCAGCTCTAATTATTCGCCTTTGTCTCCTGCCCTTGAGTTACATCAGCCCTATTTAGACAGCAGGAGTTTTCAGTCTCTGCTCTGTGCTCTCAGTTCCTCCAAGCCCCTGTTTTTTCTCTAGGCAGGATAGTGAATATTTGCCCATCTCCAATCTTTCCAGAAGCTCTTACTTTCAAAGCTCAGAGGTTTCTAAACTTTTGAGCAGGATCCTGTTATTTGTTGAATGTTTCATTAGGAGTTTGAAGCGAATGCATCTTTGCCACCGCTTCTGATGTGTCCGGTCTTCCGCTATCCCTGGATGTTTAGATCTATTTTCATTTGGCTAGAAGTCTTCCTAGGTACCGTTTTTAGAAGGATCACAAGGGCTACTTTCTCTTATATTTGAAAGTGTGGTCTTTTGTCCTAAAATATAAGGAACAATAGAAATCTTTTTCTCTCAGAATTTTTCATATATTGTTCCAGTGTCTCCTAGCATCAAAGATTGCATGTAAGGAATTTAATTGAAGCCGTAGCCTTCCTCAATCTTTTCTTTCAGGAAGCATCTATGTTTCTTTATCTATGGAATTGCTAATTTTCTCCAGAGTATGTTTAGGTGTTCTCCTTCGTACATTGTGTTGCCTTTTTATGTGGAAAATAAGTAGTTATTTCAGGACTAGAAATTTTTTCAATCACTTTACACTATTTCTCTTCACCTGTTCAGGGGTCCGTCTTCCTGGAATAATCTTCCATATGTTGTATATTTCCCTCTTCATTTCCATCCTATTCCTTTTTGCACTTCAATCTCCATTTGTTACCATTTGTCCTCTGGGTAAGGAACATGCTTTGGAATTATAGGTTTGAATTGTGCAGATTTACTTACAAGTGTTTTCAATAAAAACCTGTATTATTTTTTACTGCAGTTCGATATCCATGGATGTGGAGGGTCATTTGTATGGATTGATTTTCAACGTGTTATACAGGGAATTAGTCTCCAAGGATTTTAGTATCCACAAAGGTTCTGAAACTAAGTGACAACTACGTTATTGGGGAGTCTAAACTTATACACAGATTTTCAACTGCAAGGTGTCGGCACCCACAATCCCCACGCTGTTCAAGGGTGACTGTACTTGTAATGCGGATCTTTCAGAGGTAAATTAAGATTCTTGTTTTTCTAAAATGTGTTTATTTTACCCCCATAGAGAGAGGAAATGCTGAGATTGGACATCGGTGATTTTTGTCCTCTGGAGGCTGGAAGGGGTCCCTTAAGGCCACTCCAGGTTTGAAGTTTTTTGTTGCTGCTTCTTTTTCTGGGAAACTAACACTCCCTTAGGGAGATAAGAAGCTGAGGCGCCTTTTGTGCAAAGCCAAAAGCTTCACCCTTTTAAGAAGCTAGGCTCCTGCCTTCTTTTCTCTAAAAAAGGACAGCACTTACCCTTTACCGTTCGTACATCCACACCATTACCCCTGAAACAGGGAGGGGAAGAATGAACTCTTCCCATGAACAGATGAAAAACTGAGGCTCAGAAATAACAAATCTTTAGAAGTAACAGCTTCCAGCTATCTAGCCAGCCTGTTTGCCCAACCCTCCATCACAACCGGGTATTTCTTCCTTGATATTAATAGTTAGAGATTCTTCACTATAGTTTATCTGAGAAGGGCTACACTTTTGCCTTGTTGCTTTGGCCTGAAGTGGAAAGGTGTCCCTTTAACTACCTCTCAATTCATCTGAGAGCTTCAGCTGCTTCCTTGCATTTAAAAATAATACTCACTGGCCCCTTATTTGTGCCAGACTCTGGGCGAGATGCTGGGGTCAAGGATATGGAGCTCCCAGTCCCTTCCCTCATCCTTGAATGCAAGTGCAAACCCCACTGAGATCAGCTCAGCATCCTGGTCCATCAGACTACAGTGTTCTTAGCCTAACCTCTTCTCAGACCTCAATACCCATCAGAAATAGGACAGAGGGTGCTTCTATAGGGTGTGAACTGAGGCTGGGCTCAGGTAAGTCAGGACCGAGAAAACACCTTGTCACTTTCAAGAATAACTTTTACATGACGACTTAGAGAGAACTGTGGAATGGGGTATGGATGTGGCCATGCACTTGAAGGGAAAAATAAGGATAATAAGAAAAATTAAAAGTCTTCTTTTTTTTCAGTTCAAAAAAAAAAAGGAAAAAAAATTGTGCTAAGCATGCAGTTCTAGGATAGCAGTTATTTTCTTTCAGGACTCTGAACACATTATCAGCTGTCTACTGGGTCCTAGCAAAGCTGTTGAGAAGGCAACCATGAATCTCATTGTTACCTCTTTGTGGGTAATTTGTCGTTCTTACTGCCTACTTTTAAAAGCTATTTACTCTTGTATTACAATTTTAAAATACTATGTCTAGGTGTAGTTTTCTAATTTTATCTATCTTGTTTAGAATTCATTATAATTTCCGATTCTGAGGATTAGTGTCTTTCAAAAATTCTGAGATCCCAAGCTATTAGCACTTCAAATATTGCCTCTTCCTTACAGTCTTTATTGTATCCTATAGAACTCCAATTGCACACTTGTGAGACTTTCTCGTTCAATTCTCCATGGCTCGGCTCCTGACCTATGTTCATATTTTCCATGTTATCACCTCTTTCCATTGAATTCTGAACAATTTCTTTGTCTCAATTCATTAATTCCTTCATTTTTGTGTAATGTACTATTTTATGCTTTCATTGAGGTTTTTTTTGAATTCCATTAAGTTGAGATTTTTAATTATTATGAATTTTATTTTTCAAAGTTATATTTTGCTTTTATAAAATCTATTTGGTTATTTTAAATAATCTTTTGTATCTTGTTCATAATTTTAAACCACTGTTTCCTTACATCTATTAAGTATACTTTTTAATATCTAATAATTCCAATATCTTAAGACTTTGTGGGTATAATTGTGCTATTTTTTCTCTATATCTGACTCATGATACTTTGTTTCTTTGTGTGTTTTCGGATATTTGTATGTGGGAGAGCTCATGTTCCCAACAATCTACCTGTGAGAATTATTTGAAGCCTAAATTGAAGTTCTATTCAATTTTATTAACTTATGTTCTTAATTTCCTTTTGGTTTATTGCATTTTCCTATTTTTATTTTTTGTTTCTTTAGTTAGATTCTTAAATCATTAATATTCAGTCTGGCTTCTTTTCTTATATATAAATTTAAGGTTATAAATTTTCTGTAAATAATGTTTTAGCTACATTCCATGTGTGTGTAATGTTTTTCTTCAGAATAAATATCTTCTATTTACTTTCATGATTTCTTTTACAGCCCATTAATTACTTAGAAGTTTTTCTTTTTAATTCCAAAAATTCCAAAACAGATGAGCCTTTAAGCTTTATTTTTGTTGTTTATTTCTAACTTGATTGCATTTAGTTGTGACTCCTATGGCCTGATTCTTTTAAAATTATATAGCCTAAAATATAGTGTATTTTCATAAAGGTTTACATGTGTCTTTAAAAAGGCTGTGAAATCTCTAATTATTGAGTGCCAATTTTTTTATCCTAACTGGCCTGTTACATTTTATAATTCCATTATTACAGACAATTTGTCAATACTGCTTTAACTCTCACTTTTTGCTTCACTTGTTTGAAACAATGTTATACAGTCCACACAAAATTTTCATCTCTACTGGCTCGACAGCTTATTATTATATACAGTCTACTTTTATTTTTGCCTTAAAATTTATTTGCCTGAGATAATTTTTCCACTTTTCCTTTAATTATATTTGTTTAGTGCATCTTTTTTTTTTATCTTATTACTTTCAAATTTTTATGTGTTTATGTTTTCTCTCTTGTAAATAGCTTATAACTTTCTTTTTAAATTCAGTTTGGTAATCTGGCCACTTGATTTATTATGATTACTCAATATATTTGAATCTACTACCTAGTATTTGTTCCTCTCTTTCTGTTTTTTCTTTTCTCCTTTTGAATTATTTCTTTCCCCTTCATAGTATTTTTGCCTCTATAGGTTTTAAAAATTTGCATACTATTTCTGTTATTTTAATGGTTAGCCTTGAAATTTTAATATGCAGCCTTAATTTAAAAGCATCTAAAGTTCATCAATGCCTTTAACTTTTCTGCAACACGACAAAGATGCTCAAATGTTTAAAATACTCACAGAGCTCCATGATCTCTTCCATGCTGTCCCCTTCACTTGACGCCTCTCTTACCATTTTTCCCTGACATCTTATTTAAGATTGCTCACCTTGTGAGTACTTCCTAGTGACTCTCGTGGCTTTATTTTTCTTCATCCCTTATCACCTGTTAGAAAGAAAAATAACATTAATTTATATATATATGTTTTTATCTTAAGTGAGAAGCAGGGAGGCAGAGAGACAGACTCCTGCATGCGCTCGACCGAGATCTACCTGGCAACCCCACCAGGGGACGATGCTCTGCCCATCTGGAGTGTTGCTTGGTTACAACTAGATCCATTCTAGCACTTGAGACAGAAGCCATGGAGCCATCTTCAGTGCCCAGGCCAACTTTGCTCTAATGGAGCCTTGGCTACGGGAGGGGAAGAGAGAGACAGAGAGAGGAGAGGGGGAGGGGTGGAGAAGCAGATGGGTGCTTCTCCTGTGTGCCCTGGCTGGGAATCGAACCTGGGACTTCCACACACTAGGCTGACGCTCTACCACTGAACCAGCCAGCCAGGCAAAATAACATTAATTTTATTTATGTTCTTATCCCCCAACTGGAATTTAAACTCCATAAGGAAAAGTATTTGTTTTTTATGTTTTTTTAAACTGCTGCATTCCCAGCTCCTACATCATAGGCTCATACGAGGCCCTTAATAATTATTTGTTAAATGTTCAGTGAATTCTGTTTTAAAACTCATGTGAGAGCTAATTAGTGTCCCCAAATCAGTAGCCTCATCCCCGTACCTTTTCTACTATTGCCACCCAGAGCCATGGCTGAGACAGCCAATTTTTTTTGTCTCTTCCTTTGGAGCATTATTATTATTATTATTATTATTATTATTATTATTTTTTCTGAAGTTGGAAATGGGGAGAGACAGTCAGACAGACTCCCGCATGCACCCGACCGGGATCCACCCGGCACGCCCACCAGGGGCGACGCTCTGCCCACCAGGGAGCGATGCTCTGCCCCTCCCGGGCATCGCTCTGCCGTGACCAGAGCCACTCTAGCGCCTGGGGCAGAGGCCAAGGAGCCATTCCCAGCGCCCGGGCCATCTTTGCTCCAATGGAGCCTTGGCTCCGAGAGGGGAAGAGAGAGACAGAGAGGAAGGAGGGGGGGTGGAGAAGCAAATGGGCACCTCTCCTATGTGCCCTGGCCGGGAATCGAACCCGGGTCCCCCGCACACCAGGCCGACGCTCTACCGCTGAGCCAACCGGCCAGGGCCTGGAGCATTATTTTTACTAGTAACCTTTCTCTGAGTGTGTGCTCTTTCCTGCTTTCAGCTTTACACCCTTTCTTTGATCAGGCTCCTTGATGCTACAGATCTTGCCCAGACCCCGTCTCTGCCTTGTCCTGTCTCTTCAGCACAGGCACAGGCCCAGGCACATGAAGTTCTCATCTTCCTCGTCTACCAGTGTCTGCAGATGTCTCCAGGATATTTGCTGGTTTCACCTTCTCTGAATTCCATGGACTGCTCTCAGAGTGCTCTGTTCTCAAAGGATTTCTTACACATATTATATTTGAAGGTTCACCATTCCTTAAAAACATCTTTAAAATGCCTCACCTGGCATTTTTAAATGTCTCTTGATCTCCATCAGCCAGGCTGGGCTTCCTTTCTCATGATTTGTGAAATACACCCTGAGTGGGTACCCTTCTTCCACAGTGGTTTATTTCTCCTCTTTCATTGTTTCCACTGCCACTGCCTTCAGAGCTACTGCTAACAACTGAACTGCCACTTGGGCTATTGTGTGGCCCCTTTGGGAAACTATTAAACTAAATTCAAGATGATAATGCTGGCCCTGGCTGGTTGGCTCAGTGAAGAGAGCATCCACCTGGCATGCAGAAGTCCCAGGTTCAATCCCCAGTCAGGGCACACATGGGAAGCAACCATCTGCTTCTCTTCTCTTCCCTCTCCCCCTTCTCTCTCTCTTCCTCTCATAAAGCCAGTGACTCTTTTGGTTCGAGCTATGGCCCTGGGGCACTGAAGATAGCTCGGCTGGTCCCAGCATCTGCCTCTCGGTTGATTAAAGTATTGGCCCCAGATGGGGTTGCTGGGTGGATCCCCGTCGGGGCGTATGTAGGAGTCTGTTTCTCTATCTCCCCTACTTTCACTCAAAAAAAAAGAAGAAGAAAAGAAGATAAAGAAGATAATACAACAGACCACAAGAAGTACCTGGTTTATTGTTTATTTAACTGAAGACTTTTGTCCAACACTGAACTGATCTTCCAAGTTTTTTTGGACTGTACTGGAAACCAAATCCTTGAACAAAGCCAAAAAACTATTTAGAAGAAAGAGTCCAGCTGACGATCTGTTCCATGTTAGTTTCATAACTGAAGCTCAAGCTGCTGTGCACAGGCAACCTTAGGTTAGTAGTTCAGGAAAATTCATTGAGGAACTGAAGGGGCAAGCTACACACAGTGACTGTGGTCTTTCAGGTATTAGCACGTGTGGGGATATTAGCTTTCTATTGCTGCTATAACAAATTACCACAGTTTAGTGTTAAAATAACACAAGTGTGTTATCTCACAGTTTTCAGAGGTCAGAATTCCAGAGGGCTTGGCTGGGTCTCTACTTAGAGCCTCAGGCA
Organism: Saccopteryx leptura; assembly: GCF_036850995.1. NCBI lineage: Eukaryota > Metazoa > Chordata > Mammalia > Chiroptera > Emballonuridae > Saccopteryx > Saccopteryx leptura. The sequence continues at coordinate 88,600,470 of NC_089507.1, forward strand.
GAAAGCAAGGTGTACGTTGAATCAAAGTGCACCTGTGCTCCTTTCCGAACGTTTGAAGAGAGAGTCGTTCCCTGACTCTTTCTGGTCATTGGAACCTATTTCCTTGCTGGCTATCAGCCAAAAGCTATTTTCAGCTTCCAAAGGCTTCAGACGTTTCTGGGCTCTTAGCCTCCTTTCTCCACCTTCAGAACAAGCAATGGTGGGATGTGAGGGTGATCTGGCTGTGACATCAGCCACCCCATTGATCTCCAGTGTTGATTCAGCTGACCTGACTGGCTAGGTGGTGTCCCCTTCTTCCCTCACCAGACCATGTGCATACCTCCAAAAGCTGCACCCTCAGTCAAAGAGCACGACCTTCCCCAACAGAGATGAGGACCATTCTTTGGTCAAGGGTGTACAAGTAGCTGCACTCCCCTGCTAGAACTTCCAAGTGAGCTCTCAAGGTCCATTTGTAGAACGTAGTGTAGTCAAGCTTCCAAGACTCCAGACACATTCAAATGAGGTGCTGCATGTGGCAGTCTGCCTTTCTTTAAAAACAAACAAAAAATAATAAGAAATAAAAACTTTTTTTTAAATAAAGCAATGGTGGGTTGAGTCCCTCTGATTCTTCACCTTTCTTGGGTTCACTGCTTTCCCCTTCCTCTTTTAAGAGTTAATGTGATTAGATTGAGTCCACTATGTAAAGTAACACAGTCACTGGTTCTGGGGATTAGAATGTGGGTATCCTAGGGGGGTGCATTATTCTGCCTACCACACTGGGCAAGAATCAGATTATAGAAACCAAAGAAAGGACATCATTAATGGAAGTGTAAATCAGGATCACTCATATCCAGATATGAGGACCACTGATGTTCAGAGATTTCCCGAAGCCCAAAAGTCTCTCCCAGCATAAATGAATGGAGAGATCTGCAAAGATCCAAGAGACAGAAAAATGGCTGAGGCATAGTAGACAGGATTTGGTGTCAGTAAAGTGTTCCTAACCTAATGGCCATTAGTGGACTTTCAGAAAGGCACCAGCCTCTAATGTATCAATGCTGGTGTGCTTTTCCTCTTGGAGTGACAGAGAACTCTTTATGGAAGAGGAAGAGGAAGGCCTGAGACACCAGTCTTATCTTCTGCAAAGCTATCTTCAGGCTTCATTTTGAGGATAAACCAGGTGCGTTTTCTTTTCTTTTCTTTTTTTCTTTTCTCTTCTTTCCTTTTCTTTTCTCCTTTTTTACTTTTTTGCTTTGCTGGAATTGTGCTATTGTTTATTTAAAATTGAGAAGGTTCCTGTTATTTGTTATGAAGCAGCAGTTGCCTTATAATTTTCTTCTCCCCAGCTTATTGTGGTATAATTTACATATAATACAATTGACCCATTTGAGTGTAGAGTTTCGACTTTGTAATTTTATGCAGTGGTGTAACCACCACCACAATCGCTACATAAGAACATTTCCATCTGTGTAAGGTGTCTCATAGTTTTGCAGTCAACTCTGATCCTCAGATCAGAGCCAATTTTTTTCACTGGTGTTTCATTTTGAAATTGTATGTTACATTTTTTTCATCTGTACAACATAGTGGTTAAACACATGTAATTTACAAAGTGATCTCCCTAGTAATTCTAGCACTCACCTGGCACCATACAGTTATTACAGTATTATTGACCATATTACCTATGCTGTACTTTATATCCTGTGATTATTTTGTAAGTTCTTAATTTCTTCACTATTTTCTTTTTTTTCTCCCTTCACCATTTTCACCTATCCACTCCCACCTAGCAGCTCTCAGCTTGTTCACTATATCTATGAGTCTGTTTCTGTTTTGTTTGTTCATTTATTTTGTTCTTTAGATCTACATATAGGTGAAATCATATGGTATTTGTCTTTCTCTGTCTGACTTAATTCACTCAGCATAGTACCCTCTAAGGTGCATCCATGTTGTCATAAATGGTGGGATTTCATTCTTATTTTATATAGCCAAGTAATGTTCCATTGTGTGTATGTGTGTGTGTGTGTGTGTGTGTGTGTGTGTGTGTGTGTATATATATATATATACCACATTTTCTTTTTTTTTTTAATAATTTTATTTTTTTAATGGGGTGACATCAATAAATCAGGATACATATATTCAAAGATAACAAGTCCAGGTTATCTTGTCGTTCAATTATGTTGCATACCCACCACCCAAAGTCAGATTGTCCTCTGTCACCTTCTATCTTGTTTTCTTTGTGCCCCTCCCCACCCCCTTTCCCTCTCCCATTCCCCCCTTCCCCCCGTAACCACCACACTCTTATCAATGTCTCTTAGTTTCACTTTTATGTCCCACCTACGTATAGAATAATGCAGTTCCTGGTTTTTTCTGATTTACTTATTTCGCATTGTATCATGTTATCAAGATCCCACCATTTTGCTGTAAATGTTCTGATGTCATCATTTCTTATGGCTGAGTAGTATTCCATAGTGTATATGTGCCACATCTTCTTTATCCAGTCATCTATTGATAGGCTTTTTGGTTGTTTCCATGTCCTGGCAACTATGAACAATGCTGCAATAAACATGGGGCTGCATGTGTCTTTACGTATCAATGTTTCTGAGTTTTTGGGATATATACCCAGTAGAGGGATTGCTGGGTCATAAGGTAGTTCTATTTTCAGTTTTTTGAGGAACCACCATACTTTCTTCCATAATGGTTGTACTACTTTACATTCCCACCAACAGTGTATGAGGGTTCCTTTTTCTCCACAGCCTCTCCAACATTTGCTATTACCTGTCTTGCTAATAATAGCTAATCGAACAGGTGTGAGGTGGTATCTCATTGCAGTTTTGATTTGCATTTCTCTAATAGCTAAAGAAGATGAGCATCTTTTCATATATCTGTTGGTCATTTGTATTTCTTCCTGGGAGAAGTGTCTATTCATATCCTCTTCCCATTTTTTTATTGGATTGTTTGTTTGCTTGTTGTTGAGCTTTATGAGTTCTTTGTATATTTTGGATATTAGGCCCTTATCTGAGCTGTTGTTTGAAAATATCATTTCCCATTTAGTTGGCTTTCTGTTTATTTTGTTATCAGTTTCTCTTGCTGAGCAAAAACTTCTTAGTCTGATGTAGTCCCATTCATTAATTTTTGCCTTCACTTCTCTTGCCTGTGGAGTCAAATTCATAAAATGCTCTTTAAAACCCAGGTCCATGAGTTGAGTACCTATGTCTTCTTCTATGTACTTAATTGTTTCAGGTCTTATGTTTAGATCTTTGATCCATTTTGAGTTAATTTTTGTATAGGGGGACAAACTGTAGTCCAGTTTCATTCTTTTGCATGTGGCTTTCCAGTTTTCCCAGCACCATTTATTGAAGAGGCTTTCTTTTCTCCATTGTGTGTTCTTGGCCCCTTTATCAAAAATTATTTGACTATATATTTGTGGTTTTATTTCTGGACTTTCTATTCTGTTCCATTGGTCTGATTGTCTATTTTTCTGCCAATACCATGCTGTTATGATTGTCGTGGCCCTATAATAGAGTTTGAAGTCAGGTATTGTAATGCCCCCAGCTTCATTCTTTTTCTTTAGGATTGCTTTGGCTATTCGGGGTTTTTTATAGTTCCATATAAATCTGATGGTTTTTTGCTCTATTTCTTTAAAAAATGTCATTGGAAGTTTGATGGGAATTGCATTAAATTTGTATATTGCTTTGGGTAATATAGCCATCTTGATTATATTTATTCTTCCTAGCCAAGAACAAGGTATATTCTTCCATCTCATTATATCTTTTTCGATTTCCCTTAACAATGGTTTATAGTTTTCATTATATAAGTCCTTTACATTCTTTGTTATGTTTATTCCTAAGTATTTTATTTTTTTTTGTTGCAATCGTGAAGGGGATTATTCTTTTGAGTTCCTTCTCAGTTGTTTCATTGTTGGCATATAGAAAGGCTATTGACTTCTGTATGTTAATTTTGTATCCTGCGACCTTACTGTATTGGCATATTGTTTCTAGTAGTCTTTTTGTGGATTCTTTGGGATTTTCGATGTATAGGATCATATCATCTGCAAAAAGTGATACCTTTACTTCTTCTTTTCCAATATGGATGCCTTTTATTTCTTTGTCTTGTCTGATTGCTCTGGCTAGAACCTCTAGTACCACATTAAATAAGAGTGGAGAGAGTGGACAACCCTGTCTTGTTCCTGATTTAAGGGGGAAAGCCTTCAGTTTGGTGCCATTTAATATGATGTTAGCTGATGGTTTATCATATATGGCCTTTATCATGTTGAGATATTTTCCTTCTATACCTATTTTGTTGAGAGTCTTAAACATAAAATTGTGTTGTATTTTATCGAAAGCCTTTTCTGCGTCTATTGATAAGATCATGTGGTTTTTGTTCTTTGTTTTTTTGATATGGTGTATTACGTTAACCGTTTTACGTATGTTGAACCATCCTTGAGATTCTGGGATGAATCCCACTTGATCATGATGTATTATTTTCTTAATATGTTGTTGTATTCGATTTGCTAGTATTTTGTTTAGTATTTTAGCATCTGTATTCATTAGAGATATTGGTCTGTAGTTTTCTTTTTTTGTGCCATCCTTGCCTGGTTTTGATATGAGGGTTATGTTGGCCTCATAAAATGTGTTTGGAAGTATTGCTTCTTCTTCAATTTTTTGGAAGACTCTGAGTAGAATAGGAACCAAGTCTTCTTTGAATGTTTGATAAAATTCGCTGGTATAGCCGTCAGGGCCTGGACTTTTATTTTTGGGGAGGTTTTTAATGGTTTTTTCTATTTCTTCTCTACTGATAGGTCTGTTTAGGCTTTCTGCTTCTTCTTGACTCAGTCTAGGAAGGTTGTATTGTTCTAGGAATTTACCCATTTCTTCTAGGTTGTTGAATTTAGTGGCATAAAGTTTTTCATAGTATTCTACAATAATTCTTTGTATATCTACAGTGTCTGTGGTGATTTCTCCTCTTTCATTTTGGATTTTGTTTATATGAGTTCTTTCTCTTTTTTCCTTGGTAAGTCTTGCCAAGGGTTTGTCAATTTTGTTGATCTTTTCAAAGAACCAGCTCCTTGTTCTATTAATTTTTTCTATAGTTTTTCTGTTCTCTATTTCATTTATTTTTGCTCTGATTTTTATTATCTCCTTTCTTCAGCTGGTTTTGGGTTGTCTTTGTTCTTCTTTTTCTAGTTCCTTAAGGTGGGAAGTTAAGTGGTTCACTTGGGCTCTCTCTTGTTTGTTCATATATGCCTGAAGTGATATGAACTTCCCTCTTATCACTGCTTTTGCTGCATCCCATAGATTCTGATATGTCGTATTGTCATTTTCATTAGTCTGTATATATCTTTTGATCTCTGCACTTATTTCTTCTTTGACCCATTCATTTTTTAAAAGTATGTTGTTTAGTTTCCACATTTTTTGGGGATTTTTTCCCTCTTTTTGCAGTTGAATTCTAGTTTCAAGGCTTTATGATCAGAAAATATGCTTGGTACAACTTCAATTTTTCTGAATTTGCTGATGTTGTTTTTGTGGCCCAACATATGGTCAATTCTTGAGAATGATCCATGTACACTGGAGAAAAATGTATACTCAGTCATTTTGGGATGAAATGTCCTGTAGATGTCTATCATATCCAGGTGCTCTAGTGTTTTGTTTAAGGCCACTATGTCTTTGTTGATTCTCTGTTTGGATGACCGATCTAGAGCCGTCAGCGTGTACCACATTTTCTTAATCCAGTTGTCTACTGAGAGCACTTGGATTGCTTTCATATCTTGGCCATTGTAAATGACACTGCAATGAACATAGGGTTACATATATCTTTTTGAATTGGTGTTTTGCATTTCTATGGATATACAGGGGTGAGCAAAACTAGGTTCACTGTGTGAGTATATAAAACACAGAGTTATTCTTGTATTATTTACCAAAATTTATTACTTATTGTATTATTTATCTTCTTATAAATTATTATTGTTATTATTTCACATTCTTACTTATGCTTTCTCTTTTAGGTAATGATGGCAAGTAATTTAACCTGTTTTTCCCACCCTTGTATTCACAGAAGTACTATAGAATTGCTGTGTCATAAGGTAGTTGAATTTTTCAATTCTTGAGGAGACTCCACACTCTTCTCCCTAGTGACTGCACCAATTTGCAATCCCACCAACAGTGCATGAGGGTTCCCTTTTCTCCCTACCTTCACATGGGGAATAAATTATGTTTTTTAAATTTATTGACAATAACCATTCTGAGAGGTGTAATGTGGTATCACATTGTGGTTTTAATTTTCATTTCTCTGATGATTAGTGACATTGAGCATTTTTTGATGTGCCTGTTGGCCATCCATATGTTCTCTCTGGAGAAGTGTCTATTCAAGTCTCTTGCCCATTTTTAACAGAATTGTTGAGGGTTTTTTTGGTGTTCAGTTTTATAAATTCTTTATAAATTTTGAATATATCTTCTCCCATTTAGTAAGTATTCTTTTCATTTTATGGATAGTTTCTGTTTCTGTGCAAAAACTTTTTAGTTTAATGTAGTCCCATTTGTTCGTTTGTTTTTATTTCCCTTGCCTGAGGAGATATGTCAGAAAACAAATACTACTATGAGCAATCTCAGAGAGTTTACAGGAGTTTAATGGCTTTGAGTCTTACACTTAAGTCTTTATTCCACTTTGAGTTTATTCTTGTGTGTGGTGTAAGGTTTTGCATTTTTTTTACATGTTTTTGTTCAATTTTCTCAACACCACTTAGTGAATAGACTTTCTCGCCCCATTGTATATTACTGCCTCCTTTGTTATATATTGACCATATAGCCATCAGTTTATTTCTAGGTTTTCTATTTTATTCTAGTTATCTACATGTCTGTTTTATGTCACTACCGTGACATCTGATTACTATAACCATATAGTATAGTTTGATATCAGATAGTGTAAGACAGCCAACTTTGTTCTTTCTCAAGATTGCTGTGGCTATTTGGAGTCTTTTGTGGTTTTATATAAATTTTTTGTGGTTTGTGAAAAATGTCATTGGTGCTTGGATAGAGATTTTATTGAATCTATAATGGCTTTGGGTAGTATGGACATTTTAACAATGTCAATTTTTCCTACCCATGAGCATAACATGTACTTCCTTTTATTTGTATCATCTTCAATTTCTTTCTTAAATGTCTTATAATTTTCTGAGTATGGGTTTTTTACCTTTTGGTTATATTTATTCTTAGGTATTATTTTTGATGCAGTTTACATGGGATTATTTTCTTAATCGCTCTGTCTCATAGCTGCCTGCAAGCTCTGGTGCCTGCCAAAACCACCCTTTAGGTGTGCTGCTTTGTGGAGCTAGTTTGGTGATGTTCTGTTGTCATCTGATGTTGGTCACTAAGTGTGTCATTTCTGTAGGCTCTTAGGTCACACACGGGTGCAGGTCAATGTTAGACACTGCCTGCAACGGGCCCAGGGTTACCTGTTAATACTTACAAAGTGATCAGCAGTTGGTAGCTGCCTGTGCTGGGCCTGGACACGCCTAGGATGGGTCATGTTGTGAACTGAGGCCAGCTACCACCAGTTCCAAACCTGGGACAGGTCAGCAAAAAGGCCAAGGGACTCTGTGACCTTCTGCTACCTGCCAGCTGCTGAAAGAGACTTGGGCAGAACGTGATTGAGTAAGGCAAGTTCTGAGGGAGTCCTCAAGGTGGAGATAATGGAGTGCATCAGGCCAATGAAGAATTGTGTTTGGCTGTGTAGGTGGTGGGCTCAACACAGAAAGTGGAGGTTGTCCCATCAGTTGTTACCTTGAAGCAACACAATTCAGTTTATCCCTGCATGTCTGTGGCACCCCTGGATCTTGACTGGAGTTTTTAAAGAAAAACTGCGATGAGGGCTCAGGTTGGTTTCTACGATAGCATCAGGCAGTGGATAAGCTGGGAGGGCTGGGGCCTCACAGGGTTGTCAGGGTAGAGTTAATAACATTCTGCAGGCTATTGTAGATTCCAATTTGGTTGGTGAGTGGAGAGCTCCTCAAAAGAACAATGACAACATGGCTGTGAGGGAGAAGGACTCAACACAGGGGCAGTGGAGGCTGTGCCACTGAAGCCACACAACTAAGTCTTCCCCTATATATCTCTGGTGTCCCCAAGCCACCATTCCTTATGAGAGCTCCAGGTGAGTGCCTGTGATTGAGGATTTTTGTTTTGGCCCTTTAAGAGGATGCTTGGATTTCCAGCCTTCTGGAATGGATGAAGGAATCTACTCTGACTTTCACAGCCAGATGCTATTTGTGCTCTATTTCCCAGTATTGGTGTTCTGAACTGGGGAGCTAGGCGTTGGGCTGAGACTCCTCGCTCAACAGGGGGAATCTCTCCAACTGATATTGACCTCTGATTATCAACTCCTAAAGAAAGGGGAGGGTCAGGCCTGTCAGTCTCATGTCTTAGCTCCTCTTACCAGTCTCCACATGGCTGCTTCTTTATATCCTTAGTGATAGGACTTCTGTTCAGCTATTCTTCAAGTGTTCAGTTAGGTTCATTGTTCTATAACTTAGTTGTAATTTTGATGTGTTCATTGGAGAAGGCAAGCATAGCCTCCAACTACTCCACTACCTTAACCAGAACCACCCCCCTTGCAGTCGGCATTTTCAATCTAATTGTGGTACTATCAGTCTATTTAGATTATAGGCTATCAGCAAGACATCTTTTTTTTAGGTGTTTTCTTCCATTTCTCCTTATAAATTGACTAGCTGTAGTCTGAGTTCATCTTCAATTTGTATAATTTTGCTGAAAGTGTCAAGAAACAATTAATACATATCAACACTATTTTTTCTATCATTTACTCAAATTATATGCCTTTGTGTGCAGAAATATAGATTTACCAAATATTTCGCTATTGACTACTAATGGTCACTAACTCTCCATGGATAATGATGGTCACCAAATGCCTTCCTGACATTCTTCTTCCTCCATGAGGCCATTTTCACATTTTAAATTGCATTATTTACAGTACTAGCATGTCCAGATACTAAAATCCAGTGGTGGGGTTCAAATAATTTAACAACTAGTTCTCTGCCCTAATGATTTTTAAATATAAAAAAAAATGATATACTGAAAGGTATGTTATTATTTCATGCTTTTAATACTTAAATAAGAACAATAAAAAAGGTACACAGAACTAGATTATGTTATAAGAAAGACTTTTAAAATATTAATGAAAAATATTAAATAACACCTGACAAAAAACAATAAAACTTATTTAAGACATTTCCAATGACAGCTTGTCACCCCCTGGTTGTTTGGCACTTTTTCTCTTTATGTTATATATTTGTTTACTGAAGTAACAAACACAATGGAATTAAAATGTAGTATTTCATCAAAGGTATACGTTTTATGAAATGAATAAATAAATATTAAAAGCATTGTTCCGTCAAATTTTTTTCACCTGTGGAGGAAATGAACGTTATTACGGGCACTTAGAATACACTATTGCACAGGTGAACGTTAAAAAAGAGTAAGGAATGTAAATTTGTGGTTTCTGCGTTGGGCGGCTGCCCAGGCACCCACCTTAGCAAGTAGTACCCTGGTTACAAGTGCCATTTTAACAACCGGTTCACTGAACTCAACTAAACATTAGGTAACGGTTTGGTGCAAACTGGCTGAATCCCACCACTGCCAAAATCCCAATCAGACAATAATGTACTATCCTGAAGCAACAGAAAAATGTGGCCTTACTCATAGAAATTTATGTATCTCGTGTAAGAATTCTAAGAGTAGGGAGGCTCTTTATATCTTTCCACATTGCCATCTACTGTGTGCAGGTCTTAATCCCCATAGCTTTCACTTCATGGTTCCATCATGGCTGCTGCAGCTCCAGAACTCACACCACCTTCCAGGCCGGAAAAAGAAGGCAAGAGCCATGTGAGGGTGGGAGCAGATAAAGGAAGAAAGAAGGGGCATCGCAGCATTCTTTCTTTTCACAAACTTATGAAAACCCTCTCAAAGATTTTTGCTTACATATCATTGTCATAAGTGGGTCATAGGTTGGAAAGAATGTAATAATTAAGCATTTTATCTATTTAGGGTCTAATTTACAAATACAAATGGGGAATAGATATTGGGCAGGCAAATAGCAGTGTCTGATGACTATACTGCTATTATAAAGAATAAAGATGTGAGTGTGTATGTGTGTATTTACAAAAAAGATGCCACTATACACTATTAAAGTTGAAAAAGCAAGCTGCATATGAATATGTATACAATCTTATAATTAAAAATAAAACTAAGTGCTGTATGTATGTTTGTACATTCATGAAAATATTTTGGGAAAATTTTACATTAAACTAGAATGAAGCTAATAATATGGTGAAAATTATATTATAGCTAATAAATAGGGATTTCATCTAATAATAATAGCAAACATTTACATAATATCTACTACACACCAAACACTCTTATGTTTAATGAACATTAAGTCATTTTATCTTTATAACCACTTTACAGGGTGTTTTTGTGTATGTGTGACAGAATCAGAGAGAGAGAGAGAGAGACAGAGAGAGGGACTGATAGGCAGGAAGGGAGAGAGATGAGAAACATCAATTCTTCGTTGTGGCTCCTTAGTCTCCTTAGTTGTTCATTGATTGCTTTCTCATATGTGCTTTGACCAGGGTACTACAGCAGAGTGAGTGACCCCTTGCTCAAACCAGCGACCTTGGGCTCAAGCCAGCGACCATGGGGTGATGTCTATAATCCCATGCTCAAGCCAGCGACCCCACGCTCAAGCTGGTGAGCCCCCACTCAAGCCAGCGACCTTGGGGTTTTGAACCTGGGTCCTCTAGGCCCCAGTCTGATGCTCTATCCATAGTACCACCCCCTGGTCAGGTCTACTTTACAAGGTTTTATTAAAGTTATTCTTAACTTACAGATGAGGAAACTAATACACAAAGAATTACGTATCTTGTCCAACGTTACAGATCTACTAAGTGTTAGAGGTGGAGTTTGAACCCAGAAAATCTGGTCCAAAGTCTAGGCACATAACCCCTACAATATATATTGTAATATATATATAAAATTTTATAATTTAAGCAAATAAATATGTATTACTTTATAATTTAAAAAAAAATAAAGCAAAACCTTCCCCAATATGGCAGCAGTAATAGCAACAGCAAAGCAGAAAAAGCATACAGAGCTCTTAGGCTATCAAAGGAGATTTTCTTCAGTCCTCCCCAACCTCAAAATTTGCTTTTGGAGGCTTTTTCATCCTTCTGTACGACCTGGGTTTTCACATATGTCCACTGAACCCAGGAAAAGTGCTCAGGATTGCTAAACCAGCTCTGCTCTGGCTTTCTCCTGAGAGCAATGACACCTGCTGTTTCTTCTCTTCCTTCTCCTCTGAATGTAACTGTCCATCAACCCAGGCATGCTTTCCTCTTGACAAGGGATAACTGTTAAATAGTGGTACCTGTTTGCCCCAGATGGTGGAGAAGTTTAAGACAACAGAGAATGGAACCCTATCATTCCTTTGTTCATGGAAATAACTAACATGTATGCCACTTTAAAGATCCTAAGGAGCTCCCACATAATGCTGCTCATTTAATTTGGTCTTTGTGATAACATTGTGATGTTTTTTGTTCTCATTATATAGATGAGGAAGTGGGGACTCTGAGGATAGCTAACTTGTCTGCCATATTCTCATTGCTGAGAGGGGCAGAGCTGAGCTGAAGCGGGGTTATTCTTTCCCCAAGCCACAGCGACCTCCTCTTGTATAAACTTCCTTGGCCAAAAATGTCCACATATGCTATGAATAAAATTTTTGCCTAGAATAGTGAAAATTCATCATCATTCCTGCAAAAATGAAACTTGAAGGTGAAAGAAACAAAGAATGGGCAATGGGAGTCAGTTACGTGGCTTCGCTTTCAGACAGTTTGGTTAAAACAACCCACATGGACCTTTGGCCTCAATTTACTTCAGTTTTGACAATCTTTTAGTTTATGCTAACTACTGGAAAATATAGGTTGGTAATATTCATGCATTTCAAACAGTTTTATAAGTAAGAACATGCTATAACTAAAAGATAAAAGTTTCAAAGGTAGAAAGGATCTTATAAAAACAAAACTTGTGCCTGCAATACATTGCAGAGTGTTTGTTGGTTTAAGAAATGTCAACATAGAAAGTATTGAGAGACCTGACCATAAAATGATGCAAGTCAAGTCTTTGTTCCTACAATAAACTCAAGTCAAAAGAACAAAAATATTTTGGTTGCTCAACTCTAGATTCTCTGAAAATGTTTTCATATCTGCAGGGAGATGTTTCTGAAGCTGAATACCACCACCAAAACTTTATTTCACCTACCATCCCTGCAGTTGTATCTCAACAAGTTGTTGAGCAGTATCGACACAAATTTTAATTGATAAAATCTGCCATAGTACATTTTATAGGGTAGCAAGGGGAAATCTGTGAAATAAATTAAATTGAAATAGTAACTGAGTCCTTTATTTAGACCTAAAAAGAGCCTGAGAATGTATTTTAGGGATGTTTCTTCCCAGCAGTCCCTGAGGAGACACCCTTCTACTTGCTAGGCCACCAAATAATTGCTAGAGGTTTTTATAAGGCACAACAGGTTTAGAAGTTGGAAAAGCTGACATCAGTCGGAACAGTGTTTCAACAGTGTCCCTTTTATTTTCAAGGTAATGTTAACTAATATCTGGATACTATCCACTCTGTATTAGTGAGGTGTTTTTTGTTTGTTTGTTTTCTGGAAGCTACTTCATATCTCATGAGAGAGAAAAAAATCACTCCCCCTCTGCCTTCTGTCTCCCAAGCACCACCCTTTTAGAAGAAACAGCCTAAAGGAGGCTCAGAGAAGAGGTTATGTGGTGCATACAGCCTGCTCACTGCATGTCCCCTCACCAGTGACTTGCCTTCCTCTTTTATATGCAAAATAATTCATGATAATGACACTTGATTGTAACTCTTTTTTCAAATTTGGGGTGCTGGTAGGCTGGACTCCTCTGCTCTCCAATAAAAACACTATACAGGAAGGGGGTAAAGGGGGTAAAATGGGGGGCACATTGCAGGAAGTTGAAGGTGTTATGTTGAGTGGGACACTTGAAACCATGTTAACATAATAAATTAAAAGTGTTAATTAAAAAAAAAAAAAAAGGAGCCTGACCAGGCAGTGGCACAGGTGGATAGAGCGTCGGACTGGGATGCGGAGGACCCAGGTTCAAAACCCTGAGGTCACTGGCTTGAGCTCAGGCTCATGGGCTCATTTGGTTTGAGCAAGGTCTCACCAGCTTGAGCTCAAGCCGCTGTAGCCGCCCACCTCCCCGCACGCCCTGGTCAAGGCACATATGAGAAAGCAGTCAATGAACAACTAAGGTGCTGCAACAAAGGATTGATGCTTCTCATCTCTCTTCATTCTTATTTGTCTGTCCCTATCTGTCCCTCTTTCTGTCTCTGCCTCTGTCACACACACACACACAGAAAGGAAAAGAAAAAATACTATAAATTAGCAAGCATCCAAAAGTGCTCATGACAAAATTAAGATATGCAGGCTGCAGAATACCACATGAGTTCTCTCTGTCTGTTTGTATAGATTCTATCTTCTTCTATATCTCAAGAGGGTTATTTCTCTGGTGCTGAATGGCCCAAGTCTTGTAAAAATGTGTCCTCAGATAACATCTGTCAAATCCATTGTCTTTCCTGATAAAGGAAGGCTAGCTACCAGGCAAATGGTCCAGAATTGTATTTACCTGAAAGTCAGGATTTTCCAAATAGTGAACCTTCCAGCTAACACTGGAATTACCTTCACGGCATTCTCCACAGGTGCTTGATTGTTGAGGTTCTGCCAAAATTCCTGAAATTAGTGTGCCAGAAAGTTAGGAGAACTCATTACTTTTAGAGTGTCTCTTTATATTCTTGGAACAGACCTTTACATGGAACCATTAACTCTTCTACCATAAAGTTTCTCCAGTTTTCTAAGCTGTGTTTCTGGTGTCATCCAAGAGAATATCCTCACTTTCCATTCACTGTGACCTGTGCACGTTTGTTTTTCCATACAGTCTTTATAAATCTTTTTGTAAAGCTCAACATTCTCAGGAAGTGGTGTCAGCATCAAAGATGTCAAACATATCAGTTACTAAAATTGCATTAGCTTTGAAGGAAATGAAATTACTTCTGCAACTGCAGAGTCAGAGATAAAAATTAAGTTTGTGATGACCTCAAGCTTGAAGCAAATTCATTTATACATGCACACACACACACACATACACACTGCCCCCTTCTCTATCACAGCTCTGATTTTATTTGTGATCTAGTTTGTGGCTTCTGAAATTTTACATTACTGTGGGCAGCTCATCCTTGCAAATATTTAGCTTTCTTACATTATACTTTATAAAAACCTTGGCTATATGTGAGGCTTCCCATTTGTCTTAACATCTTTTCAGCACTCTCATCTTTTAATTAAAATCTTCCATTTGGCAGTTCAAAAATTTTTAAGTAACAAGATATGCACAGAATTGAAGATAAGCCATACAAAAAAATCTTAGCTGATATTTATTTAATCCACCACTACCTCACTTTTATGGATTGATTGTTAATTAAAAGAAAAATCCTAATCATGTGCAATTGTTTTCCATTTCTGTAAGGTTTGCATACTATCCACTTAGAATGAGGGGCAATTAGTTTGCATAATAAAAACAAACAAATCAGAAGGTGTTCCGCTTACTAATTAAAGCTCTTCCTTTGATTTAAAAGCATATGTGTCCCAGATCCATGCAGAAATTAATGAAGCTAGACCATTTTCTTACACTATATAAAAAGTAAACACAAAATAGATTAAAAACTTAAATGTAAAACCTGAAACCATAAAACTTCTAGAAGAAAGCATAAACAGTAAACTCTTTGACATCAGTCTTCCAACATTTTTTTTTGGATATGTCTCCTAGGGCAAAGACAACAAAAGCAAAAATAAACAAATGAGACTACACCAAACTAAAAAGCTTTTGCACCATCAACAAAATGACAAGGCAATCTACTGAATGGCAGAAGATATTTGCAAATGATATATCTAGTAAGGGGTTAAAATGCAAAATATATTAACAACTCATACAACTCAAAATGCAACCAGTCTGATTAAAAAATGGGTAGAGTACCTGAATAAACATTTCTCCAAAGAAGACATACAGATGGTCAACAGACACATGAAAAGCTGCTCAACATTATTAATCATCAAGGAAACGCAAATCAATATCACAGGGAGATATGACCTCATATCCGTCAGAATTTCTATTAAAGAAAAACGACAAAGAACAACAGTGTTGGTGAGCATGTGGAGAAAAAGGAACCCTGGTGTATGTACTTTTGGTGGAACTGTATACTGGTGTAGCCACATATGGAAAACAGTATGGACATTCCTCAAAAAGTTTAAAACAGAATTACTATATGATCCAGCTATCTCACTTCTGGGTACTTATCCAAAGAAATCCAAAACACTAGTTTGAAAACATATATGGACTCCTAGGTTCATTGCAGCATTTTTTAAAAGATTTTGTTTATTGAGGTTAGAGAGATGAGAGAGAGAGAGCGAAAGGATGCAGGGTGGGGGAAGGAAGGGGAAACATCAACTTGCTTCTCGTATGTGCCTTGACCAGGCAAGCCCAAGGTCTCAAACCAGCGACCTCAGCATTCCAGGTCAACCCTTTATTCACTGTGTCACCACAGTTCAGGCAATGCAGCATTATTTATAATAGCCAAGCTATAGAAGCAACCTAGCCATCCACTGATAAATACTGGAATGAATAAAAACAATGATATACCTATATAAACTATTGCTCAGCCATATAAAAATTAAATCTTGCCATTTGTGTCGGTATGGATGGCCCTAGATGGTATAATGCTAAGTGAAATTAATCAGACAGAGAAAGACAAATACTATATGATTTCACTTATATAGAGAATGTAAAACAAAACAAAACAAATGAACAAGCAAAACAAAACAGACACAAACAGATACAGTGAAAAAACTGATGGTTTAAAGATGGGAAGGCTTTGCATACAGGCAAAAGGTAAAGGGGATTAAGAAATACAAACTGCCAGTTATACAGTAAGTCACAGAGATGTAATAATCAGCATAGGGAATATAGTTAATAATATTGTAATAACTGTATAGTAACATGGTTACTCTACTTATTGTGGTAATCACTTTGTAACGTATATTAATATCTAATCACTATGTTGTACACCTGAAATTAATATAATACTGTATATCAACAATAGTTAAAATAATTTTTATAATAGTTTTTTAAAGACTTTATTAATTTATTTTAGAGAGGAGAGAGAGAGAGAAGAGGGGAGGAGCAGGAAGCATTAACTTCCATATGTGCCTTGACTGGGCAAGCCCGGGGTTTCAAATTGGTGACCTCAGAGTTCCAAGTCAATGCCTTATCCACTGTGCCATAATACTATATATCAACAATAATTAAAAATAAAAAATAAATTTTAAAAAAGCAAATTTTTCCAAAAGAAGTGCTGAACTGTGTTTTTATACATTTTATCTCTAGTTTGAAGACAGGTTTATACCATAAAGAGTAGTAATGAGATATTTTAAAGGCGAAGTGTTGGTGAGGATGTGGTTGTAGGGCCAGCTGTCATCATTGTGGTGGCCATGTAGGTTCTCATTGAATTTGGACAGATGGTAAAGAAACAGTGGAGCCAAAAAATGGTGAGCCATTCCTTTATTAAAGTATCGCACTGGCTGACGAGCAAACACACAGGGAAAACACTTCCCTCTCATTCAGAGCTCCCAAAGCCCTGAGGCATTCTCTGGTTCCACAACCAGGAGAATCTTCTCAGGTTCCTCCTAGAATCAAAGGCCCCCCTAGTCTCAGCAGAGCTCGCAAAAGCCCCTCAGCTCTCTGCATCTGCACTCCTTCTCTTTCTCTGCAAAAACTAGCTTCTTCTTCAGCACCCTGTATTCTCTGCTCTCCTTGCAAAACTGGCTGGGCCCACAAAGACCCCTCCTCCAGCAATCATTAACAAAACAATGTCTCCTCCCAAGCAGGAATGCAATCTTCAATTTGCAATCAACTGCCCTGCTCTGAGGGCAAGCAGCACATGGCTGCACAGTGCCATTTTGAAAATAACAATAAAAGTGAGCAAACTCAAAAAATACAAATTTTACAAACTCATTTGCCCAACAATGGTCATTATTCAACTGATTTGTCAAAAGTAGTCTATTCTGACATCTCTTCATGTTCACATTTTCATAGGATTCTGATTTTAGAGAAAACTACCACATATCACCACTTTCTAAGAACACATGTTGACAACACGCTAAGCATTTTCCCTGCTAACAACAACACTGCAGTGGCTTGTTTGTAATGAAGGAACAAGAGATCTGAGCAGAATGTCTCACGTGTATATGTTTTCATTTAACAGAAAAGATGACCCCACCATCTGGATGTTCTGTGGCTGAGACCCCAACTCAGGAGGAGGAACATCAGATGCTGAGAATGATGGCAAGACGTTCAAAAATCATCAAGGAGCTGATACAAACAGAAAAGGACTATATCAATGATCTGGAGCTGTGCATTAAGGAAGTGGTTCAGCCCTTGAGAAATAAACAGGTAAATGCAACTTTGAACTCCACCCCCCATTCTAAATAGGATCACCAGCTTCATGAAATCAAAGCAGCCAAGTGTATCAGTGGTAGCATCTGGCACAGGGAAGGTGAGGTGATGGGTGGTTGGTCAAATAATTTTGTAAATATGATGTATATGTTTGCTTGCTTATAGTTTGCATTGGGTGTGGGAGATAGGCTGTAAGCTGGCAAAGTCCTTATAGCCTAAGGCTTAGTTTTAAGACTAAGTCTTCCCCACCCTTTTAATATTAAGATCTTTTCAACATCCTTCTAATACTAAGATCTTCTCAAAACTAAGCCTTTCCCCACACCCGTGACTGTTGCATGATGGGGGGTGGTGCACTCTTATGAGGAATCCCATTTATGCCTCAGATAAGTGACTTTGTATCAGAGACTTCCTTATTTGTATATTGGCTTAAAGCAGGGGTCCCCAAACTTTTTACACAGGGGGCCAGTTCACTGTCCCTCAGACCATTGGAGGGCCAGACTATAAAAAAAACTATGAACAAATCCCTGTGCACACTGCACATATCTTATTTTAAAGTAAAAAAACAAAACAGGAACAAATACAATATTTAAAGTAAAGAACAAGTAAATTTAAATCAATAAACTGACCAGTATTTCAATGGGAACTACGGGCCTGCTTTTGGCTAATGAGATAGTCAATGTCCGGTTCCATATTTGTCACTGCTAGATGTAACAAGTGATGTGACGTGCTTCCGGAGCCGTGAGGCGTGCATCCCACGTCACTGGAAGTAGTACTGTATGTGAGCGATGCCATGCTTTGCGTCTCTCACTGACCACCAATGAAAGTGGTACCCCTTCTGGAAGTGCGGTGGGGGCCGGATAAATGGCCTCAGGGGCCGCATGTGGCCCGCGGGCCGTAGTTTGGGGACCCCTGGCTTAAAGGCTTTAATTTTCTACGCTATAAAATAAAGCAGACCAGGGGCTATCTTTCTCTGTTCCTGCCATCAGCATTGCAGAGGAGAGGCAGCCAAGATGGTGGAGTGCTGAAGGAGAAGCTAGTGTGTGCAGAGTTTGTGCAAAGAGAAGGAGGTGGGAAACAGAGGTGAATAGGCTGGTGGAGCCTTTGGTTCTAGGAAGACTCGGCTGAGTCAGTGGCTTTGGGAGCCCTGAATAGAAAGGGAAGTGTTTTCCCACTGTGTGTATTTACTTGCCTGCAGGGTGCAAGCTAGGATTAAAAGTAATGGCCCACCAGTTCTTGCCTTCATTGTTTCATTAACATCTGTCCAAATTAAATGGGAACCTGCATGTGAATGGCCACAATGGCGGCAGCACCGCTGGCCTTGCATGGGCCTTTCCCCTGGGTCCCTGGGTTTAGGTTGGCAGAAAACTATCAGAATCATGTTATTTGTGTCAGCAGAGGAACACTCAGAGTCCCTCCTTTAAGCCAAGGAAATTGTGTTCCAAAATATGGGGGGAATGAAATTCACAGTTTTTGACACTATGAAATTTCTGTGTTCTTTGTTGGATCCCTGTAGAACTGCTAACAAAATGTGAGCAACAGATTTTCAGCAGTTCAGGAACAAAGCACTTAAGATGATGAAGGATTCAGATGAGAAAAATATGTGGGTTTTATTTCTCCACTTATGTTGATAGCTTAATTAGAGTTATCATTGTTTAGCTCAATTAAACTTATGACTATCAATGTTGAAGTAAAATTCAACATAGAAATTAACCTGAATGTAAGATAAAAAAAATTTTTGGGTAGAGCTGGCCCCAGACAAAACTTGAAGTGCTTAAAAGTTAATCATTACCCTCCTTGTTAACCAGGGCCTTTTCAAAGAATTTCTTGTGGGGAATTAAGAGTTAAAGGTAAAGGATCTCAATTAATATATCCATGTATACACACACACACTCACACATACAAACATATATAGGTATTTTCATTCATTCAGTACATCTTTTGGAGTGCCTGCTAGTTGATTGGCAGTGTTTCCAAACAGGGGTTACATTCAGTACAAAACGGACAGAACTTTCTGGTATATTATATGGTGTTAAGTACAGCAGGGAAGACTAGCACAGGAATGAGGGGTTGAGCATGGGCACAGAGGGGTGGTGTTTCTGTTTTAAATAGAGTAATAAATGCAGACCTTTCTAATGGGGGCCATTTAAGCACAGAACTGAAGAAGGTAAAAGGTGTTAGAAGCAGAAGAAAGAACAAGAGCAAAGACCTGGAGAAGTAATCATTTAATCATAAGGTTGTGAGTGGGCATCATACACGATTCAAGTAATATACAAAAGCATAAGCTAGAAAGTAAAAATGATCAGAAATTTCAGTGCTCAAGGATAATCCCAATTCTCTTAGACATCAGTTTGAACACACATATATACATACACAAACACATAATTTTACATATATGTAATCAAAAGCAATTTTGTAACATACTCATTTCATGCTGTTGGATGTGTATTTTTATGACTACTAACACTTAAATATGTTTCTACTATTGCTGATGCTGAGACATGCTATGTTTTGGGCATTGTCACTTGTCTCCTTAAAATAAATTCCTAAAAGTGGAATTGCTAGGTCAAAGAGTATGCATATTTAGGATTTTGATAAAAATTGCCAGCTGATATCCAAAAATTCAATACTATTTTAATTTTCATTCCCATAAACAGCAATTGAGGGGACTACTTCTCTGCCTCCTCTTTAAAGCTAGGCATCGTTGATTTTATAAACAATGGAACAGGTTCATTTGATTCCTTCTGAAAAGTATCTTCTTATACACTCATTAGCCATTTCTATTTTCAATCCTTATTCATAATCATATCTTTTATTCTTTAAAGAGTTATGGTTTGTCTTTTTATTGTTTTATAAAACCTCTTTTCTATTAGGAATATTCTTTTTCATTCTACATGTTGCAACTCATTTTCTGGGTTGTTTGTTTTGTTTGTTTTTTTGCCTTTTAACCTTGTTTAAGATTAAAAAGTTAAAACCTTGTTTAAGGTTTATTCATTTGTTTTTGCTATATTTAGGTGTTCAAATATATCAAACTTTATGGATTCTAGGTTTGGCATCTTAATATATACCCATAATTATAAAAATAATGCTAGCCAGTTGTCCCACCATCAATTATTAAATCTTTTCCCCCGTACTTTCAGCATCCAGAACAGAGTTTATATTTCTTAACAAAAGAATCCTCTCAGAAATATTAGAAAAAATATCTGGAGTACAAATGAGGGAAAACCAGTGTAGATCAAAGTAATCTTTGATATAAAAGTTGTTTTTTGGGTTAAGATAATATATTAAAAAATTGGCAAAGTGGATTTGAAACTTCTCCTTCATAGAAAGTCATTTTTAGTTTTACACCCTCATGACCTTTTCTTAGGTGCTTACTATTCCTAGAGTCCTCTTCCAAAGACTGCATCGCTATTCTCACCTAATCCTCTCCCAGTTCTCAAGTTAGAAGTTAACTGTCAATGTCCTAAATTTAGAAATTTCTTATTAACTCTGTAAGAGTAGGAATACTATTCATAGTCAGGATGAGAATTTGCTCTCTAGTTTCATTGGTAAGGATATAAAATCACATTTGGTGTGGGTTTTTTTTTTACTTAATATAAACTAATTGTATCTGATATAACCTCTATTCTGGCAAATATTAATGCTTATCAACATGTTTTTATTTGCATAACTCTCAAAATATCAATTTTAAATGTACATGGCATCAGACTCTACCACTATGTTATAATGCACCTTATGGTACATTCTCACCATTCACTTTTATTCTTTGAAAAATTTAGAGCCTCGCTCATGGTTTCCATCTCTCCTACTCTCCCCCTCTTCTCTTTATCTTCCCTCCTCTCCTCTTTTCCTTCTTTTGTCCCTCTCTTTCCCTTTCCACCTCATCACTCCCTCACTCCTTTTCTCTCTCTCTCTCTCTCTCTCTCTCTCTCTCTCTCTCCATAAATCAGACATAAATTTTAGTTGATTTGAATATTCAGGCAAACAGACCACACAGCCTCCAAGCCTCTCACTCATTTCCTTGTCTTGCTCATATCGAGTTATTTTCCTCAAACCTAGCTCAGCCACTCAGACCAGGGCCATATACCTTAGAATTGCCATTACAAATAACTTTGCCTGCTCAAAATCAGAGTTTCAGGCTTACTATTCTCTAGCCCCAATATCCTCACTTTCAGCACACTCTCACTGGATCCCTATCTCCAAAACATTTTGATGCCACCAGGACTTCTAAGCAATTGATCTTGTCATTGCTCATTAATTCCACTCCTGGTTTAGTTTTCATGAGTCCTTTAGTATACTGGGGGTCCTCGGGTTACATCAGTCTCAACATACAACATTTCTAGTTTATGATGGTCACTCCCATAAAAACTTAAAAAAATTGAGATGTGAGTGTTTCAGCTTAAACCATTAGCATCATACTTACAGACTCTGTGGGCAAGCTAGTTTGGTTGCGCATGGCAGAAGAATAAGCAGTATTCTTTTTCAGTGGCTTAGTTGCGTTTTTATGTTCTAGATTATGATTTTACAACTGTGTTAGGATAAGTAAGTGACTTAGGCTAGGGTGTGTGTTTCGACTTAAACCAAAATTTGGGTTATATCACTGTCATAGGAACAGAACTGTGTCTTATCCCAAGGACCCCTTGTAATCACTCCTTGCAAATGAACTCAATTCCTTTTTCTCTCTCTTTCCATTTACTTGCCTGTAAAAGCCCATCCTTGATAAAGTTCAATTTTCTGCCTACTTTTACACTGTTACCCATGCACCTGAACCCAATCTCTTTGAAATTCATGGCCATTTTCTTCAAGTGGAACCCCAAATAACATCTCTGAAAGGCTTCTTTCACATCTTCTTTCTCCTCACACCTGACTGTCTCCTAACTCTCAGCTAACATCTTTTTCCATCATTTCACTGAGAAAATGGACACAATATGAAAATGCACATACCCCCGATACTAAATCTACTACCCTTCCTGGATCTGTACCCTGTAACCTGGCGAAGAGTTCCTGCTTCTGAGTAAGGCTCACTCTCCCCTACCACAGTGTCTCTATCCCCTCGGGCTTGTTAAGGATCTCACTCCTGCCAGTGTCCTTTTTTCTCTCCTGCAAAATTGATTTCACAAAATTGATAGGATAATTTTCCTCTTCATTATCTGCTCTCCTAAAAAACAAAAGCAAAAACATAAAGAATTGTCTGTAGTCTCCCTTTTATCTCCTTTTAACTTGAATATAAGATATTTAATATGTATAAAAAGCATGTGCAATTAAAACATGTTTCAAGTAAGCACATTTTACCAAAAATTTATCCCTGTGATGAGTTCATGATCAGTATAAAAAACACTAAATATGAAAGAAAATGTCCTTTGAGTTTTTGTATCAAATAGAATAAGAAGTCTATTCAATGTAAAAATGTGTTCGATTTTAAGCCACCTACTACACGGGTAAGTTAAACAGGCCCAATTGATAGAAACGCCATTGCCGAGGTATATGTACTCCTATGTATGTGCTCTCTACTTTTTGCTTTTGTTGTTTTCCTTACTTTTGGCTTTCTGTGTAACTCTTATAAGCAATCCTCAGAACTGGTGTCTCAGACCATGTAAAATAAAATGTTTCCATTACAATGACATGTAGTTTATTTATTTGGCATGTTTAACTTTTGCTCTCAATGCTTTGAATTACAGTTCTCAGAATTCTAACTCATATTTCCCTCATATTTCTATTAAGATTGTTTATAGCTTGTTGATTTTTCATATCTGGCAGTGCTCATTGTTTGGTTATCTTCCCATCCTCTGTCTTTCTCGTTGCAGAATTAGTTTCAGTCAAGTCCATTTGTCCCCTTCACTGAGTTGTAATAGCAGTTACCTTAAGGTTTCTCAGAGTTCTCATCTCAGATCCACTCTCCTCCCCTCCACTTCTTAATGCTCTTAACCTTTGATTAAGTAAATAACTGCCCAGGAACTCATATGACTGTTATAAACATTTATGTGAGTGCGGAGGTAGTTAATTGATGCCACCAGATCATTAACTTTACCACCTTTAAAATGTTGATTAGCTCCTCCGTGTCCTCACCTCCCTCCTAACTGTTTAAATACCAGGCAGGGTTTTTATACATAAGTCACCTGTCATCAGTTAGTGTCAAAATATAGAAATTAATGCATATGTTTTTCACATAGCCATGGAAACAATATGCAAACCATGCTGAGCTGAAACTGAGCCAAACCTAAGTAAATATTTTACATGTTTAGGTTCGGCTGGGAGGGGCTTTGGGAAATCATCTAATCCACGCCTCTTCTCTGTGCACCCTTTCTGCTGTAGAGAAGACGATCTTGCTCTATTGTGTTGCCTCCATGTCTTTTCACCCTCAGAAGAAACAAGTCAGTTTATAAAATTAAAAATTAGAAGGAGGAAGTTGAAAACCGAGACGAGCACTGGGCTTACCTGAGTGAACCTGCCTGACTAAATCAGTGCGCAGATAAATTTCTAGACTCAGTGCCTCCTGGTAACTGCTCTGTCAGAAACCTTAATCTTAACTCCCAAGCTTAATCTTAACTCTCTAAATCTTCACCTAACGGAAAGCAGGGCCAAACTCAGCAATTACATAATCTTTAATAGCAGCATTGTGAGACGTTTTGCAAACAAGGGAAACGTTTGCCACAACATTTAGTGTTGAAACATTTAGTGGGGAAACAGGTTCTAGTTATCTAAACAGGGCAAGAGGCGAGACTATGTTTTTGGCAATAAGTCAAAATAAATAAAAACCATCTCAATCTAATTAAACAATGAAAAAGGGTTTTATGTGTAAGGAAAATACCAAAAGCTGATTTAAAAAATAGTAGTTAGAGGAATTTAAATGCATTATTTTCTTTCTTTTAATTATTATTTTTGTTTTGTTTTTTAGCAAGACAGACAGACAGACAGGGATAAACAGACAGGTAAAGGGAGAGATGAGAAGCATCAGTTCATAGTTGCAGCACTTAAATTGTTCATTGATTGCTTCCTATACATGCCTTGACCAGGGGGCTCCAACTAAGCCTGTGACCCCTTGCTCAAGCCAGTGACCTTGGGCTCAAGTGACCTTGCACTTCAAGCCAGTGACCTTGGACTTCATGCCAACAACCTTTGGACTCAAGCCAGCCACCATGAGGTCATGTCTACAATCCCATGCTCAAGCTGGGAATCCCATGCTCAAGCTGGCAAACTGGCACTCAAGCTGGCAACCTCAGGGTTTTGAACCTGGGTCCTCAGTGTCCCATCAATACTTTATCCATTGTGCCACTACCTGGTCAGGCTAACTATTTTTTTTTTAATTTCTAAAATTCACATACCATGAAAGCACCAAAGATCTCACAGAGATGATAGTGTCTCAAAGCTGCCTAATTTCCTTCTCCAGAAGTGAACACCATTGTCAGGTTGTTTTTACCCTTCCAAGGCTATTCTACCTTTAAATATATATGTTTGAATAAATTTTTATTTGTATACTAAAACTTATTTTGGATTTGTTCATGTTTGGTCAGTGCATTTACTTGAAGCTTTATATATTCTGATAAAAAGGGCAAAAATAATTTAGAACATTGTACTGGCAAGAGTTTAGTTAGCATAAGCATCCTAAAAGAAAACATAGGCAGTAAGCTCTCCGACATCTCTTGCAGCAATATATTTGCCGATTTATCTCCACGGGCAAGTGAAATAAAAGACAGGATGAACAAATGAAGCTATATCAAACTAAAAAGCTTTTGCATAGCTAAAGACAATAAGAACAGAATAAAAAGACAAACTATACAATAGGAGAACATATTTGACAATATGTCTGATAAGGGATTAATAACCAAAATTTATAAAGAACTTGTAAAACTCAACACCAGAAAGACAAACAATCCAATCAAAAAATGGACAAAAGAGATGAATAGACACTTCTCCAAAGAGGACATACAGATGGCCAATAGGCATATGAAAAAAATGCTCAACATCACTAACTTAGAGAAATGCAAATTAAAACCACAATGAGATATCACCTCACACCAGTCAGAATTGTGCTTATCAACAAAACAACACAGAATAAGTGCTGGAGAGGATGTGGAGAAAAGGGAACCCTCCTGCACTGCTGGTGGGAATGCAGACTGGTGCAGCCACTGTGGAAAACAGTATGGAGATTCCTCAAAAAATTAAAAATTGAACTGCCTTTTGACCCAGCTATCCCACGTTTAGGAATTTATCCTAAGAACACCTAGCACTGTTTCAAAAGGAGAAATGCACCTCCATGTTTATGGCAGCATTGTTCACAATAGCGAACGAAGATATGGAAACAGCCCAAGTGTCCGTCAGTGGACGAGTGGATTAAAAAGCTTTGGTACATATATACTATGGAATACTACTCAGCCATAAGAAATGATGACATCGGATCATTTACAACAACATGGATGGACCTTGATAACATTATACTGAGTGAAATAAGTAAATCAGAAAAAACTAGGAACTATATGATTCCATACATAGGTAAGACATAAAATTAAGACTCAGAGACATGGACAAGAGGGTGGTGGTTACCGGGGGGAGGGAAAGGGAAGAGGGAAGAGGCACAAAGAAAACCAGTTAGAAGGTGACAGAAGACAATTGACTTTGGGTGATAGGTATACAACATAATCAAATATCAAAATAACCTGGAGATGTTTTCTCGGAACATATGTACCCTGATTTATCAATGTCACCTCATTAAAATTAATAAGATTTTTTTTAAAAAAGAGTTTAGTTAGGAATGTTTTGTTAAACTTTAGATACTCTATAACACAACATTTAAAAAATAATTTTTATTAGAAAAATATATACAAGAAAATAATCACTAGCCCTGTCACTTAGAAATAGGCACTGTAAATATTTTTATTTTTTGTGTACACATATACAACATACCCAAATAGTTTGTGAAATTGGAATCATACCAAATATACCATTGTGAAACCTTTTGGCTCTGAAGAATATATTTACATGTTTAATTTTAAACCATGAATAACAAATATTAATTTAAGTGGAAAATATTTCATTTAATGAGAGACTATAAATTTGAGAAAAGTATTAATGTTCTCTTTGAATGCAAACACCCAAATGAAAAATGGTGCTCACCAGTGTTCTGCAAGTTTAAGTAGCAGAGGCATGTGTCATTGCCATGATGGCAGGGACTGTATCTAGCAATTATTCTGACTGACATATGTGATATATAGCACACATATTGACAACATACCAAACTTCTCTCTTGAGGCCCAGAATGTATGAGGCAAGGCTGGGAATAGGGGAACATGAAAGAGAAGGGCAAGGGAGAGAAGGAGAGAAGGGCCCAGGGCATTCAGCTTCTGACTCCTGCCCCTAACTTGAGTGGAGTTGCTGTAGCTTGAACTATCACATCAACCTAGGTAGAGAAGCTGGAAATGGGCTCAACAAGACTGACAACACAGTGCAGATCAAAGCATCTCTAAAAAGATTAGAGAGCAGGAGATGTAAATGAATTATAATAATGAAACCAGGATGCAGATACTTTAATACATGAAATCTACATATAACATAAAGTGGTCATGGCCCACTTATATGTAATTTTTTTCCCCATAAATATATAGTTGGCCCTTTATATCCTTGAGTTTTACTTCTGCAAATTCAACTGAACAAAGATCAAAATAATATTTTCTTTTTAAAATTAAATATATTGGGGTGACAGTTAAAAAATTATGTAGGATTCAAGTGTACAGTTCTATAACACATCATCTGTATATTGCATAGTGTGCCCACTGCCCCATGAAATCTTTATTCGCCATATATTTGACTAACTCCCTTTACCTTTTATTACTCCCTTCATCCCTTTCCTTAGTAATCACTATACTGGTTGGCTGTGTCTATGAGTTTTTGTTTGTTTTTCTTGTTTATTCATTTGTTGCTTTCAGTTTTATATCCTATATATGAATGCAATCATGATTCTTGACTTTTTCTGACTTATTTCACTTAGCATGATATTCTCAAGATCCATCTATGTTGTTTAAAATGGCAGAATTTCATCATCTTTTTTAAGGCTAAGTAGCATCCCAGAGAATGAATTTTACATTCCATTGGAGTTTTCTGCATTCAAATAGCACTTTCCTCACCAGAGCAAGCCTATTACTGTCCTATATAAAGGGACAGTAGTTTGAGCACACATCTGGGAATCGCTCAGTCTTTCACTTCTTGTCACCCTCCTTCCAAGCTATCTGGTGGCTGTTTCTGTGTCTGTATTCAACCTCAAAGCTGGGTTCTATGTCAGTATCCCTCCTCTGGCTGCCCTGTGTGTGAATGCAGTTAGTGATGCACTTGCTGAACTACCTTAAGTTCAGTCAGAATTTCCCCACCCAATCCAGCTCTCAGACTCCACTTCTTTATAAGAAAAATTCAAACAATAAAATGTAATGGAGGGGATGACATCAGAGTAATGGCAGCGTGAGAGATAGTCCTGATTTCTCCCCTTGAAATTTCAACAAATTGAACAACTATAATGAAGCAAAGGAACCCCAACTGGGCTTGCAGGCATGCCTGAAAGATCTGCATAACTAATGGACTAAAGGTTTGATGAGGTCAAAAAGGGAGGTAGAAGATAAAACACATTGGTGGTAGGCTTTAGAGAGGAGAGGAGACAAACTAAGAGTGACTGGGTTTTTTTTTTCTCTGCTGGACTACAGGGAGGAGGAAAGTTCGGGCTCCCTGGATTTTGTCTGAGGGTTATGGAGAGAAAAACTCAGAGTAACTTGAGTCTCCTTTTGCCAGGAGAAGTGAGACAGAATTGGCAGAGGAGGAAAAAACCAAAGCAACCAGAGCACTGTGTCACAGCTCTGTCTCCCTGCAGCCTGTACTCGTAGAGACAGAGAAAGCTAAAATGCAGTCCCCCAGCCTCCCAGATCCTACCTTCCTCACCTCACGGTACTGAAAGTAGCAGAGACAAACCCCACAGCTAGTTCTCCAGAGCCACTCTCTCTCCTGAAGAACAGAGGGGCTCCACATCTAGTCTCCAGGTCTGTTGAGATGTAGGAAGGAGCACCTGGAAGTCTGAGATCGCCATTGTTAGACCTGTAAAGCCATAAACTGAAGCTATAGAGCTGAAGCCATAAGGTTAAAGCAGTAAAACCCTCACAATACACCCCACACACCAACATAACTGTGTCTCCACCTACATCATTACACCAGCAACATTTCACTGAATGTCAGCCCTGGAATTTCACAAGCTAACAGTAATAATACAGTGACACCTACTGGAAGAAACCTCTCAAAACCAAAATTTATGTTTCCCTTTTTTCCTTTTATTCCATTTTTTTTCTTTTTTTATGACAGAGACAGAGAGAGAGACAGAGAGGGACAGATAGGGACAGACAGGCAAGAAGGGAGAGAGATGAGAAGCATCAATTCTTTGTTGTGGCTCTTCAGTCTCCTTAGTTGTTCATTGATTGCTTTATCATATGTGCCTTGACTAGGAAACTACAGCAGAGTGAGTGACTCTTTGCCCAAGCCAGTGACCTTGGGCTCAAGCCAGCAACCTTGGGCTTCAAGCCAGCAATCCCGTGCTCCAGCTGATAAGCCCCTGCTCAAGCCGGATAAACCTGTATTCAAGCTGGCAACCTCAGAGTTTCAAACCTGGGTCCTCCGTGTCCCAGTCCGACACCCTATCTACTGTGCCACAGCCTGGTCAGGCTCTTTTTAAATTCTTATTCTTTTTTCTCTTATCTCTTTTGAATTTCATTTTCTTTAATTTTTATATTTTTTATTCTTATTTTTGTAGGTGTTTTGTATTTTTTCTTTGCTTTTGATTTTTTTTCCTATGATTTTTCTTCCTTACCTGTCATAATTTTAAAATTTTAAATATTTTTATAGTATTTTTAAAATTATTTTAGGGTTTTTTTTTGTTTTGGTTTTTTGGTTAGGGTTCTTAAAATATCACTCTCAAATACCATAAAGGAAGAAGAAATCAAATGCCATGGCTACACAAGACAAAGACATAGTTCAGAAAGAAAATGAAAAATCTCCAGAAAAAAAATGTCAATCACATGAAAACCTTGGAGTTAAATGATAGAGAATTCAAAATTGAAGCTCTGAAAATACTCAACAAGATTCAAGAAGACACCAATAGGTAACTTAATGAGCTCATAAAACAAATTAAGGAACAAAACAAATACCTCAGCCAGGAGATTGAAACTTTAAAAACAGAGATGAAGAACTCAATACGTGAACTTAAGACTGAGGTAGCAAGTTTAACTAATAGAACAAGCCAGATAGAAGAAAGAATCAGTGACATCAAAGACAGGCAACTAGAGTTGAGGCAGAAAGAAGAGGAGAGAGACTCATGAATTAAAAAACTGAGAGAGCTCTACAATAA
Organism: Saccopteryx leptura; assembly: GCF_036850995.1. NCBI lineage: Eukaryota > Metazoa > Chordata > Mammalia > Chiroptera > Emballonuridae > Saccopteryx > Saccopteryx leptura. The sequence goes on from NC_089507.1 coordinate 88,630,409, forward strand.
TTGTCTGACTCCACCAGAATGAGTAACATAAGAATAATGGGTAATCAGAAGAAGAAGAGAGGGAGAAGGAAAGGATAGCCTTTTCAAACAAATAATTGATGAGAATTTCTGAAGCTTATGGAAAGAGTTAGAGCCTTGAATCCAAGAAGAAAACAGAATGCTGAACTGAAACAGACCTACTCCAAGGCACATCATAATAAAATTGTCAAATTCAATGACAAAGAAAGAATCCTCCAGGCAGCTATGGAAAAAAGAACATAACATATAAAGGAAAGCCCATTAGATTATTATCAGACTTCTCAGCAGAAACTCTACAAGACCAAAGAGAATGAACCCCAAACATTCAAAGTACTGAAAGAAAGGAATTACCAGCCAAGAATACTATATCCATCAAAGCTATCCTTCAAATATGAAGGAGAAACAAAATCTTTTGCAGACATACAGAAGCTGAGGTAATTTATCACCAGATAACCCCCACTGCAGGAAATACTCAATGAGGTTATTCGACCAGACACAAAGAACAAAACAGATCAAAACTACAAGTAAAAGCTCCAACAAGGTCACAAGGAAAAAAGGATAATCTGTAACAATAACATAAAAAGGGAGGGGATAAAGATCTGTGGTAGCAAAAAAGGCTAGAGTGCAGAAGTACCCATAAGACAAAGGCCTCTTGTACATATAAACTTTTTTTCTTAATAAACTATTAGTAATCATAGCAATCACCCATGAAAAAGCCACTACTGAAACATAGCTTCAAAAAAGAAAAAACAGGGAAAAGAAGTATGAAATACCACCAAACAAAAACAACTGATAGAAACAAAAAATAGAAGAACCAAAAAAGACACAGAGCTACCAGGAAACAAAGATAAAATGGCTATAGGAAATTGTCAAGTGTCAATAATTACCCTAAATGTAAATGGACTGAACTCACCAATATAGAGGCACAGAGTAGCTGATTGAATCAAAAAGCAAAATCCATTTATTAATATATGCTACCTTCAAGCTGCAAGGACAAAAGTAGACTCAGAGGGAAAGGTTGGAAAGTGATTCTCCAAGCAAAGAATACCAAAAAATAAACAGTTGTAACCATATTCATGTATGACAATACTGACTTCAAGACAATAAAGGTAACCAGAAACAAGTATGGACATTTCATAATGATAAAAGGGACATTGCAACAAGGACATATAATACTTCTTAATATGTATGCACCGAACCAGGGAGCACCAAAATATATAAGACATTTACTAACTGCTCTAAAAATAGAAGCAGACAACACAATCATACTTGGAGGTCTCAACACACCATTGATGGCTTTAAGTAGATCATCCAAAAAAGAATTTTAATAAAGAAATATTGGTCTTACACAACACTCTGGACCAAATGAACATAATAGACATTTACAGAACATTTCATCCCAAAACATCAGCTTATACGTTCCTCTTCAGTGTACATGGAACATTCTCAAGAACAGACCATATGTTGGGCCACAAAACTAACATCAACAAATTCAAGAGACTAAAATTATACCAGCCATATTCCCTGATCATAAGCCTTTGAAATTAGAGTTCAACTGTAAAAAGGAAGTAAATAAATCAACAAAAATGTGAAAATTAAACAGCATACTTCTAAAAAGTGACTGAGTCAAAGAAGAAATAAAAGCAGAGATCAAAAGATATTTACAGACAAATGAAAATGACAAATCAAAATTTTTGGGATGCAGCAAAAGCAGTAATAAGAAGGAAGTATATATTAGTACAGGCTTATATCAAGAAACAAGAGAGATCCCAAGTAAACAACCTGACATTACACTTTAAGAAACTAGAAAAAGAACAAAAGCAACCCAAAGTCAGCAGAAGAAAAAATATGGTAAAAATTAGAGCAGAACTAAATGAAATGGAGAACAAAAAAACTATACACTGCGCCACCTTCTGGTCAGGCGAGAACAAAAAAACTATAGAAAAAATTAATACAACAGAGAACTGGTTCTTTGAAAACATCAATAAAATCAACAAACCACTGGCTAGACTCACTAAGGAAAAAAGAGGAAGGACTTTTAAACAAAATTCTAAATAAAAGAGAAGAAATTACCACAAACATCATAGATATACAATAGATATACAAAGGATTATAGTAGAATATTATGAAAAATTATATGCCACCAAATGCAACAACTTAAAGGAAATAGATAAATTCCTAGAACCATACAATCTTCCTAGACTGAGTCATGAAGAAGTGGAAAACCTAAATAGACCTATAGGAAGGGAGGAAATAGAAACAACTATCAAAACCTCCCAGAAAAAACAAAAGTCCAGGACCAGATGGCTACACTAGTGAATTTTACCAAACATTCAAAGATTTGGTACCTACCCTTCTCAAAGTCTTCCAAAAAATAGAAAAAGAAGCAATACCCCCAACACATTTTTTATTGATTTTAATTTATTGTGTTTACATAGATTATAGTGTCGCCCCAAATGCATCCCCCCTCCCCCATACTCCCCTCAACATCTCCCTTGCCCCCTTCTTCCCACCATGCCCTCCCCCCTTCCCTTCAGGTTTATCCCATCCTATCCTCCTTTTTCCCTCTGTCCTCTTTTCCTCTGTTCCCTTTGATCCCTCCTCTGTCTCAATTCCATTCCTCAGTTCACACTGTTCATTGGATTCCTCAAATGAGTGAGGTCATATGATATTTTTCTTTCTCTGCCTGGCTTATTTCACTTAACATAATAGTTTCCAGGTCCATCCATATTGTTGCAAAAGGTAAGATTTCCTTCTTTTTCATGGCCCCAGAGTATTCCATTGTATATATGTACCACAGCTTTTTTATCCACTCATCCAATGACGGACACCTCCCCAACACAGTTTCTGAGGCCAACATAATAACCCTCACACTAAAACCTGGCAAGGACAACACCAAAAAAGAAAACTACTGACCAATATCTCTAATGAATACAAATTCAAAAATCCTAAACAAAATGCTACCAAATTGAAATCAACAACACATTAAAAAAATAATACAAAATGATCAAGTGGGATTCATTCCAGAAGCACAAGGATGGTTCAAAATACGGCAATCAATCATTATAATACACCATATCAACAAAACAAAGAACAAAAACCATATGATTCTATCAATAGATGCAGAAAAGGTATTCAGTAAGATACAACATCCCTTTATGTATAAAACACTGAATAAAATTGGAATAGAAGGAAAATACCTCAACATAATAAAGGTTATAAATGACAAACCATCAGCTAATATCATACTAAATGGTGAAAAAATGAAGGCTTTTTTTCTAAAATCAGGAACAAGACAAGGTTGCCCATTCTCTCCACTCTTATTCAAATAGTTCTGAAAGTTTTAGCCAGAGCAATCAGGCAAAAGAAAGAAATAAAAGGCATCCATATTGAGAAAGAAGTAAAGGTATCATGTTTTGCAGATGATATGACCCTGTCTATGGAAAACCCCAAAGAGTTCACCAAAAATCTATTAGGAACAATAAACCAATACAGTAAAGTCTCAGGATACAAAATGAATATACCAAAAGTTCACTGCTTTCCTATATGCTAATGGTGAAACATCAGAAAATGAACTAAAAAATCTAATTCCTTTTACAATTGCAACAATAAAAAATATCTAGGGATAAACTTAACAGAGGATGTGAAGGACCTGTATACTGGAAAGTACAAAACATTATTGAAAAAAATTAAAGAATACAATGAAATGGAAATATATTCCATTTTCATCAATTGGAAGAATCAACATGGTTAAAAATGGCCATATTACCCAAAGCAATACACAAGTTTAATGCAATTCCCATCAAAATCCCAATGTCATTTTTTAAAGAAATAGAACAAAACAATTACCATTTTGTATGGAACCATAAAAAAACCCAAATAGCCAAAACAATCCTGAGGGGGGAAAAAAAGAAGCCCGAGAACTACTACTTCGAAATCATTGGTATGTAAAGACACAGGCATCCTCATGTTCACAGCAGCATTATTTACAGTGGCCAAGGCATGGAAACAACCAAAGTGTCCCTCAATAGAGGATTGGATAAAGAAGATGTGATACATATATACAATGGAATACTACTCAGCCATAAAATATGATGACAAAGTGATATTTATGACATGGATGATGAAATAAGTAAATCAAAAAAAGCTAAGCCCTGTATGATTTTACACATAGATGGGATATAAAACTGAGACTTAAAGACATAGATAAAAGTAAAGTGGTTAACAGAAAAAAGAGGATATGGGGGAGGGAAAGGGGAGAGGGGGTTGGGGAAAGGTGTAAAGAGGGACAAATATTAGGTGATGGAAAATGATTTGACTTTGGGTGATGGGTATGCAACATAATCAACAGTTAAAATGCTATAGAAATATTTACCTGAAACTTCTGTATTCTTACTGATCAATTTCATTCTGTTAAAGATAATTTTCTAAATAAAATTTTTTTAAAAGTAATGGAATTTTGCTATTCTGACAAAGGACAGAATTATAGTTATGAATGTTCACTGAAATACAAGATAAAAGAGCCAAGACAGAAACATTACATCTAGTAATTATTAAAATACACCCAACACTCATATACACATACATACACAGATTGATAAATAAATTTGACTTTTCAAAGCTATTTGCTAAAACTGTCTGCATAACAAATGAGGAAAAATGCAGGTGATCAAAAATCTTCTGTTATGATTTTTTAAGTATCACAGGAAGACTCCTGTCAAAATCGTCTTCTCTAGCTGTCACCTTCACTTACACTTTTACGATTGTCAGAAATAATAGTGATTCATTTATGCTTAACAGCAACTATGCAATTTTTTTCTCTCTTGTTTTATTTTTTTCTAATCACCCAGCTACTCCTTTTTTAAAAAACTTTATTTTCTTTTAATAGTTTTAGGTTCACGGTAAAGTTGAGAGGGATGGTACAGAGATTTTCCATATACTCCTGGGCCCCACACATGCATAGACCACTCCATTACCAACAGTCCCACCAAAGTGTTAAGTTTGTTACAGCTGATTAAACCTACACCGACACATTATTATCACCTAAAGTCCACAGGCTCACTCTTAGTGGTGTTCCTCCTCTGCGTTTGGACAAATGTATAACAACATGTCCCTTGTTAGGGTAGTTTCACACCCTAAAAATCCTTTATGCTCCATCTGTTCATTCCTTCCTCCTCACTAACCCCTGGCAACCACTGATCTTTTAACTGTCACCATAGTTTGCCTTTACCAGGTTGTTAAATAGTTGGTATCACACTGTAGTAACATGAATATAGGATACTCTTATGTCTTTTCATGGCTTGATAGCTCATTTCTTTATAGTGCTGAAAAATATTCTATTGTCTCTATGTACCACAATTTATTCATCCACTACTAAAGGACATCATGGTTGCTTCTAGGTTTTGGCAAATATGAATAAAGCAGCTATGAACATCCACTTACAGGTTTTGCAGAACATAAATGTTCAATTCTTTTGGGTAAAAACCAAGGGACACACTTGCTGAATAATATAATAAAAATACATTTAGTTTTGTGAGAAGCTGTCAAACTGTCTTCCAAAATGGCTGCATTATTTTGCATTCCCACCTGCCATGAATGAGAGTTCTTAGTACTTCACATCCTTGTCAGCATTTGATGTTGCCAGTGTTCTGGATTTTTGACATTCTAGGTAAACTGGTATTTTTATTGTTGCTTTAATTTGCATTTCTTTGATGACATTTGACAGAGGCTATCTTTCTACATGTTTATTTGTCATCTACATAGCTTATTTAGTGAAGTGTCTGTTAAAGTCTTTGGCCCACTTGTCTGTTAAATTTTAAGAGTTCTTTGTGTTACTTGGATAACAGTCTTTTATTAGATGTATCTTTTGCAAATATTTTCTCCCAGTCTGTACCTAGTATTCTCATTCTCTTGATATTATCTTTAATAAAGCAGTTTTTACTTTTAAAAAAGTACAAATTATCAATTATTTATTTCAAGGGTTATGCCTTTGGTGTTGTATCTGGAAAGTGAATGCTATAACTAAGGTCATCTAGGTCTTCCCCTATGCTCTCTTCTAGAAGTTTTTACAGTTTTTGCATTTTACATTTAGGTCTGTGATTTATTTTCGTTGATTTCTGTGAAAGATGTTAGGTCTGTCTAGGTTCATTTTTTTGCATGTAGATGTCCAGTTGTTCCAGCACCATTTATTGAGAAGAATAACTTTGCTCCATTTATTGTCTTTGCTCCTTTGTCAGTTGACAATGTGGGTCTATTTTGGGCTCTATATTCTGTCCCATTGATGCATGCATTTGTCTATTCTTTCACCAATACCATGCTGTTGCAATTACTGTAGCCTTATAGCAAGTCTTGAATTCAAGTATTATCAGTTTTACAACTTTGTTTTTCTCCTTCAATATTGCATTGGATTTTCTGAGTCTTTTGCCTCTCCATATAAACTTTAGGATCAGTTTGTCAAAATTCAAAAAATAATTTTTTGAAATTTTGATTAGGATTGCATTGAATCAATGATTCAAGCTGGGAATAACTGACATCGTAACAATATTGAGCCTTCCTATTGTTGAACATGGAATAACTCTCCATTTCTTTAGTTTCTTGATTTCTTTCAGTTTCTCTCAACCAATCTCATACATATTTGTTAGATTTATAATTAAGTATTTCATTTCTGGAAGGTATTAATGCCAATGGTATTATGTTTTTAATTTCAAATTTCAGGTCTAGGAGCTTTTTATTGTTTCTGATTTTTCACATGAATAATCATGTCATCTGCAAAGACGGTTTTATTCCCAACTGATATGCCTTTATTTCCTTTTCTTATCTTACCATGAAGAACCTCTATTACAATGTTGAAACGGAGTACTGAGAGAAGTCATCCTTGTACACGATCTTAGGAGAAAGTTTTAAGTTTCTCACTATTGAGTATGATGTTAGCTGTAGGTTTTCCATAACTATTCTTTATCAAGTTGAGAAAGTTCTTCTCTATTCCTAGTGCATTGCGAGTTTTTACTGTGAATGGGTGTTGGATTTGGGGAAATACTTTTTCTGTCTTTATTGATAGAACCAGTAACTTTTCTATTTTAGTCTGCTGATGTTATAAATTACATTAATTGATTTTTTAAATTGATTTTAGAGAGAAAGAGAGGTGGAGTGAGATCATAATTGCTTCACTTTAATTGTTCATTTATTGCTTCTCATATACGTCTTGATCAGGTAAGCCCAGGGTTTCAAACTGGCAACCTCAGCATTCCAGGTCGACCCTCTATCCACTGCACCACCACAGGTCAGGCTATATTAATTGATTTTTAAATATTAAACAGCCTTGCATATCTCAGATAAATTCCACTTGGTCATACTGTATCATTTCTTTTATACATTGTTGTATTTAACTTGCTAATATTTATTGAGGAGTTTTGTATCTATGTTTATGATTGAGATCATAGTTTTCTTCTCTTTTAATGTCTTTGTCTGGTTTTAGTACTAGAGTAATTTTGGCATCATGGAATACCCAGCTATTCTTCATGTCTCTGTTAAATTGCAAAATTTTCAGATTGTATTCTGGGCCTTAAACATATTCTACTTTGGTTCACTGAACATAATATTCTTAAAGTAAACTATTTTCTATAGCCCTGTATCCTCCATGAAATTGCCCAGACCTAAGTGGAATACAGATGCTGATTTCTGAGATATATCTTTATTATGAAAACAGTTGTTATAATCCATTCAAGATATGTTCTACTCTACCACATCAAAATCCAATGCATACATTCTATAGTTTTGCAAGATGTTATGATTGGGGGAAACTCAGTAAACTGCATGTCAAACTACAATTATTTAAAAATAAAAAGTTTAATTAAAAAATATAATGCCCTATTTTCTCCATCTCCCTTTCTCTCTTTAACTAAAGTATACTTTGCCCTGGTCGGTTGGCTCAGCGGTAGAGCGTCGGCCTGGCATGCAGGGGACCTGGGTTCGATTCCCGGCCAGAGCACATAGGAGAAGCGCCCATTTGCTTCTCCACCCCCACCCCCTCCTTCCTCTCTGTCTCTCACTTCCCCTCCCGCAGCCAAGGCTCCATTGGAGCAAAGATGGCCCAGGAGCTGGGGATGGCTCCTTGGCCTCTGCCCCAGGCGCTAGAGTGACTCTGGTCGCGGCAGAGCGACGCCCCAGAGGGGTAGAGCATCGCCCCCTGGTAGGCAGAGCATCGCCCCTGGTGGGCGTGCCGGGTGGATCCCGGTCGGGCACATGCAGGAGTCTGTCTGACTGTCTCACCCCGTTTCCAGCTTCAGAAAAATACCAAAAAAAAAAAAAACAAAAAAAAAAAACTAAAGTATACTTTTATTTTTTTAAAGATTTTATTTATTTATTTTAGAGAAGAGAGAGAGAGAGAGAGAGAAGGGAGAAATAAGAGGGAGAGAAGCAGGAAGCATCAACTCCCATATGTTTCTTGACAAGGCAAGCCCAGGGTTTCGAACTGGTTACCTCAGTGTTCCAGACTGATGCTTTACCCACTGCACCACCACATATCTGGCCCTAAAGCATACTTTTAAAAACACATGAAAATTATATGTATAAAGATAGAAACTTTTCCTCTGAATCTTTACCTTGTTTACCCCCCCAAAACTTTTTAATTAATTCTCTTTTTATTGTGATTTTAGAGAGGTAGACACTGCATTTTTTTTTGTTTAAAGATAACCATTAGTTATTTAGAAGAAACTTTGTAGGGCAAAATAATCTCCTGTGTATTTTGGCTCTTCCTCATCTTATTCATAGAATACCAGATACGTTTCTAGATTCTAAAAAAAAAAACAGGAAAAGCCAACTAGCCCTATCTCCACTGCCACTGTTTATGTGGTCTAGTCCCTTTCCCTGTGGAGTCCAGCAGTTCCTGAGGTCAAACTCCTCAGTCCCAAGAATTCACAGACTTCATGAGTGCAGAGATCAAAACCAGGCTGATAATATGAAAACAAAAGCAATACAATTACCACCATATCATTAGCTAATACCTCTATTTCTCCTGAGTCATTTGTTGTTCCCCATATCTCAATTATAGTTGGCAGGAATTGCTTTGATTTTTCAGAATTTTATTTAATACACTGACCGAAATTCCTATTTGTACTCTGCTTTCTGACTTTCTGATCACCTTTGCTAATTTAAACACTGACCTATATATGCTGCAATCCTTTAAAATGACTGGTTTTCATGGTTAGTAAGATCATATCACAGTGAAGAATCCTGTCATAATATGGCCAGGCTAGAACTCTATGTTTTGTTGTTATTGTTGTTTGTTTTTAATTTAATTTTTTTATTTAGAAATTAAATTTAATGGGGTGACATTGGTCCAGAAGAACATGTAAGTTTCAGGTAAATATTTCTATAGCACATGAGCTGTTCATTGTGTTGTGTACTCATCACCCAAACTCAAATCATTGTCTATCACTGTATATTTGTCTCTCTTCCCTCTCCCCACTCCCGTCCCTCTGGTAACCACTTCACTTTTTATCTATGTCTGTGAGTCTCAGATTTATATCCCACCTGTGTGTGAAATCATATAGTTCTTAGCTTTTTCTGATTTACTTATTTTACTTAGCATAATATTTTCATGGTCCATTCATGTTGTCATCAATGATTCTTTTTTAATCAAAGACTTAATTTTCACCTTCTGTGTGAAATCCCAGTATATATTATATAACCTGGGCTATTGTTTCTCCATGATAAGGTCAGATACTTGAATTCATATTAGAAAAGTCAAAAAAACATCTCAATGATGTTTTCTTTACTTTTTAAAATGTTTATTAAAAAGGGTAGTTCTTATGTGTTGGGGATTATAGTTGTGAAATGTTAATTTTAAAAATAAAAAGCACACAAGTAATTGTGCTGCCAATCATAATATATAATTTCTAACTAACTTCTTTATTAAGTATTGACACTAAATCATTGCTCTTCACTTAATTTCCCATTTCCCCTGGAAGGACATTTCTGTTTTGTCATTTTGGAAGACATGAAGTTTGCTGTCAAATTAGATTCACATTTAGTTGGTTGGGTGTGGAACTGATATGTCAATATTCTAGCATTGAAACTTCTATTTTCCAGTAGAAATCTCTTTGCTTGTTTAGAAAGCTTCAGCTCAAAAATAGAGGGATCTCTTTTTTTTATCCTTCTATTGCAGTTTTATGTTGGAAACTCCTCCATGTTGTCCCATTTTTCAGAACCTCATAAGCTCCATTTTAGGGCAACTTCAGTTTTCTCTAATTTTTATAATCTCTAGTACAGACAAAAACTTGCTGGGCCAAATGAGGAGATAAATAAGTGCATTTTCCAGTTCTTGCAGGGGTGAGAATGCCCAGAATTGACAAGGAAATGTGATATATAGATTTATTCTAATATCCAAAAAAGTCATCCCTGTGGCCTAGGTCCTTCTAGGAACTGAGATGCACAAACTGCGATTTTAATTTGTGAAAATAAGCAACACATTTTCAGTGGCTGTGATTATTATAACGATGCCATAAACCCTGCTAATGCAATGGCAGCTTTCCTCAGGTATAGAGCAACATAACTGGGCATATTGGTGCAGGGCAAGAAATCTCTGACTCCAAAGAATAAATACTGGGTTAGAGAGAAAACACATATTGGCAAAACAAGTATTTATTAGTCCTGGCATGATAGTGCAGTTGGTTAGAGCATTGTTCTTTTGTGCCAAGGTTGTGGATTCAATCCCTGGCCAGGGCACACACAAGAATCAAACAATGAATGCATAAATAAGTAGAGCAACAAATTGATGCCTATCTGTATGTCTCTCTCTTTCCCTCCTCCTTACTCTTTCTCTAAAATCAATTAATAAGTTAAAAAAATTTTACAGATTTACTAATAAGCACTTATTTAAGGCACTTTAGATCCAGACAAAGTACAAGATTACATGAATTAATTAATTTATTTTTGGCACTTTAGAGTACCTAAAAACATGTGAAACTCATTCCTTGCCATCAAAAGATTATGAACTCCTAGTTAGAGGTGATGAGACACATAGCTAGGAAAAGACAACGGGTAATGCAAAGCAATAATTGTTAAGTGCAGAAAATAAATGAAACTAGAGTTCACAGAAGGGATAGATCACTTCCAGACAGATTAACTAAGCAATATTTCATGAAGAATGTGATATTTCAGTTGAATATGCAAGTTAAAAAATTAAATGTTTGTCAAGTGTCTATTTCATACAATGCTCTCCACTGACTTCTGTGTGGGGATTCAGAAAATTTGTCATAGTCCTTCCCTAAGAGAGTTTATAATCTGGTTAAGAAAATAACACATAAACACATAAAAATCTAAATAATAATCAAAGATATATTTCAAGGCGATGTTAGAAATAATAGCGACAGAAGGCAGTTCGTGATTAGTTATGCTAATTAGTTATGCAGCAAGCAATTGCTTCAGACATTAACAGAAGGAAGAGGCACTCACTTTCCTGACCTGTTAACAGGATTTGAAAAAATAACTTCCTTTTCTGTCTTCCAAGACTCCACAGACACCTGGTTTTCCTCCTACTGCTCCAACTGTTCCTTTTCAGTCTCCTTTGGTGGTTGATTCTTATCTCTAAACACTCAAGTAGATGAGGGCTCAGTCTGTGGTCCCCTTCTCTCTTTTGTCTACTTTCACTCTGTTAAGAATCTGATCTGCTTTACCTTTAAATTCTATCTACATGCTGATGAATGAAAATTTTTTATCTTTATGCTAGACACTTTCCCTGAAGTCTTGCTTTACTTATATTTAACTTTCCACTCATGTCTCTACTTGGTTGTCTACAAGGCATCTCAACTTTAACATGTCCTAAACTGAGATCCTAATTTTCCATTTAAAATGTGCTTCCCTTGCAGTTTTCTCACTTCAATAATTGGCAGCTCCATTCCTCCAGTCGTTTGGGTAAAAAACACTGGAGGTACCCTTGACTTTTCTTTCTCTTAAATCCCATGTCCAATCTATCAGCAAATTCTATTAGCTCTGCCTTCACAATTGATCCAGAATGAGACCACTGCTCACCTCCTTTATTACTTCCACTGATTCAAGAACCCATCAATTACCACCTAGATTATGGCACCTGCCTCATGGCCCATCTCTTTTCTTCCACCCTTGTCTCAACCAAGCAGCCAGAGTAATTCTCTTAAAATAGTAGTCAGATCATGTCCCTCTTCTACTCACTTCTACTCAATACCTTCCAATGACTTCTCATCTCACTGATCAAAACTTCATATTCTATGATTATCTACAAAATCTAGCATGAGCTGGTCTCTCATTCTTCCTGATCTCACTTATTTCTGCCTTCTGGCTTTCTCAGTGTTCCATGAACAAGCCAGGAATGCTATTGTTTCAAACTTTTGTTTTTGCTGTTTATTTTGCCTTGGCTCATCTTCCCCAAGATAACTGCATGGCTTGTTCCATCACTTTCTTCAAGCCTTTACTCAGTTAATCATTCTTTGACCGCATCACTCTGGGTTGTAAGCAGATCCAAATAAAAACATTTTAGAGCAAGTCATTTATCTGGGAGACAATCCCCTATACAATGGTAAAGAAATTGGGAAATGAGATGAATAAGGAAAGAAAGACAATATAGGGTACATTATGAGCAGGTTACCCCTGTGACCAACTGAAGCTGATATCCCACAGCGAGGACATTATACAGAACTCACCTCAGAGTTGTCCCAGGTGAGGGGTATTCATCCACCAATTCCTATTAGATATCGGTTGAAGGGTGCTGTTAAGAGTATTCATTCCTGATGCTCCAGACTACCCTGAGTGTCTACAGAAAAGGCATCTCTGGTCAGAGGACACCATTAAATGGAGAATCAAATCTTTTTCTCTTACATAATAGACCTTAAGACAACAGTCTTATTTCAGAAATTAGAATATCAGCCCCAGACATTAATTTGTACCCTGACTTTGGCATCAACTCTCCCCCAGGTCAGGCCTGCCCTATGGGAATCCTGCAGTGAGAGGAGGGAATGCGGGTGGCTTCTTTCTCTTTCTCCCCCCACCCACCCCCTGCTGCTCCTCCTCATCCCCAGACAACAGGTCATCAGCCAGCTTTTACCCCCTGGGAGGATGGGAAGGGAGTGAGTTGCGGGAAAGGGCAAGTCCCCTTGGACTGGTGCCATTATAGACATGCTTCACATTCTGTGGGGTTTCTAAATGTAATAATGTAACTCCCTTATAGATGCTTCCCTGAGGTGTGTGCATGTGTGTGTGCTCATGTGTGTGTGTGCGTGTGTGTGTGTGTGTGTGTGTGTGTGCAAACTTTCATGACAGCCGTGATGGAGGGTGGGAGGTGGAGTTGAGTGGGACATTCTCTTCCGAAGGGTACTTGGGCCAGGCTGCATTGCTGTCCCAGATGGTGGCTTGCAACTCTTTCCTCATCTCCTAGGCACCAGGGTTTGCCTCCACATTCTGCCCTTCAGTCTGAAGCAAAATAGAGATGAACTCACTCATCCCAGTTCACTCTATCATAGGGTCCACATCTTGTCCAAGGGAAATATTCATGCATTGATTTGATTGCCCCAAAAGCCTGGGAGAGTAGAAGTTCATCCAAAATTGGCTACCACTTTCCTACAGCCAGTTTCTATTAGGTTTCTCAGGCTTGATGTCCATGCAAGTGATTTTGAGACAGTTCACTGAGATTTCCTTTTCTACATTCTGCATACAGCAAAGCATCTCATACTCACTTTGGAATTTAATTGACACCCCAAGTGAAATTGAGGAGAGAAGTGTTCAATTTTAACCTCCTGTTATAGTTTTACTCTCATCATTGGATTTCAAGGAGATAGCCCGAGGAAGGAAGCATGACCTGCAATGGCCTGGTATGTGCCCGGAGCGCCAAGATCCTGGCTATGAGGCAGATAAGTGTGAGAAGCTAGGCCACAGCGACCCACATGCCAGAAGTACCAACTTTTTGTGTGTGGGATAGAAAACCAATGAAAATGTTAAACAGCGTCATGATTAATCTAGATCTGGTAGTAAGAGTGCTAAAAATAAATGGGATTTCCTGAGGCAGAAGGTGTGGAAATGCCAGTCTTGGACTGACTAAGCCCTGGGAAACACCAGCATTTATGACACAGACAGACTTCATGGGTGTTGGTTCTATACAGTTTTGTCTCCAGCTCCTCCTTCACACCTGGCTACTGTGACTTACCTGCTCACCACAGCCAACACATTTTTATCTCACTCCTCTTTTCTTCCTGTGTTTGTCATCTCAAGCAAATGCTGTGGGATTTTTTTTTTTCAAGTCTCTCATACTTTTTTAAAATTAGTTTTAGCAAATCTAGGACTTTTTTAGTCTTTGTATTATTAAAAATAAGAACTTTGTCAATTGTGTTACAAAATGGAAAAATAATTGGTAAATGATGAACAAGTAATATCTAGTATCAGTTGTTTCTTTCAGATATTGATCTAAAAGAAATAGATGTTCTGTTGAAAACATCTGGCGTTTTATTTGTTTAGATGGTTGGTTTTCTGCTGGTTGGTTTTTATACCAAATAAGATCCAATTCTGAGTATGCAGGAAAAAGAACGAACAAACACACATGTACATACATGCATACCGTCACACAGACAGTAAGTACTCAAATGATTGAAACACAAAATGTTTATCCTATTCATTGTGCTCAGCCCAGAGACCTTAAATATAATTTTTTGGTTGACTTGGCTGCATAAAAAAATTAATGTACTTTTCTCATAATCTCACTGGTTGTTCCAGGTTCCAAGTTACTGTCTCGTGTTTTGACGATATAACTCGTGTTTATTTTCTACCTTTTCTTTTTTTTAGAATTTCTAAAGGATCACTAAATTGACTGGATCTTCAGCTCAGAAGGCTATTCCCAGCAGTATTATTTGTCCTCTGAGCATTTCATGTAAAATCCTCAGAGGAAAGGGTAGCAGACCTGCATGCCACCTCAAACCTCTACCAAGTCACTTCTTTTCTGCCTGTTGCTGTGTCAAGACAGATAAGAGAAACAAAGACAAGGACCCTTGGTCAACTATCTACCTTTTACCAAGGACGTCACTAGAAGCACTTTACTTTTTTTTTTATTATTATTCATTTTTAGAGAGGAGAGAGAGAGGGTGAGAGAGAGGAGAGAGAGACAGAGAGAGAGAAGGGGGGAGGAGCTGGAAGCATCAACTCCCATATGTGCCTTGACGGGGCAAGCCCAGGGTTTTGAACCGGCGACCTCAGCATTTCCAGGTCGATGCTTTATCCACTGCGCCACCACAGGTCAGGCAAAACACTTTACTTTTTTATCATTAGTAAAAGAAGTTTGGGATGGGTCTCTCGATCCTCTTTCTCAGAGACCTAGGAACTTCTCAAACTTGACCACAGTCCCTAGTCAGGCCTCTATTCACCTCCGTTGGCTCTGGCTGTCTCTCGCACAGGCTGAGACGTCTGTCGCAGAGTCCCAACCTGACTTTCTCTCCAGGGATTGACATCTCTGCGGTGATACAGGTCTGTCCTCATTAACGTCTTCTGTCCTGGAACATTTCCGAGCAGTTATCGGGTAACTTAGACATTTAGCCTCAAGATTAATTAAAAGACTTTCTGTCTAGCAGTGATATTGATTCAACTTGTAGTTGGACTCAATTAGCCAGTTTAGAATCTGGTTTCACAGCAGGAATTTTCACACATACAAATCAGTAGTTTTGTGAAACCTGATGAAATAATGGCTCGTTTACCCTGAAAAGCCTCGAAGTCTGGAAGCCAACTGAGTACATGCCATGGTAATTAGTAACTGTTCTAGCCTTGAGGTTGCCAATGTCGTTTACCCACCTCTTTTTCTACTTGCAGCAATTTTTGTCTCACAAGCATTCCCCGTCTCATTTTTATCCCTAAAAAATAAAAGAAGACCTGATTCTTTCCTCTCAGAATATCCCCGTTGCGTCTCCACTTGCAGTTTTATAACACATATTTTCCATTTTCCACCACTCTCACTTTGCTTGGTACAGTTACAGTCTTTATATCATGGAGCATCCACAGCTTCCACTTTAATAATGGGTTATATTATCTTAGGGAATACAGTCAGGTCTCATAATGCTGTGGATCTGGACCCACTGGTAGTTCCACTGTGGAACTGTGCATTCCACTCCACCATAATGGAACTGCCTTCTGGAAGGGGTAGACGAACCAAGGTTCTGCTAGACTGAGTTAAATAATATCCAAAGTGAATTTCCCTTATATTGATTCTAATATAGCGTCCCGATTGGACCCTATGTTGAACCTAGATTTACTGCCAAACCACACCAAATAGGAACATTGAAGTTGAGTTTAGAAATCATTTCTAGAGAAGCATTTGGTTGGTGGTAATCATCATGGCACTCAAAAATGATGCTATTTATTTCTTTCTGTTTTCTACGGTCATATATATGTCTATATGTCTGTATATATCTGGAATTTAAAGTGGTATGATTTTGATTATCAAATTAGAAACCTAAAAATATGCTTCCAAATTGAGGCCAGAGCAGTAATATCCAACTGAGGGTTTTTAATTGTTTACTAGAAGAAAAATAATGCTTTAAATTGCTGCTATAATTTGCCAGATTTGTTAAAAAGCCTTAAGAAATAGTACTAATTTTAGTTTAGTAATTATACTTACCAAATTTATCATGGGGAAATAATCATGGGTGTGAACTAATTTTTAGCCAGGAGAGCTGCTTATTATATGGAAAAGAGCAATTTATCTAAATTTCAAAAATTTAGTCAAGTAGGCTATAGTATTTCTACATAAATGTGGACCTTAGAAATGGTACAATTGAGGAAAATTAATGACATAAAAATATGTCCGTGTTATGCTGTTAAAAGAATTTTTTAAAACATTATTCCTAGCATAAATCTTTTGATGTACAAACATGGAGAGAAAAAAATAATTTCTTAGGACATACCTCTAAATATCAATGGTTATTGTTGTATGATAGAATTATAAGCAATTATATTTTCTTTCTTTTACTTATCTACCCATCTTTAATTTTCTACAATAAACATAAATGACTTTTAATAATAATTTATTCTAAAAATATTGTTCCTAGACTTTCTTTCAATATTCACTTTTAAAGATGTTTTTGATTGGTCTACACAATACACTTAACTAAGAATGTTTCGTTATTCCTCCCTGTGACTCAGTTAGACTGAGTGTCCTAAGGCTCGTTAAACAGAAGTCAGTGAACAGGGATTTCCCAAATGTAAACTAAAAAGGAAGTTTGGCCTCTGTCAGCAAATTCTCTAGATACACTAATGGCCAAACTGAGCACAGCAATTTGTTTTTGTAGATAAAATTAAGTAGAAAAATTTTAAATATTTACTTAATGTAATATTTTGAACACTAAATTATGTAATTTTTATTTCTTTCTTTAAACCATTTTTCTTCTGTGAATACCTGCTATTCAGAACCCAACAGAGTGATTAGAAAGAACATTTCAGGCCCTGGCCGGTTGGCTCAGCGGTAGAGCATTGGCTTGGCGTGCGGGGAACCCAGGTTTGATTCCCGGCCAGGGCACACAGGAGAAGCGCCCATTTGCTTCTCCAACACCCCCCTCCTTCCTCTCTGTCTCTCTCTTCCCCTCCCACAGCCGAGGCTCCATTGGAGCAAAGATGGCCCGGGCGCTGGGGATGGCTCCTTGGCCTCTGCCCCAGGCGCTAGAGTGGCTCTGGTCGCAGCAAGAGCGACGCCCCGGAGGGGCAGAGCATCACCCCCTGGTGGGCAGAGCGTAGCCCCTGGTGGGCGTGCCGGGTGGATCCTGGTCGGGCGCATGCGGGAGTCTGTCTGACTGTCTCTCCCCGTTTCCAGCTTCAGAAAAAAAAGAAAGAAAGAAAGAACATTTCATTTCATTCATTCACAGAGTAGATATATCATAGTGACTCAATTTAATTCAAATTTCCAATCTTCTATTGAGTAACAAGAGGCGGGCCCAGTACTGTATTAGACACAGTGGGGTATTGAAAGAATGTACAAACACAAATATCCTGGAGAACCTCACACAGTTTTGACATAGAGAAAGATTAATTAATAACATCTCTGAGATATGTAATAGGCTTCAATATGAGCATTGAGTTATATGAAGCAAGAGTCATGGAAGGTCAGAAGAGGGAGAGGTTACTTCTAACCAGGGGTACAACAAAGGTTTCTTAGAAGTGAGATTTGGTTAGAAATTAAAGTGTACCGGTCCTTTACTGGTTATAGGTAACAAATAAAATTTGATCTAGATTAAATAAAAAGTCATTTTATCAACTTCTGTAATCAGGGTATCTTGCTTTAGATGAGGTATATCCAATAACTAAGATGATTTTATCAGGTTTAGCTTTCTTCTCTTTGTTGATTTTTTCACATTTAAGCTCTTCACAAAATAGACTGCTGAAGATGGAAACTTACATGGTAATGACTTACAACCCAGGTATTTCTATTTCCCAACAGCTTTTCATTAAAAATTAGTGAAGAGTCTCGTTGTCTCTGCTTGGGAATCTGCCCATTCTAACCCAACCTCTGTGGCCAGCTATGTCACATGCCCATCACTGTCGAGAGTGGGGTAGGGGACAGGTCATCATAACTGATGATTTCACTAGAAACGGTAGAGCTGGGGGGTGTGACTTTCCCCCAAAATGCAACAGACAGGGCAAAAGACATGTGCAGAACTAATGGACAAATGTTATCATTACCATATTCCATTGCAGAGGGTTAGAATGTTGTAAAGTAACATGAAGGCAAAGCATTTGTGAGAAAAGGGAAAAGTTTGGACTAGGATGTGAATGGAAGAAATATTTTGAAACCAGTGGGTGTATGGTGCTTGCTGGGTACAAAGTAATTCTATACCAATGATTATAGTCTCTAAACTGACAAAGTTTTATAGATGTTTTCCTTTACTTAGACTTTTTTACCTGAGAAATTTTGTATACATGCAACTGTAAATTCAGTGATCATTTTAATGTAATGGGAACTTGCTACTTGAAAATGATCAAGTCATGAATACTTGTGTAAAGCAAAGAATTAAATTGTCACCAGAAACACTGACCTTTAATTTTCTGTTTTGTACATTTGAACTATTATATATTGACTTTGCTTAGAATAATATATACCTAGATTAAATCTTCTTTTACAAATGAGTTTTTAATTTATTTAAAATACAATTCAACTTAAGCTCTTAGAGCATTGCCTCTTCCTGGTAAATCTTTAATAAATGTGCATAAATGATTCCTTGAATTTATATCAATAATTATAAAATCATCTACCAGTTTTTTTTGTTTGTTTGTTTGTTTTTTGTTTTTTTTTTAAATTTTTTATTTATTTATTTATTTTTTTACAGAGACGGAGAGTGAGTCAGAGAGAGGGATAGACAGGGACAGACAGACAGGAATGGAGAGAGATGAGAAGCATCAATCATCAGTTTTTCATTGCGCGTTGCAACACTTTAGTTGTTCATTGATTGCTCTCTCACATGTGCCTTGACCACGGGCCTTCAGCAGACCGAGTAACCCCTTGCTGGAGCCAGCGACCTTGGGTTCAAGCTGGTGGGCTTTTCCTCAAACCAGATGAGCCTGCACTCATGCTGGCGACCACGGGGTCCCGAACCCGGGTCCTCTGCATCCCAGTCCAATGCTCCATCCACTGCGCCATCACCTGGTCAGGCCATCATCTACCAGTTTTGAAAGCAGATTTGGTCCAGACCTTTGTTTGTTCCTTGGCATAGTAGTGACTGACTGTGAATTCATTTTGTAATTCATAGAATGCCCACAGGCCTATGGTGGTACAGACGGTTGAAATCAGGTCAATTGATGTTTTAATCTTTTCTGTCCTTCAGAGAGAAATAAGATTAATACTTATATTTCTGTTACTTAGTTTTTGTTGCATTAAGATCATAGAGAGATATAGAATTAGATCCTTAATAAATGAATTTAAAATCTAAATTAGACACATATGCAAGATTCTGACCTGGGAAATAAATAGTAGAAGTGAAAACTTAATGAAAAACTTGGGAAGAAAACAAAAAAATTCAAACAGAGTCAGCAAACTATTCTGTTAAGAGTGTTCGCTGGTAACAGGCTAAGGCATAGCACTAAGCAGACAGTTTCCAGTTCTACGTCTTTCTTGAACCTCATAATTTTAATCATGGCATCTTTCTTCACTGTGTATGAGTTTCCCTATCTTCAAACTGGTTCATATTTTACAGAGAAGCTGGAATAATATATGAAATAATAAATATGAAGCACTTTAGCTCTTCAGAAGAAAGTTTCCAAAACAAATGAAATAATAATAAGGTATACTGTATGATTGCATCTAAACTTTTATCTTATCAAGCAAGTCAATTAAGGATGACATTTTATACTTGAGACTTTGTCTCAAAATATAATTTTAAGAACTATTTGGCTAGTATATCTAAAATAATTTAGTCTATAAAAATTTGATTTATATACTTTTTTGTAATTTAATTATGTAACATTGGTTAACATAATAATACAGGTTTCAGGTGTCCAATTCTACAACATATCATCTGTACACTGTATTGTGTGTTTACTCCTCGAGTCAAGTCTTTATCTGTCACCATTTATTTCCCCTACATCCTCCTCCACCACCCTCCCCTATCCACCCCCTGGCAATTACCTCATTGTTGTCCATACACAACTTTTGGAAAACATTTTGTACCAAATAAAGACTCAACTTCGCATTTTAATTAATAATGAATGCATAAAGCAATTCCTTGGAATAAATAATTTGTTCAGTCAGTGGTACACAGAGATATGTGACATTGATCTGTTTAATATTATTATTAACAAAAGATCCCAATCATTATGCTTTATAAATATTTTGTATAATATTAATATCATAAATTTTAAGCAGAAGAGCCACATGTGCCTTATTTTTAGGGCTTTAGGGTTAAAGACCCTAAAAACTAATTATGATTGCATTATAATAATGTACTATAAAGGTAATTTCAGAATATGTAAAAATAGAAAACAGTTGTATAGTACTATATAGAAATAAACCCATTACATACAATCATATGAAATTTGATTACAAATGAGGCTGGAAGATTTTTTTGAGAACAAGACTGATAGTGGAGAGATGAGGAATTTCTCAAGGTGGCTGAAAGAAATGTGTACAACCAGACCACATTGTATAAAAAATAACTTACATAGTCACTGAATTTGACACAACGTACAATGTGAAGTAATGCTTTTATGTTAAATAACAGAATACTCTTACCAAAATAATATCCCTGTCTAGTATGGGGAACAATGAATGGGTCAATGTCAAAAAGGACCAGCAAAAAGAAGAGTGCCTGCCTCCTTTCCCCCCACCCCCGCATAGACCTGGCATACCTGGTCAAACTGAGCTCAGAGCATGAGAAAGCAGTTGTTTGACGCCGTTTTCAGATGTCCTCTAAGTCTGTGTCTAATTCTGTATTCCCTGTTGCCAACGTCTCTTTATTTCTGAGCCTCTTTTTTTTTTTTTTTCTAATTCTTCGCTCAACTTTCTGTCTCTCTCTGACCCCTTAATTTTGTTGACTTGGGTTTTTGTCAAACAAGTCTGTCTTTTGCCTTTGAGGCACCAGCGTGACTTGATTATTAGTGACTTGATTTTTTTTTTTTTCGTATTTCTCTGAAGCTGGAAACGGGAGAGACAGTCAGACAGACTCCTGCATGCGCCCGACTGGGATCCACCCGGCACGCCCACCAGGGGCGAAGCTCTGCCCACCAGGGGGCGATGCTCTGCCCCTCCGGGGTGTCGCTCTGCCGCGACCAGAGCCACTCTAGCGCCTGGGGCAGAGGCCAAGGAGCCATCCCCAGCGCCCGGGCCATCTTTGCTCCAATGGAGCCTCGGCTGCGGGAGGGGAAGAGAGAGACAGAGAGGAAGGAGGGGGTGGGGGGTGGAGAAGCAAATGGGCGCTTCTCCTATGTGCCCTGGCCGGGAATCGAACCTAGGTCCCCCGCACGCCAGGCCGACGCTCTACCACTGAGCCAACCGGCCAGGGCTGGTGACTTGATTTTTCACCTATGACTTCATGCACAAGAAACCATGGGCAAGAGGTGCCTACTTCTATTTGCTATGGTAGCCCAGTGGGGCCTGTACCAACTTTTTCATGAATCCCAGACAGATACTGTTTGATTATTAAAGGTCTGACTTATATACAAGAGGAAAATTTTGAGGAAGATCTAGCAGAATCAGGACACATATCTCAGCAGTCTCCACTTAGATTGTTAGAAGGATAGTTGGCCATTCTTCCGCTAATCATCCAATGTCTCTGACAGAGTTTGGCTTCTATTACAATTGTTGGTACAGAGGAGGTCCTCAGAAAATACTTAATAAAAAATGGATGAATGAATAAGTAAATTATTATACACACCAGCTATAAGATCTAAGAATAATAACATTGGTGCTTAAGGGTGTGCATGAAGTTACAAAATATGAAGAATCTTTTATTCCCAGAACATATTTGGTGAAGAGTTCACTTTTTTTTAAGTCAGGAAGTAACTCAGCACATCAACTTGTCATCAGTTTGAGAACATCTGTGGTTTAAAAACAGCTTTGAAAATAGTTACTTGCCTAGAGTAAGACCTGACTTCTGCTGTATAAGCAGCAAAGTTTTCTTAATTCATATGCACAGGAATATCCCCTCACAGAGGGCAGTTCATAAAAATACCAGTTAGCTGGCCCACATCCTCCTCACACTTTGGTTCTTATAGGAATGTGTAGATTTATACTCCTCTCACAAAAAAACTTAGTTAAAATACAGAAAAAGACAGAGGTAACATATGCACCATCCTAATTTCTTATGTGAAAAACTGCACATTTCCTCTGGAAATCCTAAATTAGGATGTCTACAGAAATGGTTGATGAAAGCGACCTGGGCTGACATATAAGGTACTTACTATTTGACAAGAGAAAACATCTTACATACAGAGTGTCTATCTCCATCAGCTGTTGCTCAATGTTTGTGTTTCTTCAGATTGACCGTCTGGACGTGGATAGCTTGTTTAGTAATATTGAATCCGTGCATCAGATATCAGCCAAGCTGCTGTCATTGTTGGAAGAGGCCACAACAGACGTGGAACCGGCCATGCAAGTAATCGGTATGTTTATTCTCTTCTCCATTTTACAATACAAAAGGAAATAATATTTTAATAACCCCCCTTTGCTTTGGTTTTATGTTTCTGACTCACCAAACTTCCCAGGAGATATATAAATGTTCAACCCATTTTCAGGTTCATTGTCATTACACAAACTCTGTATTTATTTTGAAATGGGTTTACATTCGTTCACTGAAGTCTCTTAGTGGCACTAAGCACACCATTTGCTTTTTAATTTTCAATCTTTCAACCTCTTTGCCTTCCAGATGTTCTCATTTTGTTTTATGGTTAACACTTACTTGATCCTTAAAAGAATTAAATATTTAAATACTTTAATAGCTTTACTGATTTTAGTCCCAGTGTTTTTCAGATCTGTGCCTATGAATCTATTGATTTTTAGATTGTAAATTCTTTTGCATGAAGAATTTATGTAATTTGTAAGATACACAAGTTCAACTTTTTCTATGCTTTCTCTTTTTCCTCTATATTGTTTTCCAAATGTGCTTTTACTCTCAAATAGTCATAGATTATTTTCTTACTCTGGTAAGATTTTTGAAGAAAAAAAAAAGAGATATAATTGGAAATGTGTTAAGCCACATTTTTATTCTCTTCATTTCTTGTGTGTGACAAAGGGGATGCCACATGAACTCTTTGAAGGCAGTTGCCACAACAAGATCTCATACATATAGTAGTATCATGTAGGCCAAGAATTCTTTAAAAAAATTTTTTTTATCATTTTTATGTGTCACACATAATATGAAAAATATACTCATTACAAAGATATTACAACAGTGTTGGAGCACACAGGGTAATCTATCCCTACAATGCCACTGTCTTTCCCAGCAAAATGTACTGTTACAAATTTGACATGGATCCTCTTGTTTGAGGCAGACACAAAGACACAAATATACATTCACACCTTATGGCTTTATTTATTATGTCTTTATTTGTTAATGAAAATCAGAGTTATAAAAATGGCATGATAGTGATCTTGTTTGGTATATATGGATGACCCTAAAGTTAAGAAGCAAGGCTGATCTTACACAAACAATGAACTAACCTTACACAATGAACTAACTAGCTACTTGTAGCATATTACAGCTCAAATGCTTGTTCCCTCAAAAAGATTCTCCCACAAATAAGTTTAAATTCAATTATTTTTCATGAGTAAATGTCCTCATCAGGTACTGAATGTTTGTGTTTCCCCAAAATTTATTTATTGAGGCTCAACCCCCAATGTGATGGTATTTAAAGGTGGGCCTTTTTAAAAAATTTTATTTATTGATTTTACAAAGAAAGGAGAAAGAGGAGGATGGAGAATGAGAAGTATTGACTCATAGTTGCTTCACTTCAGTTTGTTATTGATTGCTTTTTGTATGTGCCTTGACCAGGCAAACCCAGGGTTTTAAACCAGTGACCTCAGTGTTCCAGGTCAATGCTCTGTACCCTGTGCCACCACATGCTAGGTCAAGGTGGGGTCTTTGAGAGATCATTTAGATTTAGATGAAGTCATAACAGGCATTCAATCATGGTGGGATCAGTGTCCTTATAATGAGAGGAAGAGAGGACAGAGTTTCCTCTCTGTTCCTCTCCACCATGTGAGCACACAGTAAGAAGATGGCCCTCTGCAAGCCAAGAAGAAGGTCGTCGCCAGAAACTGAATCTGCCAGCACCTTGATCTTGGCTTCCTCAGCCTCCAGAGTGGGGAAATAACTGTCTGTGGTGTAGGCCACCCAGTCATTGTTAATTTGCTATGGCAGCCTGAGCTGATTAACATAGTTTCTAGAAAATTGTAAAAATATTTTCTAGAGGGCAGACTCTATTTCTTATCTCTTTAGTTTGGATTTATTATCCATTCATTTATTAATTTACTTAATGAGTAGTTATTAAGCAGCAGCATGTTCACAGACTAAGATGCTATATGGCATTGTTGGGTATCAAAAGATAAAAGAGTTCATCTCCATTTTTCAAAAGATTACAATCAAACAGCTCCTTGGATTGAAGGTGTTTGTATAATACACCATTGGAGTAGTTTCTACATGACTACAGACCTTCAGAGGATGAAGAGAATATTTCTAGATGAGGAATCAGAGAAGCATTCTTGAAGATATTACTTGGGCCTAACGGTATAGATCAGAGTTCAACAAGCAAAGTCCAGGTTGGGAAGACTAAGTGGAAGTACGACATAAACAAAAATATGGACAACAAATGTCCATCATACAGGAAATGGGGAGTGATCAAGTCAAACTAGAGTAAAAGATCTGTGCAAAAGAGGAATGACAAATGAATCTGTAAGCATAGAATAACAACAGGCTATACTAGGGATCAAAGTTTGGAAATTACTCTGCAAGTAATAAGGAAACATTAAAAGTATTTTCAGCAAGGGTGTGATGAGACACAAAAGTGTCTGGAGAAAGAAAACTATGGTAGATATAAAGGAAATGAGTCCTAGACCAATGGATATGTAGTTATAAACAATGCAGGCTTGTGGTAACAACCATCTAGGCTAAGATGGAGAGAGTAAGAAAAAAAAATAGGGACCAGCTTCAAGTGAAATCTGGAAGAGAGCCTAAAGAAGATTCAGGGGTTGGCTGCATGTGCTGAAGTCAAAGACCGTTCCCAGTTTAAGGAGACACGTATCCTGATTTGCCTAGAACACTGGTAGTCAACCTGGTCCCTACCGCCCACTAGTGGGCATTCCAGCTTTTATGGTGGGCGGTAGCTGAACAACCAAAGTATAAATATAAATAAAAAGATAGATTTAACTATAATAAGTTGTTTTATAAAGATTTATTCTGCCAAACTTAGCGAAAATCCAACATAAAGTACTTGGTAAGTAATTATTATTATATGCTTTAACTTGCTGTAACTCTGCTTTATAAATTTTATAAAGTAAAGTTACTTCCCTACTTTATAAATCACCATTACTGTGGAACCAGTGGGCGGTTAGAAAATTTTACTACTAACAGAGATACAAAAGTGGGTGGTAGGTATAAAAAGGTTGACTACCCCTGGCCTAGAACATCCTGGTTTTAGCCTATTGTTCAAGCATTCACCCCAGTTTAGCTTTTGTCATAGATTTTTCTCCTTTTTAAAGGTGAATCATTATTAATAGTTGCATTTCAAGAGATTTGGTAAAAACATTGTACGCACTTCAATTTTTGACATGATGTCTCATAGTAGAGGGTCAGAATCAGGTGCATTTGAGAGAGTTCTTACTGCAATACATGATAAACACTGAAAAACAGCCTGGCTCTCCTTTCCCAGTCTATTCTAGTCTCGGGAACTTATATCTTTTTTTGAAGTGTAGCATGCAGAATTCTAGCTAATAAAATGATGACATTTGAACATGAGCAGCTAACAACAGCTAACTGCAACCTGTTCTGCTAGGGGTGACATATATATTTATTGCTAGAGATTCTGCCATCCACTGATATACCAGCTAATTGTGTCATGGCCCATGCTGGGTGGCCCATGCCATGACCTGTGAGAGGCACAAAGCCACCAGAATAACAGTGAATGGGTTTAGTGGGACATGTAGGGCATTGAAGATTAGATGTAGTGCAATACGTGGGAGGCAGACGCTGCGCCATCCTGCTGTGGACCATCTGGATGCTGCTGCCACGGGAGGTTGTTATAAATCTATTACTTTTTATTGTCTATAAAATCTACAACTATTTTACTTTGCAATCAACCAATTCCAAAGCAAGGGTTTAATGTATACATGCTTAGTAAAAATTAAGTATTGATGTTCTGTTTCTCAAAAAAGTTGATGACAAACATAGAACACACAAAACACCCACCATCCACCATGGAGTCCTTAATGCTATCCCTGACCACAAAACAATTAGAAGACAGAAATCTGCTGAAGAAGCAGCAACATGGAAAACTGGTAATTATTTTAAAGACTCTGCTCATTATTTTAAAACATTCTTGGAATTGGCATTTACTCCCCATGCTTTTGTTTATGTTGCTACTTCTAATTAGAATCTTCTTTCCAATCTAGACTCTACTTCTTGAAATCTGACCTGTACCTTTAAGCCCAAGTGCACACAATTTAATACATGCAGCTGCAGGGGTGTTTACATATCCCTCCAAGCAGCTTGACTTCATTTAGGTCGAAGATAGGTATCCTAAATTAATTTTTATAATTTTTAATTTCAAGTTTCCTTGGGCCAGTGATCAATACAAAGCAATGGCTATTAATAAGTTGATATCATAAGCAGAAGGGTTTGCAAATAGTTCATTTATGACCGAGTCACTCCAGCCAAGCCAGTGACTCCTTGCTCAAGCCAGTGACCTTGGGCTTCAACCAGTAACTTTTGGGTTCAAGCCAGCAACCATGGGATTATGCTGGCGATCCCATGTTCAAGCTGGTGACCCTGTGCTCAACCTGGTGAGCCTGTGTGCAAGCTGGTGACCTCAGGGTTTTGAACTTGGGACCTCACTGTTTCAGGTCGATGCTCTATCTGCTGCACCATCACCAGTCATGGAATTATGACAGTTTTTTTTTAACAGTGTGAGTCAATGAATTAAATCAATTATTTCAATAATAATTTTCAATTGTTTTATTTAATTCACAGAGTAAAGAAAAGGTTTTGAAAGTTCATTGTGTCAAAGATGAACTTTCTGACTTTTTATAAATGCTACTGTAACTTTAAAACTTAAACTTATGAATGCAAAGGATAATACAAATACATATTTTAATGGAGCTTAGCACCATAGTAAAATAATGTTTTTACTATAAAAATAAATCTATGGAAGAGAAATGTACCAGGATTTATGATGATGCATATGTAATAGAACTGTGCTATTCTATTAACTGAAACAGTAACTAGTCAAAATTAGCACAAAGTTAGAGTGAACTACATACAATATTTGGAAGATAATATTGATGTTATTTTAAAAGATAATCTTAAGCACGGCAGTACACATTTTCTTTGCTGCTGGTCACTAATCAACTTTTAGATATTGCATTTTATTCAAAATCAGTTGAAAGTTTTAATTAAAATATTCAACACACAAAGGAAAACAGTAATTTCAGCTTTTCAATTTTTAAAATTATAATTATCAAAAACGAAATTGCAAACTGGAAGACACAGAAATTTATCCCTACAAAAGCAAAAAATTAACTTAAATATTAAACAATAGAGTTCATATTGTGTAAAATATTTAATTTTGAAAGTCTATAATTATATTTTGGAACACCTGACTTATGGAAGAAGCTTTTGATGGAGTTCCTGTTTAGTAGTATAAGACTATATCCTGTACCAAGTTTTACAATACCTATAGTTGAAAAAATATTAGAAAACCATAAATAAAACCAGCTTATTTGGTGAGCTTTATTTTGCAGAAAACAAAATATGAAAGAATACAAATGGAAGCAAAGACAGTAGCTGTGAAAACATTTGTACCCAAATTTTCACACATTTCAATGTAGAGAGATTTATAATTATAATTATAATATCTTCTATTTAGCAGGATTTTCTCTGAGCTTATTAGGTGCCCCTGTGCTCACACTGGTGTATTTGAATTGAAAATATTGTGGTTTACATATTTGAGCAGCAAAATAAATAAAACTAGTACTAGATTTTAACCCACAGGATAAAATAAATATTGAATCCATACTAATATAAATAAATGAGGAGAAAGAAAAGCACTTCCTCACAGTAGACGAAGGATAAACGTAGGAGGAAAGAGGAAAGTAGAAAGTTACCTTTAGGCAAACACTATACTCATAGTTGTTGTAGGCAAAAAAGCCACTGATCAATGTTAGACTTAGTGGGTGAAAGTTCGGGGAGAAATACACTTTTCATAGTTTCCAAATATCTCCTAAGTAATGATTAATTTCAAAAGGAAGGTAAATGGTAACTACAGTGAGAAACAAGACAGAGAACACCATAACCAAGTGATCAAGGTCAACCATACCAGGAAATAACACATATTCATATCATGAAACTTGTGGTACTTCTATCCAAAATATATACAATCATGTGCAATTGTGAGCAAACACTAGACCTCAGAGAACTCGCATGAGGGACACTTGGAAAAATAACTGATTAGTATTCTAAAATGTCAAGGTCAATAAAGACAAGACTGAGAAATTGTAGCCTTTTAAAGGCTACAGGAGACTAAGGAGTAACAAATAGATGCAAGTGGGAGACTGAATATATTCTAAAACAATAAAGGAACACTGGTGCTGAAATTCAAATGAGGTGTTTACTTTGGTTGATGGTATTGAGGTGAATTTCATTTCCTTTTTCTGACAATTGTAGTATGGTTATGTAAGATGTTAACACTGGGCAAACTGACTGAGGAATATTTGGAACCTAAAGTTACTATTGCTGCAACTTTTTTACAAGTATAAAATCAGTTCGAAATAAAGATTTAAAAATATTATGGTTTACACAGAAAACAATTAAAGATGTTCACAATTTCAAATTTACTAATCATAAATTGCAACTTTGAAGAAGATTATAAAAAATAGAAAGCTTATTTAAAAATTAAAATAGTAAAGCCATATTTGAAAAACAAAGTATTGGAGTTATGCCAGACCAGGTGGTGGCCCAGTGGGCAGAGCGGAGGTGCTGTGGATCAAGTGTCGGCCTAAGACGCAGAGGACCCTGATTCGAAACCCCAAGGTCACCAGCTTGAGCACAGATTTGCCAGCTTGAGTGCAGGGTCGCTGGCTTGAGCATGGTATCATAAACATGACCCCATGGTTGCTGCCTTAAGTCTAACGTTGCTGACTAGAGCCCAGGGTTGCTGGCTTGAACAAGGGGTCACTGACTCAGCTGTAGCTCCCTGATCAAGGCACATATGAGAAAGCAAGCAATGAACAACTAAGGTGCTGCAACGAACAATTGATACTTCTCATCTCTCTCCCTTCCTGTCTGTCTGCCCTTATCTGTCCCTCTCTCTTTCTCTCCCTCTGTTGCTCTTGCAAAAAAAAAAAAAAGAGTTGGAATCATATTTTCATCCCCCAACCTTTTATATCTGGGCTAGCCTTTTGGCTTGCTTAAGCCAATAAAATGTGGCAAAAATGATGTTGTACAACAGCATTGAGCATTGCGACATCCACTCTCTACACAAGGGGAGAGAAGGCTCAAATAACCCAGCCATTCCAATCAACACAATCAAGGCCTTGGACATGTGAGTAAAGCCTTTCTCAGCCAGCTGGCCTCAACCACAGACTGCAAGCTTATGAATAAACCCAATCAACGCTCATGGAGATGCGCCATCCCAACTGAGCTCTGCTCAGATTGTCAGCCCAGAGAATCGTGAGTGAATGTTGTTTCAAGCCTTTCAATTTTGGAGTATTTTGGGGTGTCTGCAGCAATAGCTAACTAATTCAGATTCACTAAGAAGAGGTTAATTAATACAATTCAGATGATGAGGAAAAACCTGATATGGAAGGTGAGTTTTGAGCTGGGACTTGAAGGATTTAGAAATTTGGAGATTGGAACAACTGACTTTCTAATGACAAATGACATTAAGGCCTCAAGGCAGGAGTGTGGGAAATTTTTATAACAGACTCGATCCAATGTGGCTGGAACGTGGTGCTGGGGAGGCCACCATGACCCACACACCGCAGCCACGGCAGTGCAGAGTTCACGGGCAGTTTCCAGCACTAAACATCTTTCACCAAAGCTCTTAAATTTCATAAGATAGACTGACTCTTAGTGAAGTGTTCCAAAATTATGTTACCACAAAATGAAAAACACAGGTGTCCCATTTCTCTGTCTTTAGATGACTCGAATGAGAGTTTGTGATTCACACACAGCTCTAGTGCCAAAGGGGAAATTTTCCTGATACCTAGATAAACCGGGAGGAGGATTTTACTCAGTAATAACCTTGGGTTTTGGATGAGGTTCAAATTAAAGCACAGAGGCAGATGTTTATAGATACAAGTGCCTTGGAGAACTGTCTGGACTATCATGCCAAGATAGAAGCTGGGTTTTTAAATCTTGACTGGATGGGCTAAGTACAATAGAAAATGGGTTCTAAATCTTTAGAGGTGGGGGTATGAGATGTGGCTCTTGTTTCCAGTTAAATGAAGAAAAGACTGAAACAATTTAAGGAAATTCTGAGCAAAGGCAAAACAAGTAAGATGAGAGTGTAGAGTTTAAGAATGCATGCAAGGGCTTCAATATCGGGTTCACTTAGGTTTACATCCTGGCTCATCCAATTACTAGATGTGTGATCTTAGGCAAGTTCAAAATCTCATTGAACTTCAATTTCTTTTCTGGAAATCTGAAGCAATCATTCCTACCCCACAGATTGTGGAAATTAAATTAAATTATGTATAAATAATGGTAGCCAGGTCCTGGCCGGATATCTCCGTTGGTTAGATCATCATCCGAAGCACAGAGGCTGACAGTTCAATCCCCGACCAGGTCACATACAGGAACAGATTGATATTCTTGTCTCTCTCTCCCTCTTCCTCTCTCACTAAAATCAATCAACAAACATTTTTTAAATTAAAAAAATAATGATAGCCCAGTTCTGATCCTTAACAAATATTCAACACGTGATGTTTCTAACATGTTACTATCCTTAAAATATTAAATTTCTCTATTTACAGAGCTTGATTTCTAACGCATGTCACAATTGAATAAAATGTGAATTTTTTTCCCCAGAGTCCCTGACCATGTTTTTCAAACAAATCAGATTCACTGGATGTGTGTGCTTTCTAAATGCTCCCAACATCTATGCATCTTGATGATTCATAGAGCTAATAAGGCAACGCGTGCTTTTCCACAAAGGACAGTTTAACATGGCGAATACCATTTCTACATTTGATAGAGTATATAACAATTGCAGTAGCCACTTTCCAAAGCTGGCTTTCCGTGGCCCACGCCTCCTGTATATTCACACTGCTATGTAGTCTAGTCCCATATTGATTCTGGACTGGCCCTGAGGCTCACTGTGCCAGCAACTGAGCCTATGCCTTAAGAAAGGTTGACAATTTTTATTTTTGTGATTTGGGGAGCCTGCCATTTAAAAGTCCAGTTTCCCTGCTGGAGCAGTACAAAAGGAGGCCACGTGGAGAGAGATTCGACCTGAGACTGTGCAGAGTGAGAAGGTGTCCCAGCTGTCCCAGCATTCCAGCTGAGTCTCTCCTTCCAGCTGTTCCTGGAAAGGCACCAGACTCGTGAACGAGCCATCTTGGACCACCTAGCCAGTAGAGCCCTCGGCTGACTGCAGCCCCGAGCCATCTTGGACCACCTAGCCAGTAGAGCCCTCGGCTGACTGCAGCCCCGAGCCATCTTGGACCACCTAGCCAGTAGAGCCCTCGGGTGACTACAGCCCAGGCAGACATCAAGGGGAGCAGTAGAACCACACATCTGAGAAAATCAAAACACGTTTTTTTTAAGGCACTAAGTTTTAAGCTTTTTGACATAGCAATAAATCAGCAAAACAAGGCTTGTGCCCTCTTGTATGCATTTGCAACACTGTTTTAATGTCCCAAGGTGTTACAGAAAAGACAAGTTACCTATATTTTTGAAATCTACTTTAGGTGCCTACCTCATGCACAACCAGCTGAGAACCAGAACTGAACACAGCTGTGGGAAAGGAATTGCAATTTCTCATAGGTTTTTCCTGGGCATGAGCTTATCCTTGGAAAGAAAGACAATTTAGAGTTTTCTGTTCTGTGCAGGCGTAGTGAGTGATATACTGCTATTCCACAGCAGCACTTTGTTCTCCCAAGGCAGTGTCTCGTGGCTGTCCCTGAAACAGGAACCTGTGCCTTCAGCGGATTTTGTGAGAGACCACTGACAATTCATGTTGCGATGCCATGTGGGCGAGTCCACAAATTAGCTCACCTGAATACTGCTTCTCATGTTGTTCCTGTTCTACTGTGTGTGTGTTACTCAGAACACAGACAGGCCTAACCTGGTTGATCACCCAGCTAGGACAGGTTTGGAGAGTCCTGCACACTGGAATGTGTGAGGCGAGCAGGGGAGACCCTGAGGCAATCGCTAAAAGGTCTGGGCATTTTATTCTGAATGTTGGCAGCAACAGGCAAACTGTCAGCTTCAGAGAGTAGGATAGAGAAATGGTGGGAAGCTTCAGGGTCGAGTACACGTACACCACACAGAAACAGGAAAAGGAGCAGAAGGCAGGCATCAGGACACAATATGGAGGTTGGACCTCCAGTCTCCTGAGTGAGGTCAAAATGGGACTAGGAGGGCTTGTTTCTTGTAATAAAAATAAACCCAGAATGACTTGACAATAAGTTCTACAGTTCTTTTCTCTGAGGAGAATGTTAAATTCTAGGATGTTCTTCTGGTAGAGCTGTCTTGGGAACGTCAGTGGGTTAGCTGTGCGCTCACATTTGAATGGAGCTGTGAAAAGTCAAATGCTTCACGGAAAACACAGAGAAATAAAGTCTTCAATCCCATGAGTGTAAGAGTTCTTTGAGTCTCTGAACACTCTCCCAACAGCCAGGAAGCAAAAATGAGAAGTGTTCTGGCAGAGGCGTAGACCTTGGAGGCGCACAATAGCCCGGAAAGAGCATGGCCTTTGGAGGGAGATCTGTCTTTAATTCTGGCTCTGTCATCGCTAGTCTGTGGCTGGAGGCAAGCCAATCGAGTCAGTGAGGACTGCACTTTCCTGCTTGGAATAGAAACCTCACCAGAAGGACTTAACCAAAAAGGAAGTTTTTCTCCTCAAATAACAAGAAATCTATAATTCAATAGTTCATGACTGGGGCAGCTGCCTGCTGGCTCCTTGCAGCTTTTTCCTTCATAGTATTTGACATGTGGCATTTGGCTTCATGGCCTCGAGTTGGCTACCTTACTGCCAAGCCAGCTTCCTGCAAGAAATAAGAGTACAATCACCTCCTCCCAAGGCTTTTTCATTTGAGAGTAGGGAGAGAATAGAAGCTCTTACCAGTGATCTCTACCTATAGCTTATAAATTAATTTCACACACACATTATTTCATTTTGTACACATATACATAAATACACAAACACATACTTATGCAACAAACTTGGCCACCCCTAACTACCAGAGATTAGGGGAGGTCAGTATTTTTAACTGAGTGCATTGCTGGTCTAAATTCTGTTAGTTTGGAAAAGAAAGAATGGATAAGCAACTAACAGTGCATGCCACATTCATTTGTTCATATTTCAAATGGGGGCAGCTAGTCCTCCA
Source organism: Saccopteryx leptura (assembly GCF_036850995.1). Taxonomy (NCBI): domain Eukaryota; kingdom Metazoa; phylum Chordata; class Mammalia; order Chiroptera; family Emballonuridae; genus Saccopteryx; species Saccopteryx leptura. The sequence goes on from NC_089507.1 coordinate 88,664,673, forward strand.
AGGAAGAAAGATGCAAGACACAGACAGGGTGCTCTCCCTCCATGAGGGGACAATTCGTGACTGCTTTGTTACTGTTGTATCACCAGCACCTAAAACAATGTCCTCAATAAAAACTTATCGATGAATGAAACAAATGGGAGATGGAGATAATGAGAAGTGTCCAGTACCCTGGCCAGCACACAGAGGGAACTCAGCCATTATTGCTGCTCTTGTCACTGAGCCTGCCTATGGTTTTCCCATGCCATTTTCTGAGGCTGGTAGGTGGTGTGGAGCAACTAGCTGTAGCAGAGGCAAGCAGTCTCAGGAAAGGTATTGGCCAATGGTGGGATTCAGCCAGTTGGCACCGGTTTGGCAGAACCGATACCTAATTTTTTTGTTGACTTCAGAGAACTGATTGTTCAAATGGCACCTATAATCAGGGTTCTCTCTAAAGTGGGTGCCTGGGCAGCCGCCCAATGTGGAAATCACACATTTAAATTTCTTACTTTTTTATAACATTCATCTGTGCACAGAGTATTCTAAGCGCCCATAGTGTTGTTCACTTTCCTATAGGTGAAAAAAAAATTGACAGAACTACGCTAATAATATTTATTAATTCATTTTATAAAACTCATTATACCTTTGACGAAATGCTACATTTTAACCCCCTCATGTTTGTTACTTCGGTAAACAAACAAACATATAACGTAAAGAGAAAAAGTGCCAAACAACCAGGGGGTGACAAGCTGTCATTGAAAATGTCTTAAGTAAGTTTTATTGTTTTTTGTCAGGTATTATTTAATATTTTTTCATTAATATTTTAAAAGTCTTTCTTATAATCTAATTTTGTGTACTTATTTTATTGTTCTTATTTAAGTATTAAAAGCATGAAATAATAAATTACCTTTCAGTATATCATTTTTTATACTTAAAATGGTCATTAGGGCAGAAAACCAATTGTTAAATTATTTGACTCCCACCAACTACTACTGACTAAGATGGGATGAGCAGAGCATTGTGATTGGTCTAAGGACAGAGACCTCAGTGTTACCCACCTAGAGAAGGAGAAGTTATTGTACCTGTTCCTTATCCAGCCGGGAGAGACCTTAACTTTCAACTCTCAGAGAACCGGTGTTTCCTTTTATCTTAATTGGGATGTAACAGACATATAATATTACTAGAAAGCCTGGCAGTCATATGAAATGACCGCTGTTCTAGATATTATAAATTGTAATTAAAATGATTTGTGCAAAGGTGTCTGCTAATTCAAACTGAATTACCCAGGGCAGGCAGCGAGGATGCCCCTTTGCTTAGTGCCCCATGGGGTTTCCCCCTTCTACTTGCTTAATTGCTTAGAGTGCAATGAAGGAAACCACTGGTGGTACATTTCTTAAGAGCCACCGCTAGCTCAATAAATAAAGGTGATTTAAATAATAAAATGTTAATTCACATGTCAAAGATCTCTTTGTACACAACATTTCTTGTGTAGATCTTTCCATCATTTTTAAGCTCGCCTTGCAGAGGACCATCAATTATTTTTAATTTTACGTCCATTCTTTCACAAACTCTTGAACAGGCAACATAAAGTTGATCGTGTCCAAATGCAGGCTCAGGTAAAAAAATGCCAACACGCTTAAGCATTTGGCCCTGAGACTTATTGATGGTCATAGCAAAGGCAAGTTTTACAGGAAATTGCCTACGTCTCAATTGAAACGGCAACCCTGTTTGAGATGGAGCCAAATCAATTCTTGGAATGACATGTATTTCACCTTTAGAGAAGCCAGTCAAAGACTTAGCTATTATGACATTATTTTTCAATTGGAGAACCTCTAGTCTTGTACCATTGCAAAGACCCCTTCTGGTGTTAAGATTTCTTAACAGCATAATAATTGCTCCAATCTTTAACCTCAATTTGTGAGGTGGCATGCCAGAAGGCGGGACTATTTGAATGCCGTGGCAACTTCACCCCATTGGCTAGTACAGTTACGCAAGCAACCAATAAGCTATTGGCGACAAACAGACACTTAAGCCGCATATAATAAAGATATTCATTTTAGATGTACAATATAATGATTCATTTCATGTACACATTGCAAAATGATCACCACAATAAGGCTGGTCAACATCCAAGAGCCAGCATTTTCTTCATGAGCCAGTTGTCATAAAATTCCCCATGGGAAGTTAAAGTATCCAAGAAATCAAAAAGGTTCAGGAAGAGACCATGAGTTACCATTAAAATAAACAGCTGTATTCTAGGGTTTGTTTGTTTTTTTGAGAGAGAGACAGACAGAGGGACAGATAGGGACAGGCAGACAGGAAGGGAGAGAGATGAGAAGCATCAATTCTTTGTTGTAGCACCTTAGTTGTTCATTGATTGCTTTCTCATATGTGCCTTGACCAGGGGGCTACAGCAAACCAAGTGACCCCTTGCTCAAGCCAGCGACCTTGGGTCCAAGCTGGTGAGCTGTGCTCAAACCAGCTGAGCTGGCGCTCAAGCTGGCGACCTTGGGGTTTTGAACCTGGGTCCTCCGCATCCCGGTCCGACGCTCTATCCAATGTGCCAATGCCTGGTCAGACAACAGCTGTATTCTTGAACTTAGCACTGAACTAATGCTTAAAGAGCATCCAGTCCAACCACCTCATTGTTCAGATAAAAATAGTGACAGCCTAATTTGCCCCAAAATGCCTCACTAACTATGGACACAGTCTAAAGAGAACCCAAGCTCTCAACACAGGTCATATTATACATTATACACCATCTGTCTTCATCACCCACTAATGCCCCTCAGTGTGTCCTGCCAGCTGTCAAGCCACCTCTTACTTCCAGATGTGCTGGGTGGGTGCTGCCTCAGCAGTGGAATAGCCTCTCTTTTGAAATACCCCATTCCAACTATGATACTATCCTATCTATCTCTGGACACAGTGGCAGTCACAGGACAGGACCACACACCCTGCTCTGGTTCCCTTCTTTCTTCTTCTTTCTCTCGATAGTTTAGCCCCCCCCCCCCCAATCCGGTTCCATTCTTCTTTTCTCATTTCCTCCAAACCTTTACTCTGAAATTGCTGTCACCACGGTACCAGAGACCTCAGAATTGTCAAATCCAATGAACACATTTTTCTGTAGTGCTTGTGAAAATTCTTTACTGGAATTTACTTGTTGTCAAAGGAGAAATACCCTGAGCACAAGGGAATGTGGGGTTATGACCGGAAGCCACAGCCACAAGCATGAAATAACTTTATAGTCTCATTTTATCTTAAGAATTTATGTAAAATTTTGATTCTGCCCTTTTATTTAAAAGTAATGTTTTTTTAGGGGATTTGCTTATTTTAGTCCCATAACGGCATGTACCACCTGGCACCTGCATTCGGTGTGAATTTCATCCCTAACCAGGGTCCCCTGGGTATCTCCAGTAGTAGATTTTATCCCCAGGTGAGGTAGAAACTACATGAGACTCTAAATGTAAAGGCTGGAGGCTCCTGTAAGCAGGGTTCACTCTTCCATCTTCTCCCTTTTCACTTTCCCCCTTACCTTATCCTCTGCTGGAGTGCAGAAGGAGGCTAGGATGGAAGGGAGAGAACACAGAAATGACCTGACACTTTGGCAAGCTAAGCTACTGCCTTGTGTAGTCCCAGCAACTGAGCTTTCATCCATGGAGGATAGCAGACTGTGGCGAGCTCCTGGGTAAAAGCTGCCAGTAAATCTCTTTCACTTGGGATGGCATACTTACTTGTGTGTGTCACTTAAGGAAATGACAGCCAGAGGTTGGAGTTATCTCACCTGATCTCAGATCTTTCCAGGGAGTAGGCCAATCCCACCCCGTTCTCTGTATTCTAAATCCTCTCTCCTGACAACTTTTTATTAGAACCACAGAACTTTCTTTTGAGATATATTTTAGACCTTATTTATGCTTGAGATTTTAACTAAAATTCTCTTTTAACATCATGGTAGTTGGTTTTCAGAGTAAAATTTAGCACATATTTTTTTCTTGTTAATACAAGGAACTTCCTACTTTGAACTCTTTGTCTTGTCAGCTCAGGCTGCCATAACAAATTACCATTGACTGGGTGGCTTAAACAACAGGTAATTGTTTCTCAAAGTTCTGGAGGCTGGGAGATCAAGACCAAGGTGCCTGGTTCCTGGTGAGAGCCCTTTTCCGGTTTTGTGGTGAACCACCTTCTCACCGTGTCCTCACATGGAGGAGGGAGAAAGTTCCCATGTATCTTGTGTATCTTTCTCTTTTAATTAGGGCACTAATCCCATCATGGAGGCTCCACCTCCGTGACCTCATCGAAACCCATTTACCCCTTTAAGGGTAATACCATTACATCAGGGATTAGGGCTTCAACATATGGATTTAGGGAGGGGGAACATATATTTAGTCCATAACACTTCATAAATAACAATTCATGTGACATTTTCATAGAATTTTTGAATTAAATTTTATGGCTAATAAAGCAGGGACTTTCAACTAGTCATGATTTCTCTCCAAATATTTTCCTATGCAGTTTCTGAGCAGATCTTCCCCCTCAGTGAATCTCTGCGCTTTTGCCCTCACTTACAGCTCCTGTTTCAAGAGCAGACTGTCATAGAAATAGTTCAAGGTCCTCAAGAGCAGAATAGGTGACCCTCTGTGTTTTATGGCTCTAGATGCTTACTTTCCACATAGTATGTAAGTGAATTTGCTCTTCTTTTTTCCTTCATAAGTCCCTTGAGGGAAGTGCTGGATTTTCTGTTTCTTAGCTATCAGCGGTAGCTAGAAAAGTGCTTGGTGCATAATCATCATGCATTAAATTATTGCCAAATAGTTAAGTAAAGACTATAACTATTTTATTCTCTTGTATGCCATTTTCCTAAACAAAGCCAAGGGCAAGAAGATTGTTGAATATCACTGATTTACCCTGGTTTGCTTACCTGCAGGGGAAGTTCATTTTGGAGTGGGGTCTGAATAATACAGAGGCCTCATCATTTGGTACGGCACATCCTGGGCATGGACAAGAGGGTCTGGAAGTAAAGAAGAGGTGGTCCAGCAAGAGGAACATGACTATATTTACATTAGTGAGGGAAGCAATGTGCAACACAAGAGTAATGACACTAGGACATAAAAGTGTTCAGTATTCTTGGGACTTGTTTTTAGAGGAGCTAACCAAATTTCCTTTTAAAGGAAATTTAAAAGGGTGCATCATTATTATTATTTTTTATCCCTTTGCATGTCAGCTAGTGCAGACAGTTGAGTTGTAGATTTATTTTTAAAGCACAGATAGTAATATTTATTTTATAGGATTTTGGTGCTTTTGTGAGAGGCAGCTAGAAGTGAAATTACCTTCACTCGTCCTGGCTCAATCCTTCCGCCACTTTCTAATCATCCTTTCAAACCCACATACATTAGATAGAGCAGTTGTCCTTCAGCACTAAAGAAATGCAGCTGAGAGTTACGTTACCGTGGAAACAGAATCTTTTTTTTTTTTTTTTTTTTCCTGCAAGACACATCGCTTCATCTGCACTTTATGGAGCAGAATACATTGGTAGGGCTAGGAGGAGAATCAAATATTCTGCCTGCCAGTGTTGTACTTGGCCTTTGGGTGAATAACTGACTTTCAATTAGAGTACTTAATACCTTTTAACTTTAATAATTATTATTACAGCTCCAACAGAATTTTATTTGGAAAAGAGTAAATATTTTAACTCTACTGTTAAGGGGAGATTTAAATTCTTTCAAACTAGATGACTTTTGTGAAAGAAAATGAAAGGGAATTTACAATGAACTGTTTCATTGTGTACAAAATACATGTCTTTGTCCTTTGTTTTTTGACCTTCTGACTTGATCCTATTGTGGATTTAAAAGAGTGTCCTTATCTCTTTGTCTCTAAGCTGCTTTGTAGTGAACATACATATTTACAACTTCTTGTGCTGGGCTGTGTGGATTGAGATCCTCTCTCCTTGACTTCCTCTGAGCTTCCTCTGTGCCTGGAGCTCACTCCCTCACCCAGCCCAAGTCCTCACTCCCATCTGCCACCTGGCTTTGTCCCTAGGAGGCTCTCCTCATCTTATGCCCAACCCTAAATTTAGTCACTATCCTATATTATTTTCTCTTTATATAACTATTATATTTCTTACTCTGTGTTGTTAACTGTCTTAAAGAGAACATCTACAAGGCCTTCAATGCTAGAAGGATCAACTCAGTACAATCCCAGAAACAAAACTAGAATTCTTCATCCCTTCAGTTCCAAAGATTCCCACCATTGCTGAGTTTCTGAACAAGTCCAAAAAAAACACTATTAAAACACACACAGAGTCTTAAGTATAATCACAGGGAAATTCCATATAATAAAAAGGAAAAAAAAGCCTTTTATTGGCTGGATGTAAATTAGAAAAGTACTGGTGTTTTAATTCTAGAGATAGTAGAGCAACAATAACAGACAAGCGACATTAATTTAGCAATTCATCAGTGCTGGGCACTTTCTACATCCATATCCCATTTAATTCTCAAATTCATCTCAAGAGTTACTATAACTTATGCCCATTTTACAAATGATAGAATTGAGGCTCAAAGATTTTTTAAAAAGTTGTTCCCAAAGTCACCACGCAAATCCCACATAACAATGTTTTCTGAATCTTTCCAACTGAATCACTTTATACACTATCCAGCAAAGCTCTGATGTGTGGAGAGCTAAAACCTAGGAAAAGAAAAATGAGAAGAACTTGGTCTCTAATCCTGGTTTCACTAACAATGGACAACATGAAAATCAAATGACAATTTGAGAACACAAAATGAATAAATTTCCTGCTACCTATAATCATAATCTACACCAGATCTTTCCACTGACACCATCTAGCAGTCCTGGACTAAGAATCTAGGTTCCCATTGCTGGGACTTTGAGAAAATCATTTATTTCTTCTAAATTCAGATTTGTCTATTCTTATTTAATAAGGATAAATCTTTTTATATATAGGGAGTTTAGCAGCTAATGGGAGGAAAGCAGTTTGAAAATACAAAGGGCACTTTATTTCTGATGAAAGAATGACTTATTGTTATTATAATAGCTGAAGATTAGTAGGTCTATATCACTTCCAATCAATTCATTGCCAAATCATTATCAAGTCCAAATCAGCAATGCTTTTGAGAGCAGGCCTTATGACATTATTACTATTATTATTGTTATTATTATTATTATTGGTGTATGTGTGTATCCCAAATCATCTTAACACAATGTGGGGTTGGGTAGTTGATGCTTGACACACATTTTTAAGTGAAGAAGTGGGTGATTAAATCAAACCATAGTTTACTATTTATTTGAGTTATCAGTTATAGAATTAATTTCATGATATCAAAATAATTTCTTTTTTTGTTGTTTTGGGTTTTTTTTGTTGTTGTTTTTTTACAATGATAGAGAGAGTCAGAGAGAGGGATAAATAGAGATAGACAGGAACGAAGAGAGATGAGAAGCAACAATCATTAGTTTTTCATTGCGACATCTTAGTTGTTCATTGATTGCTTTCTCATATGTGCCTTGACCGTGGGGCTACAGCAGACCAAGTAACCCCTTGCTCGAGCCAGTGATCTTGGGTCCCAGCTGGTGAGCTTTGCTCAAACCAGATGAGCCCAGGTGACCTCGGAGTCTCGAACCTGGGTCCTCCGCATCCCAGTCCGACGCTCTATTCACTGTGCCACCGCTCAGTCAGGCAATATCAAAATAATTTCTTAAATGCCTAAACACAATTAGCCGAAGTTACTTTATGAAAAAATAGTCATAATCTTTGTTCATAGTAATATCTAATTAACATAATTTATTATATCCATTATTTTAACAGAAATAATGGCCAATTTTTTTTCTTACCACATATAAGAAAATAATTTATTTCTTTAAACTTCATTACCTGCCTTTCAGAGAACCTCAGGAAATGTTAGTAGAAAAAGATGAAAAAGTAATTTACCTAACACCTAAAATTTCACTTCCCATACTTTTAATAAATTAATAACTGCTCCATTCTGAACATTTACTGTGTAGATACTGTACTGCGAATTTCACACACAGTATGTCTTTAACTTTTATAATGACCCTATGAAGTTGGATCTATTTTTGTTCCCATTTTATAGATGTGGAAATAGGTTCAGAGGTTAAAAATCAATTGTCCAAGTCCTAACCTGTCCAAGTGTGTTGCACAGCCTGATGCAAACTGTTGGGCAAACAAGTTTGTAACAAGTGTTCTTTAGGTTTGCTCACTCGTATTGGGGCAGCACCACGTGTGTATAGTCTACGGAGGGCTACCGGCGCTTGCCCTCAGAGCAGCAGATTGCAACTTGCAGATTGCCTGCCTCCAAGGGGAGGGGCTATTATTTGCCAGAGAAAGGGTATTTCTGCCAGGCCTGTTTTGCTGGGGAGTCCTGAGGAACTTGGGAGCCCTGCTGAGGCTGGTGAAGGCCTGCGAGTCCCGTGAGTCCGGAGAGCATCGAGGCTTGGGAGCCCTGAGTGAGAGGGAAGCGGTCTTCCCTTCCTGTTTGCTTGTCCATCATTAGGAGACTTTAATAAATGGAATGTGCCGCCAATTTCTGGCTACACAGTTCCTTTACCATCTGCCCGAATCCAATGGGAACCTGCATCTACGTGGCCACTGTGATGGCCACCTGCCTTATACAAACCCGTTTGGACTGACTGTAAAATGGTGCCCTTAGCCAGGCTCCTGCATGCCAGCCAAGTGCACAGTCACCTCTGGGAAAACCAGCTTTTCTTTGCCTCCTATCTCCATTAGCTCTTTATCCTTTGTTTTATAAAAGAAAGGTAAGGAGGAAAGAAATAAGTAGGGAGAGCAAAAAAGAGGAAGGGAAGAAGGGGGAAATGGGGGGAGGGGGTCACTCAGTATCTTCCACCCCTTCTAAATCGCCCTGGGGATAAGTGGGACACAGCCAACATTTTAAGACTAATCAATGTTGCTGAATAGTAAATATGTAAAGTGCCGGTTGGGTCTGACTCGGGATCATTTTGCCTTTGTTTTACATTTATCAGGAGAAGTATTCTTGCAGATTAAAGGGCCCCTGGAAGATATTTATAAAACCTACTGCTACCACCACGACGAAGCGCACTGTGTACTGGAGTCCTATGAAAAGGAGGAGGAGCTGAAAGAGCATTTGAGCCTCTGCATCCAGTCCTTAAAGTAAGGTCTTTTCAAATGATGATTTCCACGCACTCTTGGTTGCCTAGCAGGGAACATTTTAACTGGATGTGGATGAAAGGTCTCACGTAAATCCTAGGTTTTATGAGGCTGGCAGAAAGCTCTACTCTGCGTTCTCTTTGAAAAGCTGACATGCCAAAAACCCTGATTGACTTTTTCTTTCCCCTTGCAAGGATAACTAAAAATAACATAGGAGAAAATTCAGGGCTTTGTAGAAATAGAAAAATGCAATATCAAAAAGTGAAATGTAGAAGAAGAACCCCTCCTTAAAGCTGTTATTTGCCTGCTCCACATAGATCAAGGAATAGGGGGGCCAACATGAGGTACTGTGACCCCTGCAGCACATGGAATAATTAAGTCACAGGATGCTCCTGACTCTCTCAGTGGCCCTCACCTGCCCCAGAGGGGAGATTGGAGAACACAAGTCAGGCCCTGTTAAAGTCTGTCTCAGAAAAATTAGTCAAGCCTTCTTCCTCATTCCTAAATTGTTGGTGGGCAATGCTACTTAATATACATTTTTATCTAGAAAAAATATCTGTGCACTATAAAAATCTAAAAAAATAAGGCTCTGGCCGGTTGGCTCAGTGGTAGAGCATCAGCCAGCGTGTGGATGTCCTGGGTTTGATTCCCAATCAGGGCACACAGGAGAAGCACCCATCTGCTTCTCCACCCCTCCCCCTCTCCTTCCTTTCTATCTCTCTCTTCCTCTCCCTCAGCTAAGGCTCCATTGGAACAAAGTTGGCCTGAGGGTGGCTCCATGGCTTCTGCCTCAGGCGCTAGAATGCCTCTCGTTGCAATGTAGAAACGTCCCAGATGGGCAGAGCATCGCCCCTAGTGGGCATGCCGGGTGGATCCCAGTCGGGCGCATGTTGGAGTCTGTCTCTCTGCCTCCCCACTTCTCACTTTAGAAAAAAAAAAAACTGAAAAATACAAAAAAACATGAATAAGATAAAAACCCTCACTATTCCACATATTAATTCCTCTCTAAACCGTGTATTAATAACCATTGTTTGCATTTTCTTCTGAGCTTATCTCTATGCATAAATATGGACATGTGTTTTGGGGGATTCTTTTAAATGGGATCAGTGTCTCACTGTATATATAGTTTTCTACGGTATGAATCGTAAAGCCATAATTTCTGCCCAGTGGTTCTTTTGTGGTCTTTCATTTCTCAGGATTAGCTATTGTCAAATGTTTTTGATTAGGCTGAGAATTAACCAAACAGAGAGAGTTGTGGTGTATAAGTTAATGCACACCAAGAGTCTGACCCTCTGGTTCATCCCCTCTATTTATGCTCGTGTAGGGTATGGTAGCTGAATTAAAATGAATTCGGGAGACTGTGAGACTACTCTGAAGAAGGTCTTTCCAGGAGAGAAGTGAGACTGAAAGTAGGTTTAAATTGGGCCTGAAGAACTTTTAAAAAACTAACTTTATTGCCCTCTACTGGTCATCAAGCTATTACAGTTTTTCATTCCCATGCTGTGGAAAAGAGAACACTTTTAAGTCACTAAATAGCAAGAATTTCTTTAGTGCTTGTGCTGTACCCAGCACTGCTCTGGGTGCTGAAAGCACAAAAATAAGTAAGTCTTAGACTCTGCCCATAAAGAGCTGAAAGCCATCAGCTAACTCTTGAAGACAGTCTGTGATGAATAGCTCCAGGTCATTATTTTCCCACTATTTGAAGTTTAATTCAGTGTTAGCAAATCAATTGAGAGAAACCTTGAAGTTTGAACTTGTAGTTGTCTAAATAAATTAATATGTGACATAATATAAATATACTTGAATATTTATAAATAATATAAGTATATAAAATATAATAAAAATAATATAAATATATTGAGTATGTAAATATACTTTCTTTCCTAAGAAGAAATAATAAAAATTATCCTGGGTGTGAATGAACACGTTTTTTATCTAATCAAATAAATGTCTGCATTGAGCCATTTTTCTTCCTCAGTTTCTAGAATGAGAGAAATCATTTATACAGTAGGGGAACAACTAACACCTTGGGTCATCACTCCAGCGCCGGGCCCAGGAATAGCATTGCATATGGGAAGAGGATGTAGTTCATTACTTTGGTACTTGCTCTTAACAGCTGACCAGAAGTGGAGCTGTATGTTCAGGAGGAATAAACATTAGTTTATTTATTAAGCTTTTGACTCCTAAGAGAAAAAAATTGACCATGCCAGAATACTCCACTAGGCAGTAGAGCTTCCATATCTTACCCCTTAAAAAGCAGCTACAGGCAGAAGGAATTTTCATAGTTTATGAAGTCCGAATTATAAAAATTGCATTCAGACCCAATGGTTTATCTGATTTCTTTCTGAAAGCCTCGAGTTATTGCCCTGATGATGTTCCAAATTGTGTATATTCAGCACCAGTCTGATTTTAGGGAAAAATTTTAGGCACCAGAAGGTGCTAAAGTTTAGAAAGCACAAAATCCAAAGCAAGTAATATTGACAGAACTATTTTTTAAGGAAAAGAAAATCAAAATAAAATAGCTTAAGTTAGAGTATTTTCCCAAAAGTTGCCTTTCCATGAATGTAAAGTTAATGATGAATTGTACTGGTATGCCTAAAAGCTGAGAGCAGAATTATTGGCACGACTATAATACTGACCTCAATTGAGCTAAACTTTAAATTCTGAGAAACAGGTTTTCAAACAGGTTTATAGGCCAACGAGAGACTGGAACACCCAAGGGCTCCGTTAACCTTGCCAAGTAATCAGTCAAAGCTTTTACAGTGGCTCTGCCTTTTCCTTGTGGCCAAACAGCAGAGCACAAGTGCACAGTTGCGAATTTTGAATAAATATTAGGTGTGGCCTCCATTTTCTGCCTTGCACTGGATATTAGAATAAGTGGATCTGAAGCAATATTCACAACAGGTGTGGCTTCATGCTTAAGAAGTTAAAGCAGATTTTAAAGCAACTTAAGTTGCACTTTAACCAAAATTGACAGAAGTTTTTTGAGGGCTTAAATATTTATTGAGTGCTAGATAATGTTGAAAACATTTAAAATATATATGTGTAAGCATAGTTCTTGCCTCCTAGGAACATACCTTCTTGTGGAGTAGATAAACAAAACCATCTGAAAAGTTTAATAACAATACCAGAGTTAATTTAAATAACACACCAGAAGCTGTCACAGTAAGGCTCAAGACTAATTTTTAAGAAGATGGTAGAAAGATTGTTTGGCTCTAACAGATGTGAGCTCATAACCTTTGGCTATTCTCTGAAGCCCAGTAACTTTCAAAAGAGAAAATAAGATTTGTATCCCGAAAAGGATTTTGAATCTCTTTGAAATGTTAGCGTAGTGTTTCTTGGTGTGTGTGTGTTCCCCTGCATCAGATCAACCAGGGACGTGTTCAAAGTGCAGATCCCTAAACTCTGCTGCAGACAAAAAAAAGAAAGAAAGAAAAAAGATGGCTGAGGGTTCAATCTAGGAATCAGCACCTTAACTAGCACCCTCAGTGACTGTGGGTACACAGTACACACACGCACACACTCCAGAACTACTTTAAAAGAAATGCCCAGTTCTCTCCCGCTGCTTTCCCTAAAGCACCTGGGCTTTTTCCTGACTGTAGATACAATCTAAGCAGTAATTTCAGGGTTTAGAAACCTTACAAAAGAAAAGATAAAACCTATCCAGAAGCACAATCCACATCTGCATCTACAGTGTACAAATTGAAAATCTGCAAGTTTACACACTTGCATTAGTGACCCCTCCAATTACAGGAAATAACTGTATTAATGCAGTATCTAAATTTATGGAAGTTATTTGCTAAAGATCTAGTTACTAAGCCTCTTTGGGGTTATTTAAGGTTACTCATCTGTATGAGAAAAGTGAAAAATAAGATAGCTATAAATGCCAGGGTAGCTATAATTAGAATAGCCTGTCTGCTACCTCCTTTTTCTGTTTTTCTAGTTATAAATACCACCATATCTCTGCTGCCTTTCGGAGGCCCTAGAGATCTGTTTATTCTGTAATAGAAAAAGAATGAAGGGGTTTTTCCAAACTTTTTGGTACCTGGAAGATACATTTTTAGCTTCACAGCTAGTTGTTATAAATTTATCTACGTTTTTCTTCCTAAGTCCATCATCCACAGAAGGAAAACTTCTAATTTACAGTCATCTGGGTGCTTTGGCTGCTCAACTTCCTGCAAAAGCTTCTCCGTTCAGGGAGAGAGCTACAAGTTAATGCAACACAAACTCTAAAGGAACAGATTTCAGTTTGTTTGCCACATTTTTTATTTCTCAACATTATTGTAATGAAATATTCCACATAAAAATTAACATCACATTTTGAAATTCTTTCAGGTCTTTATTACGTGGCATCATGTCTAAACAAAGACTATAATCCTTAAGGAATAGTCACATAAAAACTTTTGTTAATGTGATTCAAATTATAATGAGCCCATGAAGGTAGGCACTGTGTGGTTAAGAAGGTAGGGGATATGGCTGTAGATCGATGTATTAGGTTAGTTTATCCCATATAGGGGTAAATGAGCACAGTTTAACTTCTTCTCAAATCTCCTCAGCTGGGGTTAACTTCTAGGAAATGCCTATCCTCAAAGAGAGATTAAAATAAAATAAATGAGCTAATAAAAGGAGATGTTATATGTTGCATCATCACTATTTCACTATGCCAGCAGAAGCCTGCTGGAGGTCTCTCGGGTTCCTTTTCTTAAATGTTACACCTACCTTCTGTGATAACATTTAGGTTTTACTTTATTAAAAGTAAGCAAAATAGGATAAAATTTTTCCATGTTTTCTCTAGAAGTGAAAAGAACAATCTTTTCTTTCAACTTCAAAGTATGTGTTTTGGTTCCAAAATGATCGCATTGTCTACTTGTTTGTTTCCATAGAAAAAATTGCAAACTGGGAAAATAAAATTTCTCGTTAGAAGGGGATTGAAATAAGAGAAACAACGTTGAGCCTAAAGGAAATGAATGAATGGAAAGGAATATTGGGCAAGGGGTTAGTGGTGGTGCAATTTCTTTTATTAAAGTAAGAGTTCTTCAAGCTTGTTAACGATCACAAAAATCCAGCATAGGGATTTATCACTGAATTTTTCTCAATCACTGAATATGAAAAGACCATCTACTATTATGGGATGGGGTTAAACTTTTTCTATACTGAAAACATTTCCTGTATTCCAAAAGACTGGAAACCAGAGATCAAGGTGCTCATGTTACTAATACTGGTACTGGTCTACATGAGTCTTTCGGAGAAAAACTTCATCACCCTTATTCCTGAAATTTAACTCGAATGATCCCCACCTTTTATTATTAATTCATTAATTTGACAGATATGTTTTGCCCTCCAGCCATATGCCAGTCACTTTTTCAGGTGCTAAGTCTCCAGCAGAGAACCAAGCAAGCACAAATCAGTGCCCACACGGGCATGCAGAGCCAAGAGACAGACAATAGACTAAAGAAGCATACAGTATGTTATGTAGAAAGTGAAAAATCATAGTGGAAAGATATAAAGCAGGGAGTGAGGGTAAACAATACAGTGGGAGGCAGGATGCAATTTTTAAAAGGTTGATCAGGTAAAGCATCACTGGGAAGAAACATTTAAACAAAGAGCTGAAGGAGATACAGATGAGCCCCACTTGGAGAAAAAGCTACCAGGCAGGACAGCGTATGCGAAGACCTTCTTCTGGCTTTGGCGGGAGCAGGAGGCCTGTGGGGTTGCCACAGATGGGAAAGGAGAGATCAGCAAGAGAGGAGGCAGAGGGACAGAGGCGAATTTAATGGTGGGCGCACCAGGCGCACGCCCTGGACGCCTACTTCTGAAGGGTTCCGCAAAACCCAACTTTACACTTTTCTAATGGCATCAGATCTGGTTTGACATGTGCAATTTTAACATTAATAGCACATACTATTTTTTATTTATTTAAAAATATGGTTAACTTTTTTTTCCCCTGTCTCTCTCTCAATTTTTAAAGGGGCCCAATATTTGCTTCTGCGCCCCGGGCCTCAACAGACCTTAATCAGCCTCTGCAGAAAGAGGTGGGGGGGGGGGGCAGAGAGAGAGGTGGCGGGGAGGCAGAGAACATTGCCTTGGAAGGATTTCAGTTTTACATGAGCAAAATGGAAGGCACAAAAGCTAGCAATGCCGTATGAAAGTTTCTGTGAAATTTTCTTGATGAATAAGTGATTGTTTATAATCTGCATCACACTATATACAAAGATAGTACAGAGCATAGTCGTTTTCTGCAAGTCAATCACTATTTCCTTTGTAACCTTGTAATCTCAGTTTCTCTTATTATTGTTTAATAGATTTTTTTAATAATGTAAAACTATAATCTGAATCAACTGTTTTTTAACCTTATACTATAAAGTGCATTATGCTAAAATGGTGCATACATACTAAAATAAAATTTTAGGGACATGATTATATAAGAATGAAATCAATTCTATAAAACATTCATAAAAATGACATTTTCTATAATAAAATTTAAAAAATTTCAAAAATGTTTGTATATTACTTTAAATATGTGGATTTACATGAACTTATGTTTTTCCCCCTTCTTTTACAGGAAAATATACATGCAAGAGTAAGTACTTTTATCTTAATAATGAAAATCAAATCTAAAAATCATAAGAAAAAGCTGTTGAATATCTCTTTACAAATCAGAATTTTTTGTTTTTACAATTATGTCTATTGCTTTTAATAAATCTAGGTTTCAAAGGCGTTTGCCATAGACATTATTGGTGCATTTACTTCCAATTTGTCTGAGGTGATCTTATATACTAAATTCTTAATGTGTGTATTTTACTAAACTTTTAGTAAATCCTGGGATATACAGTGGTCCCTCATCTATCGTGGGGTTAGCTTCCAGAACCCCCCACGATAGGCAAAAATCCATGAATTAGAGACCTTATATTTATTGTTATTTATATATATATTTAAGGCTTTATAAACCCTCCCCACAGTCTTATAAACCTTACCCACACTGTTATTAACTTTCCCACACTCTTACAAACACTTCCTATGCCCGCAAACACTTTCTATACTCTTAAACCTATGTAATTTTAACAACATTAAATTCTATATGGGTACTCACCAGTGAATATATAGCAATATTCTCTTAATATGTTTTAATTAATATTTTTATATTGTTTTCCATTTTTTAGGCTAGAAAATGCTTATTTTACCACAAAAATAATTAAAGTAATAAATATATAAAAATATCTATATCCCACAAAATCCCACGATATAGTGAAAAATTTGCAATACAAAATTCATAATATACAATTTAAAAATCTGCAATCCAGTGAGACCGCAAAAAGTGAACCACAATATGGCAAGGGACGACTATAATTTACTTAAATCACAAGTTTGCTGATGCCAGAAATTCTCCAGAAACTTATCATCACACAAATATTTAGGCATCCAAACATTTTTTCCTAAGAATAACATTAATCTAAAAACATTTCAGATTAATACAATAATATCTTTGAAGTTTCTATAGATTAATGTACAAAAGAAAAGACTCCATAAGCATTATAGTAAAATAGTGAGTTACTTCTCATTTGGACTCACATGATTTATAAAGAAAAAAAATCATACCCACATATATAGAATGAAAGTAAAATATTAAGATGAAATAATTGGTCACTAAGACAGTATTGAAATTATAAAAGCAACACACCTACACACACTTTGGAAGATGCCCATTTTTATATTAAAAAGCATGTTTAGTAGCCCTGCCGTTTTGCTCAGTGGTAGAGCGTCGGCCTGGCGTGCAGAAGTCCCAGGTTCGATTCCCGGCCAGGGCACACAGGAGAAGCGCCCATCTGCTTCTCCACCCCTCCCCCTCTCCTTCCTCTCTGTCTCTCCCTTCCCCTCCTGCAGCGAGGCTCCATTGGAGCAAAAGATGGCAGGGGCGCTGGGGATGGCTCCTTGGCCTCTGCCCCAGGCGCTAGAGTGGCTCTGGTCCCGACAGAGCGACGCCCCGGAGGGGCAGAGCATCGCCCCCTGGTGGGGAGAGCGTTGCCCCCTGGTGGGCGTGCCGGGTGGATCCCGGTCGGGCCCATGCGGGAGTCTGTCTGACTGTCTATCCCCGTTTCCAGCTTCAGAAAAATACAAAAAAAATAAAATAAAATAAAAATTAAAAAAATAAAAAAAAGCATGTTTAGGCCTGACCTGCAGTGGCACAGTGGATAAAGTGTCTACCTGGAAGGCTGAGGTCGCTGGTTCGAAACCCTGGGCTTGCCTTGTCAGGGCACATATGGGATTTGATGCTTCCTGCTCCTCCCCCTTTCTCTCTCTTTCTCTCTCTCTCACTTAAGATGAATAACTAAAGTCTTAAAAAATTAATTGAAAAGTAATAAGTAATAAAAAGGATGTTTAGTCTGAATAATATGTGAAAAGATGATATTGATTTACATACAAACTCAAATTTGTAGAACCTGAAAAAGCACATGCTTGGCTTAACATGGTCAGCAACTCCATAGAGTCCTGAGTTCCTACTCTGTTTGTGTGATTACTGAGGAGCCACTGCGC
This sequence comes from Saccopteryx leptura, assembly GCF_036850995.1. Classification (NCBI taxonomy): domain Eukaryota; kingdom Metazoa; phylum Chordata; class Mammalia; order Chiroptera; family Emballonuridae; genus Saccopteryx; species Saccopteryx leptura. The sequence continues at coordinate 88,682,332 of NC_089507.1, forward strand.
CACCTCACCCACAGGTGTTGTAAAGTACCAAAAGCTACAGAATTAATATTAATATTTTGGGAGACTTGAAGAACATTTTATTAATTTGGGTTAAGGTGTGCAAAGAAATTGTGAGAATAGTCTCTGTACTGTGTGATTGGCATGACCAGGATGGCCCTTGGCATTGTATTGTAAATGCAAAGGGGAGGAAAACATGGATTCCTAGACATTCCACCACGCCTGTGGGGAAAGGGGTGAATGGCTAGCCAGGTACAGGGAGAGAAAAGCCAAAATAAACCTTTTCTTACAGCAGTGAGCCATTTGCGGGCATTTGTCCCCACAGAAACTACCTCTCCTATGTAAATGCATGTGGTTAACACGTGTGACTCTGGACAGAGAGATGGCAGATGAACACTACAAAATATAGGAATGCCTTTTAATATGTAAAGAGACATCTTTCTACCATTGTGTTGATTTGTAAATTTTGTTTTCTCCAAAAGGATGTATGGCTTGCAAATTGAACATGGTCCTATCATGTTAAAGGACATATGACTATAACCAATAGTGGTAAAGGGCTCCTAATTACAATTTTTGCTTCTGTACTTCCCACTTACAAAACTATAAAAACTAGGTAAAACAAAGGGCTGGCGTGCTTTTCCTCAGACAAAGTTGCCGCCGTTTGGCCAAGCTAGACAATAAAGCTTTGATGTGTAATCAATGGACTTTGTTCATGTCTTCAATGTTTCAGGTCCCTCCAGATTAGGCTTAACAATTACGTGTGTGTGTGTGTGTGTGTGTCCTTGTGTATTCTACTCTGGAAACTTTACATTAAGAAATACAAGACTTACAAAATAAAAATTATATTAATTTAACCTGTAAATACCTGTCATTCATGCTTTGGTACAGAACAGCCATGAGGAAAGACAAAATCCCAGAAGTGAAGTGGAAGAATCAGGCATCATCCTGAAGACTGTATACTAAGGCTTTATACCTTTGCCATATTGAGAAGTTCGCTTTTACATACCAAACAAGCACCCACTTTATCACTTTATGTTTTTTCTTTCAAAAGTAAAAAATCTTATTAAATAAACAGATATGAGTAGGTTTGTTCAATGAGTTTCCAAATCTGGGATCACTTGAATTTGAAGATGTGCTTAATAAGAGAAGAGGGCCTACCCCAAAGAATCCACAAAAAGACTACTAGAAACAATAAGCCAATACAGTAAGGTCGCAGGATACAAAATTAACATACAGAAGTCAATAGCCTTTCTATATGCCAACAATGAAACAACTGAGAAGGAACTCAAAAGAATAATCCCCTTCACGATTGCAACAAAAAAAATAAAATACTTAGGAATAAACATAACAAAGAATGTAAAGGACTTATATAATGAAAACTATAAACCATTGTTAAGGGAAATCGAAAAAGATATAATGAGATGGAAGAATATACCTTGTTCTTGGCTAGGAAGAATAAATATAATCAAGATGGCTATATTACCCAAAGCAATATACAAATTTAATGCAATTCCCATCAAACTTCCAATGACATTTTAAAGAAATAGAGCAAAAAATCATCAGATTTATATGGAACTATAAAAAACCCCGAATAGCCAAAGCAATCCTAAAGAAAAAGAATGAAGCTGGGGGCATTTCAATACCTGACTTCAAACTCTATTATAGGGCCACGACAATCAAAACAGCATGGTATTGGCAGAAAAATAGACACTCAGACCAATGGAACAGAATAGAAAGTCCAGAAATAAAACCACATATATATAGTCAAATAATTTTTGATAAAGGGGCCAACAACACACAATGGAGAAAAGAAAGCCTCTTCAATAAATGGTGCTGAGAAAACTGGAAAGCCACATGCAAAAGAATGAAACTGGACTACAGTCTCTCCCCCTGTACAAAAATTAACTCAAAATGGATCAAAGATCTAAACATAAGACCTGAAACAATTAAGTACATAGAAGAAGACATAGGTACTCAACTCAGGGACCTGGGTTTTAAAGAGCATTTTATGAATTTGACTCCAATGGCAAGAGAAGTGAAGGCAAAAATTAATGAATGGGACTACATCAGACTAAGAAGTTTTTGCTCAGCAAGAGAAACTGATAACAAAATAAACAGAAAGCCAACTAAATGGGAAATGATTTTTTCAAACAACAGTTCAGATAAGGGCCTAATATCCAAAATATACAAAGAACTCATAAAACTCAACAACAAACAAACAAACAATCCAATAAAAAAATGGGAAGAGGATATGAATAGACACTTCTCCCAGGAAGAAATACAAATGGCCAACAGATATATGAAAAGATGCTCATCTTCTTTAGCTATTAGAGAAATGCAAATCAAAACGGCAATGAGATACCACCTCACACCTGTTCGATTAGCTGTTATTAGCAAGTCAGGTAATAGCAAATGTTGGAGAGGCTGTGGAGAAAAAGGAACCCTCATCCACTGTTGGTGGGAATGTAAAGTAGTACAACCATTATGGAAGAAAGTATGGTGGTTCCTCAAAAAACTGAAAATAGAACTACCTTATGACCCAGCAATCCCTCTACTGGGTATATATCCCAAAAACTCAGAAACATTGATACGTAAAGACACATGCAGCCCCATGTTTATTGCAGCATTGTTCACAGTGGCCAGGACATGGAAACAACCAAAAAGCCCATCAATAGATGACTGGATAAAGAAGATGTGGCACATATACACTATGGAATACTACTCAGCCATAAGAAATGATGACATCGGTACATTTACAGCAAAATGGTGGGATCTTGATAACATGATACGAAGCGAAATAAGTAAATCAGAAAAAAACAGGAACTGCATTATTCCATATGTAGGTGGGACATAATAGTGAAACTAAGAGACATTGATAAGAGTGTGGTGGTTACGGGGGGGAGGGGGGAATGGGAGAGGGATAGGGGGTGGGGAGGGGCACAAAGAAAACAAGATAGAAGGTGACAGAGGACAATCTGACTTTGGGTGGTGGGTATGCAACATAATTGAACGACAAGATAACCTGGACTTGTTATCTTTGAATATATGTATCCTGATTTACTGATGTCACCCCATTAAAAAAATAAAATTATTTAATAAAAAAAATAATAAATAAGAGAAGAGGGCCTTTTAGTCCTTCCACACAGCAGTGCCTTAGCTGATGAGGATTGGGGCGAGGGTGAGAACTGCTGTCTCATGATAAAGCCTGTGCCCCTGGCATCATTATGCTAGGACTGGAGGGTCACATAGCTGGATGACTAGAGAAGAACTTAATATGCTAAAAATTCTGGTTATCTTTCCTTTCCTAAAGCTTAAGTCTTTATAAGCAAAAGACCAAGAAGGAGAGAGAGAGAGAGAGAGAGATATTCAGAGGAGAGTGAAAAATTAAATTCTTTTAATATAGTTAGCATTCATAGGCTGCTTCTCACAGAATACCTATACTACTGAATTTGAACAAACAGTACTACTGAATTTGCTTAAAAAATTGCACTGGCTTTTGTAGTGGTACTGCAGTATAGGAATTGGCAGGCTGTGTATGTCCCTCTAGCCTATTCTATACATCAAGAACTGAAAAGGGGGAAGAGTATTCACAGCCAGCGTGTGGCTGGATGAACATCAAAGCCATGTCTGCCATGTGCTGTCTTCCTTCCTGTTTCTCTCACTCAGGACATGAGTCACACAAGCTGCAACATAACAGGGTAAAAGGCAATGCCAAGTGCAGTGTAATTGTTAGGTTCCTTAGCAGCTAGAGCCAGTAATGTTACAGCCCAGAGTGCATCTAGGAGGAGTGGGGATTTTAATGGCTTAAAAAACAATCCCTTACTTACGGAAACTGACATTTTTGGGGGTTTTTAATCAACATTTTTAAAAATACAGAGAAAGACAAAGATATTTATAACTTCTGAAAATGATTACTTTGAATTACAATCTTATGCATACATACATCAAAGACAGTATTAAAGTGATAAGAATCACAGAATCTCCCACCAAAATGTCACCCCCGCAAAAAAAAAAAACATCTGATACAATCCCATGTTCTAAAGCAAGAAATACATATGGTATTTCCCCATGTATAAGACGCACCATTTTTTGAAAAATTTGGAGTCTAAAAACTGAGTGCATCTAATACAGTGGTTGTAGATTTTTTTTTTTTTACTTGAATTCCTTGCTTGAGGAGTTGTATGAATTTTATGATGAATTAAACTTGAATTCAATGACTTTATGTAATACTTTTTTTTTCAAATTTCGGGCCCCAAAAATAAGGTGCATCTTATACATGGGAGTGTCTTATGCATGAGGAAATACGGTAAATATTCTAAATTTAGCTCCAGAAATGCATTGTTAGATTTTCATGTTTTTACACTTTTCTGAATGTGTTCTATGTCTGACCAACTATTCCAACCTTTGACTGTCACGGTTCCTATTATCTCAAAGTGTTACAAGTTTTTTTCACTTTTCTTGAGCTTTGCATTTTTAAAACTATTAAAGAAACTGCAAAATATGAAAAATTAAAATGAGGACAGTAAAGACAGTTAGTGGTCACGTTTCCAAGTTAACTACTATAACATTGTTACAATGTAAAGTTGCTGACTTTACTTCTATTTTTTCTCTACATATACATGTATTAATTAAAATAGGACCTCTATTTTATTGAATATTTTTATATATTTTTATATATTGTATTTCTTCTTATGTCACCTTGCTACCTCATTCATCAATACAACCCAGGCATTTTTTTATGTACTAAACATAAATCCCCTTTTCTCTAGGACTGCATAATACTCTATCTGATGTATAGATAGTAACTTAATTTACCAAACCCTTATAGATATTTGAATTGTGTATGTCTTGTAAAGATTGATGCTGTGTGTTTATTCTTATATATGATCTCTGTACAATAATTTGATTATTTTCTAAGGATGAATTTCTCAAAGTGGGATTACTAGACCAAAGGTCATTTGAAATTTCAGAAAAGCTTAACTAATGTACATTCCCACCACCCATATAGGAGTTGTCCATTTATCTGCTACTTGTCAGCACTAGATAATTAATATTTGTATCTTTGAGACATGTGGCAATGTAAATAGGCCAAAAATAGTAATGTATTGCTTTAATTTTTATTAATAATGATCTTGAGCATGTTTCATATATGCATAAGCATTTGTATTTCACTACTAAGTTAATTTTTATTGATTGTTCACTTGTATTGAGATAGTCATCCTTTTCTAATAGATTAATAATGGCTCTTTAATTAGCAAATGTATTAACTCCCTTTTTTTCTTGTGTACTATAAATAATTTTTCAGCTTATCATTTAACTTTTAACAGTTTACAGCTTATTCTACTTTTTTACCATTATATAGAGTAAATTTTTAAATAGATTTATTACTTTTTTCACTGTGGCTTCTGGATTTTGTGTCTTGCTTAGAAACTCCAAGATTTCCTATGATTACTTTAAGTTCTTGTATAGTTTCATTTTTAACATTTAAATCTTTGATCTAGCTAGAAATTATTTTGGTGTGAAGAATTTATTTTACCATTTTTTCTATATGGCTAGCTAATTACCACAGCACTCAATATTGAATAGTTAATTTTTCCACCATGTAGGAATGTCATACTTATCATGTACTTATTCTCTACACACACCTGTATATATTTTCTAATTTTCTATTTTGTGCTAAACTCCTTTGATTTTTCAATTTTATATTTTAATATCAGGTCTAACAAATCTCAGTTCAGTTCTCTTCCTTTCAGAATTTCTTGGGTCTTCTTGCACGTTTCCTTCTTTAAAAACTTCTTTGGGCCCTGGCCATTTTGCTCAGTGGTAGAGCATCGTCCCGGCATGTGGATGTCCAGGGTTTGATTCCCAGCCAGGACACACAGGAAAAGTGCCCATCTGCTTCTCCACCCCTCCCCCTCTCACTTCTCTCTCTCTCTTTCTCTTCTTCTCCCTTCCTGAACCCATGGCTCGATTGGAGAGAGTTGGCTCCAGGTGCTGAAGATGGATCCATGGCCTCTGCCTCAGGTGCTAAAAATTGGCTGTGGTTGCAATGGAGCAAGAGCCTTAGATAGGCAGAGCATTGCCCCCTAGTGGGCTTGCTGGGTGGATCCCGGTAGGGACACATGTGGAAGTCTGTCCCTGCCTCCCCTCCTCTCACTAAAAATAAAAGAATAAAATAACATTTTTGTTAAAATTATATGTACCATGGTTTATTTATGTATTTATTTATTTTAGGTGAGAGGAGGGGAGATAATGAGCCAGACTCTCACATGCACCCCAACCAGGATCCACCTGGCAACCCTATCTGAGGCCAATGCTCAAGTACTGAGCTATTTTTAGCATCTGATGTGCTCAGACCAACCCAGCTACCCTCAGTGCATGGGGCCACACTCGAACCAATCAAGTCACTGGCAGGAGGGGAAAAGGGAGAAAAAGGATGAGAAAGGAGAAGAGAAGCAAATGGTTGCTTCTCCTGTGTGCCCTGACCGGGAATAGAACCTGGGATGTCATACACCCATCAGGCTGATGCTCTATCCACCGAGCCACTGGCCAGGGCCTGTACCATGGTTTAAAAAGTCAAATAGTTTTACACGATTTAAGAAAAATAGTAGTCTTTATCTCTCCTACCTGCTGTTAAATGCTCTTTAGGAGAACACCAGCATTTTTACATCTTTTTGTTGACTCTTTTGGAATTTATCTTCCTGACATTAAAAACATGTTTGATTTCAGCTTTTTGGATATTATGTATTGACTTTTCCATGTAGAAGACAATAATTCATCAATACCACACATGCACACACACACACACACACACACACACACACACATTCACACATTTTTCTCATCTCTCCATTCTCCTTATATAAGTTACATATAATTTGGATCAGAGCAATAATCAGTGTTTGAATGAGTATATCTGAGTAAATTTCTTTTCAGAGCTAAACCTTAGACTAAATGATTACTTGTTTCTCTGGGAGTAAACTATTGTCTTTTTTTTTTTTTCATTTTCTTCGTTTTCTTTATGCTAATCATTAATGCCTAGCTCATATCCAGTCGTATTTCAAAACACCCAGGTGCTTATGCATACTATCAATTCCATCTCCCTCAAAAAGTTTCTTCCAGAGCCCTCTGACCTTGAGTGTGGACTGTGACACTGGGCACAGCTGTCTTTCAGGAGTCCCCCGCCTATCATTCTGGAGATCCTCCTGGCCTCTTTCCTGTTTTTGGTAGAGTACTTACTTTGATAGTTTCTCCTATTCATCAAAGGATGCATGGGAAGTAAAATTCTAGGAACTTTTATATCCAAAACATTTTTTATTTTACCCTCACACTTGATTTATAGTTTGAATCCTAAACTATTGAATTCTAAAAAATAACAACTTCTAAACTAGAAATCATTTATCTTCAAATTTTATTGTGAATTTTTTATTGTTTTCTAGTTTTCAGTGTTGCAACAAGAAAGCTGAACTTTTTCTGAATCCTAATTATTAGTTGTACCTGTTTGTTTATATGTTTCTCTGGACGATTGTGGAATCTTCTTTTTGTTCCAAAGAGTGTGAAGTTGCATGAATTCCAAGGTGTAAATCCATTTTATCCACTGTTTTGGATTCTCAGTGAGTTCTCTCAGACTGCTAGCCCATATTCTTTTCTTGAATTATTTCACTGATGTTCTCCTCACCGTATATTCTTTGTTCTCTCTTTCTGGGACTCTTACTTAGCATTTTGATATTGGCCCTCCTATACCAGTCCTCTAATTTTCTGTATTTTCCATCCTTTCTTATATTTCTCTTTTCTTTACAAAGTTCCTGAATATTTTTTCTCATACTTGTGAGTTTTTATTTCTGCTGTTCTCCTTTAATTTCCAAGAGATCTTTATTAGTTCTCCAAATGATCTCCTTTATTTGTGTAGCACCCTAAGAATTAGACTGCTTCTTAAACAGGTTTTCAGCTACAGGGGGTCCTTGGTATACAATAGTCTCAACATATGACGTTTCAAGCCTACAAAGCTCACTCCTATAAAAAACTTTAAAAAAATTGAGACGTGGATGTTTTGGCTTACACCGTTAGTACTGTACTTATGGACTAAGTGGGCAAACTCATTTGGTTGTGGAAGAATATGCAGTATTCTCTTTGTGGCTCAGTTGTGTTTTTCTGTTCTAGATTATGATTTTACAACTGTGTTAGGATAGGTAAGTGACTTAGGCTAGGGTGTGTTTTACTTACACCAAAATTCGGGTTATATCACCTTTGTAGGAACAGAACTGTGTCATAACCGAAGGACCCCCTGTAGTTCTTATTCTAATCTCCATCTCTCTCTCTCTATTTCCATTGCCATAGGTTCTCAGGAACTCTAATTAGTGAACTTTTGGGAGAATGATTAAATTATTACCAATTATTACCCCTCCATATTATTGGTTCTTTCTGGTCTGCTATATCAACTATCATTAACATATTTCCTTTATATCTTCTAAAATTTATTGATAGTTCTATATTTTCACAGCTATTCTTAATTTATGGCAAATGTTATTTGCTTATTATTTGTAGCAATATACAGTTACCTTTAAAAATGACTTAATGAGCCTGACCTGTGGTGGCGCAGTGGATAAAGCGTCGACCTGGAAATGCTGAGGTCGCTGGTTCGAAACCCTGGGCTTGCCTGGTCAAGGCACATATGGGAGTTGATGCTTCCAGCTCCTCCCCCCTGTCTCTCTCTCCTCTCTCTCTGTCTCTCTCTCTCCTCTCTAAAATGAATAAATAAAAATTTAAAAAAATGACTTAATGTGTTTTAAAAGGGGAATACATTAAAAAAAATCAATGACAGTATAGTTGGTTTGTGGCTACTGTACATTAAATATTAAATTTAGGATACAAATGGTCATAAAATAGAGGAAATTCAAAGTAATAAGATCAATAGTTACATGTTTATTTTCCTTTCTCTCATTTTCTCCCTCTAATTAAGAAATATAGGTGTGCCTTGATGTTGACTATTTAATTTTTTTTCCACCATAGTTTTTACCTTGTTTAAATGTCATTTTTATTTCTATTGTGCCACTGCTTTTTTTAATTTGATGTGAAGTCCTTCATAGCAATACTAGATGCTGCTAAAATAAAGCCTGCTGTGTTCACTTGACTCTGTAAAGTCTCAATAACAATTTGTAATGAGATTAGTGTAGCTACTACTTATGGTACTAAACACTTGCCAGAGTATATTTGATAAGACAGAGGAAGATGGAACAGAATTACAAATTAATAATCACATTAGTTTTTAGCCCAATATGTATAAGGAATTGTTTACACATTTGGTTATTTTCTGTTGGGGGAGGCACTGGTAATTGGCTGCTTGGCTGAGCCAGGATATATCACCTTAGGACACATCTGCCTTGAAGATACCAGAATTTAATTTTATTGGGAGGATTAAATGGGTGAGCTTCTTGGCACTGAATTCCTGGAGTGTCATTATCTTATAACACATCCTCTATTTTTGTTTGTTTGTTTACTGTATTGCTTGTCTCTGTGATGTGGATATCAGAACATCATTACTCATCACATGAACAACTGTCCAAAGTGCATGTCTGAAGACAAAGGTGTCTAGGAGATTTTTTGTTTTGAGAGAGCCTTTTTAATATTTGCATTTTTGATGCTTTTAAGAGAAACAGTAATCATTTATCATGGTTATTATTGTCATTTGAAACATGAAAGGGAGAGAAAAGAACTTTGATGCCCAAGAATGATAGAAAAGGAGTAGTGATGCGATTTAGATACAACTAAGAGGCCGAGTTTGGTTTTTGACAGATCTTAATAAGAAGGAAGGAAGGCAGTTCAAAAAGGCAAAGATCTTCTTTAAAATATATGGGGATTTTTTAAAATAAAAAATATATAACAATGGACCACCCTGATAAACTATCCTATTAAAACTGAGTTTTCTTTGACTGAATTGTTTGATTTTATTTATATTTTGATGGTACTTTCAGTGATTTTTAGAATATTAAATAAGCTAATATTCAGTGATAGTCAAAGGAAAAGCTCAGAAGAAATTCTGTTGATACTTATATAGATACACGCTTTTTCTAGTTAATATCCTGTATATTCCTGACTTGTTCTTACATAAGAAAATTGTTTCTACTTAAGTCTCTACACTGCTGTATTGTTGAAGCCTCTCTGCTTCAGGTATATAAGAAAATGTGTTCTCGTGTTCAAAGGTTCTGCTATTGATACACCATCAGTTTGGAAATATATTTTTACTTATTAGTTATTTATTATTCACAATAGTTACATTATTTTCCCATGTGCTTCCTTCAGTCCTCTTGGAAACCAATCACATCTCTCTCTCCCTCTCCCACTCATTTCTTCCTTCCCACCCTGTCTTCTTACCCCCCTAGCTCCCTTCCTTAATAGATTTGGTGCAAATAGATAGAAAGTACGAGATAAGTCATATGAAGCAACTCTTTACTCCCTCAAAAACCTTTTTTTTTTAATTTTGGTTTTGCTTTTAAAAAGAATGCTATCTTTTTGTCTTTTTTGGTTTTTGTTTTTATTATGGCATTATCATTTGCTCAACATGTAAACAAAATTCCTCAGTTATTAGGACCATTGGAAATTTGGAGGAGGGAGGGAAATAAGTGGAATGTAAAATAAAAGTGTATTACAAAAAAATCTGAGAAATCTATCACTTCAGTCATGCTGGTGATGCAGGGTGACGAAGAAACTATGAATAAACGGTAAAACGAGAACAAATCGATTTCAGATAGTGATATGTGCTATGATAAAAAGAAAATAGGAAGATGGGCTAGAGACTGGTGTGTGTGTGTGTGTGTGTGTGTGTGTGTGTGTGTGTGTGCGTGTGTGTGCGCGCGCGCACACGCACACGCACATGCACTCAGGTATGCATGTACACATGATAATCAAAGTTCCTTATTTTCTCGTTTTTCAAATGGAGAGTTCAATTAGATGGTCTCTTAGGTCAGTGGTCCCCAACCCCCGGGCCACAGACTGGTACCGGTCGGTGGGCCATTTGGTACCGGTCCGCAGAGAAAAAATAAATAACTTACATTATTTTCATTTTATTTATATTTAAGTCTGAACAATGTTTTATTTTTAAAACTGAGCAGATTCCCTCTGTTACATCCGTCTAAGACTCTCTCTTGATGCTTGTCTCGGTCACGTGATACATTTATCTGTCCCACCCTAAAGGCCGGTCTGTGAAAATATTTTCTGACATTAAACCAGTCCATGGCCCAAAAAAGGTCAGGGACCACTGTCTTAGGTGCCTTCAGATCTTTCCTAATCATGCAACTTTTCTAATTTTGTTCAGTGTTTTTTAGATTCATTTCATTATTCCAATTATATGGTCTATAGTCTATTCCTATTAATACTTAAAAATAATAATTAAAGAAGGAAAAATCTACCTCTCAGGACTTGAAAATAGTGTATTATCTAGATACTAAATAAGAACCCTAAAGGAAAACAATAAAAAATATCTGTCCACCAGGAGGAACTCAAAGTATGATTTTCATCCATGTTTCATTTACAATCTCTTTACTTGCCTCTTTGCATAAAGAGGGTTTTTTTTTTGTTTTGTTTTTTGTTTTTTTTTCTGAAGCTGGAAACGGGGAGAGACAGTCAGACAGACTCCCGCATGCGCCCGACCGGGATCCACCCGGCACACCCACCAGGGGCGACGCTCTGCCCACCAGGGGGCGATGCTCTGCCCCTCCGGGGCATTGCTCTGTTGCTACCAGAGCCACTCTAGCGCCTGGGGCAGAGGCCAAGGAGCCATCCCCAGCGCCCGGGCCATCTTTGCTCCAATGGAGCCTTGGCTGCGGGAGGGGAAGAGAGAGACAGAGAGGAAGGAGGGGGGGTGGAGAAGCTAATGGGCGCTTCTCCTATGTGCCCTGGCCGGGAATCGAACCCGGGTCCCCCGCACACCAGGCTGACGCTCTACCGCTGAGCCAACCGGCCAGGGCAAGAGGTTTTTAGGAACTATTTCATTCTGGCTGAAAAATTAATGACAGTGGGTTGGTCATTGACATGGTGAAGCTTATAGTCAGGCATGTGTGTTCACTTTCATGTGGCCATTTGAAGATTTTCTGGCTAAGAGCAATTCTACACAGAAAGTTATCACGGGATAGCAATGATTAGTGGTAGTGATGGTACTAACAGTATTTAGAGAACACTTGCATCCTTATAATTCTCTTTTGGGGACTGGTAGAAACTCTGAAACAAAACAAATGCAACTTTTCAAGTGTTAGGAGAGAGAATACAATGCTCTCTTTTGACTATACTTGGCAAATCATCTGTTTAGGTTTTTAAATAACCAATTTTCCTCACTAATAATCACAAAAATGCCATCAGTTAAAAGCATTTTTTTTTGATTGTCATGAAAAAATACATTCTGAAATTTTTGTTTCCCATTATTATAAAGCCTGTTATTTTAAAAAAAACTGCAGGGAATATGGATGGAAATATGCTTTGAGGCCATTTTTAATCTAAATTTTAAAATTTATTTTAAATTGAATTTATTGCAGTGACATTGGTCAATAAAATTACATAGGTTTCAGGTGCACAATTATACACCATAATACATCACCTGTCCACTGCACTGCACATTCACCAGCCCGCAGCAAGTCTCCTTCCATCACCATTTATCCCCCTCTGCCCTCTCCTACCTCCCCCACCCCCTTTCCCTCTTCTGATAACTATACTGTTGTCTCTATCTATGAGCTTTCTTCATGGACAGATATAGTTATTGTTGTGGTTTTTTAAGTTTTTGTTTAGTAGTAAGATCGTTCAACCTTGCTTCTTTCTGCCATCCATTGCTCTTGCTTTTATTTAGAAATTATACATAGCCAAATGGATGGGGTCAGGAAGGAAAACAGTTTCAGGATTCATCACACACACAGAATTACAAAACTTAAAAGGAGATAAGATAAATGTTTGTAAAACTGATATTATTTATCTCTATTGTAGAGGCAAACCCAACTTAATGAACATGGGCTCCTTGATGATCAAACCAATTCAGCGTGTGACAAAATACCCCCTGTTACTGTGCGAACTTCGCAATTCTACCCCTCGTTCTCACCCAGACTTCAGAGCTCTGGAGGATGCCTTTGCTGCAGTGAAAGATATTAATGTCAACATCAATGAACTCAAAAGACGGAAAGATTTAGGTAGGAAGATACATGTTAAATTGGGTGTTTCCCATGACTGGCATGTTCTGTTTGTATTTCTGAGAATCTGAATGTCTAGGTGGTTATAGCAGCTGTAGTAATCATGCCTGTTACATATTTAGAGTTAGAAGCAAGGGAAGAGCATGTAGCTTTGCCTGACAGCTGGGTTCAAGAGAAGATCATGAGGCACAAAAAATTACCATTAAAAAAAAATCAAGGCCCTGGCTGGTTGGCTCAGCGGTAGAGCATCCACTGGGGTTGGGGAAGTCCTGGGTTCAATTCCTAGTCAGGACACAGAGAGGCGACCATCTGCCCCCCCCCTCCATGTCTCTCTCTTCCCCTCCCACAGCCATGGCTCCAATGGTTCCAGCTAACTTGGCCACAGGTGCTGAGGATGGCTCCATGATCTCAGCCTCAGGTGCTAAAATAGCTCAGTTGCTGAGCAACAGAGCAGGGACCCCAGACAGGCAGAGTATCACCTCATAGGGGCTTGTGCAGTGGATACCCATCAGGGCACATTCACGAGTCTGTCTTTGCTTCCCCGTCTCTCACTTAATAATAATAACTAAAAAATCAAACAGCCCTATATTCAACTTCTTGCTACCAACTGTGTGCCTGAAGACATATTGTAGGCTGAAGATACTGATAGCATATAGTCCTCGTTATTGGCAATGTGTGTGGTGAGAAGGAGTCGTGGCCAGGCTGGGCCACTGAAGCAGTGGGAAGCTTGAGCCAGCAGATCCAGGAGAGGAGGCCCAGATAAAACATCAACTCACCAGGTTTAGCAACCAAGAATGGAGTTTTGAGGGGACAATAAGTGTTCCAATGAAGGGAGCAAGTATATTGCTTTCTCAAATCAACAAATTATCGTTAACTCTTCGTTAGCTAAGATGTAAAATTGGTGTCTAAAGTAGGATGTAGACTTCAATGCAGAAGGCACAGCTATACATTCCTAGCATCCCGGATGTAGTAGTATTGGGATAGTCTTCCCTTAGTGTGATTTGTTCCCATAAGGTTTTTTTGCCCCATACGTTTTTAATTAGCTTTGTATTTCTAACATTAAATCTCAATTTAACATTACAACGATGCCAAGACTTTGGAGCTAACTGGTCCAACCACTTCATTTACTTTCATTAGTTTTATTTTCTAATTTTTAATTCAAAAAGTGTTATGTTTTTGTATTAATAAATTCAAGTGATAAAAAAGTGTATGAAGTAAAAAGTACAAGTTGTAGAAAGATACCATAAATAAAATGAAGATACATGTTTACTCTCTAGAATATATAATTATTGCTATTAAATCAATAATAAAAACATTCTGATACAAAAAAAGTTAATAATAAAAATAAGCAGTTTACAAAAAGACCAATAAGTTTTTAAAAGCTAAGCTTCATTAATAATCAGGGAAATGCAAATTAAAATCACAATGATAATATCATTCCTAGCTTATCAGATTGGCAAAAAGATGTTTAATGGGTAATGATAAGTGCTGAATTTCAATCTGCTGGTGAGAATGCAAATTGGAATCACTACTTTGTAAAACAATTTGACAATATCTAGTGAAGCTGAAGATTCACACACCCAAGATCCAAAAAATTTCCAGATATTTGAGAAACTTATGCCTATATGCTCACAGAGAAGTGTACTGGTAACTAGCATTGTTCATAGTAACAAAGTGAAAAAGAGAAAGAAAAGAAAATGGCTTACATATTTATTCAGATTAGGGAGACACTGTATTATACACTGTGATATCATGAGAATATAAAAATTATAAAAATTACCTAAAGTATATATCTTAATTGGATAAATCAAAACAATGCTGAGTTTTTTAAAAAGTATCAAGGGACAGAAGAATATATGCAATTTGGTACCATTCTTATAAAGATTGACATCAAAATAATACTATCTATTGTATGATTGTATACACATACAATAAAGGTGTAAAAATAGATTCAGATATAATAAATCCATTATTTAGGATCACAGCTTCCTCGAAGGATTAAATATGGGGTTCAGGGAATCTTTACCTGTTATGCAACTTTTTAAAATTAAAAGATTGGGAGTAAGGCAAAATGAAGATTTGACAAAGCTAGATGACAGATAATAGCTGTTATGCTTTTTTACTTCTGTGTTTGCTTAAACTATTCCAAAGTTTTAAAGAAAAACTTTTCTTTTGTCCCATGAATCTGATTTGTCTAAGATTTTACCAAGTTTTCTTCAGACTGTTTATGTCCTTTTTTTATATTCTCTTTTTTCTGTCTCACTCTCTTCTTTCCTTCCTTCCTGCAACATGTATGATACTACACTTTACTGGGTTTTTTAAAAAGTTAAACATACATTATGAACATCCTTCCAGTGAATGTGGCCTTCTTTTTAATGGTTCCATAGTATTACATTTTTGAGCATGTCATAATTTATTAAACTATTTCTCTAGGATAAACTTTTAGATCATTGCCAACATTTTGCTATTAGAAAAAAATTCCATAGCAAGCAAAACTTTGTATACTTATGGAAAGCAGATTTCTGTGCACAGACTGCCTGGTCATAGATTACAAATGCTTAATTTTTTATAAGATTCTGCTAAATTGTTCTGTACAAAAACTGTGTCATTTTAATTCTCATTAACAATATATAAGATTGCCCATCTCTTCACACCCTTACCAAAAATGAATTGTAGGAATTTAACAGTTAAAAAAACAATTAATTTAATAGTTAAAAAACAATATGAGAGCTGAAAATTATTTTAAAGATAAAAATGTTAAGCTCAGGTCCTGCCAGTTGGCTCAGTGTTAGAGTATTGGCTTGGTGTGTGGAAGTCCGGGGTTTGATTACTGGTCAGGGCACACAGGAGAAGTGACCATCTGCTTCTCCATCCCTTCCCTCTACCCCATCTTTCTTTCTCTTCCTCTCCGACAGCCATGGCTCGAATGGTTCGAGCAAAGTTGGCCCCAGGTGCTGAGATGGCTCCATGGCCTCGGCCTCACTCACTAAAATAGCTCAGTTCCCGAGCAACAGAGCTGCAGCCCAGATGGGTAGAGCATCACCTGGCAGGGGCTTGCCAGGTGGATCCCAATTGGGGCGCATGTGAGAGTCTGTCTTGGCCTCCTCGCCTTTCACTTAATATTTTTTTAAAAAGGTAAAGCTCAGAGAGGTGATTTGGTTTGCACTAAATCTCTGCTATTGGAAAGCCACTTTAAGATCTGAGGTCTCCTTAGGTTGGATGTCTTTTTATTAGTTAGGTACTGATGCATCATTCTAGAGACCCCAGAAAGTAAATATATTATCCAAGAAGAAGGAAGAGATTTTTTTCAGTATCTGGGATTTCTTTAATGTGGAAGGTAAGTGAACCTTGGGCTCTGAGGAGCTCACACCCTTGGACAGCAGAGTTTGTGAAGGACAATCAGGTGGGGAGCTGGAGTTCTGATTGGGCAGTGGGGTTGGAGCATATTACATTGCTATAGACAAGAGAGTAAAAAATCCTATGGATTTTTATCTTACATATAAATATGGATCTTTAATATATTTTGGATGAAACACATTCTCTATGCTGCACATATCCAGATGTTATTGTGTTCTTTCATTTCAGTTCTAAAATACAAGAAGAATGATGAGGATGAATCACTTAAAGATAAATTGTCTAAACTAAATATTCATTCAATTAGCAAGAAATCAAAGAGAGTGACAAATTATCTAAAGATTCTGACCAGAGGAGAATCACAGGTAATTTTTCTTCTGGGGCCACATACATTTTCCTGGGGAACATGGATGCTGATATGTTTATGAGGTTTTGTCTTAATTGTTAAACAGCTATTTCTAGAACATTGAGAGTCAAGATAATTGCCCAGTGCTCTAATGCTGCTTCTCTCTCTCTCTCTCTCTCTCTCTTTGTGGAGAAATGGAGTGAGGGTCGTTTTGACAATATCTTAGCTGTGGTACTTCCACTGAGGAAGCAAGCAAAGCAGAGGGAAGGACGTAAGGACAGGGCTCAGCAAGGGGTGCCCCAGAGTCCTGAGATGCACCATCAACCAGCTCACAGCCTCACCCACTGCAATGCCCTCCTTTCATCCTTGTCTTTTTTCTGCTTTTTAAAAAATCTTGCTTTCTTTTGGGGCTTCCTTGATATTCGTCTTATCTTAATTTCAGCTACAATAAGAAGTGTTTAGATACACATATTCGTGCAATGTTTTCCTACTGCTTATTCCCTTCCTCTCCACCCTCGGATACATTATGTTTCTGGGTAATTGTATGTGACAGCTGTTTGGCCTTACTTGAACCACTTTCACCTCAACCTCTGATACATAATAAGTGGATTAACCAAGGCTCTGAATCTTTAATGTGCGTAGGAACTAGCTGAAGAGTTGCTAAAAGATTCCAGGGTTCCACCTGGTTCAAGGGTACAACCTAGAAGTCTGTATTTTTACAAGGACTCCAGGTGTTTTGCAGCTAATAACCCTGAAGTGTGTGATCAATGGGACATACTTTCAGAATCACAAGATAGGAAGTGCATGGCCTGGAGGTGGTACTACAGTGAATTTATAACCGAAAGTGGGCAGGAAGGTTCTTTAGATATTACTTTTTATTTTTCTACTCATTTACCTGACTTCATCCCTCATTTTGTTAACTTCTAGCTAAGGGTTTGGATTTGAACTACAGACAACTGCATGGTGGTTCAGCATTGGTTTTAGATGGCTCATGTGATCTACCTCGCTCTCTAGCGGCCATGTCCTTCTTTGCCCTTTTCCATCGTCTTTGCAGCTCTCTGACCATTAAAGCTAAAAGTGACCTCTTCCTCCACTGAACGCCTAACAACTCATGGCTTACATCCCAACTGTGACACTGGTAATATTTGCAGGAGGTAGCATAAGGCAGAAATTAAGAACAAAATCTTTGAAACATTCTAGATCCGGGTTTGAACCTCACTTCAGTCATTTAATATTTGTCTTTGGGCACATAAATTCAATGTAATTATCTATAGATCAGAGAATTATAGTAAGGCCTAACACATGGAGTGGTTATAAGGATTAAATGAAGTGATGCTTATAAGGAAAGTACCTAACAGTGGGTAAACGCGCTCTCTCTCTCTCTCTCTCTCTCCCTCTCTCTCTCTCTCTCCACCATGCAGTTGTCTCTAGTTCAAATTAAAACCCTTAGTTAGAAAGGTTAACAAAACGAGGGATGAATCAGGCAAATGAGTAGGAAAATAAAAAATAGTATCTAAAGAACTTTTCTGCCCACTTTTGGATATATATATATATATAAATCTTTGTCATCATCATCATTTTATATCATTGCCTTATATTGTTATTTACCTTTTAATGTACAGACTTCTTGCTTCCCATGTAGCTATAAGTACACCTTTATGCATGGTGTACTACTTAGGTCTTTTACTTTCTTTATTTTATGATGTTTGAACATCTTTAAAAAACTTCCTGGCTAGGAGAGAGCCCAACTCAGGGCTTGCCTGCTCTTAGAGATTGCCAAGGGCTCTGCTGAGATCACTTCTTTCATATGCAAACCAATCAATCCAGAATCTATAGCCCTACCACCTCCTTCTCTATTCACACACCAATATTCCTCTTCTTGAGATACCAGGGCCAGGTGCCAAGCAATTAGAGACCACCAGGATAGCCCCAAGCCCAGGAGAATTATTCAAACTGGTTAATAAACTGTTTGCTGTGCCCAGCTGTGTCTGTAGGTTTCTCACAAAAACTCCAGTAAAGACTCTGGCCTAGTCTTTCTCATTGCTCTTTCCTGCCTGGTGGCCCTGCATGACATGCAGTGATCCCCATCTTGAGGACTTGTGAGTATAATATACTTTGTCCAAGCCTTGTTCTTCTTTTCTCCTCTGGCTACCATGATGTTCCCATACCACATCTAATGTGGACTTTCTGGGAACACATGCTTGTATTATTCTTCTGCATATCTTTTATATTCTGCTAGGGGCTCACTGGGTCCACTACACTCAGGAGGTAATGTCAGGTCCCTCTTTTCAATGTGGAGCTATATAGTGGGACATTTGGGACATTCATAGTGTGTGGCCATAGAACAAGGAAAGAAAATCAAGACATTTCAACTAAAGACCACAGTAATAAAATTGAATTAGGAATTTATTTGAGAAGACACTGTGGCCTTTGTAGGCATGTAGAAATATGTGCAAACAATTCTCCCCCAGCCTTTGAAATGTTGCTTCTGATTTAAGACAATTCTACTGAGGAAGAAGAGGCTGGTCTTAATTTTGGGCAAGCTTTTGTAGAAGGTTTTATATATTCTTTAACATATTTATCATCAGCTTCTGGTATTTTTCAATTTTGAGCTAAAAATGCACTAAAGTTAAAGTGGCCTGGAGGGACATTAATTAGATTTTGACCTTAATCTTTGGAGAGGATGTCCTGTCAGCAGTGAAGCACTTCACTGTTAATCAGAAAATCAGCCGCATAGGCTGGACTGAAAAAGAGATAAATCTCAAATCCGTCGATTTTGCACGTGTCAGCAGCTCCAGGGAAATATTTGGTGGAGTTAGGATATAAAACTATTACCCAAAAGGAAGATTCTAGTCAATTCACCGTACGTGTATTGAACTCTTAGGTGCCAGACACCATATTAGAGACTGAGAACAGACCAGTTGTCTTTGAGTCCTGGTCCCACCTATTAATGGGCAAGTTTCTTTAACTTCCCATATTAGACAGGTTAAAGGCCAACAACCTTCTGTCACAAAGGGATTCCAAAACACAAGCTTAAGCTCATCATTTATTTCTCTCTCTTATAATAGTCCTGAGATGTGAGTCCAGGTGGGCTCTTCTAAATGAGATGTTTACAGAACTATTGTCTTCATCTTCCTGGTTGAAGCTGGGACACTGCTAGTCTTCATTCAAGTCCCAAGGACAGTGTTACAAGATCAAGATTCAGTAATGAAACACATCACGTTCACTCACATCTTATTTACCGAAACCCAGTTCCAAGGCCAGAGCCAGCTGCAAGGCACTGAGGGGACCGTAGTCACTAGCAGGGCAGTCATGAGTCTACCTGCCACTAGAGGTGAGGATTCTATCAGTAAATAGATAACAGGGGGAATGATTTCCACCATACCTCCTGAAACCTGTTTTTTGATCTCCAACATGGGATTAATCATGACACCTACCCCACAGGGTTGTATAAGAATTAAAATAAGAAAACGGACAACAGGTTTGACCACAGTGTCTGGAATATAGTGTTTAATAAATGTTAGCTATTATTATTAAGACAAAAAAATACTTTATCTCAAATGCTTGCAATCCATCAGTGGAGAGAATGGCTTAAATAATTCACTAGTGTTGCGAGAGCACATAGAGGGAGTAATTTATTTCCCACAGGGGGAAGAATAGGAATGATAGGGAAGATTCTCAGAAGGGGTGACAGTTGAGCATGTCCTTAAGAAATAAACAGAATTTCTCAAGCATGAAAAGAACAGCAGCATATTCCAGCAAAATAAGGCAGAATGACTTGACTACCGAGAAGTAGAAATGGGCAATATTTCTCGTAGTGCAATTCTTGAACTTCTTACTTTAGAAATCATCTGGGTTCTGGCCAAGATATATTAAACAAAATAGCTAGTGATGAATTTTTGAAAACTACATTAAAAAAAAAATCTACCACCGTCTATTGTTATATACATCAAGCTGTGCTGGAGCATAGAAATCCAATTTTATGTAGATTACAAAGAACTATGCCAACCTTTTAAACAAAAATCTTTCTAGATAAGCAGTATTAAGGAAGTTAAAAACAAAAATGTCATTGTTTCTATGCACTGAGTTCTGAGGTCAACCATCTTAGATGAACAAATGTGTGAACCGGGGACCACTACAGTGTTTATCCTGTGTGCAAACTGAAGACTGCACACCACAAGCCACAAAGCATTTGCATGTTCATACAGGTTTTCCAGCATGAGGTTGATTCTGACCTTTGTGGCCATTCTGATCACCAAGCAACACTTTTCACCATTAAGAGCACTAATAAGTGTGTATTCCTAGAAACAGCCGCAGGTATATAAAAAGCATATTTTTTCTGAGGGCTTGACGTGTAAGATATTAAAAAAAATGACTGAATATATGTGACCACTATCTCAACTGCTGAGTCTTATTAACAGAGGACTAGTTTGCCAAGATTATATGTAATCTTTCAAATATAAGTTGATAAAATAACTATCACCTTTCTGTAGCCGAGAACCTAGAATATTTACTAAACAACCACTGTGAAATAAATGGGAAGGAGTCGGATCAGCAAAACAAGAAATTCCAGTCCAGTAGATCAAATTGTTATTTTAATTTTAAAATTTTCACTTTATTTCATATTTATTGTTTTATAAGCCTACAAATGTAATATAATTTAAGGGTACATACATAGTACATGTCATTAAAAACAGCAAAGAAAAGTTTCACATACTACAGCTACTGTGACATGGGTGAAGCCATATGAAAACTAAACCATAAGTTAAGCTGCGCCATGTGGTTTGGCCATACCTCAACCAGGCCGTGTCCTGGAACACAAGAAGTCCTATGTTACAGACAGTTGGCAGATTATGAAAGGTTTTCATCTCAACAGGGAGCTTTTGGTAACATGCTGGGCCAATACAGTCGTGATATTTTTCTTTAAATATCAGAACCATTTGAGTTATGAAAATAAATAATTTCATTTCTATTTAAGGTGAAAGACAACACTTTTAATAGAGAAGAAAAGCTATTTAAATATTTAGAAAAGACCGTGAGGCACTGTGTGAAGAACATTTCATTCTGTCTTCAACACACACAGGTAGGGGAGACACGACTGTTTTCAATGTTTCTACCAGCAGGTGCTAATGTCCATGGTTATTATGAAGAGTATATGATGACACCTACAGCATCAAATTTGGGGGGCCGCCGAGTGCTGGTGAAGAAAGCCAATGGAAAGACTTAGGTTTCTTGGGTTTTGTTCTTTGTTCCCTCACCTGCTTAACCCTTCCCCCATCCAAAATGCCAGATGTGGAACATTTGCTCATGCTATTGCCACATGGTATGGGTCATTGGAATGCTTTCTTTACATTAAAGATGAGTTCACTAATGCAAAATTGCAGAGAAGGAAGAAATTTTCTTTGTTTATTTTGTTCGACTATCCTAACAAATCTCTTTCCAGTACCTAAAGCACATATTAGCAAATTTAAGAAAAGAACTGGAATCAAAAAGGAAATCAAAGAGGGGAGGGACAAGAAATTAGAAGAGAATTTATAAAGTGAAAAGTACATAATATAAAAGCAATTTAACAAACCCATAAAACCCACATGTGGGTCTCAGATTTAGCTGTGTGCTAGCTAGCAGCCAACTCCCAAAAAAGGCATACAATCACACAATTCTAAGACAAACTGAGCACCTCTATGTATTTTACAACCAGTGTTTCATAATGCCCCCTTTACGGCTCTGAATGAAATTTATGTAATTCAACCTTAGGTAGGTAGGCATACATTTAAAAAAATCACTGTAAAAGAAAATAAATTCTAACAAAATATTACTAATTAAACTATGCAAATGCTCCCACACAACCGCAGTAAAAGACAAAAATAATTCACAAATTTCCAGTCCCCTGAAAGGTTTTCCAGTCCTTCTTGAGAATCAGACTTAAACAAACCAATGGGAGTACAGTATAATTATATTCAGTAAGAAAGACCAGTCAAGAGTTTGTTCTAATGGATGTCCTGAAGAAGGAGAGTGTCCTTAACAATATCCTGACAATGGTCATGACTATGAAGAATAGAGTTAGTAGAATTACATATAAGTCAGTTAATAAATGGTCCCCTTCCCATTTTCCACTTTTTCTCTTCTAAGCCTCTTTTTAGAAGCAAATATTTGCATACTTAAATTATCACAGCAACAGAGGATTGACAGGCACAATGATTTGGTGACAAGGTTCTATGCTATAAAATCAACAAGCCACATTTTTTTCTTATTTATTAACTGATGCAAAACCTGATTTTACAATAAAGTTTGCTCATCTCTTCCTGAAGCACTGCCTTCCATGAAAAACAAACAAACTTAGTTGTAACAGCCAGGGAGCAGTGGAACCTTGCCCTTGATACACATCTCGAGGAACTGATGCCTCTTGGGAACATCTATAGCAGTGGTCCCCAACCTTTTTTGGGCCACGGATTGGTTTAACATCAGAAAATATTTTCATGGACCGGCCTTTAGGGTGGGATGGATGAATTTACAAAATAAAATTATGTGACCGGCATAAAAACTGTGGTATTTTTAAATATTTATATAATTGTCGAACTTAACGAGACAAGCGTCAAGAGTGAGTCTTAGACGAATGTAACAGAGGGAATCTGGTCATTTTTTAAAAATAAAACATCATTCAGACTTAAATATAAATAAAACAGAAATAATGTAAGTTATTCATTCTTTCTTTTCAGACCGGTACCAAATGGCCCACGGACCAGTACCAGTCTGCGGCCCGGGGGTTGAGGACCACTGATCTATAGGAAAGTTTTCTATTTCCACTAATTGATTCAACAAAAAAAAATATGAGCATCTTCTCTTAAAGAGAGCATTAAATTCGCTTAAGAAAAACTAAAGGCATATATCAAAGAAGAGCGATTTTAAAAATAAACAACCTGAACAAATTGAATGCTGAAGAATAGCCAATGAGTGAATTTAAGATGGACTCTTAATAAAAGAGGGTGTCATCCAGAGCAGATGAGAAAGTGACATGGGGGAAGTAAGGAAAGAGATTAGCACAGTAGCCTGACTGTACAGAGTATTCATGATTCCTTTTTCTTATCTCTCAATGTGAATGGAGGGTTATGATGATGAAGTGCCCATTTGGGATACATGTCATTGTACTGACTTCAGAACTTTGCCCTTTGTGTAACTTTGTTCTTGGGTTTCAGGACGCCATGTGCTTAGCTTTGCAGAGTGTAGTGGAGCTCCAGGAGATTGTGTGCACCAGGGATGAGGAAGAGAGGGGCTATTCAGAGGACTCAAGGAACGCCCCAAATCCCTGTGATGACTTTGTAAGTTACTTATCTTTGTATATAAATGCAAATTCAGTGGCAGGGTCACAAGAAAAGCTGCTTTTCATTTATTTTTCTGAAGTTAGAAATAAAACGTGCACTAAAGCAAATACTAAAGTCAGAATTAGTAGGTTTAAAACAGGAGACTTTTTTGTCATTAAGTATTTTTAAATGAATTAGTGAAGATTTTGCTATAATCAAAATTTAAAGGTCCCAGACTGTTTCTAGAGGGTAGTAAATGTCTGTGCAACTAAAATCAACATTTAGTTTAAATTTGCATGTGATATAACAAGAATTTATTAAGTTAGGAAGCTGTGATTTTCTTAAAGGAGTCTCTGGAAAAGCCCTGAGTCCTCACAGGAGGTGCAGACACTCTCTGAAAAGGTGACTTTTAAACATACTGTAGGCTTGAAAGTAAAACCTTCCTATTGAGAATGGGCTTTTACATATGAGTTATATATTATGTGTCATGTTCTGTGGTAAATATTTGTTTTCTAAGAGTTCTGTAAAATATACAGAATCATAAAACATAGTCTGGCAATCATAAAAACA